>NC_062253.1:9531845-10190345 GCF_905475465.1 Pieris napi
TGCCAATCGGAATAGCTCTGGCCTCTGAAGGTGGCTGGACGTGCTTAAGCCGAATCGCCAATCCAACGAGATGCTTGCAAATGTAATCTTTGAGAAACTTTGGGCAATTGCATGTGCCGTGTAACCAATTTTCCTTTTCTCGGGGCATTATAACTTCCCACTCTCTAAAATGTTGCTCTTTGTATTCGTCAAAGGTCTCCCATGGCTTTTCATAATTTTTGCAATCTAAATCCGACCCAGCTGGAATTCTGTATGAGCAAACTAGCTCAGTACTATTCTTTAATGGCACCTGCTTCGACAGTTTTGCCCATTGGTAACTTTCTGTCCACATCTTTAAAGATACTGTCGGCAGTTGAGCGAACCGTCTCTCAGTATTATTAATCACGTATTCATTAGACCAGTCCTTGACTATATCAGAAGCAATTACTAAGAACCGCGCCAAAGGATGACGCTCACGAAGCGTGCCACCATCTTTTATTGTTTTATTGAAAGATTCCAGAGCATTGTTTGTAGCAGGAGTCCCCAGAGATGCGCCCAAATACCAGAAACGATTTAGTATTAGCCATTCATTTTCAAAGTATGTAACAAAATCTTTTTCGGCTTTCCACTTGTCCAAAAATTTTTCGCTGGCTCGATCAAATATTTCCTGAGTTGAGGCACACTGTAAAGCATCAATATCTTGTAAGATCTCTTTTTGGGATTTCTTTTGCACACTTTGCTCTACTCTTGTTTGCATCTTCTTTTTCGCATGCGCCCAGCACATTCTTATGACTGTATCTGTTCCAAATGTGCACGCAAAGGCAGTTTGTATAGCCTTCGCTGCATCACAGACCAAAACTTTACAACTTAAAGTGTATGAAAATATTGAGAAAACTGCTTTTTTTAATGCGGAAAATAAAAATATGAAGTCTTCCGTTCGTTCAGCTGTTGTCACAGCTAATCCAAATGGGTGAAAATGTTTATCTCTGTCTGTAGTTCCAATCACAAGTACTGGAAACCCTTGCCAAATGAGCTTATATGTGGCATCCGCGTGAAGAACAGAACATTGGCGTGATAGACCAATTAAATATTTCGTCGTTAACATGAACCGGAAGTTCTGATCTAAATCATCTTCAGAAATTTCATACGCCAAAACAAAAACTTCGTGACCGTCATCAGGTATTTCAGAGTTTTCTTTTAACCATAATTCAAGCTGTCCCAAGCTTATTACCGATGGCCCGTATTTTTTCTTACGTATGATTTTAAGATAATTGTTTAACTGTAACTTAGTCGGCAGAACTAGTCCATTAATTTTACTTAAGTTCTTCATAATAGATTTAGGTTTCAAACGCAGTTCGAATAGTTTTTCTATTTCCTTTTTCGTTGCCTCATTTATTCCCCTAGTCGACTGACAGTCAGAATTTTCATGGTCGTGACATGTTTCAGTACGAAATAATAATATATCATCACACGATGCGTCAAATAAAAGATAAATCGCGGCAGAACACTGAATTTCAGCCCGAAGCTTCACTTTGTTACAACGATAGTAACGTTTTACTCCTTCTTCAGTCGTATGAATTTTTTGTATTGACCAGGTCTTCTCATTTTTGATAAATTCCTCAGCGCTCCGCACAGTTATAAATTTTCTTTCAAAAACCCAAACTTTATTTTGCCTTCGACGTTTTTTCGTATGCTCTGTGATTTTATATTCGTCTTCATCTGATTCCGATGAAGTACTCAACAGCGGAGCACACGAACTCGGTCCCGCTAAGTTTTCATTCGCCATTGCAAAGAAGATAGATACCAAAACACACCCAATAAAAGCAAGTGCTCGCACGCGACTAAATTGGCGATCGTGTCCGGGCGTGCGCGGCGCTTGCGGTGTGGTGGGAGAGGATCGTAAGCCGCAGACATAACTTAATATGGCATCATAATGCTTCATTTGGTAATAAGCCTACATTTTATGTCAATCATAGTGGTTTATTTAGGCAGAAATAGCGCATTAATTTGCTCGCTAAGATTTGGTGATCATTTACTACATTTGGTGTTCGAATACAATTTGAAGTGCAGTCGTGACTAAAATAGCTAGTACTATTGTAATTTTAGACGTTATTTATCTGGTGTTAAGTATATATTTTTGGTAAAAGAACTAAGGGTATCAAAGCATTTTATGGTGATCATTATATTTAACCCCTTTCTTTAATTATGTAGAAATAATTTCTTGTGTATGTGTGTGTGTGTGTGTGTTTATAACATGTTAACAAAATCTTTATCCGTTCGAATTGAACGTTTTTTTGTCCCTAGCTTATGGAAAAGATTTCGATTCAATATGAGCCTTTAACACGAATTAGCCAGTCTAATTCAGTTTCGGCTTAACGATATCCTAGAATAAAGCAAAATAGTTCGACTTCGGGCCGGCAACGCACTCGCGAGCCCTCTGGCATTGAGTGTCCATGGGCGGCGGTATCACTTAGGATCAGGTGTGCCTCCTGCCCGTTTGCCCCCTGTTCTGTGTAAATAAAAAAAAGTATATAAAAATATACAAGTTTTTGTGTAGGCATATTACAAAAGCAATTATTTATTTCCATTTTTCGCAATTTATTATTGCTAATCAAATAATGTAGATCGGTTACTAGTTTTCAGAAAAACCGACACAAAAATCTAATTAAAATAAAAATGTCTAATTTCACACGGTGCTTCTTTCTCGTAATTGCTTTTCAATTGTGACCTGCCTTACAAACTTTAAGATGCCTTAATTAGTAATTCGTATCGCGTCTTTCACACGAATACCTTGTCGACACTATAACTAAGTTGACTAAGACCAGTTACCGCAAACAATAATTGTCTCTCCGGGAATGGAAACCCGGTCAGGAAGTTCACCTGATGTTTAGTGATACCGACGTCCATAGACACTTACAATGCCAGAAGTTGGGACCCTTCCCTAAGGGCCATGCCGGGGTATTAAGAACTGGTACGCTCTTTTTTTTTTAATGGTTCTGGCACGGTTTGTGCAGTAGCCAGCGTCAAGTATAAGATTTTTATAATTCGCACTTGTAATTTGCCATCCTCGGCCTAGAACGTATTGCTACGTTCTACACCTTCACAGTCTCCTTTCTTAGGTAGCATACTCACTGCTTGCCTTAGAAATTCGACCGTGCCCTCTATGTACGGTTAAGGCACTCGCCCGGTACCGCACAACCCTCCCAAAGGCCGAAAACAAATTTAAATTAAATTAAAACTTGCCCTCGAACCGGGAATCGAACCCGGTACCCCTCACCTAGCTGCCACTTAACAAGACCGCTAGGCTATGAGGCCCTTATTACGCTCTTTTCTTATAGGTGAAATTTCTACGCTAATCTGTGATTTTTGGCAGGTCTTTTAAGAAAAATACGGTTTTATAAAAGTGTGGAGTACAAAAAAAACTTTTAATCTCTCAATATTATTTTATTTACAAATTATAAAATACGTATAATAACAATGGGGTTAAATATAATGATCACCATAAAATGCTTTGATACCCTTAGTTCTTTTACCAAAAATATATACTTAACACCAGATAAATAACGTCTAAAATTACAATAGTACTAGCTATTTTAGTCACGACTGCACTTCAAATTGTATTCGAACACCAAATGTAGTAAATGATCACCAAATCTTAGCGAGCAAATTAATGCGCTATTTCTGCCTAAATAAACCACTATGATTGACATAAAATGTAGGCTTATTACCAAATGAAGCATTATGATGCCATATTAAGTTATGTCTGCGGCTTACGATCCTCTCCCACCACACCGCAAGCGCCGCGCACGCCCGGACACGATCGCCAATTTAGTCGCGTGCGAGCACTTGCTTTTATTGGGTGTGTTTTGGTATCTATCTTCTTTGCAATGGCGAATGAAAACTTAGCGGGACCGAGTTCGTGTGCTCCGCTGTTGAGTACTTCATCGGAATCAGATGAAGACGAATATAAAATCACAGAGCATACGAAAAAACGTCGAAGGCAAAATAAAGTTTGGGTTTTTGAAAGAAAATTTATAACTGTGCGGAGCGCTGAGGAATTTATCAAAAATGAGAAGACCTGGTCAATACAAAAAATTCATACGACTGAAGAAGGAGTAAAACGTTACTATCGTTGTAACAAAGTGAAGCTTCGGGCTGAAATTCAGTGTTCTGCCGCGATTTATCTTTTATTTGACGCATCGTGTGATGATATATTATTATTTCGTACTGAAACATGTCACGACCATGAAAATTCTGACTGTCAGTCGACTAGGGGAATAAATGAGGCAACGAAAAAGGAAATAGAAAAACTATTCGAACTGCGTTTGAAACCTAAATCTATTATGAAGAACTTAAGTAAAATTAATGGACTAGTTCTGCCGACTAAGTTACAGTTAAACAATTATCTTAAAATCATACGTAAGAAAAAATACGGGCCATCGGTAATAAGCTTGGGACAGCTTGAATTATGGTTAAAAGAAAACTCTGAAATACCTGATGACGGTCACGAAGTTTTTGTTTTGGCGTATGAAATTTCTGAAGATGATTTAGATCAGAACTTCCGGTTCATGTTAACGACGAAATATTTAATTGGTCTATCACGCCAATGTTCTGTTCTTCACGCGGATGCCACATATAAGCTCATTTGGCAAGGGTTTCCAGTACTTGTGATTGGAACTACAGACAGAGATAAACATTTTCACCCATTTGGATTAGCTGTGACAACAGCTGAACGAACGGAAGACTTCATATTTTTATTTTCCGCATTAAAAAAAGCAGTTTTCTCAATATTTTCATACACTTTAAGTTGTAAAGTTTTGGTCTGTGATGCAGCGAAGGCTATACAAACTGCCTTTGCGTGCACATTTGGAACAGATACAGTCATAAGAATGTGCTGGGCGCATGCGAAAAAGAAGATGCAAACAAGAGTAGAGCAAAGTGTGCAAAAGAAATCCCAAAAAGAGATCTTACAAGATATTGATGCTTTACAGTGTGCCTCAACTCAGGAAATATTTGATCGAGCCAGCGAAAAATTTTTGGACAAGTGGAAAGCCGAAAAAGATTTTGTTACATACTTTGAAAATGAATGGCTAATACTAAATCGTTTCTGGTATTTGGGCGCATCTCTGGGGACTCCTGCTACAAACAATGCTCTGGAATCTTTCAATAAAACAATAAAAGATGGTGGCACGCTTCGTGAGCGTCATCCTTTGGCGCGGTTCTTAGTAATTGCTTCTGATATAGTCAAGGACTGGTCTAATGAATACGTGATTAATAATACTGAGAGACGGTTCGCTCAACTGCCGACAGTATCTTTAAAGATGTGGACAGAAAGTTACCAATGGGCAAAACTGTCGAAGCAGGTGCCATTAAAGAATAGTACTGAGCTAGTTTGCTCATACAGAATTCCAGCTGGGTCGGATTTAGATTGCAAAAATTATGAAAAGCCATGGGAGACCTTTGACGAATACAAAGAGCAACATTTTAGAGAGTGGGAAGTTATAATGCCCCGAGAAAAGGAAAATTGGTTACACGGCACATGCAATTGCCCAAAGTTTCTCAAAGATTACATTTGCAAGCATCTCGTTGGATTGGCGATTCGGCTTAAGCACGTCCAGCCACCTTCAGAGGCCAGAGCTATTCCGATTGGCATGAAGCGCAAAAGAGGACGACCAGCCAAAGCTAAGAAAGCATTAATTGTGCAGTGAATTAATACAGAAGACTGATTCTTCTTAAGATTTTTTAAATGCTTATTATTAGTTTAGTTTTAAGATCTTTGAACTGTTTATTATTAGTTTTAAGAGGACTATCTTTTTAATGATTGTTTCAATAATTAAAAAAGGGATTATTGAAATTGTAAGAGTTTTATTTTTTATTTTAGGTATAGCATTTGGTTGTAAACGAAACGCTCAAGATAATTTTTTTTTGTAGTGGTTAATCAATTTGGAGACAAAAAAGGTTAGGAGTAAATTTACTTTACTGTGTTTGGCAAAATATTTTTTTTGCCGAGGGTAATTTACTTTAATCGGATAACGAGATTTTATTTTTTTGCATTTCATTTTAAATTAAAATATGGTTAATAATTTGGTTTTCATTAACTATTTTTGGGCTAACAATGAGTTTTTTGGAGCCAGTTTGCTTAAATAGGATAGCAAGATGTAAAAACTTTGGTTATAATTTTACATTAAAATGCTGTTTTAATTTTGGCGATCATTTACTACTTTTGGGTTAACAATGATTTATTTGGAGTCATTTTGCTTAAATAGGATAGCGAGATGTTAAAACTTAGGTTGTAATTTTACATTAAAATGCGGGTTTAATTTTGGTAATCATTTACTATTTTTGTCTGTTATATGTTACTATACCTGGTGGTAAGTTAAACATAAGCCTTAAAGAAATGGACATTTTTTGTGACAGTGTGCGCGCGCATCGTAAAATCGTAAAATTTAATCTCATAATTTTCCCTTACACGCCAAAAGAAGTATAACTTCAAAAAATACACCAAGGGTGGCGCTATGGTATGGTTTAGTATGATTGGTGCCGTGGTGGACTTTGTGCGCAATGAGACGCTCATTAGGTCCATTATACGTAAAGTCCTGGCTAACTAAGCCTTCCTCCCAGAAGCATATAAGTCTCCGGGGCACGGAGATTCACGGAGCAACCTCACTGCTCTGAGGCATTAAAAACTAAATAAATAAATAATTTAGCGCCTGGTAGAATATTTGCTGTATACCGAGGTGCTGTCATAACCTGAAATTTCAGTTGTAATTGCTTCAAATTATCTCAAAAGATATGTTTAGCATATGCGTAATAAGAAGAGAGATTTATGCCCAATATCATGAAAAGTTAGTTGCTACTTTTCACTAGATGGCGTTGATAGTCGAATGAAACGCGCTAGCGTTTCGCCTATATACAGCAATAAGTACTTATTGATTTGTTTTTAATATAAGAGCAACTTTTAATTTGAAATTTTTGTAAAGCAATAGTTGATTATTGCTTATAACTTTATTATTGTCAGAACTTGTTAGTCCTGAAGCAGATTCTTTTGGAATTTGGAGCTTTATTTTATCACTTAACTGTAGGGATGTGACATTCTGCATAAAAAATCGATTTTTTTCATGGTTTTTTAAATTAATAATAAACAATAGAAATTATAAACACAAATTAACGTTTAAGAATAATCAAAATCGAAATTAACTTAATCTCGTTTTGATAGATTTTAGATGAAATTTGATAAATGCTGAGTGTTCAGTGTATGCCTTTTCAGTAGCACATTGCAGTATTTTTGTTGTCTTTTTACTTGTATGTAATCTTGTGCTGCTAAATAAATTTATTTCACTTTTAAATTATAGTGTTCCATTCAAACTTGAGTTTTTGTAAAACTAACTGGTTTTATCATCCTTTCGATGTTTAACAAAAAAACGTCAATGCATCGAGTACATCAATACATCTTCAATGTATCGCATTGTAAACATCGATGTATATCGAAGATCCCTAATAGTTCGAGGTCCGGGTTATAAAAGACCAGACATAATGTCGGGAGGTGGCAGATGAAAAATCGACTATAATTGATTTTCGATTATAAAAATTATCGATTATTTTTTCACATCCCTACTTAACTCTCACAGTCTTTCTCACTATTAAAAGGATTAGTCTCCAGGGCACGTCGCTGGCTTCACGGAGCAACCTCACTGCTCCGAGGCATTGGCCTAATTACGGCAGTGTATAGCCATAAAGTTATGTATAGGTATGTTAACTAAAGCTGGCGGCTTCAACACATTTACACTTTGTGCTTGTGTAGTGTCTGTGAATAAGCGCGAGACGTGATGTCAAACTGAAATACAATCATGAATAGACTGTCCGTCGTGTATGAGTGGACTAAAATGTATAGCAAGGCAAAAAAATCATATTTTGAAACATACTGTATGTGAAATTGCATTAGTGTGAGTACTGTGAACCCGCCAGCTTTCGATAACCGACCTATATAGTCCAGGCGCTAGAGGTAGTTGAGTATGCAAAATGTGAGTGACTTCCTTTTATGCATAAGAGAAAAGGGGGTAAAAAAATGGACAAAAAAAATGGACCGGCAAGATCCACATTATTATTCCTTGACCTTTTCTTAACTATAGAAGGCAATCTTTGCTTTATTTTGTTTGTAGTTTGCTGTCTAGAATCACACCTAGGTACTTGATTTCCTCCGTGAGTTTTAGTTCTGCCCTGCGATTCTGTAACTCACTTTTCGAACTCACACAGCGGTTTTCGCATCGGCGGTCGCTCTGAAATCAGTCGTGAAGCAGTCATTTTATGATTTGGTATTCTGAAAAGGTGGGAACTTGTAGTTTATTGTTTATCAGAATGCCAAATCATAAAATGACTGCTTCACGACTGATTTGAGAGCGACCGCCGATGCGAAAACCGCTGTGTGAGTTCGAAAAGTGAGTTACAGAATCGCAGGGCTGTGTTAAAGAGTTTAGAACTCTTCGGTTTGTTCTGTTTTTGATGGGTTGACAGACACGTGCTCAGTATTCAAAAACTGTTTGAAGGCCATTTGAAAATTTAAAATTATGTATATTTCCTTAAGAACTATTAATAATGTCTTCGCTTATCTTTTCTATAAGTCATTTCAATAAAAAAATTAATTAACTGTTCGATTTAAACCATCATTATTTAAATTTACTTTATTATTTTTAAGCTATTGACGTTTTATATATATTAATTACATACATTATAAATGGTTTGTTCTTTTGCTACCTAATTTAAATATAAATTAACATTATAATTTGAGGCGAAAGTAATTAAATAGCTCTATCATAACGTTGGTGTCTTTATAAATTAGTTTAACGTCATGCCATATACATTAATAAAATATGATTTTTGACTTTGACTTTAATAAGCCGTTCAATTAAGCTTTTTAACTAAACAGCGCCGTTTAACTAGCGGTCTGAAAGATATTCAGCCAGTTGATCAAACAGCTGGGCTGGGCTGGAGAGTGGAAACAACCGCAAATGTATTACATTACATACATTATGTTTTAGTGTCTGTGTAGTTAGCAGAGCACTTACCAGCAGAGCTTTGCCAGCGTCCTGGTCTGAATATATACACATTCATAACATTTTTATAAAAATAAATGTTTGGTTACAAAAAAAATACTTGGATTGAAGATGTTTCATTACTTGCCTAGCCAGTTGACTGTTAATTTAAATTTAGTTCCACTTTCTGCCACTCTCAAATTCGAAACGAAACTCTAGAAACTGTCAATATGGCGTCGACAAACCACAACTTTGATGGTGTTTTCCAAAGTGTAAAAAACCACAAGTACAATGGAAGAGTGTAGTGACAATAAAATGTGAATTTAGTTGTGACTGACTCAAGCAATTTAATTTTTAAAGAAATATTTTTTATGTCAAATTATTTATCTGTTTTTTTTCTGCCACATGGTCACTCTATCGTACGAATGGCTTAAGCACCAGCCAGCCATTTTATTAAATGTTATTACAAACGCTACGGCTGACTTTTAGGCGGCGCTGTTTCGTTAGAAGGCAAGGCTGTTATTAGCTGAGACACATACATACACATTTTTAATGCAATACCTTAAATCTATGTGAAAACACAGGCAACGAATAGCTAATTAAATATATTGTCTATGATTTACTTAACACGTTCACTGCGTAACAGGCCGATATCAGCCTGCCGCGGTATTTCCGCTGGTGTGGACGAAGAAATCTATGTCCCTCTCGCTGGTGCGTAACGATTATCTCAGGTGTTTGTAAAAATTCGACAGGGACAAATATATATTTCATCTTGCGGTCAAAATTGTAGGTTTTCCCCATCAAAACATAACGGCAGGCTTTTATCGACCTACCACGCACTGACGCTGCTTTGCATCCGCTGAGTGCGGCAGTGGGCCCATTTCAGCCCGCCCACCCAACAGGCAGCTGGCGACCCGATACCGCACAGAGCGCGCGCCCGACCAGTTAGTGTTGTGCTATCTAACTGATCTAACATAGCGTTCGATATTATCAACGATGGCAAGCAATACAAGAAAAATACAAATTTAGGAAAATAGAGTAATTCGCCTTGCAGTTATTGACAGTGATAGTGACAGCAGTGAAGACATATTTTCCACTAAGAAAAATAAAAAGTATTTCTGTTTCCAAGACAGGCATACATAAGTAAATAAATAAATTTTTCAGTTCCTTTAGTAGTAAATGTAAATTTACGATTAATTTAACTTGACGATTCAAAAGTGTACTTGGTTACCCACTTGAATAAAGATATTTTGAGTTTGAGTTTGAGTTGAGTTTACGATAATTCTGTTTTATTTTCGATATTTCTCTGTCCCATCACTACTAAAAATATATTCTAGTGCGGTTCAGGTCGATATCGGCCTGCCGCTTTTCCTGCTTTATTTCTCATTTCCTGTTTGCCAGATCCCGGGGCGAATCAAACCTAAGGAAGTTGGGTTCAAGGTCATTCTAACAATATAAAAAGAAAATGTATACATTATGTTTCCACAAAGTTATAGCAATTTAATCTATCCTAGTGCTGTTGGGTCTAGAAAGACCTGCCACGCACCGGCGGAAATATCATTGGGGGCGCATTTTGGCCCGCCGCCGCACCTGATGAAATATTATTATTTTACTTGCCGCAGTGAACGTGTTAAACTTCGATGGAAGGTGGATACAAACGCGAATGTATTACATTAATTAGATTACAAACATTATGTTTTAGTGTCTATGTTGTTAACAAAGAACTAACCAGCTGAGCTCTGCCAGCGTCCTGGTCTGAATTCACATTCATAACATTTTTATGAATAAATAATGTTTGGTTGCAAAAAAAAATGAGCAGTTTTGGGCTAGTGGCTTCGGCGTGCGACTCTCATCCCTGAGGTCGTAGGTTCGATCCCCGGCTGTGCACCAATTGACTTTATTTCTATGTGCGCATTAATTATTCGAGCGGTGAAGGAAAACGTTTTGAAAGAAGCGTTTACACGATTTTGCTTTTACGGTCCTATCTATGAAAGTTCTAGTAAAGTGACCGATTTGGATCGTTTTTACACAGAAACTGTACCTACTAACAAAAGCTATTTCGTAACATTTTAAAAAAGCATGATCCTGGCCAGGCCCTAGGTGGACCCTTGAGCCGTCCATGGCCCATGCGCGACTGTGAGGACGATAGATGTGTTCTTACTCGACCATAAATGATTCTGATTCGCAACAGAGATATAGGTAAATTAAAATGTAAAAAAGTAATACGATAAAAATGGATATTTTCAATTACGCACGAATTGACGTATTTACTTAAAGTTAATTATCTAAGTAACCAATTATTTATTTCTTTGCAATTTCCTCGTGCAAATTAATATAGCAAAAAATACAACGTAAAACGTATAAATTTGGCGAATTGGTATTTTTTTAATTTATTGACTGTTGACAATATGACGTCCATAAACATTTTAACTTTGTTTTTAATTTTTATTATATTTCTAATTCAAATTGCAAGTATTTACAGTGCGCCACAATTATTTAGTAAGTATTTTATGTTGTTTAAATTGTTTTTATCATTTGTTTTAACATCTTTTTAATGCAAAGTTAAATCAAAGTTTATTTCACTGTGTACATTATGTTTTAAAGCAACAAAAAGGGGCCTAGTGTACACAACGTACCCAAGAGTCTGGTACCAGTTTTTCGTCGGCGAAATCAAATTTTTTTTAGCACGAAGGCACAGAAAGTAACTTTAAAAAATATTAATAAACCAGATACAATGTATCTGAAACATTCGGTGCTGGGTGAATACGTCCTACATATTGATTTAGACATTCAAACATTAATAATTGAATTTTCAGACTCTGGATTCCCGACATCCCTTCTCGGTGTCAATAGTGCTTTATTAAATCTGTAAGTATATATTACAGTGCAAAAAAGATATCAAATTACCATAAACTATAGATACAATAATCGAACCTATTTTTCAGAACTCTCGGCTAAGAAATGGAGGTTGTTATTTGCAGATATACCAATGATATGTATTTGGAGATATTTCAAGTTTTACGATGTGGCATAAAATAAAATTTTAGGACATATTCTTGTTTTTTTTTTGTACAACAGCGCACGGGCAGGGTCAACTGATTGTGATATGCTAAAGTTATTGCAATTTATATATTTCAAAACATTAGCCCTGATTATGTCAAAAGTGGTTTTAAGGACTTAATGATTATTCGCTCTACGGGGACAATATACTCTTGCACTGCCCTGCGATTCTGTAAGCAGAAGCAGTCATTTTGGTAGGGGAGCCCAAGAGGGGATTTCGGGATTTACTAAAGCGCGGCAGATTAATATATAGGGGGATACCTTGTACCCGGTTAAGTACCTCCACAAAATATGAGGCCCATATATAAAGCCGCACGTGAAGGAGACAGGATCAGTTTAGTAAAAAAAAATTGACCATCAGAAATTCCCGAGCGCGTCAGATTAAGGTAGGGTGAGTTAATTACATCCTAAAAAGTGTATATTCCACTAATCTGACAATTTGAGAGTGACGGAAAAAAAGGGGAGGGCAACAAAGTTGTAAAAAAAAAACGTCATCTCGACATTCTCGAGCGTAGCTAATTTTTTTTTTATTTTGAAGGAAATGATTCAAGAATAATGAAAAATATATAATCTGACGATTTCCGCAAGCCGAAATAACAAAAATTCGTCGATAAAGTTAAATGCGTGCAGCTGCGTGATGCCTACATTTCCTTCAACCGATCGGAATCTACTAAACGGCGTTCTAAATATTTCCCTCAAAATTACATTTCCTGTGAATTTGAACCGATTCGGACCGATAGATTTTGAGAAATTTTGAAAAATCTTAAAAAAATAAGAAATATTTTTTTTTAAAGTGGTTTCTTTATCGATCAACTTCAAAAACTAATCCGCCTTTGAGCTTGAAAAACCACGTCGATCGCCACCAAGCTGGTCAAAAGCGGTTGATTCGTTCGAGAGATATCGTACACGAAAGAAACCCGAAAAAGTGTTTTTTCGGGATTACTCCGAAATTTGTGGTTCGATCAATTAAAATTGCAAAATTATTTATGAGGATGATAAAACTGCGTCGAATGCCGCCAACCACGTGAAAATTGCTTGATCCATTCAAAAGTTATTGCGGTTTGAAAATTCCAAAAATAGTGTTCTATGAAACTTCTATCAGACTTTCGAGCTGGGAGAGCTCAAATGCATAGAAATGTTATTTCTTTGAACTCAGCGAGCTCAAAATATCAATTTTAAGCGCCCAGGAATGGAATTAGCGGGAAGTTGCAGGGATGACCCTTTAGGTGAACCGTTTTTCTATTTTTTTTTGGCAGATCAGGCGAATCCCTCTAGATAATCGTCAGATTATGAGACAGTACGTTTAGAACATAAAGATGAACCACATATATCTTAATCTGACGCGCTTGAGTATTTCAAAATTGCGATTTTTTTTTGCAAATTAAGAAAATGGCTGTGGGTTTGCGTCCCATCGAAATCGTCAGATTAGTGAATGAGAGCTTTTTTTTGGTGCACTTAACACTCCCTTAGAAAATCTGACGCGCTCGATAAAAAAAATTTTTTTTTAATTTTCAACCCTTAAATACAACCACCCGCATCATGCAAACGATCAGATTAACATACGTACATTATTAAAAATACGTAGGGCATAGATGCTATCAATATCTGACGCGCTCGAGGATGTCCATGCAACAGTTTTTTTTTACATATTTAACTATCTATAGCCGCTTCCCCCACCGATGAAAAGGAATTTATCATATAACATTTTTTTCTTCTTTTTATCTAAGCTTTGCATCCCAATAGGTCTCTACGACGCTCGAGTAAATCCCCATTTAGCATCGTGGGCTCCCCTACCATTTTATGATTTGGCATTCTAATAAACAATAAACTACAAGCACCACCTTTTCAGAATGCCAAATCATAAAATGACTGCTTCACGACTGATTTGAGAGCGACCGCCGATGCGAAAACCGCTGTGTGAGTTCGAAAAGTGAGTTCTGTGCTAAGACCTCATATACACTAAAGAATTGAATTTTCTCAGATATCAGATAATTTATACCTAGTTATTGTCCACGAACCTTTGCTTTTATGGAAATTGTAGTTTAAATATTCGAACTTGAAACATACATTATTAAATTCATTATAACTGATAACAGTGTTATATCATCTTTATATGCGAATTTTGGGTCTATGACGTGTTCTCCTTACTCTACGAGAACACTCAAATTCGTGCACAGAAGGGGATCAATTACAATCAAATTCATGGTCTTTTTGTATCAATTTTTTATTGATTCACGTATTTTCAGGGTCTGTATGAAAACGGAACAATTCGCTCATTTTACTTTAAAATTATAGAAAAAAACTTGTGTCTGTGTTGGTCTTAATGAATTTAAAACTGTGTGAATTCAGAATTCACGTTAGGGGTCCTGTGAAATCGGATCTACCCATACAGTATATCATAGATAGCAGAGAATTTTAATAAATTTTGTTACATAGTATTGTCTTTGATTAACATAACCTTTACACATTTAAAGAAAAAACTTTTTACCGGATTAAAGTTATGTATTATTATCACGGTGACCACGCACGCTGTAAAGCACGCGAAACGTCGGATAAATTTAAAATTATGTTAAATAATTGTAAATTTATAATAATACATAACTTTAATCCGGTAAAAAGTTTTTTCTTTAAATTTTGTTATCTATGTATATTGTAATAGAAAAAATAAGTATTAAAAATAGTAAAAATATATATTTTTATCGATTACACTTATACTCTTTATATGTGTGTAACAGAAGTGTCTCTTAGATATAAGAACCCTTAAATAAGTCACGTTAGTTTTTTGTTAGTCTAGCGTCGCAACCCCACTAACAATAATCGTATGTTAGTTATAAGCTCGTGTATTAAATGATTAAGTACTAAAAAGTATAATTACAATTACGTACGGTAATACGTGTTCAAAATTAATTAGTAAGTGATAAATTATCTCCTTTGTTATTTCCTAAAGTTAAAAAATTTGCATAATACAAAAACACTGTAAAAAAGGTATATAAATATGGTAAACGGCGACCATTTTTAATTCGTTTACTTGTCAACACGATGTCCTATACGTCAAGTTTATTTTTTGTTTTAATTATTTTTGCAATTCAAATTGCAAGTATTTTGACTGCACCATCTGGGGGTAAGACAAATAATTATATTGATTGAACGTAATGTACTGGTACTGGACTTATAGAGCTTGAGCCGTATTTTAAAAATGAGTTGAAATTTGACATTCAACAGTCATACTTAGCCTAGTAGCAATATTGATTTCATTCGGACCACGCAATTCGGTTTTACCAGCACAATTACACGTCCGAAGAGCGTACCAATTATTGAAAGGCCGGCAACGCACTTGCGAGCCTTCTGGCATTGTGAGTGTCCATGGGCGGCCGTTTGCCTCCTATTACAATAAAAAAAAAGTCCAGTGTAGGAAATCATCGGTAAGAAGGTTATCAACTCCATAACTCTAATATATTTATTAATTAATTAAGTACCTTTAAGGCCCATAATTGTAACGGCTCAGAATGAATTCTCAAAACCTCCAGACAATGGGGCCGATTCATTTCGACCAGGCATCAGATGATCAGGCACCAGGCAAGGCCTTGAAACAGTTTGTTTTCGCTGAGAATAATAAAGTGTAAAGAGTAAGTAGGGTAATCGACTTAGTATTAACTTAAGTTCATTTATTAAGAGACTTTATTATCTTTGAAACCTAATACAGTGTTTTGTAAGACTGGGTATAAGTTTTCACTAATAATATTATATAAGGGAGTCAAAATCAATTTATTTTGAAACTATGTAATAATTTATTGGTGTAAAATTAGTCGTTACGTTTGATTATAATTACTCAAAGAAAAGGTGGATTTTGTCGCGTGTCTGTAATTACACAAGAGAATTCATTCTTCTTATATTCTTATCTACCATTACCCCCAAAATGATTTGTAATTTCTAAATATTTTAACCATTAATTGTGCTATTACTTTTAGGAATGTCAGAAGCGAAATCAGAGAATTCGCCACTGATTGATTTTAAAAGCGGGTTTATGAATATGTAAGTATATAAAGTACCACTCGTAATAGAACATAAATAATTAATTTTAATAAACTAATCTTTTTTCAGAACTCTCGGCTAAAGGAATGCAATCATTTTAGTTTCGATGTGGCACGTCAATAAAATTTAAGAACGCAAATTTTGTTTTCTTTATATAATATGTAAATTGTTATAAAGCTTTATATATGTTACTGTAAAAGCTCAAACTACGGTTAATCTTAAGATTTAAGTGTAAGTCTTAGGATTTACCGTACCGAGTTGGTAAATGTAAGTATTTCTGAAAATACGACGATTTTTTCGAGCTTTTACCATTCGAACTGAGTATATGGTTTTACCACTGTCAGCTGGTAGATGTTGGTTTTAGGAATAAAACAATGAGTAATTCTTAATTATTTACATTAATGAACTATTAGACAAAACAGGTACATAGTATTATAAAGGAATAATATGATAGTAATAAGTAGAAACTAATACAAACTTATTTAAATTATTTTGAAAAAACACATAACGTATATCTCTGAATATCTCAATTTCTATTATATCTATCTTACTGAATCTGTAGTTCTCTATTTGGAATTAAACAACAAAATACAAACATAATGCTTACATAAGCTAGTCATGTTTTGTTTTTCAACATTTACCGTGCCATTAATGTAAATCCTAAGATTTACCAACGGAATGGTGGTAAGAGTTCGAATGGCAAACCTTTTGGGACATTTACCATTAGGAATTGGTAGATCTTAGGTTTTACTGGAATATCTTAGGATTTACTGCAGTTCGAGCTTTTACAGTAACAAAGAAAAAGCCTGTTTGAAACTGTTTGTACGAGGATAATTAAAATCAGGTTAACAAATTAATTACTTGTCTTAATCCAGCCAGCGATTAGGCTACTGTTTTTATAAAACCGTCATCGCATTATAAACTAAAATCTGACAGGTCTCGTCTGAGTTGACCTGTCAAGAACTTCACTGGCATGTTAATAATATCTACACTCTTGCACTGTATATCCAGTATAGAGTGGATTGTGTACAATATGGATAGCTAAAAAACTGAGCAATGGGCTTTCTCCTGTCATGCTACGCTATTCTTTTTTCAATACGCTTAGTACTTTTTAGTTGATATCACATCACAGTTTTACTGACCACTTTATATTATATTATTATAACTGGTTTACATAGGGTTAAATAAATTTATTTACAAAAGTAATCATAAAAATAATTAAAAAGAAAATCAAAACAAATTTAAAAAGTTTGGTCCCTGTGGCAGTGTACCTTTAACGCTGGCAGCATTTCCTCGCTGTATTGCGATACTTATTCGTTGAGCCAGGAAAGTGCCAGCTCTGGGGTCACCGGTACTATCTACTAGGCGCCAACTTAAATCTTTAATAAGCGCCTGTGCACTTGAAATACATAATTTTACATAGGGTTTATATTCAAGAATATATTGTGTTTATGAAAGTTTGTATTTTCATTTAATAGCTGTGAAGTTCTGGTCAGGTCAACTCAGACGAAACTGTCATAAACTTTATAACGTACTCACTTTTGACCTGATATAATTATTTCATGGTGCAAGCCCAACAGTTTGATATAATAGGCTTTTGTTGAGCTGTGCTGACATCATATACACCCAAGAATTGAGTTTTCTTATAAATAAACACGATAATAGATAATTTATACCTAGTTATTGTCCACGAACCTTTGCTTTTCTGGAAATTTTAGTTTAAATATTCTGAAGCATACATTATTAAATTCATTATGACTGATAACAGTGTGATGTTAACTTTATAGGCGAATTTTGGGTCTATGACGTGTTCTCCTTACTCTACGAGCAAGAGAACACTCAAATTGGTGCACAGTCGGGGATCAATATATATACAATCAAAATCATGGTCTTTCTGTATCAATTTTTTATTGATTCACATATTTTCAGGGTCTGTATGAACAGCACAATTCGGTCATCTTACTTTAAAGTTATAGAAACACAAACTTGTGTCTGTGTTGGTCTTATCGAATTAAAAACTGTGTAAAAACCCATTCTGAGGATCGTACCTTTAACTGAATTTTAATACGTATTGTTGTAGTACATTGTAATAGAAAATATAAGTATCAAAATATAAAAATTCATATAGACATAGTTATGTAACGTAACATTAGTTACATAAGTATATATTAGTGAATAATTGGAAGCGCAAACCAAATTTTAGCAATCATCGTACACTTGTAGTCAGTAAATTGTAAAACGTCAGTTTAGTATTAAATGTGCCCTTTAGTTTTTCATACTATCATAAAGCTAATATATAAAATTCTCGTGTCGCGGTGTTTGTAGTTAAACTCCTCCGAAACGGTTTGACCGATTCTCATGAAATTTTGTGTGCATATTGGGTATGTTTGAGAATCGGACAACATCTATTTTTCATCCCCCTAAATGTTAAGGTTAGTCCAGCCCAATATTTTATTTTTTTAATGTTTAGATAAAACAATTATTTTTTATGATACAGCATTAAAAAATACATACAACCCCTAATTTTCACCCCTCTACGATCAACTCCTATTTTTTATTATAAATGATATACATTTCAAAACGACGTTTGCCAGGTCAGCTAGTTGTAATATAACATTCTCGTTTGCGAAAATGTCCAATAGTTCGATTACACTTATTATTAGGTAACAGAAGTGTCCCTTAGATTTAAGAACCCTTAAATAAGTCAAGTTAGTTTTTTGTTAGTCTAGCATCGCAACGCCACTAACCCGAATCCTATGTTAGTTATAAGCTCATGTATTAAACGATTTAAGCTAGTTGACACTTAAGCTAGGTGACTTAAACAAAGAGTTTCATTTAATTGAACATCCCTTCAACAACCGCCAACGAAATTAACTCTCTAAAGTAATTAAACGTATATTCAAATACAAAGCAATTACGTAAGGTACCACGTATTCAAAACTAATTAATAAGAGACTAATTATGTACTTCTTTGTAATTTCCTAAAGTTGAAAAATTTACATAATGCAAAAAACTGTAAAAGATATAAAAATGGTAAACGGCGAGCATTTTCAATTAGTTTACTTGTCAACATGATGTCCTATACGAGTTTGTTTTTTATTTTAATTGTTTTTGCTATTCAAATTGCAATTATTTTGACTGCACCACCACCTGAGGGTAAGAAAAATAACATTATTATATTGATTGAACGTACTATACTGGTACTGGTAGGGTAAGATTTAAAATTGAAACTTAGCCATATATAATATGTCTACGGTACGAGGGCGGCACTGAAAATTTCGGGAATCAAGGAAGTGACACAACATTACCATTTAAAAATTTATTTATTGCTTTTCGAAGTAATCTCCGCGAAATTTGACACATTTTTCCATACGATGGAACCAATCATTGAATCAACCATTCCATTCGGAAGTTGGGGTCTCCAAATTGGCCGTTTTGTAGGCGTCCACAGCTTCTTCAGGTGATGAAAATCTCTGACCACGCAATTTATTCTTTATTTTAGGGAAAGTATAGAAAAGACCGAGAATCTTTAAAAAAAAAAAAATAGTATTCGATTTAAAAAAAAGGAGTTTTCAATTAATAAGATTTAAATATTTAAATCTTATTAATTGAAAACTATATATAGGAACAGTGGTATTATTCCATTCCCGATACTTTTCGTGCAGCCTATGTATGTTAGAAATGAGTTGATATTTGACATTCAAGAGTCATTACTTAGCCTAGTAGCAACATTGATTTAATTAGAACCACGCAATTCGGTTTTACTAAACAATTACACGTACGGTGTAAACCGGCATGAAGAAATATTAGCCTAAGGTTGAGTTGATCATGACTAATTAAACAAAATAACATGGAATAGATTAATTAATTAAGTGCCTCTAAAGCCAATAGTTATAGCGGCGCATAATGAATTCTCAAACCCTCCAGATAATAGTTCCGACGTTTTACGTTAATCAGGCAAACAAAAGACGGATTTTGTCGGGTGTCTGTGATTAGACAAGAAATTTTATTACATACGTCTTCAATTCTTATCCACCATCACCCGCAAAATGATTAGATATTTCTAAATATTTTAAGCGTTAATTGTGCTGTTTCTTTTAGGAATGTCAGAAGTGAAATCAGAGAATACGGCACTGATTGATCTTATAACCGGGTTTATGAACGTGTAAGTATATAAAGTACCACTCGTAATAGAACATAGATAATTAATTTTAATAAACCAATCTTTATTTTTTCAGGAGTCTCGGCTAAAGGGATGCAATCATTTTAATTTCGATGTGGCACAATCAATAAAATTTAAGAACACACATTTTGTTTTCTTTATATAATATGTAAATAAAGCTTTATATAATACAAAGGAGAAGCATGTTTATAACTGTTCTGCTTGTACGATGATATCATCAAATTAATCACTTTTAATAAAAAATAAATCCAGCGAATAGGCTACTGTTTTTATAAAACTGACATCACATTAAACTAAAATCTGACAGGTTTCGTCTGAGTTGAGCAGTCCAGCCCTGCGATTCTGTAACTCACTTTTCGAACTCACACATCGGTTTTCGCATCGGCGGTCGCTCTCAAATCAGTCGTGAAGCAGTCATTTTATGATTTGGCATTCTAATAAACAATAAACTACAAGTTCTCACCTTTTCAGAATGCCAAATCATAAAATGACTGCTCACGACTGATTTGAGAGCGACCGCCGATGCGAAAACCGCTGTGTGAGTTCGAAAAGTGAGTTACAGAATCGCAGGGCAGAACTTCACAGGTATTTCATGAAACATACAAACTTTCACAAACACGTCTTATATTCATGAAAGTAAACCCTACGTAAACCAGTTAATATAATAATAATTTTTAGTTGTAAGTAAAACTGTGATATGATATCAACTGGAAAATACTAAGCGTATTGACAAGAGTGTGGCGTAGCATGACAGCTAAATGCCTACTGCATCGGTTTTCAGTGATCCACATTTGTACTGGATATACAGGGTGGCCAAAAAGTCGTGGATCAAACGCAACTAGGGGATAGATGAGGTTATCAGACAGTCAAATACTGTGGAAGATCGTTTAATTTTTCTAGCACTTGTTTGATTGTGGGGATATGATCAATTGTACTATAATTCTTTCAAAAACAATCAAGCCAGAACAATGGGTTGGTTTTCGTCCAGGATTTGTGTTATTCTTCCTGAAAATTGAAGTCTCTATGGGGTAGCATAGCCAAATGTTCCATATATTGGTATATACTATATAGTAAAAAAATACTACTGAAGGAAATAAGTAAAAAAATTACGTATTAAGACATAACGAAGCTTACTTGTAAAAAATCTAGTTTAGCAAGTTTTGTTGCTGCACTTTTATCTATTTTATATACTTACACTAGCGACCCGCCCAGGCTTCGCACGGGTGCAATGCTGATACTAAATACACTACAGAAAAACTGTGAACGTTGTATATAAAAACATATAGGGATATAGGGACAGAGAAAGCGACTTTCTTTTATACTAATTGTAGTGATAAGCGAAGTTCACGATAGGCCCCCAATAACTAATATTGTATAGTGCATTGTTGCCACACTGTTACCAGCTGAGTTTCATCATCATAATCATCATTCCACAACTGTTATTTAAGGCAGTTCACCACTATGTGAAACCAGCTACCCAGTCAATAAATTAAAAAATTCGCCAAATTTATATGTTTTATGTTGAATTTTTTAAATTAATTTTTATGAGGAAATTGCAAAGAAATAAATAATTGGTTACTCAGATAATTAACTTTAACGAAATACGTCAATTCGTGCGCAATTGAAAATATCCATTTTTATCGTATTACTTTTTTCATGACATTTTAATTTACCTATCTCTGTTGCGAATCAGAATCATTAAGGGTTTAGTAAGAAAACATTTTCCGTCCTCAAATAAAAAAATATTACGAAATAGCTTTTATTATTAGATACATTTTCTGTGTAAAAACGATCCAAATCGGTCACTTTACTAGAACTTTCAAACGGCTCTTGCAAACTCATTAGTAATGGTTGCAGCTCCTTACAAACGTTGTGTAAAAAAAACATGGCTGTTAAATAGAGTGGCGGAGAGTTTATTGCCAGTTCTTCTCTTCCGTTCTACGCCCTTGATTTGAGAACTGGCACTAAATGTAAAGCTAGAAGCATTTCAAATATAGTTCTTTTTTTTTGACGATCATTGTACATTGTGTTACCTATATGATTAAATGATTTTTGAATTTGAATTTGAGTGTGTTAATACTAATGGTAGAAAATAAAACATCTGCTTTGTTCTAAATCAATATATTATATTACGTTTCAGTAATGGCGATATTATATCTAATTATATCACATTTTGAATTGTTTTATTGCACTTTGGAACCGCCATATTCGTGTTGTTCTAGCGCCTGTAAAAGAAAATATTTTTATTAATTCTGACAATATAGTAATACAAATAGTAATATGTGCTAACATTGATTAAATATGGGCGTCATAATCATTTATTTAGCTGTCTTTATATATAGCAGGATATATGTTGTAATTGACTATTGATTTATTTTTTCTGCTACTTTAAGATGAACCTTAAAACAATCTAAACATACTTTAAGATAAATGAGCTATATGTTTATATATTCATTTCTTCTTCAAATTTAAGAGCCGGGCTCTTTGTCTGTGGATTAATCGCCACTCAGTGCGAAAAAAAAAAAGTTTAAACTATACCATAAAAGATACTTGTATAAATTATAGACTGTAGTTAGCTTAGTTAAAAGGTTAAATTTGTTTAAAACTTTTATTTCTTACCCGTATCCACCGGCGTGTGCTTTTGCGCTTGCGTGAGCGCCATGTCCGCCGTAACCGCCATGTCCGCCGTTTCCGCCATGTCCGCCACCTAGGCCACCTCCGAGCCCACCACCACCTCCATGGCCGCCACCGATTCCACCTCCGACTCCACCTATAAAAAATATTTTAGCGTGTCTCAGAGGGCTCTCACGGCATTCTTTATAAATCCAGGTATAACGTCCAAGAAATGACTTTGACTTAGTGTCTTTTCTAGGGGATGAAACATTGACCAGATTGACTCTTTGGATGAGTCGGATCTTAACTTATAAACCTATTAATAATATCCAATAATTAATAAAGAATCATAATTCCTAACCGCAAAAAATTTCCCCTGTAATTGGTACTAATATACTTAAGGTAAATATTTAAGAAGATATTAGATTCATTCTTAGTAGCTAATATTTGATTTTCATTTGTAGATGAAACTGAATTATAGTCCATAGAACTAAAAACTAATAGTAACCTCTTTTGTGATTTTTATATGCACTATACGTTAAAGAATAAAGCATAACTTTGTAACCACAATAATCTAGAATCTGACTCCTGAACTTAAAAAAGGGTTTTAACGTTTAAAAATAAAAAACTTGAATGCATATATTGTCATACCTCCGTTTCCGCCCCCAAGACCGCCACCGTGACCACCGCCGTTTCCACCCCCAAGACCGCCACCGTGACCACCTCCAAGACCACCTCCGCTTCCGCCCCCAAGACCGCCACCGTGACCACCTCCAAGACCACCTCCGCTTCCGCCTCCAAGACCACCACCATGGCCGCCGCCATTTCCGCCACCTAATCCATCTCCGTGACCACCTCCTAAGCCACCGCCATTTCCTCCACCAAGACCTCCTCCATGACCACCTGAAAAATTATAAGTACATGTAATCTAAGCACTTTCGTTATTTTTGTCTAAACCCCTTTATATGGTGTACATTTTTGTCACGTTTTATGTACTAGTTATTCTCAGACCCACAATAAACCGGTGGTATACATTGACGTTTTAAATTTGCATAGTATATGCATATGCATAATCATTATATAATTTGCATAATAATTTTATATGATTTAATACGAGAATACGTATGAGTTAAAAAATATATAACTAGTCGACATCACTACAATTTTGTTTGAATAAACAATCAATCAATCCATTTATAATTAAATATTTTCGCAAACATATTGTCAAGACCGTAAATACAAACCATGTTTTGCTTATTATATGATAATATAAGACATATATACCCAAGTAACTGTTAATTTCTTAGAAAGTTACCAATATATAAGGTAAGTAAAATATCTCTTAATTTACCTCCTATGCCACCGCCGTTTCCTCCACCAAGGCCTCCTCCGTGACCACCTGAAATAACTTTACATCAATACCACATTACGTTACACATATAATAATATAATATTAAGGTTTTGTTTGCAAAACGAAGAGAGGATGTCCTGTAAAAAGATGGGCATATGGTCTATCGAAGAGATGGAGCAGGCTAGCCCAGCAGAATTGCCTATAATAGGGTACGTCACCTATCAGACAACCTGACCGTGAAACTGGTTAATATATAATTGATATTGAACAATAGTCACGTAAAGGCTTTATTTTATATATTTATTTATTGATATGACATACCTCCTAAGCCACCACCATTACCGCCACCTAAACCTGCACCATGACCACCTGAAATATTCTCATTTTAAAACCACAAAATAATTTAACTTTTAATAAAGGAGTAACAAAATTCAGTAATATATTCCTCAAATATGTTAGCAGTTGTGGTATGATTTTTTTAACACTAAAGGCTCAAAAAAAAAAAAAATTTCTTTACCTAAAGCGTTGTCGTGAAACACTAAAGTCAATAAGTTCTTACAACATTATACCTCGAATACATTAATGTAATTTTACAGCGGAGCAGACAATACATCAGATGGCAACTAACATATAAAAAATACCACTACTTTTTCTGCATAAAACCAAAGTTTTGATTATAAGTGCCATTAATGATTTGAATGCTTCTGCTGTCCTACAAACAATAAACAAACTTACCTCCTATTCCACCTCCGAATCCGCCGCCACCGCCTCCGCCTCCACCGCCACCACCGCCAAAACCGCCGCCGCCTCCAAATCCGCCGCCGCCACCACCTCCATAGCCTTTACTACCACCGCCGTAGCCCCCTGAAAAACAATATTGACGACTCATTGGTCTAGTGGTTAGTACCCCTGACTGCGAATCCATGGGTCCCGGGTTCGATCCCCGGCTGAGACGAACATCGATGTGATGAGCATTTGGTGTTGTGCTTAGGTCTTGGGTGTTTAAATATGTATTTATATGTCTATCTATCTATAATATGTATGTATATCCGTTGCCTAGTACCCATAACACAAGCTTCATTAGCTTAGCATGGGACTCGGTCAATCGGTGTGAATTGTCTTTAAAAAAAATATATATATACATATATTCCCATTTAGTAATAATTCTATTGATGTTGTTATTTTCTGTTAATATATTTAAGTTACTGTTAAAATGTTAATCTTGTCCTTTCCATGGCGGTCACTGCTACCGTTGTTACAGTGCAATATAAATTAAAACAATACGAGAAAAAAATTTAATTATAAAACAATTTTGCTAATATGATTTATGGGATTTTATGACCCCTACGGACTTGTATTATGTTTAAGTGTAAACACTAATATTTTGGCGCGTTAGGGAAGAATGATGCGAGTATTTTTTTTTTATTGTTAATGTCGTTTTTTCTACAAACGTAGATAGAATAAGGCGAAAAATAGAAAAAAATATATCTTGTTCCGCTATAGTATAACTACTAACGCGTGTACATAAGTACACACAGTTTTTTTTAAAATCGGTCTTCATATTACAATTGTCAAAATTAGTTTAGTAAACATTGTATAGACATTTAATTGACCTTCGATGTAACTTTATGCGTTACTTGCTTAGCTGGTTCCGGCTTCTATATTACTTTTGTTATGATTGAAACTCCTCTGACTATAGCGATTAACTTACACGTTAAATCTGAATTACCCTTACAGGGATCGCTTGCTAGCAAGGTTATTTTTATTTAAAACTAGCTGACCTGGCTAACTTCGTTTCGCCCTACAACCTTATCATATCGTTGTTACTTTAATTTAACTTATTTAAGGATTTCATTAATGTTAAGTATTACATTAATACAACTCTTTTGCAAATACAGAAATGTTTTATTGCTTGCCATTGCGAAAGAAGAATGGCAGTTTTACACATTAGGCATCTTCTCTCTAGCGTCAATATGGCGATACTGCATGTTAAGCACTTTCTGATATCCAACATCTTTTGATCAGGATCAAAGCATGGTTATGCATCTCCTCATTCACCTCAAGATCGGAATTTCTTAAACTGACACGAATTCGACGTAAAATGATGCGTAGTTTTGTCAACAGATGGCACCATACGGTTTTTGCATTCGTAAAATTAATTAATTAGTTTATTGTTATTCGATAACTTATCCGATATTATATTGCTTATTCTGCTATTCGGGACAGAAACAAATCCAACAAATCAAAAACCATGGCAATCGGTCCAGCCGTTCTCGAGTTATAAGTGTTGTAACAAACACGACTTTCTTTTATATATATAGATTGGACACAGAGGGCTCTCTTACATGCCTTGAAATATACAACATAGTTAAGTGATTTTTTGTAAAAGATTTTATGTAAAAGAAAATGAAACAAACAGACGACACACAATTCCTTACCTACTGCCGGTAAGGAATTGTGTGTCGATTTTTGGATGTAAGTAGCGCTCAGTAAGACTCCAGTATCAAAATCCAATAAGTTTTTGACATATAGAAGTCATACTTAACTAAGAGATGGCAGTTTCTTTTCAATGTTTTTTTAGTCTAGTAATTTGACCAGGCTCCAAAAGATAAACCACTCCTTATATGGAAATTGTATTCGTTTTTACAACAAACTCCCAAGCGAAATTAGAGAATTATCAGTAAATAAATTCAAAGTCCTCGTTAAACGGAAATTAATAAAGCGTTTTATAAATTTGAGGAATACATAAATGATCCTAATCCTTGGGATTGATTTGCTCCAGTTCAAACAATTTGTATGACAATACTTGGCGATTAAAAAGAGTGGCGGAAAGTTTCTTGCCAGTTCTTCTTACCAGCTCTACGCCATTGACTTGCGAACTGGTAGTAAATGTAAATTTACAATTAATTTAACTTGACAATTCAAAAGTGTACTTGGTTATCCACTTGAATAAAGATATTTTGAGTTTAAGTTTAGTCTATGAGCAATTTTTTCTCCACATCCAAGATTTATTCGTACACATCCAAGGAGCGAACATTCCCCGTTGGGGTTGAAAATAACTAAAATAAATACTCTGAACTGGGTCTGTATATTAAAAATAAAATAATTTAAAGTGCTAATAAGTATTATAATTACCTGGTGCAGAGTGCACACAAACAATGAACCCGAAGGCAACACAAGCTACTACAAACTTCGGCATATCTAGAACTGTGAGAATACAGTCTTCGCTACTGCCTTTTATACTGTGAGGCTTATGTCATGAACGGGTAGTGTTTACTTACAGACTTTGCTTTTTGTTGTGCATTTTTTGTGCCTGAACCAAAGCGATAAACTGGACGAAGTTTGGTTACTTTGGCGGACTGAAACTTATGTTATTTTAAATTTAGCTTTGGAGCTTTTGTAGCCAAATCAATGTGGATAAGTTATCTGGAATTATCTCTAGTATGTGTTAAACGTTAATATCAACTCCTCATAGTAACATTAATTTTAGTTTTTGCCTTTAATGAATAATTTTAATTGACAATTCGGGATGTACATTTTCAGAAACCTAATATTTGATCATATTATCCTTTACTTGAGTGGCTGGAAAATCGCTAAATGCGATAAGGCAAATAATATATACTTAATAAATATTATTATAATGCAATATTAACGTTGAAGTTTATGCTGCTTTTCTCAGTGGTTCCATCGAATGCGACGATGTGTAGAGAGGAACGAAGATTACTTCGAAAAACAATAAAGGTATTGGCAACTTTCCACATTAAGCCGTTTTTCATTTTCTAAACATTTTCAGTGTTACCTAGGTAAACTAATTGTATTATGATGCAATTCTTATGCTGTAGTCGCCGAAGTCTTGATTGACATCTATATGATAATTATGAATCGACATGTTTTTCCAGATAATTCAAAAAGGAAAATCACCGTTCTACAGAATTAGCAAATGCATCCTAACCGACAATCAACAAACATTGTTATTAAATATACTTTTAAAACCTGATATTGCTATTGTGTCACTCCGGGATTTGCATTTGTGAAATACAGAAAAGCGTTCGATTCACTAATAGACCAGTGCCGATAATTTTTGAAACCAAAAAAAATTACAGTAGGATGAAACCCATTAGAAAAGGAGGGGAATATGATCAAAATGATAGGAAAAATAAATTACGGTCGATCTGAGGTCGGGAAGGGGTAGGGGGGGTTGAGTTTTAAGGGTAAAAAACGGTTTATCTCGATTTCCGGCAAAACTAAAAGTCATATCGAAGAAAGTTAAATTGCAAAGTTGTAGGTAATAAAAAGATCTAAAACTTTTGTATTCACACATTTTTCACATAACCTCAAAATTTATGTGAAAAATTCAAAAAACCAAGTTTTTGGTTTTTAATTTTTATCTTTTACAAAAATATTTTTTTTTTAACGAAATTTGGGGAAAACTTACCTTTCTATGTCCCAAATACGCTGTAATTTATTTGATTAAAAATGTTTATTTTTTCACCTTATTTTGAATTAATATCGAAAAAACACCCTAATTTTCAATCGAAAATTCTGACGTCAAAATTTCAGCTTTTTTCAAAAAATTGGTGTGCTTTCAGTTCGTTGAAATCTCTACTTTCCTATGGTAAAAAAATATATATATTACCATAGTAAATCTTCTCAGAAAATGCAAAAAATCGTATGCAGTAACGCCCAGACCCGTCATCCCCTTCCCTACTTCTCTATGAATCTTCTTTAAATTATAATCAGATGCCTATTTATTACTATTTTAAGATAACTTATATATACCTGAGTGACCTAAAAAAAAAATTAGCTTTTAGATGGGCTAAAATTTTCGCATTTCATAGAGAAGTAAGGAAGGGGATGACAGGTCTGGGCGTTACTGCATACGATTTTTTGCGTTTTCTGAGAAGATTTACTATGGTAATATATATATATATTTTTTACCATAGGAAAGTAGAGATTTCAACGAACTGAAAGCACACCAACTTTTTGAAAAAAGCTGAAATTTTGACGTCAGAATTTTCGATTGAAAATTAGGGTGTTTTTTCGATATTAATACAAAATAAGGTGAACAAATAAATATTTTTAATCAAATAAATTACAGTGTATTTGGGACATAATAAGGTAAGTTTTCACCAAATTTCGTTTAAAAAAATAAATTTTTGTAAAAGATAGAAGTAAAAAACCAAAAAGTTGGTTTTTTGAATTTTTCACATAAATTTTGAGGTTATGTGAAAAATGTGTGAATACAAAAGTTTTAGATCTTTTTATTACCTCCAACTTTGCCATTTAACTTTCTTCGATAGGACTTTTAGTTTTGCCGGAAATCGAGATAAACCGTTTTTTACCCTTAAACCTGCATGCATGCATTGCATGTTTCAAAAGAAATTTTTAATTTTATTCGTTTGATAGATATTTTGTATGTATATAGAGAAGGAGGTAAATTGAAATCACAATTGAATTGATCAAGTTACATTTATTTGTTCGCATAAATTATGTCAAATTTTTTAACGAACGAACGCTGCCGAAAGCGGAGGCCGATTGTGCCTCTTTGTCGCTCGCTCCGCGATCTCGCTTGCACTTCTAGCCATAAATGGAACGCCTCAGAGCGAGGTAACATCGTCATGTTTTTTCGTGCGTGCAGCCGGCACCATCGAATTATAAGACGTTGTCACGTCAAAAATACATTATATTTTATTTAAATAATCACTGCCAAAATGAACAAAGCAAGAGCTTTTGTTAATTGTAAGCAGTTTAGACAATTTAGAAGGTATGAATAATAATGGAAGAGTTTCCATTGTTCACAGATGATCGATCGCGTAGTCTTGCTCTTTCGCGAATTTTGTAAAGGTTTTTGACATTCATAAGCATGCCCTAAGACGCATCTAAACTGAATAAACGTATTTTTCTAGAAGAAACATTGAAAAAACCCATAACAATTGGATTTACCTTATATAATCTATATTTTAATATCCACTATTTTATCTGTTTCATTACGAATCTTTGTTTTGGATTTATTTTGGACATTGAAATAGAAAGAAGATGCGACGTTATCAGTCACTCACGTGTTGATTAGTCTCCATTAACAATTTTGGTTTAATCTGTCCATTATTTTTTTTCAAATTATTATTATAACTATCCCTCCTAATTTATAAAAACTAAATCAGACTTACACTAATGAAAAGAGACTAATAATACGCCAGTTAAAACAGTGCATGTACACATGATTATTACACAGGGCTACAATTTATGATAAAGTATTTCAAATTTCATAGGTTATAGTAAAAGTAATGCATCACGCTGCACATTTTTTTTTGTCCAGGTATAATAATAGACCAGTGCCGATCTTCTTTAAATTATAATCAGATGCCTATTTATTACTATTTTAAGATAACTTATATATACCTGAGTGACCTAAAAAAAAATTTAGCCTTCAGATGGGCTAAAATTTTCGTATTTCATAGAGAAGTAAGGAAGGGGATGACAGGTCTGGGCGTTACTGCATACGATTTTTTGCGTTTTCTAAGAAGATTTACTATGGTAGTATATTTATATTTTTTTACCATAGGAAAGTAGAGATTTCAACGATCTGAAAGCACACCAACTTTTTGAAAAAAGCTGAAATTTTGACGTCAGAATTTTCGATTGAAAATTAGGGAGTTTTTTCGATATTAATTCAAAATAAGGTGAACAAATAAATATTTTTAATCAAATAAATTACAGCGTATTTGGGACATAGAAAGGTAAGTTTTCACCAAATTTCGTTAAAAAAAAAAATATTTTTGTAAAAGATAAAAATTAAAAACCAAAAACTTGGTTTTTTGAATTTTTCACATAAATTTTGAGGTTATGTGAAAAATGTGTGAATACAAAAGTTTTAGATCTTTTTATTACCTACAACTTTGCCATTAAACTTTCTTCGATAGGACTTTTAGTTTTGCCGGAAATCGAGATAAACCGTTTTTTCCCTTAAAACTCCCCCCCCTACCCCTTCCCGACCTCAGATCGACCGTAATTTATTTTTCCTTTCATTTTGATCATATTCCCCTGCTTTTCTAATGGGTTTCATCCTACTGTAATTTTTTTCACTTTTTATTTATTTTAAAGGCTATCTGCACTGGTCTATGTCTTTCTCTTGGCCATTATTTCTTAACATAATGTAAATTTCGTAATCGAATATCGATCGTTATGTTAGTTATTTCGACTATGTGTTTGCATGTTGTACTCACGAGAATATATGTGCGTGCTCCTATTTCACCATGCGTCCTGCTGATGGAGGACAAATCTTTATTTTTAATTTATTTTATTATTATTGATTACTGCAGCACCTTACAAACGTTGTGTAAAACAAAAAACTTGGCGATTAAAAAGAGTGGCGGAGAGTTTATTGCCAGTTCTTCTCTACCGTTCTACGCCCTTGATTTGAGAACTGGCAGTAAATGTAAAATTAGAAGCATTTCATGTATATATATTTTTTTGACGTTCATAAGTGTACATTGCGTTGCCTATATGAATAAATGATTTTGACTTTTGACTGTCCCACTCGCACAAAAAAAATGATTAATTATTGATCCATGGGGTAGTAGGTTGTTTATCAGGACATTGAATAGTAAGTTTATTTTAAATAAATAATTTTTATTCGATTTAGGAAATATCAATAAGGTTCTTTGCTTTAGTACCAACTAAATATCTCACAAGGTTTTTATAATTTTCTGAAAAATCATAACGTGATGGGCTGAAACCAATTATCATAGAAAAGCTACTTTAAACTTCAAAAATATAAACGCACTAAACGAACCTGGATTTAATTGTATAAAAAGAATAAAATTTTAGGGTTGCCTGGAAGAAATCGCTTGGTAGCGATAAGGCCGCGCATTGCCTTATAACTTTTGTAATCCGTTCATGTTATGATAAGGTAATAAAGTATAAATAAAATTGTTAGAAGACTATGGAACGTATTGACTTCATATATCGATAAAAGCAACGAAAGTATCGCGCGGATAAAAAAGAAAAATAAAATAAAACATAACGCTATTTATTTATATCTAAAAAGTAAATCACAAGTAGTTCTTGTATCTTCAAATCCATATCGTCTGAAAATTTCACATGTCGCATGATCTAGAAATAGTAGTCCTCTCACACACCAATGATGAATTAGGAGAGTCGAGCACCTACCCATAGTGATGGCCATGACCTGGTAAAAAAAGAGGAATGTCAAAAACTCTGTACCTACTGTTAATCACAAGCAACTTCGCAAGGAATGATTTTTTTTAAATTTCAAAATAAATATTGCCTGAGTAATAAGAATAATCTGGGATGGTGAAGAAATTTTGAAATCAGTCCAGTAGTTTTTAAGTCAATTACTAATAATATTATCTAACATACTGATCGAATAATATTATTATATATCAAGTGCATAGTGATAGCAGTTGTCATTTTCCCATGAAAAGTCCTTACAGATAAACATATATAATACGGATACATTTGAACATGGAATTTTGTTGCTCCATTTGACTAAATAAATGCTTACCACCAAAACCACGATTACCGCCATAACCTCCTCCGAACCCTCGTCCGCCTCCATAACCGCCATGGCCACCACCGTGTCCTCCTCCAAAGCCCCTGCCTCCGCCTCCACCGAAGCCGCCACCTCCGCCACCGAAGCCGCCACCTCCACCATAACCGCCACCTCCGCCGAAACCTCCTCCACCTCCTCCACCTCCCCCACCTCCCCCAAAACCTCCTCCACCACCACCTCCCCCGAAACCAAAACCACCTCCCCGGCTACCACCAACTGAAAATAAAGTTAAGAACATGATATTTCTGATATAAAATAAACGTACCTATTTTATTAACACATAATTATTAAAAACTTGATGTTTTATTAAGCTTTATTTTTTTTAGAATTATTGCTACCCATACAATTATTTTCACTTATAATACCACAAGAGTATGACGACTATATTTGTTTGCAGGGAACCTTGAGGGAAATGCCCGATAATTTTGAAGCTCGTGTGGTATTCGGGGGATTATTTTTCCGACCCAAATGTCGGCCAATAGAATTGCACCATGAGACGAAATGTACAGTTAACAAATAAGAATTTCATAATGAATAAAACAACTACTTAATACTTTTCTTGAAGCAACGACCAGAGAACATTTTCACAAAAAATTATCAGTATAATACCATGTAGGTTGTACCACGTGACGTCGAATGGTGCAATTCTATTGGCCGATATTTGGGTCGGAAAAATAATCACTAATATTATCGGTTATATATGGAAGCTTAAAAAAACATTGTTTAATCGACAGATTTGAGCATTAATTTAATTTTTTACGTACCTAAAGGTTTAGTTTGGGCATAGGCAACAAGCCCTAATACTAAGCAAACCACTGTCCACCTTGACATTTCGATGAACTACTGATGTTACACTCAATCTAAATGTTATATACTGGCGTATTTTGCCAAAAAACCGCAAATGTTTACAATTATCCAATTATGGTTTGATGTCTGCTTGAACATCAATATTAAGCACCTGGAAAAACCTGTTTTGTTTTTCACGCGTCACAACCTCTTGAAAATATAATTTGGTTGAATTATTGCAAATGAAATTCATAGCTTTTTTATGTGTCCTAAAATGCTATGAAATTTATACAGATTGTATTAAAGGCAAATAAGACTTCCTTATTTGCCTAGATTTCTTATTTAGATATGAAAAGTTGAACAGCGAGGACAAATTATCTTGTTATCTTTTAATATAAATTGATACTTGTAATTACTTATATACCCTACATTTGGATGAGAATTGAGTAAATTTTGATTGATTCAATTTCAATTTTGTCTCTCGGGCCTCACTTAGTGAATAACAAACAACATTTACATAAGTTTTTGTAATTTACTTAAAAGATTGTAAGTACATTATTACTGGGAATAACCTGTGCCCATAATTTCCGTTGTATTATACTCGGAATCAGTCGTGATAAAATCTATTTAAAATTGTAACAGGTTCGTGACTCGCTTTGGTTGAGATATAGAAAATTGATATGAGAACGAATCTTTAACTGCGTCTGTATGCGAAAAAAAACTTGGATAAAAACACCGATGTATATCTAATTTGATTTTATTGACATCAAAGGTAGTTTAATACCAAAAAATTCAGAGTCAAAAATTCTGGTGAGATTCAGAAAGAAGGCTTAGCATGAACTCACTTCCGTATGTGGTAATCTAATGCGCTATGTACACCCGTACCTGCTCACTCAGAATCGAGACAAGTTAGAGCAGTGTTGCCTTTTTAAAGTTCTTATACCCCCTTATGTAGCATAACCCCTACAAAAATTTTAATATTAAAAACTGAATAGTTCACTTCAGAAACATTTTCTAAATCCCCCCTTTTAACAACCAAACTGCCCCACTGTGGGGCGCGGGCCCCACGTTGAATACTAGGTTAGAGCATACGAGTATGTATAGTTACAGAGTTTTAATTAATTGTTTATTTTAGAACAGCGAAGAACGAGGTCACGGTGACGTCATTGATCTGTTAATATTGCAACAATAAGAACGTAAACTATGTTAGTAAACAAAGTTTTACAAATTTAGTTAATTCAAAAAACAATAAAATACTAATTTTATATAATTTACAGAACGGGATTGACTTTATATACATCAATAAATAGTTTCTACAGCAATATAAAAGCCTATTTTTGCAGCTTGAAGCTTTGAAAGGGGATTTTTATCTTTTTTTATACCTAATATCGATAAAGCATTGACTATCGACGTGTTTTTTATACATTCAACGAATTCTATGATAAGTATCTTTTTATACGATAGGGCTGTAGATTTGTTCTTTTTAATATGACTAAATTAGTCGCTATACTAGCCAAATGTTTTGTAAATCTTATTTATTACAGGTGCACGATAGTAAAAAAGAGACAATATTAAATAGATAGACAAATAAAATGTGAAGCAATATCGGTATAACGATTTTGATTTATTAAAGTAAGCTATTTATTTAGTCGTCAAATGACACATAGAGTATAAAGATATATTTATATATATACACGTACAACACTAGAGAATTAAAACTGAAATGGTCGCGTCAACAGAACCAATGTAACTAAACATAACGATCTAGTGATAAGCAGTATATCTCATTTGGAAACTGCCGTCTTCATTCTTGTAGGTTTAACAAAAAATCGTCCCTACTTAAAGTACAAGTGGTAGATATTAAATTATTACTACATATTTGTCATCATAATTAAGGCCCTATCCCAGCACGAATTGCTGTGTCAGTGTCTCGGGGTGGACTGCGAGTACGAAAAGTGAGTTACAGAATCGCAAGGCTGTTTCGTAATCATTTTTTCTTATAAATCTGTAGGTGATCAGCCTTCTGTGCTTGACCACCCAAAAGGTAGACACCGTCAGCCTTTTGGGTGTAACTTCACGATGCTTCCTTTCACAATGGGAGTGTTAAACGCGCACATATAGAGAAAGTTCCATTGCTGCACAGCTGGGGTTCGTATATCAGGGATGAGAGTCGCACCCTCAATCCAGCACTGTGTAATGTGGGAGATGTGATAAGTGGTTTAAGTTTTTCATCGAAGTGGCAACCCTACGAACAAATTTTGTATCATGCTTGTTCATTACTTACTCTAAAGTAATTACAAACACTACAGCGGGAAGCACCGGACTGGTTTTCTCGAGTTTTTGTCTTCGTTAGGTTCTTGATCTTGAAGACCATTAAGGTACATCGTAAACTTTTTACAACATCGTCATTAGTATGCTAATTCTTTACCAAAGCCTGGGCTGGTATTTCTAATCAAATTAGCGATGAAATGTTTGATCTAGTACCTTTAATATTCGCGGAACCAGTACAAAACTCTACATCAAAGTATGAACCTCTCAGTGTTTTAAAAAAGAAGTTTATATGTTCGTAATTCCTATTATATTGAGGTTTTTTTTATCAATTTAATTACAATAAGCAAGCAATTTCGAAGAATAACCGCGTTGACTTTTCCTTATGACCTTAAGAAGTCAATATTAAAACGTTTGTTATAGCTAAACATATTAAGAGAAAAATAATGGTTTAACAAGTGATGTTTTATAAAAAAAGTAGGCGTCAAGATTAATAATGCTTATTTTTTGTATCTTATACTGATACTAATCATATTTACAAGTACCCCCGATAATCTTAATATATATAAATCTCGTGTCACAACGTTTGTCCTCAATGGACTCCTAAACTACCGAACCGATATCAATCAAATTTGCACACCATGTGCAGTTCGATCCAACTTGAGAGATAGGATAGTTTAAATCTCAAATTATAGTCGCAATTTTAATTTATTGCTAATTATTTGTCTGTTATTATTTGACAGTCACAAATCACAATTCTAACACATGGCGCCGCGCTGTGTTGAAAGTACCAACGTTTCACATAAGATACTATTTAACATCTGTAACAAAAACCTTAGCCACAGCAACGCTTGGCCGAGTCTACTAGTTCATTATAATTATTACAATTGTTATTATTGTTATTAGCCCCATCTTATCTCCCTCGGCAAGCACAAAATCTGGCGCAGCCGCAGAGCTGGTGAAAAATAATAACGGCTCAAATATAGGAGTCTTTCCTTCAAATTTGATTATGTTCCCTTTGGAGTAAAGACTCTTGGGACTCTAGAGCACAAGCGGTAATTAAAGATACGTCTGGTAGATAGTACACTAGAGCTGTTGCTTCCTCAACGAATAAGTTACCTTATTACAGCAATGAAATGCTGCCAGCAATAGAGGTACACTTCCACAGGGACCAAACTTTTTAAATTTATTTTAACTTTATATTTATCAACTATTATATAAATAATAATTATTATTACTATGTAGATTAAGAATATTGTATATACTGTATAATTGTGTATTGGAAATAAATTTGATCATATTACAATTACGAACGTCTTAATAATAAAACTTGTCTTTATGCCCCTTCGTAAAAACAAGAATTGTGTTACGAATTATGATTAGCACCATCTTCCATAAGGTTAAAAGTACAATAGGACAATTGTTTTATGTTTATTTTTTATTCTTTTACAAATACAAACAATTGTTATTTAATTCGACGACTCATTGGTCTAGTGGTCAGTACCCCTGACTGCGAATCCATGGGTCCCGGGTTCGATCCCCGGCTGAGACGAACATCGATGTGATGAGCATTTGGTGTTGTGCTTAGGTCTTGGGTGTTTATATGTATTTATAAGTCTATCTATCTACAATATGTATGTATATCCGTTGCCTAGTACCCATAACACAAGCTTCACCAGCTTAGCATGGGACTAGGTTAATTGGTGTGAATTGTCTTTAAAAAAAAAAATACGTTATAGTCCATTTTGGTTTCAGTTTAACAATTTAACATTACTAGTTAGAGCTTTCTATTAGAAGAAGGGTTGTTTCAAACTCAAACTCAAAATAACTTTATTCATATAGGTAAACAAGTACACTTATGAAGGTCAGAAAAGAAGTAAAATTAATTCTAAATGTACATTTAGTACCAGTTCGCCAGTCAAGGGAGTAGAGCGGGCAAGAAGAACTGGCAAGAAACTCTCCGCCACTCTTTTTAATTTAAGTTTGTTAATTTCGTCAAGTATTTGTCTTGCCTAGTGCCTAGCGTAGGATTCAGAAATGAGATTGTTATCTACGCTTAAGTCTGGACTCCCGTACGCCATTAATAATGGATTTTGACATACATCTTTAAGTTTGGTGTGTGAATATCTGCCTAAGCATGTGCTCAAAGTAATTGTAATGTTAAAATAAAAATGCAACGTATACATCGTTCTAATTCAATTCAATCAGCAAATTAAAATTCGAAAATGATTATTGAGTCAAATGATGGTTTACTTAATTAGTACCTAGCAAAATATACTTTCAAAGACAAAGTCTATATCACTTATAGTCATAGTATAAGTATTCCTCGACTTGTGGATAATATACGTTTATATCCATAGATTCGGTATAGTACACTTATAGTCAAAGGATGTAGTGTCCATTAAATACATTCACGAAGATACAATACAAAAGAAACAATATACAAAATATAAAATTTTTTGTTTCATTATGATTTTGCGTCTATTCCCTGCGATGTGCCAAAGTCATCAGTATGTCAAGAGTGTCCGACGAATCATATACGAATTTAAACTATTGTTATCATTACGAATAAAAGCAAAGTTACTGCATCTCATTACTGCTAATTTATTTTTATAAGGCTGTTTCAAATTTTATTCTCATTTAATTGCGATTTTTGAATTTTTAGTCCTTAATATTTGTAAAATTAGCAAAGACAAAGGTATGTATTTTACAATGGTAATTTAATAGAAATCGTTAAAATCCTAAAACTTATTATACATATACTACTACTATGGGGTTTTTATTATTTAATGTAACAAATTCTAGTCTAAAAATAAACAAAGCTTACGTTACGAATACTATTTTAATATGACGTATTACAATTTTACTGGGTAAATAGAATTCTAAACACAAAAATAATATTTATTTGTTAGACATGATCTCATCGACTAGATATTGACGTCTTCTATATAAAGTGTATAGCCAATCACTTTGCTCTATAATCAATAGTTTCCGCAACGTACCCGATTTAGGAATGAGGGATTTTTCTGACAGCTATTTAAAAAAAAGATAGTTCTAAAAGCTACGATGAAATGGCGCTTGATCGCAAGGGTTTACCTTTTTTTCTTATTGCTTGCCACAGATAAAAACTTGGTGGTTACGCGAATGTTCTGTTCTAATATGTACTCTTCGATATTCATTGGTAGGGAAATGGTGCGTAGCAATTTTTTTACATGTTTTAACAATACAAGGATTATAAAACGTTTTTTCCGTGATTTTAGCACCCAAAGTTGCCCAAAGACCAATCACAATCAAATGCAAGAGCCAAAAGAAAAGAGGAAAGACCACAGAACAAACTGGCAAGTCCCATTAAAAAAACAAAAACCCTTACATGAAAATGACTACTTTTCTTAGCTGTCAGAAAAATCCCTCATTGGTCTTTTTCTTGGGTTACACAGACTACACTATTGGTTATACAGAACTTTAACTTTTTGCAAATATTCTACAGAATTTGCTTATCAGCGATAACGTAGGGTTCTAATGGTGTAAGAATTCTATAGAGTCCTGTAGCTTTCGAGCCTATTCAATGCAAACAAACAATTAAATCTTTTCTCTATATTAGTGTAGACAAATAAAAGACAAATGTAAACATAAAAAGTTTTATTAAAATTTTTAAATAACTTAATTCTACTTTAGTTTTAAATCACAGCTTTTATTCCATTACAATATTTTTGATAGTATTAATTTTAAACGTTATTATTTTTATTACATGTAATTGAAAACAATCTTAATTAACAATTATTTTTCTTTTATAATACATAATGAATGTTATGGCATCGTTACTTAAAATAATAAATTCGTAACTTATTCATAAATTTGAAAAAGACGTGGCCTTACTGATTGGGTTCCAAATAGAAAATAATTTTCTTTGTCTTTTATGACTTTATTTTCCATATCCACCAGCGTGGGCACTAGCACTTGCAGTTGCAGAAGCGCTGGCATAGGCAGAGCCCTGACCACCACAAGACCCACTACCACAACCACCACACCCTCCAGAACAACCTTTGCTACCTGATCCAGAACCATTTCCACCATATCCCCCGGAACCACCTCCGTTGCCACCACCGCCATGACCTCCAGATCCACCATGACCACTACCTCCTCCCAAGCCGCCACCGTAACCACCTCCAAGACCACCACCCGATCCTCCAAAACTGCCTCCATTACCCCCCGGACCACCAGATCCACCTCCAAAGCCATTTCCGTGACCACCGGAACCTCCTAATCCGCCTCCAAGACCACCACCTGATCCTCCGAAACCGCCTCCATTACCCCCCGGACCACCAGATCCACCTCCAAAGCCGTTTCCATGACCACCGGAACCTCCTAATCCACCCCCAGATCCACCTCCAAGACCACCTCCAGCACCTCCGCCAAATCCACTGCCTCCTGAACCGCCATAGCCTTTACCACCTCCTACCCCACTACCCAAACTAGCTCCAACTCCACCTGATATACCTAACCCACCGCTGTGGCCATCGGATCCACCATGGCCTCCACCGACACCACCACCGATACCACTTCCGGATCCACCTCCAGCGCCACCGCCAAGACCTCCACCCGATCCACCAAAACCGCCTCCACTGCCCCCTTGTCCACCAGATCCACCTCCAAAGCCATTTCCACCCGAACCTCCGTGACTAGGTCCAGCGCCTCCATAGTTGCCAGAACCACCGGATCCTTTACCACCCCCTAGTCCCCCGCCAAATCCCCCTCCAAATCCAGCCCCAGCTCCACCACCGAGACCATTTCCACCTCCATAGCCCCCACTTCCAGATCCACCGTTTCCTCCGAAGCCACCGGCTCCACCTCCAGCGCTTCCACTGTGACCCCCGAAACCGCCATTTCCGTTTCCGCCGGATCCTAATCCACCTCCAGCACCGCCACCATAACCTGCTCCTCCACCGTTGCTGTAACCACCACCTCCTCCGTAGCCCCCATTTTCAAGTGTTCCAGTAAAAGCGAACCCTCCAGATTTTCCATCGGATGAACTCGTTTGTATAAACTTCTCTGTTCCTTTTCCTCCACCTAAGCCGCCTCCAATTCCAGCACCACCTCCGAGGCCAGAACCACCTCCTAGGCCAGAACCACCTCCGAGGCCAGAACCACCTCCTAGGCCAGAACCACCTCCGAGGCCAGAACCACCTCCTAGGCCAGAACCACCTCCGAGGCCAGAACCACCTCCAAGGCCATAACCACCTCCTGATCCACCGCCCAATCCCCCACCAGCTCCAAATCCAAAGCCACCTCCTTTTCCGAAACTTGCAGCCTTGTCAATGATGCTATGGACACCTTGTTTTATTGCGCCCAGCCCGGCCTCTAAACCTAGTCCCCCACCGCCCCCAAAGGCACCCCCGCCTCCGCCACCTCCGCCGGATCCAAATCCGCCTCCGAAGCCGAAGCCACCGCCACCGCCACCGCCACCGCCGCCGCCTCCGCTATATCTACGAACTCTCTCTGAAAAGACAAAAAGCGTACTTTAAATAAAAATTTGTTGAACGCCAATTTACATTATTATTACATTACTATGACTCATTGGAACTTTGAGATGTTGTATGGAATATTGAGAAGTTTTTTGTTCGACCGTTATTATCCTGACTAGGCCGTTTCTCCACTGCTCCGGTCCGGCAAACCTTAATTACCGGTCCGATTTAGAAACTCATAACAGTTCTTATGTAATTCTCCACTACTCCGGCATCCGGTTTTTAACGATCCGATAACTTGCTAGATCGGAACGCGGTGTTTTCTCGGTCCAAGTATATCCAAGTATCCAATAGGTTATAAATTATTATTTACAGGTTTATTTATTGTTTGTTTAATTTGAAAGAATCTGGATAACCTGGACCGAAACAAATTATGTTGCTATTAATTTTTTTTTATACCATAGTATTAGTGAACTATTTATTAAGTAGATTATAATATTTTAAGATAGACAATATAAAAAAGTAATAAACTTGCCAGGGCAATAAAATATTTAGAATTTAGAACGTTTTATTAATAAAATTAAGTATATGGGTTTAAGTTAATATAGGTGTTGCATGATGAATATACAAGTATCGATTATTGTCGGATCGGATATACCTAGTGGAGAAGCGCAATCCGGCTTTCCGATATTTTTCTCATGACTCATTCCGGTATCCGACGCCGGACCGGAGCAGTGGAGAAAGGGCCTTACTTTGCAAATCCGACTTCTATGAATAAGTTTTTATACTTTTATGTTTTCTGCTATGATATTTTCACTATGTAGCTTTCTGTTGGTAAAAGAATTTTCAAAATCGGTTTAGTAAATCGAGAGATTATCCTCTACATTCTCACAAAGGTAAACCATCTTTATAATATATATAGTAATTTATTTATTATTTATATATAGTATATCAATAGCCTATCTGCTACTTTCAATGGCCCAGTGAATAGGCTGTCTCGCTTTTACAACTTTATTCCTAACATCGATGAAAATATTGATGTGTTGTACAACAGTCTGCCAAGTTACCGTAACCTTGTTTATCACGCTCTTAATGAGGTTTAAGTTTTCATTTAGTTTAGGTTATTATTGTTATTTGAATTTTTATCTTTATAGTATTAGTTATTATTATTTTTTAACTTTTCCTTTGATAGATTGCTTGTGTTCTAATATAATTGATGTGTATGTTAAATTTGTGATCTCATATTTTCTTGTGGGTACAAGTGCGTCCTTACAAAAAAATTTTCTGTAAAATGAAATTGACTGATTGGCTTTAAAATAAAAAAATACTTGTGTAAGGGTTTTCAGCTCTTATATGATAACAAACTTAATACTTAATTCAAAAGCAAAGTTAATATAGTTCTTTTTAATGAAAATATCAAATTAATTTCTTTTTCAATAGTATCACCCATTGACATTTCCAGTTTTGTAATAAAGAGTGTTTATTGTCACAAATTTAGTACCGTCAACAAAGTTTATTCCTAATACGCTTAAAAGCACAAAGGAAAATTTTGCAATAGAGATTGTATACACAATATATATTATTATCTATCACATAAAATATATTATTGTTAGATAATAATTAATAATAATATATATTATTATCGTGAATCTTTTCATGATTTACTAATGAATATAATGTAAAAAATTAACAATGTCACAGGGTGGTATAAGTTTATTTATGTTTAATCTAAAACGTATAAAAATTTTAGAGATAAAGCCTCGTGTCCGTACCGAGGCACTTTCTAGATAATTTTGAGTAATTATCACACATTTACTATGGTAATTCTTAATAAACACATTCATTTTCATGAAATTAATTGGCCTTTATGAAAAAAACGCAGTAATTAAAATAATTAACACCGCTTAATTACAGTAAAACAGAATTTCCCAGATAGCTGTAATACTACTTACACTTCTTTATTTAAAACTAGCTTATTCCGGCTTCTACAATGTACTTTTTTTATAAGAAAACCTTTTTATTATATTATATTAAAGTACAATTCTTATGTGAATGTTTATATTTGAGTGTAGCGAGCGTGTTATTAAAAATTAAATTGTTCTATTATTCAGTCTACTCATGGTGATATCTTATTAAATGGCTAATACATTTTTGAGTATAGGAATAACTAAGTAAATCAGTAAGTTATGTCATAACGAATAGATATGTTATATTTACCTGCATTAGCGAGAGTTAGCGCAATCCCAAAAACAAAACACGACCACTTCATGGCGGTTTATTCGCACAGTATAACAATGCTTACACGATAATATCCTTTTATACACCTATTTATCTAACACAATCACAAACAAGTTCACATGAATATCAAGTACGGAGAAACCAATGGTGTCTTCGACTTTGTTTTGAGAAATTGTATTGATAGATTATAATTTATTGCCTACTTATAGAGAATTTTCATCAAAACATACATTTACTAGGAATGATCGTGTTATGAGCTAATCTCGTGATTAGCGAGAAAAAGGTCAACGATTTATTATCAATCAATAATATTGATCGATTTAATTATGGTATTTATTAAATATTAATTACCGATTAAGTCAATGAAATACGAAATATATTTTTAGACTAAAATATATATTAAAATCGCAAGTATTGGATATTTGATAGAGACGTCATCGCGTACTCCGTTTAAATTATCTCTAATGATGGATGATTTATTTTATTTTTAAGGTACATAATGGTGTACTACCACAAAATTTAAAATATGTAAATACTTTTAAAGCATTACACTCGCTCGTTCAGTTAAAGAAAACATTCCGAACGGAAAATTGGACGATTATTGTAAGCAAGACATCACGTTGTATATGTTGTTGTTTTTTTTTTCGGTCGGGCAACACCGTTGATAAGACGTCAACAAAACTTCTCCCAATTAATTAATTAAATTTTAATTTAATTTGTTTATATTTTACACTTAATTATCGATAATATACTAAGTAATAATCAATACTTTGTAAGAACAGTGCCATTTTTCCATGTTAAGTGTGTAACGAGGTGCAAAACTGTATATTGTATCAGAAAAGTTCGCTGTCAAACTAAGTTAAACTGTAACGATAATTGTAAAGTGCATTATCATCTTAAACTTGCGTGTAAGTATATTGATATTATTTCTTTATCACACACGTTTACTACAACGGTGTCTTGGTGTTTATTGCCAAGGGATTAACTTGAACTGATTAACTTACAACCTCAAACTTTGCAACTCTTCTTCTAACTTTGACTTAACACCCATCTGATTTGTCACTTCTCTATTTTTTTGCATCTGGAATGGATAGAGTGATGACCAGAAGGGGTGCTGCTCGCTTGGAGGAATCAAAACTCCAATTAACATTACAGGAATTAAATAAATACAAAAATTTGTGTGAGGAGTTGCAAAGAGAACAAGATGACAATGAGAAGGAAGTGCTTCAAATTTTAAACAACAATACCAAACTCAAAAGTGAGATGGCTGAAATTCATAGCGAATTAGTAAACATCACAGAGGAACGGGATAAACTTAGATTATTAGTAGATCAATTTGATCAGTGCAGTGATGAGTTTGATTCAACTCTCAAGCTCAACGCAGACCTTAAAAGTAGATTAAGTGAAGCCCAAGAGACAATCCACAAAATGGACGGTGCTAGCCAGAAAATCCAGGCACAATATACACATGCTCTGTTTGATAGACTGGTTGGTGCCGCTCCACTGCCTTCTGCCAACTCAGTTTTGGGAAATAATAACCAAATTGAAACGATAGACTTAACTTGTGATAACACAGTACAGAAAATAAGTTGTAGTCACAATAAGTTAAAGAAATATATTAAAATTAAGAAATCAATTAAGAAAACACAAAGATTTATTAAAAACAATAAAACTACCTGTAAAAACAATTTTAACTCATTAAATAAATGTAAACAGTTAAAATGTAAGTTCGATTATAGAAAATTAAAATATGAGGCTGATATACAACACCTTCAGTCAGAGATTCTCCGTTTGCAGGAATCCTTGAACAATATTAGTTCTAAATATGACACCTCACAAAAGGAAATAGGAGAATATATACTGGCAATGGATGGCTTGATAGATCTGTGTAGTGAGAATGAAAGGATGTTCAACTCCTTAGTAAACAGTCAAACATCAGACTGTAAAACAGATATGTTGGGTTGTTCACAGCCAGCTGTTTCTCTGGAGTCGTTGCCACCTGTGACTCATTCTGCGGAGTTGTGTAATAGCCTCACAAGTACTTCCTTCGCCACACATGTAAACCTGAATGTTAAATCTAATGTAATAAACAAAAATCAAATAATGATATTTAGCGATGAAATGGGCAAAAACATATCTTATAAGTTATACCAAAATTTAGGTTCTCAGGTCATAAATTGTTGTATGCCTGGAGCTTCCTATAAACAAATATTAGATAAAATAGTAAGTAATAGTTATTGCCCATCCACAACTATTGTACTTTTAATTGGGAGAAGAGGTAATGTAACAGTAAATATGTTAATCAGTTATTTTGAAAAGTTATCAAAACTTAATGTAAATAAAGTTGTCTTATTTGCTTTTCCTTATGGAAAAGGTATGTCACAGACCGAAAACAATGCTAGGTACAGATGCAATAATAAAATTCATACAATGACACTGTATAATAAACAATTTGAATTTATTGACACTAATATCATCATTAGTTATAATTACTTTTTGACAAAAGATAACTATTATCTTTGTAATTATTATATTGGACAAGTAGCAAATTCGCTATCATATTGTATTTTAAACGAAGCCAAATGTTTGGCTAACCAATCTGCTCCTATTGAGCAGATAGATAATAGTACCTTTTCTCAAGATACCTTGGAATTTGTTCCAAGTAATTATTTAAATTAGATTTTAAGACAAAAGAGGTGATCTCTGGCAATAGTTCTAGTCATAGTTGTTTATTAGGAGATCCATCAAACTCCTTAAATGTCAATAATAAAATCAATAATAAGCATATTTTAAATTTAGTACATCAGAATATTCAGGGTTTGATGGGTAAAGAATTGGAGTTGGAGTTGTTCATGAACTGTAATAACATTGATATCTTATGTATTACTGAACATTGGTTAAAGGACCACCAGTTCATGTTTAGCTTCAACAATCATCTGGTAGCCAGCTCGTTCAGCAGAGTTAATTTAATACGTGGAGGCTCTTTAATTATTGCTCGGAATAATCTTAAATTTAAAGAACGTACCGACATAGTGAGCCTGTCTGTTGAGCGAGTTGCTGAGATAGCATGTATTGAGCTTGAGCAGTTCATTGTATTGAGTGTATACAGGCCCCCTAGTACTTTATACGATACTTTTGAAAAAATCCTAGAAGATGTATTAATAAAAATATCTAATACTAATAAAACAGTTGCCATCTGTGGAGACTTTAATATTAACTTATTAGATAAATCTAGTATTGTTAATAGATTTTTAATCTTATTGAAATCATATAATTTATATAATATTTTCCTTGAGCCAACTAGAATAACTGCCACCAGTGCCACTTGTATTGACAATGTTTTTACAAATGTGAAGCCAACTTTCTACTCAATTATTAATCTGTTAGATTCAGATCACTGTGGCCAGTTGGTTTCATTTACTAAAGACATTGTTAAAGCAAATCGAAAAAATGTTAATTTTGTTCCAGTAACCAGTTATCGTTTAGAACTTTTTAAAAATAATTTAAATGAAAAACTGCCTGGTTTGCCTTATCACAATAACCCTGACCAAGCTTACTCTTCATTATTTAACATGATTAATTCTCAGTTTAAGAAGGTTTTTACATCTAGATCAGTTTCTGTTAGTGATCGAGTTTTGTTTAGTGACTGGGCAACACCAGGTATTTTTAAAAGCAGAATAAGATTATTTGAATTATATAATGAAAGGAACCATGATCATAGTGAAAGGTTTAGGGAGTATGTTAAAAATTACTCTAAGACTTTTAAGAGAGCCTGTGCTGCCGCAAAATCTTTACACATTAAAAACAAAATACGATCTTCTGCAAACAAAATTAAAACTACTTGGAATATTATTAATTCTGAAATAGGAAGAACCACAGTCAAGAATAATGATTTTCATCTTAAAATTAATGATATAGATGTTAGGGCGGATTTGGAGGTGGCAACCGAGTTTGAATCTTTTTTCACTAATATTCCTGTATTAACAACTCAAACTTTGTTGTCATCTTCCGGCTCCGCATACAACATACTTAAAGACTGTGTCGCAGAATGTGGGACAAGTTTTGAATTTACAGTTGTTAGTGCTAAGGACATTCTAGATGCATTTAAAGATTTGGAAGTAAAAAAGTCCACCGATCTTTGGGGGTTGTCAGTTCAAATAATATCCTCAATAATTGAATGTATTTCCCCATTTCTGGCAATTGTGTTCAACTCTTGTGTCGCATCTGGTGTGTTTCCGGACTTAATGAAGTTAAGCAAGGTGATTCCACTCTTCAAATCTGGTAGTACAACCGATCCTACGAATTTTCGCCCTATCTCAATTTTGCCTACACTGAGCAAAATTTTTGAGAAAATAATTTTAAAGCAAATGCTAAAGCATTTTAACAGACAGAATCTTTTTCACTCCAAACAATTTGGATTTACTAAGGGTCGGTCTACTGCTGATGCAGGTGTGGAACTACTCAAAAATGTATTCGAGGCTTGGGAGAATTCACAGGATGCTTTAGGCATATTCTGTGACTTGTCCAAAGCTTTTGACTGTGTTTGCCATGACACACTAATCAAGAAACTACACCACTATGGCATTAGAAATAAGGCTCTTAGACTTCTCAGTTCATATTTAGACAATAGAATACAAAGTGTAGATATTAATGGCAAAAAATCAAAAGGATCTGTGGTAACTATGGGTGTTCCGCAGGGTTCAATTCTAGGTCCTTTCTTATTCCTTATTTATATCAATGATTTACCTTTTTGTGTAAGGGATGATCACAAAATCCTATTATTTGCGGATGACACTTCGCTTGTTTTTAAAGTTAAGCGTCAACTTGAAAATTTTGACCAAGTTAATTTGGCACTATCTAAGGTTGTCCATTGGTTTAATGTTAATAATCTGCTTTTGAACTCAAGTAAAACTAAATTAATAAAATTTTCTACGCCTAATGTGAGGCAGTTAAGCACCAATGTACAACTGAATGGAGTAGAGTTGGACCCTGTTGAGTCAACTGTTTTTCTTGGCATTACTGTTGACGCCAAACCACAGTGGGGCCCACACATTAACAAATTGTCTGGAAGGCTCAGTTCAGCTGCTTATGCTGTAAGGAAAATTAGACAAATTACTGATGTGGATACTGCCAGAATTGTTTATTTCAGTTATTTTCATAGCTTGATGACGTACGGCATTCTCCTTTGGGGAAACTGTGCGGATATTAATACAATCTTCTTATTACAAAAAAGGGCTGTCCGCGCTATATATAAGTTAGGTCCTAGAGTTTCTCTCCGAGAGAAATTCAAAGAGATAAACATTCTGACTGTAACTTCACAATATATTTTTGAAAATTTACTTTATGTTTACAAAAACGAACCGGATTTTGTCAAATTGTCTGATCTTCACTCCCGAAATACTAGGAACAAAAATAATTTAACAGTTCATGCTACTCGCCTTCATAGAATAAGCAACTCGTTCATGGGTCAATGTATACGCTTTTACAATAAACTTCCTATGGATGTTCGTAAACTTCCCCTTAAGAAATTTAAATTTTTTATTAAATCAAAATTATTAACTAAAGGATATTACAAGATATCCGATTATTTAAATGATAGAAACGCCTGGGATTGAGCTGCTCGCTTATACAGCTATCGCTTGTGTTTTTGTAAGCTGTCTTTCACTTCTTTTTTTTTTTTTTTTTGCATGTTGTACATATTTACAATCTGACATGTCTTGTGCTTTTGCATATGCATTTTATTTTATTCTATTGACATGTTTGTGCTTAGTGCATATTCATTTTTTTACATTTTTTTTTTTTTTTCTATATTACTGACATGTTTTGTGCTTAGTGCATATTCATTTTTTCTTTTTCTACAGTACTGACATGTTTTGTGCTTTTGCATACAATATTTTACACTTTGACATGCCAAGTGAATAATGATTATATTTCGATTATATTTTTCAATTTCATTATTTTTTCCTTGCTTTAAGGTACACCTTAAAAATACATTTTGTATCCATTGTAAGTGTAAACATTATGCGGGTATATCATAAACTCTTTTGCTTGATTTATAATTTGATACATTTTAGTCTATAGTTATTTTGGGCTGGCGATCTGAGTGAGTTGTTGCCCCACATATTTTTATGGTGCCACTGGCGGTATTGTTGTGTACCGGGTTGTGCAGCTCCCTTAAAAATGGTTGAGCTGCATGAGCTATTCGGGGCATGCTAGCCGTCTGCTGGCACAGGCTTGCTCAGATCGATCTGGTTCTTTCTTCCAAAGACCAGTCCAGTAAATACTCTGCATTTGTTTACACCAATTTATTAATTTATTATTGTATTATCTGGACTATAAAAGAGACTAAGACCCCCGAGTTTGTTTCGACATTTCTTCTCAGGGCAGTCAGTTAGGAAATGTCGACTTCATCTAGTTTAGGATGACATTGTAAAAGTGATTTATATAGTCCTACTTGCAAGAATAAACTATTTCATTTCATTTCATTTCATTTCATTTCATTTCATTTCATTTCATTTCATTTCATTTCATATGTCACCGTAAAATTGTAAACACCGTTAGATTGTAATCTATCTCGCGAGATTGTAAACTGTCGAAAGATTGTGAACCTCAACGAACTGCTTGCAATTTTACGTATTATTATTCGGTAGTTATATGAAATTGTTGGGAAGTAAAATTAATCTGTAATTGACCAAAGAAGTTTGAATGATAACTAAGTTAGTGTAGTACAATCTACCGAATAATAATACGTTAAATTGTAAGCAGTACGCTGAGGTTCACAATCTTTCGACAGTTTATAATCTCGCGAGATAGATTACAATCTAACGGTGTTTACAATTTTACGTTAACATATATAAACAAAAAGACCGAACTATCAGATTTAATCTGGACCCAAGATACAGTTGTAGTACCACATTTATTTTTTTATTGTCTTTGAGAACTAATTTGGGCTCTTACAATCCAGCTTGACTTATAATTTCTTTAATTTAAAAAACATTATAAAAAAATGGTTATTCTTCGATATTTGTTATTTTTGAAAGTTGGACAGCCGTGCACATTTCGTTGATTTATATTCAAATTCAAATTCAAAAATCATTTATTCACGTAGGTAACACAATGTACACTTGTGATTCGTCATTAAAGAAATACATATTAATGCTTCTAATTTTACATTTACTGCCAGTTCTCAAATCAAGGGCGTAGAACGGAAGAGAAGAACTGGCAATAAACTCTCCGCCACTCTTTTTAATCGCCATGTTTTTTTTTTACACAACGTTTGTAAGGAGCTGCAACCATTACACCATGTTCCTCTATAGGTCTTTGATATGCGTTTCATCACGGTGTTTCTCGTTGTCGTATAAGCAAATGTTAATTGCGCACATAGTTTATCAGGACTTCAAGGTAACTTAATTACATTCATAACTACCTCAAAAAAGAAATAAGATACTAGGAAAAACGTATATTTTGAAGTTCAGAAGTCATGCTTAATGGTTTGTCTCGATTCTAAACCTTGTCTCAATAGAATTAATAATTTCAAGAACCCGGAAAGGGCCTTTAGAAGTTCACTTTTTATATGTAATCAATTATGTAATTGTAGATTTCCGTTCATGAGAATGAGATGTGAATTATAATTGATGATCTCATTGGTTAAACACATATTTTTAGGATGTACTTGTTTGTGTCTTTAATTTTTTAAGATACAATTGTTAAGATTATATTTTTGTGTTTTCCTTATGGCGTGTATAAGTTAAAATGTCAAGTGCGTGTAGCTATAAGCTTGTGTACTTTTGTAACACAAATATAAAAAAAATCTCAAACTCATAATAACTTTATTAATATACGTAACCAAGTACACTGAAGTCAAAAATCATTTATTCATATAGGTAACACAATGTACACTTATGAACGTCAAAAAAGAAATATACATTAAATGCTTCTAATTTTACATTTACTGCCAGTTCTCAAATCAAGAGCGTAAAACGGAAGGGAAGAACTGGCCATAAACTCTCCACCACTCTTTTTAACCGTCAACAGAAAAGATGTTAAATTGATTCTAAATTAACTTTTACTACCAGTTCGCAAGTCAAGGGCGTAGAGCGGAATTATAACTGGCAAGATACTCTCCGCCACTCTTTTTAATCGCCAAGTTTTGCGTCTTAAAAATTCCAAGGATTAGGATCATTAACATAATCGTCAAATTTATAATTACACGTGTCAAGCAACCCGTGATGTTTTGTTTTTGTCCAAATGTATCTTTTAAACTTAAAACAACTGCCATAATCATTAGTAATGACTACTAACAATAGAAAATGTGTGTGTTGTAGCATCAACCTCATAATCAGGCCTTATTAAAAGCCTACCTATGAGAGCCGGAAAGCCGCTATCGGCTGGCATTACTTAACATGAGTTTAAGATTTTAGATTACGGTGTGGTGTATGTACTGTGGTAACGTTTAACGATAAGATCGAAACAGGTGGTATTTCCAAGATTTAGGGGTCAGGTTTTGTACGCTTGTAATATCTGCAATTTTATTAACTACATTAACAATGGTTCAATTAATGATACACTGATGCTTTCGACTTTAGGTTGAATAAAAAGACTAGGCTAATATAAATGTTTAAATAGATTATTAATCACGGAGCAATTGGCTATATGTATTGTGCGACAAAACAGAAGCTGTTTTTTTACACGCTTTATATTAGCTTCACCTGTATGTATGTATATATGTATGTAACCGACTCCTTCGGACTCGATTTTGACCCACTTTAAACGGACAGATTTAATTCAAACTTTGTACACTTATAAAAAATCAGCGATTATATAATAATTTCATAGGTTTATCTCGAAAAAACAATGAATTTTTTTTAAGTCCACAAAGCAATACGATTAAATTGAGACAACACGTATTGCTGCTAGGACTAAAAAGTGCCACATTTTTCGTCTATCGAGCAACCCACGCTTTTTCACAATAAAACCAGTATTTTTTGTTCATTACCATTTTCAGCCTAAATTAGGAATTATTTCTCACATTTTAGTTTGATGTGCTTTAAAAGCGTGTTTTTTAGTTTTTTTAAACTATATTTATTTTTCTATTTGCAATTGCTTGCTCGTACGTTGAAATTATCGTGAGGAAACTGGCATGTCTTAGACCCAAAAGTCGACTGCGTGTCTCAGGCTTAGAAGTCTAATGACCTGACCTGTCTATTAAGAAGAAAATCATCAAAATATACAAGGAAAGAGATACAAAAAGTTACGGCGAAGGGTTATAGTGTCACGGGTATTATTAATAGTACAATATTCTACTTTCTTAATAAACCCTTACTATATTTGCAATATGTCATGTGTAAAAATAAAATAAAATATATATGACTATAATATAAGATCAAAAAATAAAACACATTCTATACACTTCATTATATATTTTCTAACATATAGAAGTAATATGAAGGAATCCACTTTTGATGAAACTTAAACTTTGGTGTCTGAAGCTGCTAAAATAGGCCTAAGAAGACTGCGAAAAATCGCGAAAATCTACACATAAAGCTCTTAAAAGACAAAACCCAAAACGAAAAGACCTGCGCGTAGGGAATATCTCTTTCAATGGCACTAATAAATTCAAGTATGTACTGTAACGGACACAAACACAATGCTATAGATTTTTGACAGCCGTATTCCCCGATCAGCAGCTCTTCACAAAATCCTATCGCCCAAGGTGCTCTAAAGGTACCCAACTCCGTATTTACAAAACGGTTTTAAGTTATACAGTTGTAGAGATCTGAGACTTGGTGACTGACTATTAAAGAAACGGAGACATTATTAGTAGCCGGAAGATTTTCTACGGAAGATTCTAGGCCCGACAAAGATGGAGGAAGGAAGCTGCATAAACACGAAGATATCTAGGCCAAAGACTCAGTTGAACAGGTCATGAGAGAAGAGGAGAATATATCGCTGGTAAGACGTCACGGAGGACCTACGCGAGCTCGAGGTGCCCGACTGGTAAGCGCGCAAGCGGCAAAGAGGTTCTGTAGTTTCGAAGATTCAATAGTAGACCCATAGGGGTCGCTTTAGTAGGTTGTAAATCAAATACACACTGAGAAGTTTATAAATATAAATACAAACTCAAATATTATCCAATTCCAGCTATCACATACATAACTGTTAATCTCCTTTTATGAAATATTAAATTTATTATGTTTCCATAGAACGTGTACAAATTATCGTTAAGTTCAGAGGTGAGTTTAACTCCATTATGCATTTATAAAAACTATTGCCAAGTATAATGTCAATTATTACGTTATTTATTATTAGCATTATCTATTAATCGTATCGTCTGCAGTCACGACTTCTAAAGTGCATCGCTTATAAAAACCACATCCTTGATTCTTACGTCATTTTGTATACGTATAACAAAAAACAACAAGCTTTGAATCATTCTAACATAAAACACAAAGTCTAGTTAAAAAGCTATGAGATATTGTATAAAATACTAGCTGACCCGGCAAACGTTGTTTTGCCATGTCAAAAAAAAAAAAATTTTTTTACTTTAATAAAAAAAAATATCTATTTTACTAAAAATAGGTTGATGGTAGAGGGGTGAAAATTAGGGGTTGTATTTTTGTATGCTGTATCATAAAAAATGAAAACTAAAAAAATTGTCTAAAAAAAAATAAAATTATGGGGTGGACACCCCTTATCAGATAGGGGTTTGAAAGATAGATAGTAGCCGATTCTCAGACTTTACTGAATATGCATAAACAATTTCATATGAATCGGTATGGCCGTTTCGGAGAAGTATATGAACGAACATTGTGACACGAGAATTTTATATATTAGATTGTGAGTGTATTTGGAACTGAAATAAGTTCGTACAAACAACGCTATAATATTATTCCCTTTTGTATTTTTTTTCTTGACCTATGTATATTAGTAAGGAAAATGTTCGTGCGGCCGAAACTGGAATTTCGTATTGACGTTCACGAAACTATTGTGAAAAAACTACGGGAACGGATTCTAAAGTACCACGGAATACTCAAAATTAAAAAAAAACTTTATTTGTTTATCTATATAATAGAATTCAGATTGAGGCCTCCCTAGTAAGTCAGAGACCTGTGATAGGGAAGCCAGGGCATAGATAGCTTAAGCATATAAAAAAAAGAGAGTGTCTACTTATGTACACGCGTTAGAAGTTATACTTCTTTGGGGTATGGAAAAAAAATAACTAAAATGCAGTAGTGATTAACGATAAATATTAAAATTAATCAATAAAATTATTATTAGTAAATACTATCACCGTCGTATATGAAATTGATTTAATAAAAACACCAAAATAATAAATATTTATTCACACTGTTTAATTGTACTGTTACGAAACACGTGTTCTAAATATAAAAATACTAGAATATACAACTTGAACATAGTTATTATCGATTTTCATGCCACCTAGAACTAACTTCATTCTGTTAATTTTGTGTAACGGTGCGCGCGCATCGTAGAATTTTACTCTCATCAATTTTTCATAACGCGCCTAAAGAAGTATAACTTCAAAAATATAAATCAGTTTTATACTGTTTTAATTATTGATTATTTGTTTAAGGGCAAAAATCAGAGATTTAGCCCTATGTACCGTACAATTATATTAGAGGGATTCCTACTAAATCTAATTTCTAAAACTCTAAGTCTGTACAATATAAACCTTTGTATACAAATGCCCGTTCACCTTAGTCAAAACTGATAAATAATAAAAAGAATTGCAAAGACACGAAGTTACTAGGTACTTTTGGTTTGAATACGATTTGATACTAACATTAATAGTAGACTATTAATTTAAAACCAAAGATAAAAATAAAATGAGCGATAAAAAAAGGTAAAGTTTAGACTTTCGCTTTTTTAAGCCTCAAAATTGTATTAACAATGACGAAAATAATCTTATTACAAGTTTAAAGAGTATTGTGATGAACATTGTTATGAAATAGCAATTACTATAATTATAGTGAATCATAGTAATAACGTGTCAGTAACTTGATTTATAGAAAATTACTGAGTATTTAATTAAACTACTTTTTGCTGAAATGAATAATACTATAATTTAAAATAGGTGTAGATTAGAAACTGTTAATGAATTTCTAGTATGCCCTATATTTGTTTTAGACCAAATATAGACTGTGTTAGAAGACGATCAGCGACTTATTATAAGAAATTCATAAGGCAGTATCGCCTATACAATACTGTTCACTATACATGAAAAATAAAACGCCTGCTAAGATCATACTGGCAATTTATTTAATGTTCAACATTGCATTATAATTTCCAAAGAAAATCTGTGGCAAAACTTACTTTCAGCGTTAAAATTATGTTTGTCACATTACATAAAATCGTTTAAATTACATATAATACATATAACTAAAGGCATCTTAGCTATAATTTCCGCGACTGTATTCTTTAAGCAAAGTATGAGAGAATTAACACAGTAGGCAACTTTTAAAATCTTTGCTTATATGTTTATTTACAATTTACTTTCGGTTCTTGGTGGTCCGTAGGCCGTCGCATGGCTTGTAGCGACACCACCACGACCCGTGCTGAAAGCGTTCGCGATTGCTGTCGCTCCTTGAGGAGTACCTTGACCAGATCTTCCACCGTATCCGAAGAACATCGGGAAAAAGGCACCAGTTGGCATTCTTGGGGGATAATCGTTACCCTCTTCCTCGTCTTCATCAGGTTTCCTTACCTGTTTCTTCTTTGTGACTCTCTTCTTTGGAGCTGGTTCCGGCACATCCTCTGCCTCGGGTTCTATTATTTCTGGAACTGCTACCGCCTTTACTGTAGTCGGGACTTCGATTCTTTCAGTTGGGTCTGCCATTTCAGTAGCTTCTGTAGCAACCGGTCGTTCAGAGGGCACAAATGGAGACTCAGGGACATAAGTTCGCTCTGGTTCAGAGGGAGCTTCAGGTGTTTGGTAGTAAACCTCGTTCTGTAGCGGTGGCGCATAGTTAATATCCTGGGGAGTCTGGCGGCGTCTGTCTGGCAAGTAGTATTGACTGGTTTGGGGCTGGTATTCTTCGGGCTTGAACATGAATGCAGCCATTCCACCACCACCAACTGTACGTGGGTTGTAATATGGACTGTAGTAGCGGCTTAACACAATAGCTCCACGATTCCTGTCCATAGATCCATAAGAATCTGAAAATAGTGTGAATTTAGTTTCAGTTTTTAGTACCTGCTTGACGCACGTCGTTGATATTAGGCTTAAATTTACATAGCTCGGACTTAAATTAGAGTTACGCCAGATATAGGTGAACTCTTTCTCTATCTAATATCAGAATTTTAATTTCCTTGTGGCCTAGCAACTGACTGCCGCTAGGCAAGAGTTTGCAAACTATTACAATGTTTTTTACTACACTCGCTAAATTAGTAAGATAATGAATATAAGGCTAAATATGCTTTTTTATGGTTCGTTAAAAATCCAGGTAGTGAAATTTATAAATCATAGAAAGCATTCATAGGAGAGGTTTGAAAGCACGACATAAGCTTGAGACCGCAGACTAGTCTAACTGCAAAAGAATGATACAATTCATGACAATCAAAGGAATCTTTTAACATAGACTTTAAATGACAAAGGAACGGCTTTAAAAAGATCACTGTGAAGATTTCAAAGTGAATAAAATTAATGAATTTAAAAAAAAACAGTATTTAATAGTCATTGAATCGGCTCTCTCTACTACTCTCTCACTCTCTCAACTCTTTATTATTAGTTAACAATCTGGACAAAAAAAGAGCCTTAAAACTACTTTTTATTGATTTAAATATCCGTAGCGCTTACGACACAAACTTGGAAACACATACGAATTTAAAAAATGGTATTGTTATTGAATATTACAGCAAAATTCAGAGACAAGACTTCGAATCGAATTCAAAGCCAACTATGACCGTGTATCCATAAACAATTTTGACATACGTCTCGACTATTCGGAGTAAACTAACATATATACTCTTTCCTCCAACTTCGATTTTGTTCCCTTTGGGGTAGAGACTCTTGGGCCCTGGGGTTCAAGTGCACAGGCGCTTATTAAAGACTTAAGTTGGCGCCTAGTAGATAGTACCGGTGACCCCAGAGCTGGCACTTTCCTGGCTCAACGAATAAGTATCGCAATACATGGAAATGCTACCAGCATTAAAGGTACAAAACAGGGACCAAACTTTTTAAATTTGTTTTTTTTTATAATTTTATTATTAATTTGTAGGTTAAGAAAATTGTAAATACTCTATTGTAAATAAAAATTAACATATACTTACATGTATCCACGTTCTGTCCATAATAAGGATAGGGATATGCCCGAATTTCCAGCACACAAAAAACTAACAACGCCACTACCTTCATATTAAAAGTTTTAAGATGTTGCGTGTTAAACTGTTTTCGTTTCAGTGGTCACTAGTGGATGTCGTCGCATTATATAGTCCATTTGTTTGATCTAATTTGGATTCATAGCACGCCTGTGTCGACAATCATTTTACACAGTTCGGCTGAGCTTTAGGTCCGTTATAAACACTGAGTATCCTAGAGTTTTGCTGTTATTTAGGAATTGTGTATTTATATATTATTTACTAGCTGACCCGGCAAACGTTGTTTTGCCATGTATATTATTTCTAGAAACATTTTTACAGTAGGGTTTGATCATAGTGGGATGAAAATTAGGGGTTCTATGTATTTTTGTATGGTGTATCATAAAAAAATAAAAACAAAAAAATTTGTCTAAAAACAAAATATATGTTCTGGGGTGGACACCCTTTATCACTAAGGGGTTTGAAAGATATATAGTAGCCGATTATCAGACTTACTGAATATAAAAAAATTCATAAGAATCGGTCGAGCCGTTTCGGAGGAGTATGGAGGAGGATATATGTCACACGAGAATTTTATATAAACATTCAGATTCGTGACATATTAATGATTTTATTGAAGAATCCACTTATTAGGGTATAAGTGCTGCTGTATGAGTATTTTCAGATAACACAAATATCTTTTATCAATAGAAATTTCTTGGTTTAATGATAACAAAATAAAATATTTAAAAAATACAAAATAGCCTTTATTTGAGAACTACACTAGATTACATTAGGTCCATGAAACTATTTGTAACATCAGTACTTGATTTACATGAAGTCCATGTAACTACATATTTTGAACATCAGTCCTCGACCTCCGACGAAGTGTAGGCCTCCTGCAAATTTATTCCATCTTCCCAGGGTTCTGGTGGGCTTTCTCTCCTCTTTCTTCCCACTGAGTCATTCCAAGTAAGAATCTTTTTGATTAACTGATACTTTTCAAAAAAACTATTAAGTATAGATTTTAATCACTTATAAGTAGACTTCATGTCACTAGGTAATGAGTTAAATAATAAATATCTATAACTAAAATTTAAGGCATGATAGAATTACGCATAACCTGAAATTGCTTTCCATCTCAGCGAAAAAGAATCATTTCTGTTCAAATTTTACCTATTTTGCTTTATTTAATACGGGACCTTATAACATTATTGCTTCTATAATAATATTATAAATATACAATTATATCGATTTGAAGTTTATTGGTTACTTCGGAGAAATAAGAACCCGTATTCTTGCTGTGTTTAAGGAAATCTTTTATTGTTATCGTGGGAACGATCCATATTGATTCGTTTTTGTTTTGTTTACATCGTGATATTACAGACAATTCAACTCTTTAACGTTACTCCAGTTACACCCAAAGTATCGGTGGGCCGAAACTAAGAGATTTTTGGGAACGCATTAAAGAATGTTTTCTATAGAACAACCACACAATTAAAGTTTAGTAGTTTTTAGAGAGTTACAGACCATGCAGTCTTGCCTAGGCACTCTCAATATAGATTTTTCGTATAAGTCGTCGTTTAAAATTAATGTTTCTGGCATTGCTATATAAAATTAATATAAATCAGTGGCGCTACAACCTTTTTAGGTCTGGGCCCCAGGTTTCTGTATCTGTTTTATGATCATTCGAGGAGGCCTGACACACGCCGTTGACTTTTTGGGTTTTAGTGAATGCCGGTTTCCTCACGATATTTTTCTTCATCGATTGAGCAAAAAGTCAAAAATCATTTATTCATATAGGTAACAAACACAATGTACACTTATGAACGTCAAAAAAGAAATATACATTAAATGCTTCTAATTTTACATTTACTGCCAGTTTTCAAATCAAGGGCGTAGAACGGAAGAGAAGAACTGGCAATAAAGTCTCCGCCACTCTTTTTAATCTCCAAGTTTTTGTTTTACACAAATGTTAAATAATAAATCCGCTTATAGAAAGAAAGTCTATTTATAAAGCTTATAGAAAGAATTGGTGCATAGCCGGGGATCGAACCTACGACGCACGCTAAAGCCACTGGGCCAACACTGCTCTGCTATATACCAGAAGAAAATAAAGATGTCAGTATAGTTTTAGTTGTACGAAAGATTAAAGACCTCGCTAGATCTGATAAGAATAATTTGTTACGTATTTTAGGCACGCCATCGCTACCTACATCTGATACCATCGGTTTCTTTCTACAGCGATAAGATCGCTATCCATTATCGCTTCTAAATGGTCATAACAGTCAAATTTGCGAACATGCACGTACTTGTATGAATGGTATTAGTATTCAAGAACCTTTGGCACAACATATTGACCGTTAGATGTTATCATTTGATATGTTTATGAGACAAAAGCGCCGTGACACGTGAGAAGCGACAGGCTGTCTGGAAAGAACGGTCAAGAAATTAATGTTTCCGTGGTACTAATCTTCATTCACTGACCGACGTACAAAACAAAGAAAAAATTTTAATATTATGTTGTTGAATAAAAAAAATACAAATCATAAAAGCTATTTAAGGAAATAGCAAAAAGGTTAGTCGACATCACAGGAGAACGTAGAGCTGGCAGCTACCTCGGACAAAGAATTAGTCTAGCTATTCAAAGGGGGAATGCTGCCTGTATCTTCGGAACCTTGCCTAAATGGACTCCTTTTAATAATATATTTTAGTTATTATATTTTAAGGATATATTTTTTTTTATATTATTTTATGTAGGATTACTTTATTATTCGCATTTGTAATAGGATTATTAATTTATAATGTAATAATAAATATTCGTGTTAATATCTCTTAGAAACCAGTTTTATGGTTAGGTCATGACTTAAGCCTACTTTTGACCTGTTCTATATGTTCTCTTCCATCCCTGGCTAAGCCTGCTCCAACTCCAATTCCTCCTTCCGCCTTCTTTGATTTTGTGAAAATCAAAATGATTGGTCATCCAAAAAATCATACAATTTTAACACGTTATAAAAGTAGAAAAATATAAACAATTTTTGCATATATTTAATTACACAATTTTGCAAAATGTTGTCCTTGAAGATACTCATAGATAAGGCCGATTTACATTATCTTAGTGTTTAGGAGAGTGCTTTAGGATAGTACTTTAGTTGAAACATGTAAACGCTACTTGCTTTTGTAAACGCTACGGTAAAGAACTTGCCTTTCAAGTTGTACTAAAGCACTCTCCTAAACACTAAGATAATGTAAATCGGCCCATATACTTAGTAACTTCGTTTAGTCGAAAACATCTATACTAGTTATGGCTAATTCAAATATGTTATATATGTTCGGTACTCTTACTTATATGATTATAATAATAAAATGGGCAAACGGACAGGAGGCCCATCTGATGTTAATACACTCTCATTGTCAGATGTCAGATCACACTTTGGGACTTAATCATGTATAGCGCAGTCATATCGCATGAACATATGCTTATTAAAATGAGTCGAGTAAAAAATATAGGCAGTGTATCAGTCAGTCAAACAATCGAGATCTTTTAAATGTTAGGTTTTAAAATGCAGCTGGCTTCAAAATGATCAATAAATCAGCTAGTTTAGTGGAATTAATTTTATATTCTAAGAATACCGACAGCCCAATTGTCTTGTAACTTCAAACAATGGACACGACGAATATCGTATGAGCAAAATGCATGCTTCGTAATGAATTGTTTATTTATATTAATTGTAACAATATTTCATGATACTTTATATTTCTTTATTATAAAGGTAAAAGTATTTGTGTTTACCCGACTTTTTTTAAATATACAAACAAACGAAAAATTTATTCCGCATAGACAGAATAACAAATAAATGAAACAGTACAGTTAAATTTAGATGCCCTAAAGGAAGATTCGGTCTAGGGATGTGACATTCTGCATAAAAAATCGATTTTTTATTAATCGATTATTTTTTTAGCATGAAAAATCGATTAATAAATAATCGATTTTTTTTATTAATCGATTTTTCCTAATATTTGAATTAATTTCAAATAAACACCCTAAATATTTTATTTTTCATGGTTTTTTTAATTAAAAATAAACAATAGAAATTATAAACACAAATTAACGTTTAAGAATAATCAAAATCGAAATTAACTTAATCTCGTTTTGATAGATTTTAGGTGAAATTTGATATATGATGAGTGCATGCCTTTTCAGTAGCACATTGCAGTATTTTTGTTGTCTTTTTAATTGTATGTAATCTTATGCTGCTGAATAAATTTATTTTCTTTTTAAATTATAGTGATCCATTCAAACTTGAGTTTTTGTAAAATTAACTGGTTTTATCATCCTTTCGAGTTTTACAAAAAAACATCAATGCATCGAGTATATCAATACATCTTCAAAGAATCGGATTCAATGTATCGCATTGCAAACATCGTTGTATATCGAATATCCCTAACAGGTAGAGGTCCGGGTTATAAAAGACCAGACATAATGTCGGGAGGTAGCAGATAAAAAATCGACTATGATTGATTTTCAATTATAAAAATAATCGATTATTAATCGATTATTTTTAATATAAAAATCGCGTAAAAAAATCGATTTTTACTTTAATCGATTATTTTTTCACATCCCTAATTATTTCGGTCACGATTGTTCCATCGTCACTTAGCTGTAATATTACTAATAAATAAATAAAGCAGATAAACATGATTAATTTTGTACCATCCAAGTCAAAGTTCAGACCATCGATCGGGTAAATTAAACTAGTAAAGTGTAGTTTAAGGTAAGAATTTAAAAGGCCTTGATTAGATAGATAGTTTATATAGTATATAGATAGATAGCGCAAATAAAACTGATACATAATATAAAAATGTAGCCCTTGGTAGCTTATTTGCGTGAATGAAATTATATGTATTTGAATTGTATTGAATGCAATTATGAATGACCGACTTCGTTAAGGGTAATGACGTCAAGAAAGACAATACGTGAACACCAAAAATTTAGTTAAAGTACCGGCTGATTGTTTCTGCTGATATCAATAGAAGGAGTCGAAAAATGTAAGATAGGTGTCATCGTGCTTCCGGTTCAATTTTTTTGATTGAAATTAGAAGTTATCGTCACATATGTTTTCAGTATCATATGTCTGGGATGTGCATTGTGCAATCTGCTCCACAAAACATCAGGGATCTAAAAAGAGTCATTGCAGAGGAGTGGTAAAATATTCCTCAAATAGTTATTAAAAACATCATGAAAAGCATGCCCAGAAGGATTCATTTAAAAAAGTATAAAAGTCTTCTTGTTTTTATTGCCGACCACTATTTATTGTTTGGCCGTGTACATTATAAATAATAACGTTTTTAATGAACTTATCAGATGTTGACAGGTCACGGTGGCTTCTTGTCGTATGTTTACAGGTTCAGTGCTGACAAAGTGCTGCCTGTCTTTGTGGCGATGCAGCTGAAGAGACAGTGTTGCATGTTCTGACCAACTGTCCAATGTATTGATACGACAGGTTTAATACTGAGCAAGCTATGGGCATAAAAGTAACGAAGACGAGTTTGAAGAGAATAATGTTCAATGTTAGGTTAAGGGGTATCTTTTTAGGATTTGCTATAAGGGTCATACAAAAAGTTGTTAAAAGAAATAGGTAGTAGTGTTTAGTCATTCGGGTTACCAATACCATTTACGTAAGCTATTTAATACCTCCGAATATTCGGTCGGTAATAGTCGGGGAATTATCTCGAAAACATTTATTAAAAAAACAATGAACTTATCATAAATTAAAAAATAAATACACGTGTATTAATTTACACAATTATAATACAAACTATATCCGACAGTTAAATTTAATTTAATTAACTTAGAACTTTAATTTCCTTAGCTGCCCGTTATTTTAGCAAAAGCTATATATATATATTATCATATCTTAATATGGAACACAATTTATCAACGATTAAATTAAATGAAATCTTTGTATAGCGCTGAAGGTATAAAAATATAGTTGTAGATCCGTTATTGCTTACAATTAATTATTTATAATTCAAAATTATAGACTTAATGTTTCACGGGCTATGTAATAATAATAGGTTTGCAAGAATATGGTGCAATCTAAAGTTCGTTTATTCTGCTACATAATGTCGTGAAAATTTGTCTTAAAACTAAATTTTACATAGAAGTAGTACATTATGCGTCATATAATTATAGTCAATTTTTATATTATTTTATAGTGATAAAATATCATAGTATTAAAAAATATTATTACGTTTTTCCAAAAGTAGTATATTAAGTAGATTATAAAAAAATCTAGTAGGAAGATTTTATAATGTTTTTGGGAAATTATTGTAAACCTCGATTGCCATACAAAAGGTGTTTTTCCTATACAATTCCAGATTAATTTATTAAAAAATATAATCAAATTATAGTGTGATTAGAAAACGAGCATATTTTTGTGCTTTATTAAGTTAATTTAGGAATAAGTTTCCTAAAATACAAGTAACCGATAGGTACACGAAGAAAGCTTTATCCTAGTTTCGTGCGACAGTTGCAATGTGTCTCAGGTCAAGACCATTAATAAGACTACAGTTATCAATAAACCGTTTTCCTCTTACAGATCCTTATCAATTTAACTTATAAAGCAGTTTAAATAAACACAAATCTATATACGATCTACGATAATACATCTTTCTACATCAGTAGGCGATTACAATTATTCTAAAATAATATTTAAAAAAAAGCCTTTATTGTTGTTAACAAGTTTTACACAGAGTAGTTTCGTGTGCCTAAAATTAATTTACTTATGACTAAAAAACACATTTTGACTATTAACTAGAGTTTAACTAATATACTAACAATTTTACTATCTATTGATTATCGGCAAACGGTAGTTCGGTTACAACTTGTCTTCCGACAAAGGCCTCCTCTAAAGCTCTCCAGTCTTTTCTCATTTTTGCAGTGCGAGTCCATGTTGAACCCGCTATTTTCTTAATGTCATCCTCCCATCTCTTAGCCTGTCTTCCTCTATGTCTTTTTCCGTCTAAAGGGTACCATTCTGTGATAAGTTTTGTCCACTTTTCTTGCTTTTCTCTCATCAAAAATAATATATTTTAATGTATTTTTTTTGTATTTATTATAATACAAACTGTGATGTTATTATTATTCTGAGACACTAATTGTCCTTATAACATAGCAAGTTAAAATTATTCTTTATCTTTTAGCTCTTTATGTTAAGGTTATGCAAAGAAATTGTAAACTATTACGAATAGAAAAGTCCCAAGCTTAAACAGTAGATAAATCAAACAATGGACCGGTATAGTATCAGTTATCAGTTCAAGATCCATAATATACAAATTCTAAAATAATTTGTATTAAAAATGGTGCGAAAATATTAAAGCATTATTACCAAAAAGTTTACATGAAAGGGGTGAATACACAAAAATTAATCAGTGGTGCTACTCTTAGATCTGGGGTTCAGATTTCTGAATCTGTTTCATGATAATTTGGCAAAATAGGCGAGTAAGTGATCAGCCTCCTGTGCCTGACACACCCCGTAGACATTTTTGGGTCTAAGGTGGTTTCCTTGGGATTTCTCCTTCGGCGTTCGAGCGAATGTTAAATACATGGAAAGAAAGTCCATTGGTGCACAACAATGGCTCGACCCAGTTATTTCAAAGTCAAATCATTTATTTCAATTAGACCACCTAAAATGGCACTTTCAAAATTAAAATTAAAATACAAAGAAGATTCTAGTTGCCCCTTCCAAAAGGTAGTTTCGTGTCGAGAAGAATGGGCAAGAAACTCCACACTTACTCTTTTAAAATAGGTTTACAATATTTTGTTACATTTGTTAAATAATTATATGTGAAGACAATGAACTCTTTGAATAAATTACTATACTAAAAAGTTAGTATACATGTTCCTCACATATTTACTTGATGTACGGGGTACGGTGATAAGGCCTTGCCTGGCCAACATAAACACAATTAATATAAAACAATGTACCTATGATTATTCGAAGGTTTCTTTGATGGCGTCATCAGTAGCAACACAGTATTGGGATATTCCAATATTTCGTATCCCTTATAAGCATGTCATTTTGCTCATCAATTCTTATATTAACTATTGTTTCATGTGAGTCATGTTATTATGACTTTGATATGACGCGATTTATTATAATATAACGTAACAGGCCTTGTAGGTGTTTATTCTTAAAAGGCCGGCAACGCACTCACGAGCCCTCTGGCATTGAGAGTGTCCTTGGGCGGCGGTATCACTTAACATCAGGTGAGCCTCTTGGCCGTTTGCCCCCCGTTCTATAAAAAAAAATTTAAAAAAAATAGGATAGTTTAAGAAAATAATCGTTTAAATTTTTGATTCATACTAGCTGACCCGGCAAACGTCGTTTTGCCATGTATATTATTTCTAGAAAACATTTTTTTAGTTCAAAAGAAATAAATATCTACTATGATGAAAAATAGGGGTTGATCGTAGAGGGGTGACAATTAAGGGTATGTATTTTTGTATGCTGTATCTTAAAAAAACAAAACATTTGTCTAAAAAAGAAATAGACAAATTTAGGGGTGGAACCACCCGTAACATTTAGGTGGATGAAAAATAGATTTTGTCCGATTCTCAGACTTCCTGAATATGGATACAAACTTTCATAAGAATCGGTCGAGTCGTTTCGGAGGAGTATGGGAACGAACATTGTGACAAGAGAATCTATATATATAATGAAAATGGTCTTCGTTTGAGGCTCAATCACGCCTAAACCACTGATCGATGAAACTACCACCATTCGATGCGAAATTTTTCCTAGATGGTTTATGGCTATTTATTTTTCGATATCTAACGTTCCTTTTTTTTATTGCTGTTTTACTTTTATGAAAATTTATCCATACGGACTTCACCGCGGAAACATTCGGGGAGGCTTCCTAGAACCTCTAAACGTCAACATCTGTTAAAAACTCGATTTTCGAAATATTTCAATTTTCTTAGCGGGAAGTTAAAAAGAAGAATAATAAAAATATGAAAAAAAATAAAATATGAAACATAAAATTTATTTTAATTCGTCCAGCAAAGCGGGCGCGAAACGGCTAGTTTTATATATTAGTAAAGTTCCATTTTTTTAATTTTTTATTATATTCAAATAGCAGCTTCAGCTTTCTATAAGTTTAACCTACTTATCTTAATTTGCTAGTACCATATTTGTTGAAATAATTGTTCCATAATCATCACAATGTTTCTAGTAGACTCGCCGTAAGGAGTTCAATAAGGAAGTTTTGACGCACGTGCCAATTTTTAATCTATACCAAAATTATAATGCAATGCGCGTTAATCGATGTTTATTGTTAAATCTGGAGATCCAGCTGCAAACTCCGATCATAAATTGTACCCGAGGTCAACCGAAATTAGCGTTCCTAACTTGGTACACGCGTAGTACCAAGCTGATGAATATTTCATTAGTTTTTTACTCGATGCAGGTGTTTTTGTTATTACTAGTTGACCAACGATGTTTTACCATATAAATTATAAAAGTAAGACATATACTATTGCTAGCTTATTTGTAGGCATTAATCATATGATTGGATAGTAGAGAAAAGTTCGTAAGAAACATTGTCATTCCACCGTTTTTGTCACTTACCTACCTACTTTTACTTAATATTCACAAATAACAAAAATATCAAAATCGGTACCCCCTACAACATCACAACTTTATAATATTAGTATAGATTTCTTGCTTTAATAAATCAAATGTTAAATGAAGGTTTTTGTAAATTTTTTATTAGTTCAAGAAAAAATAGTTTCGATTCCTTCCAAACAAAATGCTGTCAAAAGAAAGACAATCGAACACCACTCCTGTGGACTTAATGAATGTTGTACATTGCAATTTGCAATAATTGATCGTTCATGGCGGGAATATAGTCTAGTCGACAAGTTGAAAATGGAACAAAATAGAGATACTGCTCTTAAAATTATGTGCGATAGCTCATTGGATCCGGAATGACGTCTAGAAAAATGTGCTAAAAGCGTGTATTAGCACATAAAAAATTGCAAAAGTTATAGACAATTAAAGATGAAAAAAAAATGGCATTTAGTTGTTGCCAATATTTAATAAACTATTAATATTTAAGAAATTTCAAATAAAGATTCTGAAAGAGGAGGAAATTTCCAATAAAAAACTCCTAACTCCCGGAACTCTATCCCCATTATTTATAATTTTAATTTAACGCTGAAAATAGGTCTGCGGGTGAAATTTTTAGGATTCGCGCGTGGCGTCAAAGGCGACTACGGCACATTAATTAATTTGTTAAATTTAAAAAAAAAATATTGATTTAATCAATTTGTTTAAAAAAAAATTATCAACAAATGGCGGGAATTTTTTTTTTGCAAATCCATAAATATCTTGTATTAATAAAAAAACGATTATATAATGATTTACAAAAAAAAAAAAATTTTTTTAACAACATTACATGGATTTTTAAGTTTTTGTTTAAGTAAAAAAATTGTTATAAACAAAGTATAAATATTTTTTTAACTTTTATGGCACGATCTTGTTAAGTATGTATGTAAGAAAGGCTCTACGAAGCGAAATATTTTTACGACCATTATTTAAACATTTTTTTTCACTTACAATTAAGACGGTCGTTCGAGAAAATTTCGTTAGTTAACAATTATTTAACTTGTTGAAAAATTAACTTTAAGTAAAATTTTCAACGGGAATAAATTAATTATAGTGTTCAAAACACACCATAATTTTTTCAAATTTAAAAAAAAATATTCAATACCTTAAATAAATTAATTAATGTGCCGTAGTCGCCTTTGACGCCACGCGCGAATCCTAAAAATTTCACCCGCAGACCTATTTTCAGCGTTAAATTAAAATTATAAATAATGGGGATAGAGTTCCGGGAGTTAGGATTTTTTTATTGGAAATTTCCTCCTCTTTCAGAATCTTTATTTGAAATTTCTTAAATATTAATAGTTTATTAAATATTGGCAAAAAACTAAATGCCATTTTATTTTCATCTTTAATTGTCTATAACTTTTGCCATTTTTTATGTGCTAATACACGCTTTTAGCACATTTTTCTAGACGTCATTCCGGATGCAATGAGCTATCGTACATAATTTTAAGAGCAGTATCTCTATTTTGTTCCATTTTCAACTTGTCGACTAGACTAATAATGAATAAAATTAATTTATCTTCAAGAATATGGTAAAAAATATGATGGTGGTTTAATTTATTTTCGCATATTCTACCACATAATATAACGGCGTGTAATATTTGTCTATGTTAAAAGGTTAGAATTTTACATAGAAGTTATTGTATTTGTATTATATATTATGAAATTTGCATGCCTTTTTTAAGTCCGATTGTGCGGTTCGTTTTATACATAATCAGAATGTAATGCTTTCTTTTAAAATAAACGATTTATTATTTATTAGCAATTATAAATATTATTACGACGTATTACTTATTTCTGTCAGAAACTCAGTAACTATTTGTTCAGACATCAAATTTTAGGAAGGTTCTTCAATTATTGTTGACCATTTCTTTTAAATTACTTTCTGTTATATTATAAACTTTCTCGAGGAATGTACTAACGCCTCTTCAGCTGTATAGTTGGGACAAGGACAGGCTGCATTTGTTTAATTTTAAATTAAAGGTACGATGAGAATCTGTTAAATATCTATGTTACCAGCATGAGCGGATAATTTGTATAAAATAAAGATTTTAAACATTTGTTTACGGAAGGATCGTCCTAAGTATAAAACGAGATTTAAATAATGGCGTTACTATAATGTGTTTGATGTAATTTATTACTAAGTACAGTTAGCTGAATTTAATTTTTTTAATCAAAAGATAAATAAGCTAGCAAAGAATTATAACTTAATGGGTTTTGTTGAACAATCTATTTTATTCATAAAGCTTCTAGTTTCTCCTTCTTCCTTTTATTTATAAATATTATTTAGATAATTGCTGAATTAACAAAATATGCCCGATTGTAAATTTGTGTGAAAATTTCCTTTATTTATTTAAAATAATTCGAAATTTAACATATGGTACACAAAAAAGTGTTGAATAATGATATTCGTAGAGCGACACGCGGTCAGAGTGACCAGACATGACAATGAGATGCGCACGCGCTGCGCATAACTTCTTTTTATAGAGGACTATAAAATAGTGATTAAATAAATCTGATGTAATTATTACATACATTTAATCTTATATAGTTAGCATAATATATACAAAAAACTTGTTTGAAGGATTCCAGTACGTAAGGGTGAGATTCAGAGAGAGCCCAAGTCTACTGTATCAGATTGAATGTCTGTTATAGAATAAAAGAAAGAAGAGCTCATTGTAATATTAACATATTTTTTTTATATATTTACTAGTGGACCCGACAGACGTTGTCCTGCATGATATTTCAAGCAATTAGTAAAGCAAAGTATGAAAGTACCGACTGCAGCGCCATCTGGCGGCCTGATTTGTGAATCTAAACCATTCCCAGATCCCCTTGAACACACACAAAAAATTTCATCAAAATCGGTCCAGTCGTTTGACATACACACTCACAGAAGAATTATATATATAAAGATTATGTTTAGATTCTTCAGTATTATTATATATAAAGATAATATAACATACACAAAAAAAAAACAATCAATAAATTTAACAATGTTTTTCTTGTGAAGTTTTCTTAGTTTAATAATAAATTTAACCGGTTAATTTTCACTTCCGTGATCTTTCTTAGCCATGGATGATGATGATGAAGACCCTTCCTATAAGTTTAAATGTCTGTAAGTCATGTCTCCTATGTCTTATTAATAAACATGGGTGTATTTGGTAACGTTTAGTTTTTTTTAATACTACTGAAATGTGAACCCATGGTGAGTGAAAATGAAAACAAAAGATGAGAGAGGCGCGCATTTCGTTTGTCTTTTGTTTTCTCTTACTAGATGTTTAAGGTTTATGATTAAGTTTCTTGATATTTGTTTTATATTAAAACAGCCTGTATATAACCAAAAATACCATTTGAATACAATCAAAGAGCAGGGGATCAGTGTGACCGTTAGAGGCGCGCGCGCACTATCCACCATTATTTATATGTCTCATGCGCACATATACTTAATCTTTTCACACAATTTTTTTTGCCATGATTTGTTGATTTGTTGCCATGTCAAATTGTTCATTATTTTTGTGCAAAGACAAAAAAATACATATAAGGATTAAGGGAAACAATTGAATATATTTTAATAACGCATATTATTATAAATGTATTAAATAAAAGCTGTGTAAAAAGGCTTACTATAAAGTTAACGATTATCTAGTTGACCTGGGACTAGTGCTAGACAGGCTACTTCTAATTAATTTGCGATATTTGTTTTAAAATAAGTGTTGTTTGATGATTTGCTATTTTAAAAGAGCACCGAGAGTTTTTTACGCCGGCTTTTTCTCGCGGCCTACACGCTCTGTCTTCTTTGCCGATGAGTAGGGATTAATTTAATGACGTGGAATAAGTGATACCTGTATCTTATGTTCCATGATAAACATATTTTTATTTTATTTATCAATTATTAAAAGGCCGGTAACGCACTTACGACCCTTCTGGCAGTGTTAGAGTCCGTGGGCATCACTGTACACCAGGTGAGCCATGTTCAATGAAAATAAAAAATATCTCTCAACTTGTGGTTGGAAATTCATATTTTTTTAATTTAACTCGTTTCAAATCATATATTTCATTATGACACTCGCATAAATAGAATACTTTTGATCGTTTGTATGAGGCTTGCATTAGAATTGTGGTTTACTGTTTTCCAACTTAACATTTCTGTAGATTTAAGTGTTATTGGGAAGAGACGTGATGTGAATTTTAAATGTTTCTTAAAATCAATAAATTTGTAATTCTTAAAACCAAAGACCATTTAGTTGACACGTTGACAGTTGATGGGATTTAAAGTCGATGTTTCTGGATTCGGTTCCCAGCCAAATATATTTTTTTATTGAACAGGGGGCAAACGGGCAGGCTCACCTGATGTTAAGTGGTACCACGCTCATGGACACTCTCAATGCCAGGAGCTGGCTATTGCGTTACGGGTCAAGAAAAAAATTATTGATTCAGGTTGGAACGCACTTGCTTTAAATAATAATGTAGATAAGACGGTCCAATTGTAGTCAGGTCCAATTGTATTTTTCGGTTAGAAATAAAATAACCAACAAAGTAACATACGTAGAAACCAAAATCTTACGACAGTATCACAGAATACTAGAACTACGGGTCGTAAATGTACAGTACAGATGTTTACCACCTCACTTACGAGTTGGTAAGTAAAAAAGGTTTAATAATAATTTATTTAGTGATATTCGTGATTTTTAATGGAATAATAAAGATTTAGCCTAGTCTATTTTGTAAAACTATACTCTTGTTTTAAAAAATATATATGATGAAGAAGATAGGATATTTTTGCAAGGTGACACAGGCAAAATTATTGTATTAAAGGAATTTAATTAGAAAACGAAAAGAATGTTAACACTTAACATTCATACTGCATATTGCTTTGCTAAGTGTGTTTTGCCAGGCGTGATTGAGAACGCCTGAGTTTTTTTAATTACAATTTTATATAAAATTACAATTTGACATAATAAAAAATACTATGAAGTTGAGCAATATTTTTCCTTCACAAAATAGTTTAAGATAGGTATTTACTATTAGAAAGTACCTAACGAATGATTTAACATTTCTAAATTAACAGAAATTAATGATATATAATATGTACTTTTTAATTTTAAGTTTTATTAAAATATAATGCTGAGCCAGGTCCAGTTACAACCACAACACACACATTACACACTTAAAATGTACCTTATTCCTTTTTCTATCCATACATTTTGTAAAAAAAAAATATTATTATTATTTTGTGTGTTTCGTTGGCAATTAATATTATGTCTGTCTGTCTATCTGTCTAAGCCACCAGGGACGCTTCACATTATACTTAAATATTTTTAAAGAAATATAAGTCAAGTTAATTTATATCTTAAAATAATTATCATAAACTTCATTATACTGAGAATACACAATCCATCAACAATCTCTGTCTCATGGAATATACGAGTAGTTATGTACATTACATTAATATTATATAGTCTTTGATATACATATTTTGGATACAGACATATTTTAAACAATTTTGGTAAAATTTGTTTATTTTCATCAATTTACAATGAATTTTATTTTAACTAAACATAAGCTTTATGTCCATTAATTCAACTTTGGTTTTGTTTCAGAAATACGGGCGCCATCATGCAAGTTAGTTCTCGTGTTTGTTCTCGCTTGTCGTCCTGAAGGACTCTTCACGTGAAGAACAGACTCCACGACCACCTCTTCAAGAACTTGTTTGCTATCTGAAAAATAAAGTATTAAATTAGTTTTATATTTTTATACGAAACTGTTTATTAATTATAAAAAGGCATTATTTAAAACATTTGTTTTCACTATTTCTACTAAGGTTTTTAAGATATTATTATTTTATTTTATATAATGTTGACTGTATCATCTGACAAATAAAGATAAATTATTATTAATTTAGAAAGCGACTGATGAAGTAATTTTAGTTACAAATTTCATTTGTTACTTCGTAAAAAGTTCCTTAGTTTTGAAGTTACTTTCGTTTCAATCAAACAACTAAATCGTTTTGGTTAAAACTTTAACAGATTCTTTGACAATCTCTTTATTATGCCTTTATGACAATATTTAAATCGCATGTTCGTAAATAAATATGTTATAAATTTGATCATGGTATTGCATAATTTAGGAGAAGGCCGGTCGCTTTGATTACTTCGCTTTGGTTTTGATATAACGCTTGTTGAGACGCACTTGTCGATATTTGCCAATATCAATTTTATTTTAATAATATATTGTTTCGTGACTGTTTTCTGAACTATTTGTGTTTGTGCTGAAAAGCAAAGTACATATAAAATAAGCAATTTAACATTTGCCATTATTCCTGTGTCCATTGCTTTATTAACCTAACTTTTGCGTGGCTATTTTCTTACACAGTACTTAATATTTGAGATTAAATTGTGTATTAATATGCACCGAACCCTTCTTCGACCTAGCACGATACCACTCCCCTGTTATAAACATATAGTTATAATATTTTACAGCGTACTTGTACCATAACATCGTATGTTTAACAGAAGATGAAATGCGTTGGCACAATTTGTATGAAATAGGATAGAATTGCAGGTTTTAGGAGCGTGAAGATAATATTTTATCAATCTTATGGACCTGGTCAGCTTTAGTCAAGTCAAAAAAATGTTATTCAAATTCTCAGTTTAAACTGGAATATGTTACATAAATCTTTCTTACATAATTGAACTCGTTGCAAGTTGCATAATTAAAACGCAATTCTCGCAAACTAGTTTTATTCTGTACCATTTTGGCTAATCAACCTACATCTTATTAAATTTAAAACAATATGTGATATGTTAGTAAAGCATGTAGCTTACACGGTAGTGCGGTCGTACCCTGACAGTGTACTAATGTGTTTATCTTTCTTGTGTGAAATTTACATAGAGCCACATCTCAATTACAGACCGCGCAAGGCCGTAGTCATTGTCTTATGCTTTGCCAAACACAGGTGCCATTTTGTACACTGAATCACTTAGCTTAGGAGGGATCACGCTCGTTTTTCTCGTCACGCCGTGGTCAACGATATCATACATCACTTTCTTGCCTCCGTCAATATCCTAGCCATTTTGGAGACAACATGCATTGCTAGCGACGATGACAGGCGGCCGGATGGGATGTCTTTGATCGCTTCTTGTGTTAGCACCGTCTCACCTCCCTCGGTCAAGAACAAAAGATGGCGCGGCCACCTATCATTAAAATAATAAACGGCAAAATATACGTCTTTCCTCCAATTTTGATTTTGTTCACTTTGGAGTAGAGACTCTTAAACCGTGGGGTTCGAGGGCACGGGCGTTAGTTATTTAAGTTGGCGCCTGGTTAGTACCGGTGACTCCAGAACTGGTGTTTTCCTCACTCAACAAATAAGTATCGCAATACAACAAGCAAATGCAGCCAGCATTGAGCAGGGACTTTCTTAGTCTTCAATTTATCCATTATTAATTGTTATTATTATTACTATGTAGGTTAAGAATATTGGGAGATGAGAGGTGATTACTCTTAATACTCCTGCCTTGCGATTCTATAACTCACTTTTCGAACTCACACAGCTGTTTTCGCATCGGCTTGACTGAATGACTGCTTCACGACTGATTTGAGAGCGACCGCCGATGCGAAAACCGCTGTGTGAGTTTGAAAAGTTACAAAGTTACAGAATCGCAAGGCTGATTTTGATTAAAATATTAAGATAAGGAATTGATATTTGTTATTCAAATCGTATATTTACCCCGCCATCAAGGCCGTGATATGTCGTTGATAACTTCGATGTCTTTGTGACATGAGCTATGTAGGTATAAAGATCAACAAAGAATTCCTAATAAGCTTTTTACTAACTGTATACTAGCAGAAAGCATTCTACGATAAATGGATTTTTCCAATACAGAATAAAAATTCTCTCTCAAAACTCGAATCAGTACAAGGAGAACCTAGGGCAAGTTTACTGAACTTAGCTGTACAATTTTGAAAATAAAATATTTTAATAACTGGATGGAAAACATTTATGGTTTTGCCTGGCCTAGAACCCATTTAAAGAGGTGCAAATCAAAAACGAACATGTCTTATTCGATTTTTATGACATCTTAAAAACATATTAAAAAAGAAGCGTAAATATTACCATACAAAAACGGCGTTATAAAACTTTATCGTGTTTTTCGAAATTCGAATAAGGAATGATGTCCGTTTTTGAGATCAAGTTTCACTGACGTAGTGTAGCAATAGACTGTAAAGTCTATTACATATTAAAACTACGAAAAAACTACAAATAATTAAACAAATCACAATGGTTCACTTTTACCAACTGACATTGCTAGTATTACCACATGTATTGTCTCAGCTAACAAACAATATCTCTAGCTTTCGCTCTGATGATAAATTATTCGCCGCCGTGGCGATCCTACCAGTTAGTCTCTGGTGTCAATTACATGAAAACGAAACTATTTTCTTGACTTCAAAAATGTCCGATTTTTTACTTAAATACAAATCATATTACTACGATTTGTATACAGCAAGGAGTGCCAAGGTTACTTTGATAATCACGTATGCAGTAAAATCCGTTTAAGTAGTACGCGGTAGTATATAAACTGGTGTTGTCATTCCAAATATGTCAAGCGCAGTGCGTAGTAGTAGCTACCTACAAAAACATTAATACACACACTTTATTCAATGTAAAACTATACTCACCATTATTTCCATATTCCAATTTAGACTGTGGAGCAGCAATTACAGATAGAACAAGAAAAATAGACAATAAAATGACAAGTTTCATGTTGACGCGTGCGATGTCAAGAAATGCGCGGGAACGACTCGCTATCTAAAACATGGCGACTGTCGACTTACGAAATGCAGCTTTTTAATGTATTGCAACATATGACGTATGCACTTAACGTTTAAACAACTTTATTCGAGTAGAGAGTTGCTTTATAAAACAGGGTTATGAGTTATAAATGAGCAGTGTTGGCCTAGTGGCTTCAGCGTGTGAGTCTCATCCCTAAGGTCGTAGGTTCGATCCCCGGCCAATGGACTTTCTATGTGCGCATTTAACATTTGCTTGAACGGTGAAGGAAAACATAGTGAGAACCGGCTTGCCTTAGACCCAAAATGTCGAAATCGTGCGTCAGGCACAGAAGGCTGATCACCTACTTGCCTATTAGATTAACAGATACAGAAATCTGAGGCCCAGACCTAAAAAGGTTGTAGCGCCATTGATTTATTTATTTTTATTTTTCTTTTGGCGCCCTGGACGGATTAGATTCACAAATCAGCCCGGCAGATGGCGCTGCAGTCGGTACTTTCATACTTTGTTTAATATCCTAATTCGTTTTAAATATTATAATAATAATAATCATGCAGGAAATGGTCTGTCGGTTCCGCCAGTGTAATTGTAAATTACTACGTAGTTCAAATCTTTATTATCAAAACAAGATGTCCCACAGCAACATTGGTGAGCGATGTCGTTTAGGCGATAGGCGGTGAGAACAGTAGCAAAATTATTTTTTGACAGCTTCACCGATACTTCTTTGTTATGACCACAAATTGCATACTGTTGTATTGTATCTTACATATACATTTTTTAAGTGAAAACATATTTAGCATCGTTGTGATTTGAAACTCGATGAAACGAAAAAGCGATAGTAAAAAGAGACAGACACATCTTTATATATATAATTCTTCTGTGAGTGTGTATGTCACTGAACTTCTCTCAAACGACAGGACCGGTTTTGATGAAATTTTTTGTGTGTGTTCAAGGGGATCTGGGAATGGTTGAGATTCACAAATCAGCCCGCCAGATGGCGCTGCAGTCGGTACTTTCATACTTTGCTTTACTAATCGCTTGAAATATCATGCAGGACAACGTCTGTCGGGTCCACTAGTAAATTCATAAGATTTAACGTGGGAAAAATGACATAAGAAGCATTAAAAATTATAAACTTTAAATTATGTTTTATTATTAATCATTGTAGTTTTTATCAAAATTAATAATTGATATTAAACTTAAAGATTAAAATTAAATTCGTGTCATTATTTGACCGGGAGCTTTATGGACTTGAGTATGCAAAATGTGAGGTATTCTGTAGATCGTTTTGAACTCAGAAAAGGCAGATTATAATTCTGGATGTTGGTCCATTTATTTTTTAAGCCCCACTCCTTTAGAAATCAAGAAAACGAATAGAATAAATGCTTCGAAACAATTTTAATGATTGTTCTAGTAACAATATCCCATTATTTCTTAAAATTAAAGATATAAATTGCTAGGCAATTGATATATCTTTAAACTTGATATATCTTGAAAGATGACTTGAAACTGGCAGCGGGACCGGTTGAGAGTAGCAAGGGACAGGATCCACTGGAATTGGAGGAGGCTTATGCCAAAAGGCACACCGAACTTAGTGATCTCTTGTAACCCTACGTTTAGGAATAAAAGGCTATTATTATTATCTTATTATATACCTTGAAAGCAAAATTTTTGAAGGCTTCACTTCTACAACGTGTGTGAGAATGTAGGCCTTCTGACGAAGAATCCATTGCACATTTGTAGGAGCAAATAGTACAATTTAAATTACCTTAAGCACATACTGGCTAGGTACTCATTATCATACAAGACACAATAGTATTGGCGGTAATGGAATGTTGTACGAGCAATGCTTTTATAATTATAGTTCCTAACGACCTATTATGTTTTTCTTGCCTAGCCTTGGTTTTTGCTATGCGATACAATTTATAATTATACTACGGTTTTTAATGAGGTTTACAAATGAGTCTGGGTATTAAGCTCAAGCCTGCAGCTGCTATGGGTTCCTAGCGAAACAAAAAATATTTCATAGGACGTATATCCCGGGTTAGCTCGCAACATGGTGATGCTGTGTGTGTGGTGGGATTGGAAGGGCATTGTTCATTATGAGCTGTTACCACCAGGCAGGACCATTGATTCTGAACTCTACTGCGAACAAATGATGAGGTTTTTTTTTTTTTTTTTTTATTCTTAATCCATCTTAATTATCAGATTTTATGGGAAATGATGGCAATTAGGGAACGCAAATCCAACAATTTTTATTCCCTCCGTAATTTGTAAACTGTCAGACTGCGGCAACTTTCGCCCTTTTTAACCGATATACACTGTGCGTCGTTTCCAAGAGGCCCGAAGCAAGAGGGTTGACGTGTTGCTGAAGTCTCATTTTGTATCGCACGGTTGATATTTTAATGTCTTCCTCGACAGTGGCAATTCCCAAATATTTATGGACTTCAGCATTTCGTGTTAACCACAGCGCACCGCTCATATTTCGCAGTGTTTTGTTTTGTAGCCGCTTCAGGATTTCGATATTAGAGCGGCTTGCTGACTGACCCCCAGAGCTGTATCCCATAGAACCATATTGGTTTAATTACAGTTTTGTTGATGAGAAGTTTATTGTTACTTCTGTAACTGATGAGGTTAAAGCAAGAAGTTGAGAGAAAGCGACCGGAATTAATCAACACAAGGGGGGTAGTTTTTCATCATGATAACGCTAGACCTCACACATCTTTAGCCACTCAGTAAAACTTAAGAGAGCTTGGCTGGGAGGTTTTAATGCATCCACCGTATAGTCCTGACCTACAGATTTCCACCCGTTTCGGTCTCTTCAGAATTCATAGGCAGTGTCAGGTTAACATCACGAGAGGACTGCCAAAACCAATTGTCGCGGTATTTTGATCAGAAGCCCCAAAATTTCTATAGCAATGGGATCTTGTCCCTACCTACAAGATGGCAAGAAGTTATCGAACAAAATGGTAGCTCATACTTTACTTCAATGTAAATAAACTTTATTAAAAAATGTTGTGAATTTTCTTAAAAAATGTGAAGAATCTTTTTCCCCAATCTATTACTTAAATATATTTTGCATTGTAATTTTAATTTGTTATGAGTCTTCATCAATCAATCAATATTTATAATCGTAAAATATGTGTGTTATCTGGCAACACTTGTCTCCTTGACCTTCGATAACGGTAAAGTCAGGGTCGTGAGTTCAAAACCTGTCTTTAGTCATTATAAATCTCCTAAATATTATTGTTTTCTTTAAATCATTTGTATTATTTGAAATGAAATGAAATGAAATAGTTTATTCTTGCAAGTAGGACTATATAAATCACTTTTACAATGTCTTCCTAAACTAGATGAAGTCGACATTTCCTAACTGACTGCCCTGAGAAGAAATGTCGAAACAAACTCGGGGGTCTTAGTCTCTTTTATAGTCCAGATAATACAATAATAAATTAATAAATTGGTGTAAATAAATGCAGAGTATTTACTGGACTGGTCTTTGGAAGAAAGAACCAGATCGATCTGAGCAAGCCTGTGCCAGCAGACGGCAAGCATGCCCCGAATAGCTCATGCAGCTCAACCATTTTTGAGGGAGCTGCACGACCCGATACACAACAATACCGTCAGTGGCACCATAAAAATATGTGGGGCAACAACTCACTCAGATCGCCAGCCCAAAATAACTATAGACTAAATGTAAGTCAAATTAACGTCAATTATAAAAAAAAAGTCTATCGAGATAACTACAAATTATCTAAGCTTGCCTTCGTGATTATTAGCGTTTAAAGCGAAGGTCTTGGGTTCAGTGTAGAAATTTTGTGTTAAAAATAATATTCCACAGTGAATTAAATTAATAGTATGGGTTTCTTAGAAAATGTAATAAAAAATACTTTAAATTATAACAGTCTTTTATTCAATTGCGTATATTACATTTATAGTCTAATAATATCCCGTATTAACAGAATGAGCCTGCGCAGACTGAAACCCCGGTCCATTTATCACAGTGGCACCATTATTCTGAATCACACCATTTCTTAATTGAACATTGTTCGCAATTGCTGCTTTGTAACCACCAAAGTTTTGGGCTATCGATGTCGCCTGTCCATTTGAGCCTTGGGTTGAAGAAATCGCGGTCTGAACGCCCCCCACATTATCAGCCCTTGATATGAAACCCGGTTGGATACGAGCTAAAGTAGGATGGCCGCGATCAAAGTTCTGCACAGTCGATATGGCTGATTGGTATCTTCCATTACTATGTACTGCGCTGAAAGCTGATCCGTGTCCATCATTTTGTACTGACGATACAGCAGAGCCGAGGTTACCAGAGCTATGGGCTGCAGAGTTGGACCTACCAATACCTGAGTACGCTTGAGGGAATTGATAGTGATTGAAATTCGGAGCTGTTTGGGCAAAGCCTACACCACGGGCATTGCCGTTTGAGCCAATACCGGCACCGTAAGCTTGGGCGTTACCAGTCTGGAAGGAGGTTCCATATCCGGAAGAATGACTTATGCCTCCAATATTGCTGCTAAAGCCTCCGCCGAAGCCGTATGCGATACTTGGAGGCTCTGCATTCCGTAGTAAATGCGCGTATGGATTACCTGTAAATACATGTGTGTCTTTGATAAAAAACATTGCGTTGGAGCTGTGTCCGTAAGCGTTCTATAAGATGGTTGCTATTTTATAGTGAAGTGTGAATTGCAAAGCTACATAATATATGTAAGTATTGTCTAGTAATACAGGACTTTCAACAGATAAGATTAATACAAAATCTTTATTTATTAACCCTTTCACATTTAAAACTATTTTACTAAGGAATAGTATTATAAAAAGGACAAGAAGCGAACAAAATGTTAGCAAACATAGCACACTTGAAGCCAAAATGAGCCCTTTAGTTTTTCCCACACTCATATATTGTACTATCGTTTCCGATAATGTTATTATAGACTTATATTGAAGTGTCACTTAGATTAAAGAACCTTTAAATAAGTCAAGTTAGGTTTTTTTTCGGCATCTATTACATTCAATTACCCCTAATTGTATGTTAGTTATAGGCTCATGTTATAAACGATTATAGCCAGTTGACACTTCAAGCATAGGGAATCATTTATTCGAACAACAACCGCCACTGAACCTAACTCAAGTTTGGGTCAATTTAAAATAAACACTTTGTTGATTCTTTGAGAATAATACTGGTATTCAATGTCGAAAAATTATATTTATTTATTACGAGTACGAAATAGTTACTTAGAACAACACGGTACAAAGATTTTTTAATTATAATATACTACTAATAACAGCAATAAAATCCTAACGAACTCTCTTGCCCACTGTTAAACCTAAACAGATTCAAGATAACAGCCTTGCGATTCTGTAACTCACTCTTCAAATTCTCACAGCGGATTCCGCTCTCAAATCACTCGTGACGGTGTAATATGACACCTATGAGAGCGGAATCCGCTGTGAGAATTTGAAGAGTGAGTTACAGAATCGCAAGGCTGTAATTTAATTTCCATGCAAAGGTTGCTGGTTAAATGATCTTAATAAGAAAGTTATGCGAACTTACCTACCCACGACGAAACTCCACTAAAACTCAAAATAACGCTGACCAAAGCAAACCAAGCAATCATTTTGAAAGATATATTTCTAATGTATCATTTCTCTTACTTTTTATAATAAATAAAACTCCCCCCCACTCACGATCTAAATACACTTAAGTAAGCCAACGACACTCATAAATTCATCTTACGGTAAAATAATTCGCAAAACTATAAATTATTTGAAAGATATTAAATAGTACTTAATTGACAAGATGTGTATGGCATTAGATTTTTTGTATGTTTATTAGACGAGTTTTACCGGAAGGATAACGTTATTAGCGTTAAATGAACCTTAAATTGTGATAAACGTAATGTTACGTAAGGTTTTATAATTGACTAGTTGTTTTTCGCGGTTTCGCGTCTTAATTGAAGACGTGCACATTACAAATGCGCATGGACAATTATTTTGTTACTGGGGTCTTTATTATTATTAATACTTTACAGCGTGCGACTCACATCCCTGAGGTCGTAGGTTCGATCCCCGGCTGTGCACCAATGGACTTTCTATGTGCGCATTTAACATTCGCTAGAACGGTGAAGGAAGACATCGTGAGGAAACCGACATGTCTTAACTCTTAGACCCAAAAAGTCGAGGGCGAGTGTCAACCACTGGAGGCTGATCACCTACTTGCCTATTAGATTGAAAAATGATCATGAAACAGATTCAGAAATCTGAGGCCCAGACCTAAAGAGGTTTTAGCGCCACTAATTTATTTTTTTATTGCTGACACCCAGTATAATATATTATATTGTAAGCTGACTGACGTCATCTTGGAGCAGAAACTTATATAAAGGCCGATTTACATTATCTTAGTGTTTAGGAGAGTGCTTTAGTACAAGTTGAAAGGCAAGTTCTTTAGTGCTTTAGTGCGTTGCGAGTGAACGTTTACATTTCTTCCAGTAGAGTATCATTACAGCGCCACAATGAACGGGGGGAGCGCGGGCGCGGGCGGGGTATCACTTGAACCAAAAATAAAAAGCGATTCTATTTTGATTCAACTTGAAAGTCAAGTAGAACCGTACTAAAGCAAGTAGCGTTTACTAAAGCAAGTAGCGTTTACATGTTTCAACTAAAGCACTATCCTAAAGCAATCTCCTAAACACTAAGATAATGTAAATCAGCCTTAAGGCGAAGCAAAACCGGCGTTGACTGATGACTCACTTTTATTTCGAGACTTCGTGCGGAACGCACGTGTACTACCCTACCCTCAGTAAATTTTAACAGTGTAAAAGTACCTACACGTTCTAATCTTTTGATTGTTGTTTTTTGTAAATCAAATTTCGTGTGTATTCTTTTGTTTTTAAATTAAATCTGCTTCTCTTAACTAATAATATAAACATTTGTTTTAGTTACATAACGTAACTTAATATACATCAGATGTGTCGGTTTTCCAGCTTCCATTATTTTCTAATGTTAGCTTCATGTCCTAGTTGTGCCTTCTATTCTGTTTAGTTCGTCTGCCCATCTCTTGCTCTGTCCCCTCTATTCCTTTTTCCATCTCGGGGTTGTCATTCTGTAATAATTTTTGTCCATTATCAACCTGCTATCTCTAGTCATGTGCCCGGTCCAGTGCCAAATCAATTGCTTTATTTTCTTTATAATGCCCTCTTCTTTGGTCGTTCATGTTATCCCTTCTGCTCTTTTACGATGTATCAGTTGTTGTTGTTTTAAAACAATTATATCTCCTAAGATACAAAAATTAAGTAATTTGTTTAAAAATTAAAAATGTGTGTAAAATAACATATCCAGTCGCGGGCTTTATTTAATTTAAACTTTATATTAAAAATAATTTCGATGTATCGATGCGGATGGCTATTGTTTCTTTGAAACGAGTTTCGTTGGGGCGTCGCGCTCGGTGCACTGCAATGTAAACTTACAACGTAATAAATCTAGCCCGTGTTTTTTCAAACGAAATACGATACTGCTGTTTGTATAGTTTAAAAACTAACTAAAGAAATAATTTAGCGCCTGGCAGAATATTTGCTGTATACCGAGGTGCTGTCATAACCTGAAAATTCAGTTGTAAGTGCTTCAAATTATCTCAAAAGGGGGCGTCCATAAATTACGTGAGGTGTTTAAGCGGGGGAGGGGGTCGAGTCAAATCTCATTTAATCTTACGTTGGAGAGAGAGAGGGTGGGGGGGGTCTCGGCAAATATCACGCAATTTTTTTCTGATTGAAAAAAACAATTAGGAAAACGGTTGTCCCTAAAGACAGGCCATCTCTGCAACTTCCCGCTAAGTCCGGACCTAAACGCTCAACATTTCACTTATTTTATTTTAGTCGTAAATAAAAGCACGAAGCAAATTTATTTTCTTTTTACAATAACAATCCAACGCGTTTACGTAAGAAACCCACATTTTGAAAAATCTCACGTGAGATTGGGGGATGGGGTTGAATAAAATCTCATCTCACATCTCACCAGGGGGGAGGGGGGTACAGAAAATTTAAAAAAATATCTCACGTAATTTATGGACGCCCCCAAAGATATGTTTAGCATATGCGTAATAAGGAGGGAGATTTATGCCCAATATCAAGAAAATTTAGTTGCTACTTTTCACTAGATGGCGTTGATAGTCGAATGAAACGCGCTAGCGTTTCGCCTATATACAGCACTAAATACTTATTGATTTCAATCTGTGTATGTGTTACAAGCTGTTTTATTATTTAGAATTTTTGTAAAGCAATGGTTGTTTATTGCTTATAAGTTGTTACTATTAACTTTGATCTTGTTAGTCCTGTTGAAGATTGTTTTGAAGTTTCGATATTTTATCATTTAACTGTTAACTACTAAAATCATGAATTTCTCTGGTCTATTGATTAACGGGTGGGTCTAACTTGAATAACATTGGATAATAATATATATACATTTTATTCTAAGAAGTAGGGAATAGGGATGTGACATTCTGCATAAAAAAATCGATTTTTTTATTAATCAATTATGTTTTAGTTTTCGTGTTTTTCTTGATTAAAAATAAACAATAGATCATAAACACAAATTAACGTTTAAGAATAATCAAAATGGAAATTAACTTAATCTCGTTTTGATAGATTTTAGGTGAAATTTGATAAATGCTGAGTGTATACCTTTTCAGTAGCACATTGCAGTATTTTTGTTGTCTTTTTTATTGTATGTAATCTTGTGCTGCTGAATAAATTTATTTTTCTTTTAAATTATAGTGTTAAATTTAAAAAAAATTAAAATTAACTGGTTTTAAATTAAAATTAAAATTAACTTTATCGAAAGGAATTGCTGACACCAAATTTTAATTTTTTTGTAAAACATCGGTTTTACAAAAAACATTAATTCATCGAGTATATCAATACATCTTCAAAGAATCGGATTCAATGTATCGCATTGTAAACATCGATGTATATCGAATATCCCTAATAGTTCGAGGTCCGGGTTATAAAAGACCAGACATAATGTCGGGAGGTGGCAGATGAAAAATCGACTATGATTGATTTTCAATTGTAAAAATAATCGATTATTAATCGATTATTTTTACATCCCTACTAAGATGCCTTTGCCCTTTTCTTCAGTGTTTTGAAATCGGGTAATAACTAATAGGCTGAATTGAAATAATTAGAAAATTAAATATTGAGTCTTCTATAAAGAATAATAAACAAGTAGCAATAGTAACAATTCCTAATTCAATAACATTGAAAAGCAATTTTCATACTAAATTATGTTATTTCACATTTAAATCACATTTTATCATAAACAGTGTTTTAAGATTAATAGGAATTGTTGTCAAATCCATAGTAAGCGTATTTAAGAACTCAGTTCTTATTAAGTATCTTCTTAATAAGAAGTAAATGTATATGGAAAAAACCTCCAGAAATTTGTTTAATCTCTTTGGTTGGTTAAAAAAGAAGGTTTTACACAAATATATTATGTAGGTTTTGCGTAGTTCACCGGGTCGTCTAGTTAATTGATACTATAAAGGTAATCCTTTAGAAAATTTTGCACTTAGGTACACCCCACTAAGGCACAAATAGATTATTTTAACTTGTATTCCATAATTCTATTGGCAGTGGCCTCCCTAGTATAAACTCCAATATGGTCTTATTAAAATAGTTGGCACATTTAAAGAGGATGACGTGACCTGACTATAAATAAAATAAAATAAAATATGTTTATTATGGAACATAAGATACACATGTATCACTTATTCCACGTCATTAAATTTCAATTTGTGGGCATCCCTACTCATCGGCAAAGAAGACAGAGGGTGTAGGCCGAGAGAATAGCCGGAGTAAAAAACTCTCGGTACTCTTTTAAAATAGCAAATCATCAAACAACACTAAAACAAATATCGCAAATTAATTAGAGGTAGCCTGTCTAGCACTAGTCCCAGGCCCTTTTATCAACTAGATAATCGTTGACTTTATAGTAAGCCTTTTTACACAGCTTTTCTTTAATACATTGAGACTGTTGTATGGCACCCTGACATTGTCAGATGTGTTCATAAATTGAGTAAGGATTGGGAGCTCTGGCACACGTGATGACTATATGCCCACAGAGTGATGGCCGTTCGCCAGAAACTTGTCTATCGTATATAGTGTAAAAAAAAACAAATTAAAAAATATTACACATCCACGACGTTATTTAATAAAGGAACGCTGTCGTTTAAAATAATAAAGAAGCAACCCTAAATATAAAATTTGTCTCATTAAATACTTAATAAAAACGAAATAAATGAGCTTTATCTCATATTTAGTAAAAATTAAATGGATTTATTTACCGTTCGATAACGTCCAATTTGATGACTTTTGATCTTAATCTATTAACATAGTTATGAGGCTACATATAAAATATGCAAATAGATGATTTAATTATATCGCGAGTCCCAAAATTTATGAACTATAAAATCCAGAGCGATACAGTAACATTTTAAAAACTGTTTTGGTGCCTTAGCAACAAGCCTTGTAACTATATGTAGTTCGGAGAGCGATTTTTAATTTCATTTATATTGTGAATAATATTGCTATTTGCTGGGACGCCTAGACTGTATATTTATTATTATAAAAGCATAATATGTATGCCAAATCTATAAGTAAGTATAATACTAGATGACTGTTTTGTTTTTCTTTCCTTATATAAAACGTTAAATTTGTTCTTACTTAGTTTGGAAATCAGTCCAATACCTTCTCAACTGTAATCTTATTGTTTGTTGTAAATGTTATATGGGAGAAAATAAATTATTATTATAATTATAATAATTGAACCATACTATTCATGTATCAAATAAAGAAGATCCAGTTCTATCAGATACCACGAGTTTAATTATGATATTACTGTACTGACATATCGCGCCCTCAGCAGCCTACAATACCCTACAATACCCTCTCGACTTGACTGATGTTCTAATTGTGGATGGAGTAAAAAAACAGGTTTAGTGTACTTAATTTTTAATAGTCTATAGTCTGTGCCTACTCCTCTGAAAAAGGCATTACATAAATAGTCTATAATATTATACCTTTTACATTCGCTTCATTATAATTTATTTATACAAAATTCAATCAGTCTCTTTAGCCGATGTCTCTTCATCGTTTTCGTTGTCGTCACCAAATCTTCGTAATCCATAACCATTACCTGTGTTACCTAAGTAATAGTTGCCATTAAATTGATTTCCAAAGGGTTTGTTATAAGGTCCAAATCCGTTGTTATATGGTCCGTAATTGTTGTTGTATGGTCCATAACCGTTGTTGTAGGGACCAAAACCGTTGTTGTTGGGCCCATAACCGTTGTTATAGGGTCCATATCCGTTGTTGTATTGTCCTGAGTGTGGTCCATTGTTGGGGAAGCCGTTATACTGATTGTACTGGTTGTATGGTGGGATGAAATCTGTGCCGTATCCACCAGACGCAGATGATTGTGATTGACTGATTCCTATGTTAATAGGTGGGTATCCTTGATAACCTTGATAGCCGCCCTGATAGCCACCCTGATAGCCACCCTGATAGCCACCTTGGTAACCACCATAGCCTAAACCTCCGCCGCAGGAACCCAAATGGCATTTATGTTTTGAAAAAGTTCGGCCTTCTGCGTAATTTTGAGGTTCTGAAAAAAAAATTAAGTTAAAAATCCTTATTCCAGGTTTCTATCGTATACTACGAGTTACTGTTAGTTAGGTGTTAGTTAGGTAAAGCATTTAAACTATAGTTTATGTAGTTTTAAAAGGCAAACAGACAAGGTTGTCGAGGGAATGTAAATATTCAACTATATTTAAGTTAATTTTTTCAATACTAAACATGTATATTCTAGATTAAGTAAAATTGTATCTTGTCTGAATAAAGGCTTATATTATTATTAAATGTTATTTACTTTGACCCTAAATTAGACTTTTTTCGCAAAATTTACCTGCGCCAAGAACCAGCCTCCAGCCACAAAGCACAATACAAAGGACTAAGTAACACTTAGACATGTTCTATTAAGTAATATCTTGTATATGCCTAATTTTCGCAAATCAAAGGATTTTATATTATATGAAACAAGGACAACACCCACGCATCAACATTGAGTTTAACTTCCACCGGAAGTGATTTTTATTATAAATTCCCTTATATGGAATTTATATGATGCGGAAAGAATATTAATAAATTAATTTGAATTTTAAAGAAGATAAACCGATGTTTCATGTTATGTAAATATCTATTTTGTCTAAGAGTCGTTCCTCTAACTTCGATTATGTTCCCTTTGGAATAGAGACTCTTGGGCCGCGGGGTTTAAGTGCACAGGCACTAATTAAAGTTGGCGCCTTGTAGATAGTACCCCAGTTTGGTGACCCCAGAGTTGGTGCTTTTCTCGCTCAACGAATTAGTATTGCAATACAGCGAAGATATGCTGGCAGCGTTAAAGATACACCGCCACAGGCACCAAACTATTTAATTTTATTCTACTTTTTTATTTATTAATTTTTAATTATTAATATTATTATTACCATGTAGGTTACCAATTAAACTCTGTTGAAATTAGAAAAAATTGAACCCTAGTTTACCAACTTATATTAAAAGTACATCTCTAGTTTATGCTGGCAACCCTGACACATCACTGTTTGTAATAATCTATGATAAAAATTATCTCAAAATAAATCTACGTTGTCTAAAACCAAAATCGTTATTTTTCATTAAAATCATCAAACTCGAATTTAAACCTTCTAGAGACGTGCCAAAAAGTTTTAGAATTCGCGAATTCAATCAAAATATATTAAAACTAGCTACCCGCCCCGGCTTCGCTCGGGTGCAATGCTGATACTAAATACACTACAGAAAAACTGCGGCCGGCCGGTACCGCCGCAAACGCTACGTCCCGCAATTTTTAAATCTGTAATATCTTCGAAAATATTCACTTAAATCATACGGTGTAAAGGGCCATATAGATCTATATTAAATGAACAATGTATTCAAGGTATTTAATTGGTTAAGGATTAATGCTGTATTGGTTAAAATCGCTTCGAAAATTAGCCATTATTTGTCGTAAAAAGTAAATGACAAAAAAAAGTTATTGTGGGTTATCCATAAGAGATAGACATATACCATCACGGACTTTTCTGTAGACCTTTTCAATGTAGTACATTATTATTGTACTTAGTACATTATTTTGATAAAACTCGTAGGGTTCAGCCTGCGTTTGCAATGTAAGCGGAAAAAATGTAATTATTTACGACATCACATTAGAAACCTCAAAAATAACAGTACTTCTCCACTATTTAATGGATGTTATTATACATATAAACCTTCCTCTTGAATCACTCTATCTATTAAAAAAAACCGCATCAAAATCCGTTGTGTAGTTTCAAAGATTTAAGCATACAAAGGGAAATAGGGACCGAGAAAGCGACTTTATTTTATACTATGTAGTGATTTACATTTACGTGAGAACTGCAAAAAATCGCTAAAGGTGATATCAGACGGTTCATTTTTTGTTCATTTTCACCTTTCATTCGGTACATTTCACTCGAAATGAAATGTCTGAACAAAAAATGAAACACGAGTGCCGAATGAATTCATTAGTGAACCGATCCAACAGTGTTGGATATTGGCATCCGGTATCTTTCATTCCCACTCCGAATGAACGAGAAATGAACGGTCTGAACACTGAGAGAACGTTCATTCGGATTCACGGACGGAGACGGAGACGGACATCACGTTGTCGGCGAAGTTATAACTTTTTTTTTTCTGTGTGTTATTATATTGTTTTCATGCGGCAAAATGGTGTTCAAGTGGAACGATCAAAATAAATTACTTTTTTTTTTTAATAAATTTCTTCTTTCAATCCATGGTCGCACCCACCACCGTCGACGTTTTCTTTGCTTCTTTTTTGTCAATTCTTTGATTAAATGATCACAAATTAAACTACTTCCAAGACGTACAACTTCATTCGATGACATATTTAAAAGAAAGAACAATGAATGTTCATTTCTGTATCATTTCGTCTAAACCGTGTGAACATAGAATGAAAAAAACTGAAGCATTCACTCGAGTGAACAATCATCCGAGTGAACCGTCTGATATCACCTTAAGCGATTCCTCTTTCACCAACTCAGCAATTATTTTTAGCTTAGGCTATATGTAACGTTTAAAGTCGAATTCTCGCTTTCTATGATCACGTATCCCGACGTGAAAAACACTCCATAGACTGGTGATGCAGAAGGGTGGAAGGACAAGAGTTCCTGGTAGGATCAATTCAAGAACGACGACTCATTGGTCTAGTGGCTAGTACCCCTGACTGCGAATCCATGGGTCCCGGGTTCGATCCCCGGCTGAGACGAACATCGATGTGATTAGCATTTGGTGTTGTGCTTAGGTCTTGGGCGTTTAAATATGTATTTATATGTCTATCTATCTATAATATGTATGTATATCCGTTGCCTAGTACCCATAACACTAGCTTCACCAACTTAGCATGGGACTAGGTCAATTGGTGTGAATTGTCTTTAAAAAAAAAAACTACTAAACCATCCTCTCCATAATACTCAAGGATGGCGGCTGTCCGTGATGATTGTCGCAGGGTTGTCAAGAGAATGGTTACTCCAAAGTGTCAACCACGACGCCTTTGTCAAGTGAGTTGGCTCAGGGAGAGAGAGCATGAGGGATTTTGAAGTGAAACTTCTTTATCCGCATAAGGGTAAATTTTTTACGGAACGTCACGAAGATGTGCTGTGTTTTTGTTAAAGAAAAGGGAGAGACCGAAAGAGACCGATTGAGAGAGAGTGAGAAGGGTGAATTACCTGATAGAATTTCTATTTTTAAAATTAAAATTTCGTAATGAAATATTAGTAGTTTGTATTTTATGCAAAATAATTTATTAAAATCTCAAACGACGAATTGTAAATTAAAATGCCACGTGTTTTTATTATCGAAGAAATAAATTTAAAAAATTTAATTTATTATTTGTATTAATTTTTAACACTTAATATTTTAATGACAATTAAATTCATTAAATTCCTAACATATTTCCTTCCAAGTCTCGGAAATATAAAGTTTTAGAGTATAAATATGAACAAGAGATAAAAATTTGCTTGCCAAAGAAGTTTCACTTCTGACATGTATATGCTTTGTACGCACGCACTTTTATTTATAATTACAAAAGTAAATACAAAAGTTTCTACTTTATTAAAACTAGCATATTTTAAATTTAAAAAAGACTGTCGTCATGGCATACATTATACATTTTTAACACATGTAAATGACATAGGATTTGCATAAGTTGGCTCCTCTTATTCCAGAAGCAAATACTTCCAAGAAAACTCGGCCCCCGCAATTTAAAGTCTAGATTTAGTCGGCAAAGTACACAGGCAGTAAAATGGTTAACGCTCATAAATGTCCAAAATTTTTCGCGCATTGAATGCCAAATTGTATTCGTGGACTTCATTAGCTTAAGCAGTTCAATGACCTTGTCGTTCTGGTTATGTCATGTGTCCGGTTTGACTTATGAGTTATTTGTTTCGTTAAATATTGGCTATGTATACATTATAAATTCACTGTTTTCTTTGATTACTTAAGAATTTCAGTTTTTTTCTAATTGATAGGTACTATAGGTACTAGAAAAATCGAGTTTCTAATTATAATATATAGCTCAGACCATCGTTTCGCAACCATTTTTATGTCGCGACCCACGAAAAAGCCAAAAAGATAAGTAAAACAGTCTTGGGACCCCGTCACTAAAATTATAATATGTAATACTAGCTGTTCCCTGCCACGCTTTGCTGTGGCACATTGTGATTGAATGGTTGAGAAATGAGAAACAAAACAAAGAAAACATATCATATAAGTTTAATTTTGCAATACTTGTGGAAAATAAAAAAAAATGATGAAAAAATATATAAAAACAATCCTTGATACAGATTATATATCATGCTATAATTTCAGCTCGATCGGTGCAGAACTTTTTGAGTTTTTGAAGCATACACAAACCATCATAACATTTATATATATATATATATAGATGTACAATGTACAGAGCATACATTTTTATCAGCTATACCTTACGTTATATTAGCCTTCATTGATTTTAACCTCAGAATACTTGAACCCCTTTAAAACAAACTCGATCCCCCCAAGGTTCGCGACCCCCCGCTTGAGAAACGATGGCTTAGACAATTCAAATGTGTGTAGCATAAGACACATATTTAAACGGTTACAAATATATTTATACCATTGCAACATATTGTTTTACCTTGGTATACATATTCTTCTTTATATTGGATATTGGGGTTTTCTTAGGGGCTATTTTTCACAAAAAAAAACACTATTTAATTTGGTACTCTATTATATAATTTAATTTGGTCTACGATCTCGCAATTGCAACTGAAATTGCATCACCAGTATCACTTTGTGACGTACTTACGGCGCCACCTTTGCAACCAGAACACGGTTGATGAGCATTTTTATCTCTAAAATCATTATTTTTATAATCTTGGTAACTTTGAGATGCTTCTTGATTGTGACGCCAGAATGGTGGCCCAAAATGGCGGTGGTGGGGGCCAAAATGGCTGTTCTTCTGAATTATTTGGAGGTGCGTTGTATGGAACCCGCTTGAGACGAATTAGCACGCCATCTGTTGGTGTAAAATAATATTTAAAAGTTCTTTGTGGTGAATTATTTTCAGTAAAATTAAACTAAGTTACTAGTTGACTATTATCCGATATCCCGTTATCTTTCAATGGGGTTTGGGGCAGACACATTTCCGTGGTTTTTTTCATTGATTTTAAGATAATAACTACGCACTGATTATCCCAAGCCACGAAGACGGCACTATTTGTTTGCGCTAAAAAGAAATCGAATTTCTCCTTTTCAATCGTTCTCGATGATTAAACTTATGAACTTATCGTGTATGGTCGGCTTCTAATACAATTACTATTAACAAACAACTGCTAATTTATAATACGATAAGAAACAACTCACTGTCCGTAGGATAGCAGCTCACTGCCAGAATTGCAATTAATAATAGTAACAATCTCAACATTTTCGTGAAATATGTTACGAACTGCGCGATGTTAGAAATATATACTTAAATGTTATTGATAAGACAAATTGACATTCCTAGAAAAATATGGAGTCGTTAATACGTTGTGTACACGTTTCGGCTGACACATTCATATTGTTTGCATGGAATTTTTGATTATGTATCCTAGTCCGTGATGAGATTCATAATAAGATATAGTTTATTTTCGCTATTTAATCGTATTACTTTTTATTATTTATTTCTTATTATTTTAATTCGTCGTGATTTTTACACGCTTTATATTAGCTTCACCTGTATGTATGTAAGTATGTATGTATGTAACCGACTCCGTTGGACTCGATTTTGACCCACTTTAAACGGACAGATTTAATTCAAACTTATAAAGAATCAGCGACAATATAATAATTTCATAGGTTTATCTCGAAAAAACAATGAAATTTTTTTAAAGTCCACAAAGCAATACGATTAAATTGAGACAACAAGTATTGCTGCGAGGACTAAAAAGGTTGCTCGATAGACGAAAAATATGGCACAGAGCGCCCCACGCTTTTTCACAATAATACCAGTATTTTTTGGTCATTACCATTTTCAGCCTAAATTAGGAATTATTTTTCACTTTTTAGTTTGATGTGCTTTAAAAGCGTGTTTTATAGTTTTTTTAAACTATATTTGTTTTCCACATTTTCAAGCATTGTTTCATACACATTATACATATTTAGCTAATAATGTTTTTATTGGATTTCACATTAGTGAATAGGTTGTAGAGAAAGCGTTTCCCTAAATCAAATAGTTTTCAGGACTATCTGAAAAATCTAAAACTTGCACCGTTGCGTCCTGATTACCGTATAGTTTATAATTCTACTAGCAGACTCGGCCAAGCGTTGCTGTGGCTAAGGTTTTTGTTATATTACATAGTAGTAAACTATTCAAAGGAAACGGTAGAAGAACACCAGTCATGGGGTCCACCATGCTTTTTTGGTGGTTATGTCATTAAATTGTAGCTTATGTGAAACGTTGGTACTTTCAACACAGCGCCATCTGTTAGAATTGTGACTGTCAAATAATAAACAAATAATTTGCAATAAAATATTATTGCGGGTATAAATTAAGATGTAACCTATCCTATCTTTTAAGTTAGATCAAACTGCACACGGTATGCAAATTTGATTGAAATCGGTTAAGTGGTTTAGCGTACAAACAACATGACACGTAATTTATGTATATAAAGATAATTAAGATAAGATTGAAACGCATTTAGATTAAGGATGAACACAGTGTGGTATCAATATTATCTCACAAAATCGTCTAGGTAATAAAATAAATTAATCCGTGCCCCTACACCCTTTTTAGGTCTGGGCCTCAGATTTCTGTATCCATTCATGATCAATTGTAAATCTAATAGGCAAGTAGGTGATCAGCCACCGGTGCCTGACACACGTCAACTTTTTGTGTCTAAGGAAAGCCGGTAATCAGGATGTTTTATATCACTGTTCGGGCGATTGTTTAATACGCACATACGTAGAAAGAAAGTCAATTTGTGGAACAACCAAAGCACTGCTCTTAGGCGAATGCTACACGCTCGATAATTATCGTGATATTTATCGTGATATTTATCTTGTATTTTTTTAGTATACTACACACTCGATACGAATCGCGTCAGTACGACGGTAAATTTCATTGAGTACACTCGTACGTTTCGTATTATAATAATGAGTAACAATATTAAGAAAGCTTGCGTTGCTATTATATTAGCGATAGCATTGAAAAAACGTATAAAGCGAAAGAAATGGGCGAAACATTGGTTTCAAGATAGAGAAAATATACACATCTGAATTTATTAAATCAAATTCGGCAACACCAAGAAATGGACGACTATCAATCGGCTTTTCATTTTTATTCAAATATTTCAGCATATGAAATACCCAAGACTTTGGATTGTATACATTTTCCGCTGCAGCACCCGATCGCTTCGAATCTGTTATTTTTTTAAATTCTTTTCTATAGTTCGATTTTAATGAATTGATATATGCAATCACGTCTTTAGCTGTCGCGTCTGGTTTAATTTTCTTAAAAATTTCAAGCAGCTGCTCATACGCATTCGCCCTTTTCACTTTATTAATTATGTTTGCATTTGAGCTGTCCCATATCTCAGGTAGTGTTTCTAATACAAGTATAAATTCTTTCAAGTGTTTTTGGTCGTTTGTTTGAAGTGCGGCGGGCGCCGACTCAATATGCGCGTCCTCTTCCATCGCTGGCAGAATTAATTGTGACGCGATAAAAATCGACCAGAGACTAGACGCTCGATATTTATCGACGATAATTGATACGGATCGTGGATTTTTAGATTTCTAGAAATCCAGCGATCCGTATCACGTATCGTGATACGCCTGTACTACACATCGTGATTCTGGATCACGATCCAAATATCACGATAAATATCGAGCGTGTAGCATTCGCCTTAAAAACGTCCAGTAGTAAGTCTAAAGTGTATCATCAATACATATGACCCATCAAACCTAAGTCAAAGTACACTCAAAATATATGTTTGCATACTTTTTACACCTTTTGTAAGAAGGTTGATATATTTCACAGAACTCAAGGCAACCTTATGACGTGCGATACGCAAATACGGACGGATAAAGGGAACGAAGCGTTTTGTTTCATCCAAGAAGGTTAAGGCATCTGTTTAAACCTTTTCTTGATTCTTTAGGATATTCTTCGGATGATACGGATAAGTTTTATTACTCAGATAATGAAGAGTTGCTTAAGAACAGAATTAAACAACTGTCACAGTGATAATAATATAAAGTATACATATACAGATATAAATTGTCTGGTTATTATTTAATTGGTATTGGTATCCTCAGAAAATAGAAGAAAGAAAATAAATAACATGGGTCAACATTGCACTTGTTTTATGTATATTGTAGTGCAAAAATTCAATTACCCTCATGTAGCCGAAATAGCTCAGTTGGGAGAGCGTTAGACTGAAGATCTAAAGGTCCCTGGTTCGATCCCTGGTTTCGGCAATTACTTTTTATGTTTTTTTGTAGCAAATAAAATATCATTTAGCTAGGTAACACAATGAACGCTGTGAATGTAACAAAAAATAAGAACTGGCAATAAACTTACGGCCAATTATTTAATCGCCATGTTAAAAGGAGCTATTTATTGTTATTACCAAATTCAAGACTTTTTTTAGGTATTATTTTTTGAGAGTATTCCAATACATTTCATTTTTAGCACTACATAATATTATATTCGTTTGGGTGTATAAATAACCATTATAAATAATTGTATGTGATGTACGACATTTAACTTCAAGTTTGCAACCCTAAGGGTCTGTTTCACAATGTACGGATAAGTTCTACATAAGTTCCAAATTAGCTATTTATTACTTATTGGTAGGATAAACACTATTGTTGCGTTTCACGACTGTCATATAGTGCTATTCGTCACATAAAGTCCATCATAAGCTATGAGTCCGATAAATGTCAAATAGCACAATTTATCTTCCTTATTATTTAACTAATTAATGTGTTGCATAGCTATTTGGTACTTTATCCATACATTGTGAAACAGATCCTAAATATGAATATTTCGACAGTTGCTTTTAATATTTTATGCTTTTAATTTTCTAAACTTGGTACTTATTACGATTTCGATTCTTTTTTCAGAATTCTGAGATAGAATATATAGAATTCTTTGCTGAGATATTCATTCGGCGGTATATTGTGTGGTATTGAAATGGGAGCTAAGTTAGGCACGGTATACCATAAAATATTTTTTCTTTGTGTTTAGCGTGGGACCACACTTAGGTTTTAGTTTGAAACTCTTTATAATTAAATTGCATATTAAATAATTCGAAAATTCATCAAATACAGACAAATTTTCTTAAATTGCCACAGTATTTTAGGTAGGAATTGTATTTTTATATCAATAAAAAGCAAAACTCAACAAGAATAATTATATTTTATTTACAAGGAAGAAGCACAAATACATCAAGAACACATCACAATTAACATCGGTAATAAAAATAGATGAACTGAATACTTTAACCGCCAAATGCAATGGAAATAGCTGACCCACTGTGACTCTTGGCATTACTGTAGGCATATCCACCATTTCCAGCACAAGTACTGCATCCAGTCTTTTGTGCTGCTTCTAAGCCTTGAGAAGCAAGATTTAAGGCTCCTCCAATAGAACCACTGCCAGCACTTTGCGATTCACTGTTTCCGCTGGTCAATTCAGGTCCTGATTGTTGCTGTTGCAATTCTTGATTAGCTTGATATTTGGAGTTAAAACCGTTACTATGACCGTGATCATGTCCATATCCTGAGAACCCTCTCCCATAGCCAAAGCCTCTGCCGTGGGCGTAAGAAGAAGCTTGGCTGCTAGCACTATTTCCACCTTGTAGATTCTGCTGTTTGAGTTGCTCTTCTTGGCTTAATGTAGCTTGACCTTGCTGTTTATTAAAACCTTCTTGACCTACGTGTTGGCCAAATCCAATTTGGCCTTGTGATTGGCCAAATGCACCGTGATGTTGCTCTTTCTGGCTTAATGTAGCTTGCTGTTTATTAAAACCTCCTTGACCTACGTGTTGGCCAAATCCAACTTGGCCTTGTGATTTGCCAAAGGCACCTTGCTCTTCCTGGGTTAGTGTAGCTTGACCTTGCTGTTTATTAAAACCTCCTTGATCTAAATGTTGGCCAAATCCAACTTGGCCTTGTGATTTGCCAAAGGCACCTTGATCTTGCTCTTCCTGGGTTAGTGTAGCTTGACCTTGCTGTTTATTAAAACCTTCTTGACCTACGTGTTGGCCAAATCCAACTTGGCCTTGTAATTGGCCAAAGGCACCTTGATTTTGCTCTTCCTGGGTTAGTGTAGCTTGACCTTGCTGTTTATTAAAACCTCCTTGATCTAAATGTTGGCCAAATCCAACTTGGCCTTGTGATTGGCCAAAGGCACCTTGATTTTGTTCTTTCTGGCTAAATGAAGCTTGACCTTGCTGTTTATTAAAACCTCCTTGATCTAAATGTTGGCCAAATCCAACTTGGCCTTGTGATTGGCCAAAGGCACCTTGCTTTTGGTCTTTCTGGCTTAATGTAGCTTGACCTTGTTGTTTATTAAAACCTCCTTGATGTACGTGTTGGTCAAATCCAACTTGGCCTTGTGATTGGCCAAAGGCACCTTGATTTTGGTCTTTCTGGCTAAATGAAGCTTGACCTTGTTGTTTATTAAAACCTCCTTGACGTACGTGTTGGTCAAATCCAACTTGGCCTTGTGATTGGCCAAAGGTGCCTTTATATTGCTGATGACCAACACCAGCTAGTCCTTTCTGTTGACCATAACCGCTTTGGACAGTTTGCTGGCCATTTCCACCATTAAGCCCAACTTGTTCTTTCAGCTGATTATTTTGTTGCCCAAAAGCTACGCCCACTTTATTTTTTTGCCCAGATTCTGCATCGAAGCCCGCTTGAGTGTCAAGATTTGATTGCTCTTGATCACCTTTTTCAGAATGTATGCCCCCACTAACTAACTCCACTTGTTGTTGGTCATTACCTTTTACTGAACCAAATGATGAGCTATGTGCGCTGGAACTGCTGAAACCACCGCTTTGATCACCGCCTGTTAATTTACCTCCTGCTTGTGCGCTATCGTGACTTGATGAATAGAATCCATTGCCTTTACTAAGGTCAGCGGCTCCGATACCACTCGCTGAGCTACTTGCACCAAGGTTTAACTGTCCATGGCTCCCAGAGCCACTCTGGCCGTTCAATCCAGAACCTTCAGCTTCAAACTTTCCTCCACCACTTTGGAAAGAATAACGAGCTTCTTTATGAGCACTGAATTGTCCACCGAAACCACCAGAATGGTCGCCTCTGTTGCCATCACCAAAACCAGCTATTAATTTGCCAGAAGTCCCAGTAGATTGAACCGAATCATCATCATCACAGTCAGCTGATGCTAGCGATAATGCTTGTCCAGTAGCCGATGCAGTATTTGTGGCACTAGCAGCAGCGCCACTGTATACTCCATTGGTGTTTCCATCAGCGCTTTTTGCAATTCCACTCCAATTGTTTGTTTGGAAAAATGGGAATGGTGGAGGTGGGTGGAATCCAAAACCGCCGTAATATGGCGATCTTGCATCCCGATGCAATATAGAACCTTAAAAAGAAAATTAACTTGATACACATTTCATGTATGATTGAGATTTACGGATTCACAGCAATCCCTTACCTGGATATCCGTAAACTGCAATAAATGCAGTCGAAATAAATATTGATACTATCAGCAGGTCCAGTCTAGTCATCTTGCCGGAAATACTAAGTCTGATCAATTACAGAGAACGTTGTGGTTTTATATCACTAACAAATCCTATTCCACGAATAATATGTCCTAATATCACAAATAGATCATAATGCATTAGGTAAATATTACGTTTCAACAAAATTCGCACAAGCTGTGTATTTTCCGAAATTATATAGACAAAACAAGTTTTGTTTGCGCCCAGACAGCAGAATGTGAAACATAATTACGATAATATAACTCTTTCGAGATGGGAAAACTCAATAAATGTGTAATTAGTACACCGACAGTACAGTACTTTAAATATTTATTTAAGCATTTAACATCACAAATACTTCGAGATAAAAAATAATATATAAAAATTCTAATTTCTATTACTACTAGTATGATACGTGTAATGATTGAACGTTTGGGCATTACCAAAAAAATTGATGAACCAGATGTCCCGCTCCTGATCGATTTCCTTTTCACTGCTTAAGCAAAAGCAAACAATACAGTCTTCATTTATCTTTTTATCACAGCGTTAATACAATTTGACAGCAACAGATGAAACAGTACTTTAGTTATAGAGTGCAGTTAGAATAATTTAGTTTTTATCAATAATCCCTTATTAATAATAATAAATTGATATTTAAGGAAATTTGTAAATTAAAATGAGTTAATATACATATAGCGTCTTCTCGATAAAAATCATCTCTCGACAACATTAAGAACATAATTACAATACAAAAAAGTGTGATAGTAAACTGTGCATTATTCTATTGATACACCTATTGTATACCGTATAATCCCATCATTAATTTGAGTAGACAGGAAGCTTCCATGCGCAAGCTTGACTAGACTAGACTCTAATATCGGCAGTGCCAATGCATTTTTCATTCTAAGCGCTATTGATAACAATTCGCACAGTGAGAGTAAAAATTGTTGGTAACATTCAGGATTGTAATTATATTTAATTTTTTATTTAAAACTGTGTTTTTCAACCTTTTGTGTGCCATGCCCATGACGAGGCCAGTTATTATTAAAATAATTGTATTTCATTGGTCAACATTAGACTCGGCACTTTTTAATTTTGTTTGGAAGTTATAATTGTGTATTGCAGATGCAACTGCAACAGTGCAACTAGTTCATAGTTGGAAAAATTAGTCCGATGAGATTAAATTACATAAATGGAGGATATGTAAGTAGGATTGTTCAAAGTATTGAATATTGTTATTTATAACTGGCTGTATATATGTAGCGTTTATAAACATTTATATTATATTTGTCAATTTCGTTATTAATAAATTAAAAGTATGCCTGTTCGAATCTAAAGGTAAATAAATGTGTAACTAACAGTAACAATAAAACATTTATTTCATTCAAAAACGTCGACCGAATCCACCCTGTCCAAATCCGCCATGTCCAGATCCGCCTTGTCCAAATCCACCCTGCCCAAATCCACCCTGTCCAAATCCGCCCTGTCCAAATCCGCCATGCCCAGATCCGCCTTGTCCAAATCCGCCCTGTCCAAATCCTCCCTGTCCAAATCCGCCCTGTCCAAATCCGCCCTGTCCAAATCCTCCCTGTCCAAATCCACCCTGTCCAAATGCGCCCTGTCCAAATCCACCCTGTCCAAATCCACCCTGTCCAAATCCGGGTCCGCCAAAACCACTTTTTCCAAAGCCTGGCTGTGAGGAACCTCCACCAAATTGTGGAGACCGAGCTTTCCGGACTCCTATAGCGGAATTCAAAAAATATATATGATGGTAATAAAATTCATTATTAATGTACTACGAATTAATTTTTGTACTCTATCAAAATCGACAATACAAACAAACATATAATAGTATACAAACATACACTGTAAGCCAGTTTTACTTATTTTTAGCCAAGTAGCAGGTATCCAAAGAAATATTTGTCTAGTTGAAACTATTCCAAAACTTTGCGCGATTCATGAAATACTAATTATAAATTACCTGCTAATGATACGCCTACATTGAGAAGAACTAAAACCAAAACAAAGCAAATACTTAAACGGCACATATTTGGATGATTTTACAAATAAAACTGATGCAATACATAACAACCTCGTCAATTTATAGCATACAACATCATACGTACCTTCAAAAGGTGAAAATGTAATGAGCAAACAAAGTTTTAAAAACCTCTGTTTTACGCCCTGAATGCCATAATCAAAATATATAATCTTACTAGCAAACTTGGCGAACTCTGTTTCGCCACCAGATGGCTTCGTTTAATGTAACATTTCGTTTGGTGATCCCGCTTTTCTGTCGAATTTTTTCCTGAATTTTCTTTGCTATAAACCTCACGGAGCCCAAGACCTTTCCAACGAATGCAAAACCGTGGAAATCGGTTCGTGCTTTCTGGAGTTATAGCGTCAGGAAGGAAAACACGACTTATTTTTATATAGTAGATAACCACATCAAAGAATTGAAACCAGTTTGCCCAGTAGAATGCCTATATAACGCCTGGCTAATTTTCTACCATTATTTTGTATTAATTGTTTTAATATTTATAGCATTGGTAATTTATAGTAATTCATCGTATATTACACATATTTTCCTTAATTATAATTAGAAATATGACAGAATCTACATTACAAAGGTCTAAAATATCTCATAAACTTTCTTGATTAAATTTATGAATTATCTTTTGTATTTTGGTGTTAACCAAAAAAGCATTAATCTATACTTATATTAGTAAGAGGAAAGATTTGTATGTTCGTAACGAAGTGGCTCAAAAAGTACTGGACCGATTTTAAAAATTCTTTCACCATTTGAATGCTACATTATCATTGATTAATAAAGGCTATTTTAATTGCATTTGATTGCAATTGAAAAAAATAAGTATCCCTACTAAAACTACAATAATGTTAGCCAAGGAGTAAAAAAATGCCTATAAAATATCTTTCATTGCTTGCTCTGTGAAAACTATTGATGATAGAACAAATAAATTTTCCACTATATTAAAGAATATATGTCTACTAAAAATGTTTCAAAATTAAATTTCCACCAAAATAAAATCAAAAGTAAATACGAGGTTTTAAAACCTTTAAACATATGGTGCATTATTAATTCCAAAGGTGACGCAAGGGTAAAAATAAAATAAAATAATAATCTAAACATTTTATTGTACATATATCTTAATGGTAGTATAAAGTCTTAAAATTATTTTCCGAAGGAATTAGCATTCGAACTTGCTTGAGAGGCACCACCGCGTCCTGCGCTAATGCTCACACTCTTAGATATACTTAAGGATCCACCACCAAGACCACGTCCATTGCCACCCTGTCCAAAGCCTCCAGGTCCAAAACCGGGGCCGCGACTTCCAGGGCCAAAACCTCCGGGACCAAATCCTCCGGGGCCATGTCCTTTTGGACCAAATCCTCTGGGACCAAAACCTGGTCCGCCATATCCTGGTTGTGGTGGTGGTGGACCAAATTTGTTAAAGCCACCTCCGAAAGATCCAGCCTGCGCGTTAGCACTGGCTTGCCCGAAACCTTGTGGTGACCTGACTACTCGTGCTGAAATAATACAATTAAAATTCTAAAAAGATTTAATGATGTATTAAGTTATTTGTGTTTATTAATTCTTTAGTATATCGACTATGTAATTGTTTCGCTTTTACAAATGAAGCTTCAATTTATACTATTATTAATGAATTTTTACAAAATAAATCCATAAAATAGCCCAAAATTTTTGAATCTGAGCCCGTACTCAGTAACTTCCAATTATGCATATGTTTGTATACCGCTCCATTGAAAAGTTGCGACATCAGCGCTATGAATATTGGGAGAACTACTCCGAAACTACATTCAAAAATGTTGGGAACGGTATTACTATCGCGAAATAATAATAATAATCGCCATATAAAAAACTAATCGTGCCTTTACCTAATTATCTAATTAACTTCCCGGAAGCTTGAAGAACTAAGAAATATCCCTTGAAAAGATAAAAACTACCCTTTTCTGCGACACATTACGATCTATGCAGTTACTCTATGATTTCGTCGAAACAAAAATTTTATCTTACAAAAAACTTGTATTTTTAGATAGCGAAAAATTATTCCTATTAATTCTTAACATAATTTAGCATAGCAGTTCATAATGCGATCTCCAACGTAGGACCATGATCTCAAAATCTATGTTAGTTAATATAATGTGTTTTATACATAATAGTAGCTGACCTGGCAAACGTCATTTTGCCATCTATATCATTTATAATAAATGGCAAAATGACGTTTGCCAGGTGGACTACCCCTAACATTTAGGGGGATGAAAAATAGATGTTGGCCGATTCTCATAGATACCGGATAAACACAAAAATTTCATCAAAATCGGTCAAGCCGTTTCGGAGGAGTATGGCAACGAAAACTGTGACACGAGAATTTTATATATTAGATAAATTAAAAAAATACCTGCATTGGTGAGCCCGAAAATCGCCAAAACTACAAAATATAATAAAAATCGAACCATTTTGAGTGATTTACTGATTACAACTGACATAACACCTATAATCTTCTCAATATATATAATATTGACATCAGTTATTAACAGGTAGGTGACTATTAGTGCAGTACATGATACGTTTATTTAGCTATGAGAATTCCGCAATGTGAGAGGAAATCCATAATATAATTTACGGTAATAAATTTTCGGTTCCCTTTGGTGTAGATACTATTGGGCCGTGGGGTCAAGAGCTCAGGCGCTAATTAAAGATTGAAGTGCCCGCCTAATAGATAGTAGCGGTGACCCCAGAGCTGGTGATTTCCTCGCTCAACGAATAAGTATTACAACACAGCGAGGAAATGCTGCCAGCGTTAAAGGTACACTGCTACAGGTACCAAACTTTAAAAAAAAAATATGAATTTTTAATTATTTTTATTATTACTATGTAGGCTAAGAAAATTGTAAATACTATCTGATTGTTATGTTATATTGTTAAATAAAAATATAATCATAAATAATCATTTAAATTCAATATAAAGTATGAATATAAAATTCAAGTATTCATGTATTTATTGAAAAGGGCAACACACAGGACAGAAATCTGAGGAAGTTTCTCGTTTCAGAGACCAACACTTAGAGGTATTAGGCGTGTTTCAATGTTTTGTTCACCGAATACCCGCTGTATTAAAAATATGCACTTAAATCTTATTTGAACTAGATTTTTTCTTATTGTGCTGGTTTCGTGTTGCGACATGCAGTAATTGTTTTTTAATAAAATTACTTAGAGGTACTTATAGAAAGTATTTTTGAAATTCTTTAAATTATTCTTAAATTAATACCTTTAAGTTACCGTAAAGTTAATACTTCGGTACCTCTTTGCAAATAAATAATCCAACATTGTTTTATTTCTTTCGGTGCTACAAGTGGTAATTAAATACCATGAATGTGTAGTGCTCTTCTATCGCCTAACTTCCATTATATATAATAATTTCTTTGTTTTTCATAGGCTAGTTCGATAGACTAGAGAATAGTTTTTTGTGACGTTGAAGCTCCTTTAAAAACTATTTGGAGTGCTAAAGGATCTGAATTGTTTTCTGTGACTTCCGACGATTACACGCTCTCTATACTCGTGTGAAAATAAAGTAATTAACTCTGTTTCACTGAAGGGTTTACATTATAAAAATTCATTTGTCTACGGAACCTGATCACTTTATACAGCAAATATATCACAATAGTATTTCAAAGTAAAACCCATTTGCGGCCGACGTTTCTGTGTTGACATTGTGACTGTGGTTGCGGGGCTTACCAGAATTCTTCTTTGTCCTTGCTATTAAATATTTATTTTTAGCGGCAAAAAGTTGACTTAGAAATTCAAGGTGTTTTCATGTCGAAATCAAAAAACCCAAAGGATCTCATGATCTATATAGATTTTCACTATAATTCTTTTGCACATGACTTAGTCAGCCTAATTCTAAAAACGCGTGTTTTTTTGGTAAAAGTATATTTAGATAAATTATGAAATGTATATCGTATTTTAAAGATTATGAAATCCTCATCTCATTATATCAATTTTCCATATAAGAGGTTGTAACTGAACTGAATTTCAGCTAAGTTTCAAACATCACCTTGCATTTTATTTAAGAGCCGAAGAGCTGGCAGCTACCTCGGACAAAGAATTAGTCTAGCTATTCATAGGGGGAACGCTGCCAGTATCTTCGGACCCTTGCCTAAATGGACTCTTTTTAATTATATATTTGAAGGTAAGTTATTGTTTTTTTTATACATGTATTAATTTATAGTGTGCAGTATATATGTTAACGTAAAATTGTAGACACCGTTAGATTGTAATCTATCTCGCGAGATTATAAACTGTCGAAAGATTGTGAACCTCAGCGTACTGCTGACAATTTAACGTATTATTATTCGGTAGATTGTACTACACTAACTTAGTTATCATTCAAACTTCTTTGGTCAATTACACATTAATTTTACTTCCCAACAATTTCATATAACTACCGAATAATAATACCTTAAATTGTCAGCAGTACGCTGAGGTTCACAATCTTTCGACAGTTTACAATCTCGCGAGATATATTACAATCTAACGGTGTTTACAATTTTACGGTGACATATATATATCGAAATAATTTTATTTAACTATCCATATTTCAATTAATTTTAGTAAGTGGCCTTAGTGGACGCCATGACAGCCGGATGTGATGTCGTTGATCCCTTTGAAGATGGGACGGGCTTTGGTATGGGATGCTACTTGTGTGGACACGTTAGCACCGTCTCACCTCCCTCATACAAGCGAAAAGCTGCGGCGGCCGCAGAGCAGGCGGAAAATAATAAATGCCTCAAATATAAGAGTCTTTCCTCCAACATCGATTTTGTTCCCTTTGGAGTAGAGACAAAGATTTAAGTTGGCGCCTAGTAAATAGTACCGGTGACCCCAGAGCTGGCACATTCCTGGCTCAACGAATAAGTATCGCAATACAGCGAGGAAATGCTGCCAGCGTTAAAGTTACACTGCCACAGAGACCAAACTTTTTAAATTTGTTTTGATTTTCTTTGAATTATTTTTATTATTACTATGACGGTTAAGAAAATTGTAAATACTATATATTTAGGTTTTATTTAAATAAATATATAATCATTAAAAAATAATATAAAATTCAAGTACTTTTTCTAGATTTAGAGGCCCAGACTTTGAGATCTTAGACGTGCTAGTATCAATGTTTTTTACCGAATAACTAATTACTAATATACTACACATAAATCTTATTTGAACTAGAATTTTTATTGTGCTGTTTTCGTGTTGCAACGACATAGAACTGGAGTCATTGTTTTTTAATAAAATTACTTATAGATTCTTACAGAAACTATTTTTTAAATATTACAATTCTTTTAATCTAGCCTTTCTTAAATTAATACTTCATTACATCTTGGCAAATAAATAATTCAATATTGTTTTATTTCGTACGGTGTATTCATTAACATTTATAACTATTAAAAGTATTTTTTTAAAGCGGTAATTAAATACCATGAATTAGGTATATGTGTAGCTTCTATCGCTTCAGTTTTTTTTATATATAAAAAAATTAAATGTACATCAAAACATTAACATAAGAGATTTAAAAGGTTCGTTCAACAACTACTTAGTGGTTTTCTCAACCCTGTGAGTGGAGAGAGAGAGAGGTCTTGCGTCCGACTGTGCACCAATGGATATAGATATCTCTCTCTTAGGTTGGTAGCTCATATTTGACCATCTTGGTTAGTAGGGTAAAGTTTCCTTACCCCACGCCCCATGTATGGCCCTTCATATAAACATATACGATTTTTTTTTAATATCAATGATAAAAATGTGCAAAATATTTCTCTTATAATTTATTTATAACCACAAAAATACTTAAATCGTGTTACATTCAACACATGTTTTTAAAATTAATTTAACAGTCTTATTTTCCAAAAGCTTCTGAATTCGCCTGAGCACCTCCACCTGCGCTGATGCTGACACTCTTCGCTATACTTAAGCCACCAAGACCCGGGTATCCTTGACCGTATCCACCAGGGTATCCCGGGTAGAATCCACCATGGTGGCCATATCCGCTTGAGCCGTAACCGAAACCTGGTGGTGGCGGTGGGGGATAGAATCGCGGAGGTGGGTGAGGGTAACCACCAAATCCACCACCAAATCCGCCGCCAAAACCTCCACCAAAACCTCCGCCAAAACCTTGGCCTACTCCAAAGTGCGGAGAACGGGCAACGCGCGTAGCTGCAAAATTATGATAAATTACAATTCATATAAAAATAATTGTAATAAAAAAAAATAGTACGTATTTTAATAATTGTAATAAGTACCTGCAAACGACAATCCCAGCAATGCGAAAATTGCTACGAAAATCAAACTGAGACGTGCCATGATCTCTATCTGACCGCTAAATGATAAAAATATCTATCACACGTAACATTTATAGATTAACAAACTTATTAACACCTGTATGAATATTAGTTTTGTATACAGGGGTTTCCTAGTGTCCTCGTACTTTTGTAGGGGATTCCCGATTCTCTCTTGTCTATGTTAAAAAACAAGTGGCGTTTTTGGGTCTTTTTTTTATAGAACAGGGGGCAAACGGGCAGGAGGCTCACCTGATGTTAAGTGATACCGCCATAGACACTCTCAATGCCAGAGGGCTCGCGAGTGCGTTGTCGGCCTTTTAAGAATTGGTCGAAACCTATTACTAGATATAAAGTTAGCAGTTTTTGCCGTTCCTATTTCACTGACAAGTAGGTGTTCAGCTTTCTGTCTTCTTTCCTCACGATATTTTCCTTCACCGTACCAGCGAGTGATTAATATATATAAATAACGCGTCACGTTGTTTGTCCGCTATGGACTCCTAAATTCCTAAACCGATTTCAATCAAATTTGCACACCGTGTGCAGTATGATTTAACTGAAAAGATAGAGTTCAGTGGCACGTGTATGCCACTGAACTCCTCTAAAACGGCTGGACTGATTTGAATAATTTTTTTTGTATGCGTTTGGGTGGAGCCTTGGATGGTTTAAATTCACAAATCAGACCGCAGATGGCGCTGCTGTCGGTACTTTCATACTTTGTTTAATATCCCAATCGCTTGAAATATCATGCAGGACAACGCCTGTGAGGTCCGCTAGTATAGACTATATATAGATATATAAAAATGTTATGTTGGTTTGTGTACGCTTCAAAAACTTAAAAGTTCTGCACCGATCGACTTGAAATTTTAGCATGATATATCAAGGATTGTTTTTATCTATTTTTTTATAAATTTTTTAGTTTTTTTTTATTTTTTCCACAAGTATTGCAAAATTAAACTTATATGAAATGTTTTCTTTGTTTTGTTTCGCATTTCTCAACCATCCAATCACAATGTGCCACAGCGAAGCGTGGCAGGGAACAGCTAGTAAATAATATAAAATAGATGCAGCACACTACCTGATCACTGTTATTTGTCTTTATAAAAAATACACCATTGACTACTGAATATTTATTGAAAAATAGATATGCAAAAACTTTTAGTTCACATAAATTTCCTTATACTAGTCAGTCTTCACACTCTCACTTTCCAAAGGAGAATGCGCTTGAGCCCGACTGGGCTCCACCTCCTAAGCCAATACTGACGCTCTTCGAAAAACTTAATCCCCCTTGGCCTCTCCCAAAACCTTGGCCGTACCCGAATCCACCTCCCTGCCCAAAACCTGCCCCACTTCCGAATCCACCTCCTTCGCCATAACCTCCCCCTTGGCCAAAACCTCCTCCTTGTCCATAACCTCCCCCTTGGCCACCTCCTCCACTTCCGAATCCACCTCCTTCGCCGTAACCTCCTCCTTGTCCATAACCTCCCCCTTGGCCAAAACCTCCTCCACTTCCGAATCCACCTCCTTCGCCATAACCTCCCCCTTGTCCATAACCTCCCCCTTGTCCATAGCCTCCCCCTTGGCCATAACCGTAATCTCCTTCAAATATAGGTGGTCTAGATTGAAATCCACTTAAAAGGCCTCGAATTCCAGAAAAAGCGCTCGAACTGGCCCCACTAAGGTCGAACTGCGGGGACCGTATTACACGGACACCTGAAATTTGTTTTAATACATACATTGTATAAAAAGACAATATTAATAAAAGAAATAGATCAGAAAAAATAAAAAATAGATAATTCTAAGAAAGACAGTTGTAGTAATTACTATATTTTTTTCTACTAAGTTTCATTATTATTACGTTCTTTTTCTTGTTTTACGACTGAGGCGCAAACTAGCTCTGTGGTCTCTGGCAGAATGACCAGCGCCGTGGAATAGTCTGCTCCTCAGCATAATGCTGAGCCAGGGCCAATTACAACCACAGCACACACGCATTACACAATTAAAACGTACCTTGTTCTTTAAAAGCTCTTTTAAAAAAAAAATGATTATTGTTATTTTGTGTGTTTTGTGTGTGTGTTTGTTAGTAATTTTTAAGAATTTTATCAGTTATATATTTATATGTATACTAGCTGCCCCCGCGAACTTCGTTTCTCCTTAATGTGATTTTACTTAGCCTATCTTTTTAGTATGTACCAACTCGGAACATTTTGCTATCTCAGAGTCTGTTAGATTTTCTGGAATGACAACTTTTTATTTCTGTGTATTTTTCTCTATATAAACCTCAGAGTGTAGGTTATAAGATTTAAACTAACAAATAAAAAATAGGGGTTGATCATAGAGGGGTAAAAATTAGGGGTGGTATGTATTTTTGTATATGTATAAAAAATAAAAACAAAAAAAATGGCTAAAAATAAAATGTTAGGGGTGGACAACCCTTATCACTGAGGGGTATGAAAAATAGATAGTAGCCGATTCTCAGACCTACTGAATGTGCATAAAAAATTTGATAAAAATCGGTCAAGCCGTTTTGGAGGAGTATGGTAACTAACGAGAATTTTATATATATGATTTTGCGTCTTTGCTGTTTTTCATTAGGGGTTGAGATTATTGATTTTCTCACCGCAGAGCAAATGCTAATATCGCTTCTTTTCAGGTCTAGTACCTGTGCTAATATAGCCTTCAGTATTGCACAAAAACTTATTTTTTTGGTATTTATAACAATACAATACAACGTTTTCCCACTTTAATGATAATTAAAAGCCTTATAGGCGTATTTGCTTGTATTTTTGTTGTAAAATCATCACAATGATGTCACTATCAAATTTTGTAAATATTTGATGGGTAATAATATTTGTAACAGGAGTAAATTGAATTAATATTAGTATGTTATAAAAACTACACAGCTAAAGTTTTGATCAAACTGTTGGTGATAAAAAACATCTATCGTGAGTATTAGGGTGTAATTCAGAGTCGGGTATTAGAGTGTAAATAATCGCTAAGTACGATAAAACTGTATCGAATGAAGTTTATTATATTAGATATAAGTATGGGCTTCAACTAGTAAACTTAAACACTTCTGATCTACAAAATAAACTAATTTAAATCTCTTTTCTTTATCCGACTCTTATACCCACTAACAAAATTTACATTAACACTCACTAAATTAATGAATATTTAACAGTTGTGTAAATATTCAACATGAATTTTAGTTTAAAAAATATATAACCAAATAAACACTATCATACAATTTAACTTAAACACATGTAGCCCCCTACTAATCATATACATCTACCTAAAATCTATCTAATCTGGAGTATTTATAACAGCTTTCCTTTTATACGAATTCATACGCCTGCGAAGATTTTTTTGCTATGATGCAGTGCGTACGACAGTGGATATATTTTATTTTTAATATTTATTTTTCTCACGTATGTGACATATATGTTATTTAATGAGAAAAAAATTCTCGGAAAGCGGCTCATGGCCATGTCTAATACTTTTTCAGAATCCCTATTAAATGCGCCAAAACTTGTAATACAGGGTCACTTTACGGTAGAGTAATTTTTTTTCATAGTGGGGTCCGAAGTAAACAAAAAGTTTTGATTTGAAAAAATATTATATCGTATAACTTAATATTATCTTCAATACACTCAACAACTATTAATAGTAAGTCTAACGCAAGAACTCATCAGTACCAATCTAGTGGATATTATGAAAAACATACAGGATGTAATTTTTTTCCAATTTTAATTAGAATTAGTAAAAAAAAGTCAATTTTCTTATAAAACGCAAAATAAATTATAACTCTGCAGGGGTTGAGCTTAGAGACCTCCCGTAGAACAATTTTTTGCAGCTGATGACCTCATCTATCCCCTATTTGCGTTTGATCCACGACTTTTTGACCATCCTGCCCTCAGATTCTGTAACTCACTTTTCGAACTCACACAGCGGTTTTCGCATCGGCGGTCGCTCTCAAATCAGTCGTGAAGCAGTCATTTTATGATTTGGCATTCTGATAAACAGAATCGCAAGGCTATACATATATAAGTGTACTTTTTACCTAGGTATATGAATAAAGTTACTTTGAGTTTGAATTATATAAATAATGTATGTAAAAATACCTGCATTCGTAAGTCCAAATAATCCACAAATAAGAACTAAGCTAAACCGAACCATTATCGCCATGATATACGCACTAATAAATAATTTTTGAAATATCATCCATTTATATAATTACCTACTTAAAACTATTAGCAGTGTACACAAGACTGACCAGCGTAAAATAAACGAATAAAAGCCTCTTATTATAGATCAGGTTACATTGGTTGGGTTTTATATTTGAACGAATTGGAATTTTTAATATATATTTGGCAAATATTATTTATAATATAGGTACCATGGCAGTAAATTACAAGTAAAATCATTCTTCGTTCTTCGTTAAGAGCGAGATTTTGATGATTTTTTAACAGTAGAATTTATTTCTTCATTTAATTGTGCAAACTAAATGAGTTTATATTAGTGAATTAGGTAGCTTGTATATTACGCTAAAATTAACGAATTTAATAACTGTATTGTACGTATTACGCATATACTTGTATATATTACGATTAAATGAACCAATTTGTCACTATTGGGAAACGAGCCTACATGTCGTACATGTACACATCAGGCAGGTACATGAGTACCTATGAAATTAGTTTTATTTTCTACTAGCAATGCACCGCGGTTTCACTCGCGTAGATACCGATCTAGTGGTAGTGAATATATAGATATATTTTTGTTATCACAACAGTTTATTTAGTTCATAATAATTATATAATTGCATTTTTGTTAGGTTTCCCTATTTTTTTGAAATGTAAGCCAGTCAGTGAAAACGCAGCTTTCTAATGTTGAGTTTTAAAATCGCTCCAGTTATTTTTGTGTGAAAACAATACAAAAAATACAAATGTTTCTACTTTATAATATTAGTATAGGTGTAGGTTTACTTTTGTCACTTACAAATTTTAACTAAATCTCGCCATCTTGTGTGACACAAAAACAACATATGATTCAACTTGTTTGTTATTTGTAGATAATATATAACCTCTTTTGAACATAGAATGAATGTCATTGTTAATATCTAGTTTATGGTATTTGACAATGTCGTGATATGGACGTGATGAGAGAGTAATTTATTAATTCTTTAGATTAATTATTAAGCCATAATGACTGCAGACGAATACTTAAAACCCACACACAGTCGTTTTCAAAGACAGACATCGACACTGTTCTGGAAGTCATATTTGCAAAGACAGTAAGTTATACACAGTGACTATTCATACGGATATACGGATGAATAGACGCAGCCTTAGGGCCGATTTACATTATCTTAGTGTTTAGGAGAGTGCTTTAGTACAACTTGAAAGGCAAGTTCTTTAGCGTAGCGTTTACTAAAGCAAGTAGCGTTTACATGTTTCAACTAAAGTACTATCCTAAAGCACTCTCCTAAACACTAAGATAATGTAAATCGGCCTTTAGGGATCGTTCGTTAATACTTGAACGATCCCTAAAGTCCGTTACGTAATCGTAACGAACGTTTTCCTTAACGTTTTCCTTTTGTAAAACGTTACGATGCGGGGCGGGGATTTAATTACGCGTTATCTATATATATAAAAATGAAACCCGTTTTCCGTTGTCACGACATAACATGAAAACGGCTTTCTAATTTTCCGCGCATTTTTTTTCTTATAAGAACCTTCTCCTGACAATTACAAACACAACAAAAAAAAAATCAGACAAATCGGTCAAGCCGTTTTCATGTTATGTCGTGACAACGGAAAACGGGTTTCATTTTTATATACATATATAGATATAATAATATGCAAGCCAGAAAAACAAACAAAGAATGTTGTATAACATAAAGCATTAGAATAATAAACACTTTGTTTCTGAAATATTTTTAATTAATTATACCAATTTGAAATCAATATTCATAGTTAAGACAGGACAACGTCTGTCGGGTCCGCTAGTTGTTAATATTATTTTTGACTTTCCAGTAGGTACTTTACACCACATAATGGTAACTTTTAGGTTTATATATACATATATACCTTTGCAGACGTCGTTGGCGACTACTAGTTTTGGAAACCTTGTTTGCAATAGCTCTCTTTTGTATTGCGGTGTTTATTGGGAAGCCAGTGTTTATGACACCTCTGCAGGCAGTACCCGAACCTCCACTGACGACTGCCGATATTATTGCGTCATTCGGATCGGATAATATACTTGGATATGCACCGAACATACCACCGTATACGCATATTATGACTCGAGCTGCTGAACGTTTGGGAGTTGGTGAGTTCAAGGATTCTTACTAATATTATAAGGAGGAAATATTGTTTATAAGGAATTAAATCGAAACTATTTAGAATTCTTTTACTATTAGAAATGATTATTGCCTAAAAGTCCATTCGAATGAAGCCGGGTTTTGGTTTTTTTTAATATCGCTATATAATTATTAAAAGATTTGGTACGCCGTAACCTAATTTAGATATTTGTATATTACTAGCAGACCGGCCAAGCGTTGCTGTGGTTAAGGGTTTTTTATATCACATAGTAGCAAACTATCCAAGGGAAACGGCAGGAGAACACGTCATGGAGACCACCATGCTTTATTGGTGGTTATGCCATTAAATTGTGGCTTATGTGCAACGTAGTACTTTCAACACAGCGCCATCTGTTAGAATTGTGACTATCAAATAATAAACAAATATTTTGCAATAAAATAATATTGCGGGTATAAATTGAGATGTAAGCTATCCTATCTTTTAAGTTAGATCAAACTACACACGGTGTGAAAATTTGATTGATATCGGTTCGGTAGTTTAGGAGTCTATCGCGGACAAACAACGTGACACGTAATTTATATATATTAAGATGTATGAAGGTCAATTATAGGTCAATGTATACCATTAAAATTATTGATTTAGTTGTCCGCCGTTGAGGTGTGTATTAGCTAATTTTATTACAGTAAGGGATGGTAGGGCGGATCTCTTTACTAACCTAAGAGTACGGAGTTTTTAAACGACATTAAAAATCGCAGTGTACAATTCGACGCGCCAAAGAGAATTGCGATTATAGTCGTTACACATCTACCTCATCCTGATTTTTGCCACCGACTGCAAGTTTAGCCTCATAGGATTTTAATATCCTCTATAAATAAGTAATTAATAGGTACGTTTAATTATACATGGACAATTGTCCATGTATAATTGTCCATTTCGTATGTGTAATTACAATTAATTAGGTACCGAATACAATTAATTGCGACACAATTCGAATTTCGACGTGGAATTGAAAATAACTTTCCTGTGTATTTTTTATTTCCTAATTTATAGTGCCTATGAATGCGGCGACCGAAGATCACCTCAACACCATGTTACACAACATGTCACAAGGCACGCCGATAAGTAGCCCAATAATATGGGTTATATGGAAAATGGAGGTAAATTTTTCAAATAAATCAAAAGTATTCCTAAACGGTAGTAATGAGTTTTGGCAGCTACCTTATGCTTAAGATTCGCTTAATAAATAGGCACAAACACACACTCTGCTGGCTCGGGGACCCAAAATATATCTTGGTTGTTATAGATATGTTCAGATATATTATGTTAAATTAAACACTTTGTTTGAAGCTGGGTAAAAACTGATTTTGATCGAGATTTGATTTGATGAGCTTATAACTAACATAAAATAAGGTAGTGGGATTGCGACGCTATTAAAAACTAACTTGGCTTATCTGAGGGTTCATAAATGTAAGTGACACTTCAATACAAGTACAGTTGACCTTTTTGAACACTATCGGAAACAAGAATGTTGTATTATTTATGAGTGTGGGAAAAACTACATAATGCGCTCGATTAAGCTTCTAGTGTACGACGATTGCTAACATTTGGTTTACGTTTCTAATTATTAACTGAAGTATACATATGTAAATTAACTAATCTTAGGTTTATGTATAACACCCGTAGTGAGAAATTTTGAACACATCCTTTGAACACAGCCAGAAGCGAAACCCAGCAATTGGCGGACGCACGGGCTAAAACAGAGGAAAAGAAATTTAAATATTCAAAAGTCGAAAGTCAAAAATCATTTATTTAGGTAACACAATGTACACTTATGAACGTCAAGAAAAAGAAATATACATTAAACGCTTCTAATTTTACATTTACTGCCAATTCTCAAATCAAGGGAAGAGAAGAACTGGCAATAAACTCCGCCACTCTTTTTAATCGCCAAGTTTAACACAACGTTTGTAAGGAGCTGCAACCATTACACCATGTTCCACATGACATCTTAATAAATAATAATAAAGTAAATTAAAAACAATGATTTGTCCTCTATCAGCAGGAGAGAAATAGGAGCACGCACTTACATTCTCGTGGGAACAACACGCAAAGTTTCAATAGTTTTCGAGAACTGAAAATATATTACCGCTTTATTTCATCGCCTTAATTAGGTGAAGGTTAAGCTAAAGGAGGCGAATAAAAAGACAAATAATTTTTGGCTATAAATAAAATTACGAAAAGTCTGTTAAAATTGCAGGTAGATAAAATGTGGAGATTTAGTATTCGAAGCACGGAGCGTGCTCGATTTGTCACCACATCTGAACGTACAGTATCCCATAATCCCCATTTGAAGAGCGGTTTCCTGGCTGTTCAGTTGGCTGTCAGTGAAGCCATCTTGGAGTATGTCAGTCCAACGGTACCGGAGTATGAGGTAGTTTTAAACTTACAAGGTTTTACTTAAATATCAAAAAACAAACATATCAAAAATTATTCTAAAGAACATCCGTATCTGTATAATTATTTTTTGGTGTAGATAAGTAGGAAAAAATATAAAAAGGAAATGCCGAAACCAGGGATCGAACCAGGGACCTTTAGATCTTCAGTCTAACGCTCTCCCAACTGAGCTATTTCGGCTGTGTGTGACTTGTTGAAATTACTGTATAGTTAATACTAAGCGATAAAGTATAAAAGCATTTATTTGTATTTTGATAAAAATATATTCCGTACAATATTAAATGCAATGACTTCATATCAGTGCAAAGATAACATTTGATAAAAGCTATTTCACAACTAAACGAAATTATTACAACTATTTAAATTATGCAAAGAACAAGAAATTTAAATTTCACTTTCCATATTTTTGTCTATTATTTCTTTTTTTTTTAGTTAAGTCTTGTTTCGATGCCAGTATCTCCTCTAATGCAAGAGGCCAGAGTTCGTAAAGCTATATCGGGGATAATGCTTTGCTTCACTCTAGCCTTCCTTCCTCCTGTCTTGGAGACGGAGGCACTGGTCGTCAGGGAGTCAGTTAATAGGTTTAAGGTAATTATTACATTATAACTCAAAGTCAAACTCAAAATTACTTTTTCATATAGGTAATAAAGTACACTTATGAACGTCAACAGAAAAGATATTAAATTGATTCTAAATTTACATTTACTGCCAGTTCGCAAGTCAAGGGCGTAGAGCGTAAACTCCGCCACTCTTTTTAATCTCCAAGTTTTGAGTCATACAAATTGTTTGAACTGGAGCTAATCAATCCCAAGCATTAGGTTAATTTAAATAATCGTCAAATTTATAAAAACCTTTATTGATAAATTTACGGTTAACGAGTATTTTGAATTTATTCAATGATAATTCTCTAATATAATTTAAGGTAATATTCTTAATGAAGTAACACATTTGCCTTATAAACACAATTAACTTCAGATATTAGTAATCGAACAGAACAACAATGGATACGCTATTCACAATTTATATTTTTAGCGCGCACTTCGTCTACGAAACGTAGATTATTCGGCTATGTACCTCGGCTGGATTGTCTATGGCTACTTGACGGTTCTACCAGCCTGTATTGCGGCCAGTACAACGCTACTCCTAATATTTCGCTGGATACACTTGTTCTACAGCTTCATAATGCTTTTAAGTTATGTATCTGTGATGATTATGATGGCCCTTATTATGTCTATGTTTCAATATAAAAGTAAGTGCATATTTACATGAAACTTTGAGAAAATAAGCTACTTTTTAAGCGTGAAATGTCAACCGACGAGAGCGTCAAACTTTAATAATCAGAAAGTAGATATGTATGAATTCTTATGTTATATAGTACCTATATGTATATTGTATTCATGGTTTGGCCTTCAACTAGTTGGAATATATGTGTGATTTTAAAAATCTACTAAGAAAAAAAACATAGAACATCGTTTTAAAATCGTTTCTCTATATTAGATGATTAACATATAAATATGTCGATTCGAAGAAACAAAATTTTTTTTTGTGAATTAATATTTTAGCTTGGGTCGCGATTCTATGGACGACGCTGTTCACGCTGATGCAAACATTTGTGGCCGAGTTGATTATCCATCATCAGATCGATACGAAGAATTCCGTCCTGAATTTCTTCCTACACCTGATCATCCCACCTTTGGGACTGGAACACGGCTTCAATGAGTTCGCGTTGTTGCAGACTGGCCGTATGTTTGAGAGAATATTTTCTATCTTAAATAATAATAAAGCTACTTTAATTCTCTTCTGTTAAAATAAATTTCATCTCAAATAGGTGTAAGTTTAGCTATTATACGCTTAGCCTACGTTAGTTAGGTATTGTTAATTCCGTTTCTATATGAAACAGAACTCTAAACTGAACTTTCCATTTGGATCTGTTAACTAGCTTCCTCCAACCACTTCGTGAATTCTATACACAACTTCTCGGGGCACTTATCAGGGCGTATAAATCATATTCGCCTGGTTTCATATGATAGTATATTATACTGATATTATACTTTCAAATGAAACCAGTATAAATAGCGAACTATATATAGAATATTTTTCACAGAGGACGGACGCTTGGAATTCCTTTCCGTGATGTTTACGATACTATCTTGGTTGTTCATGTTCACCCTGTACTTCAGCTTCTTAATGTTGCTGCAGAGAACAGTCAAGGAAAATGCTATAGGTGGCGAGGTTTCATGGGAATCGATTCTCTTCAAGAAACTCGAAGTACGTTAATAAAAACTTTGAATTAAAAAACACGCGGTATGATCTTAGCTAAATTCCTTTCTTCAAATTGTTTATATTATTATGTAGATAAGGACACTTTATCTATATCTTAATATATATATTTCTTGTGTGCGTATGTATGTGACTGAACTCCTCCTAAACGACTGGACCGATTTTGATGAAATTTTTTGTGTGTGTTCAAGGGGATCTGGGAATGGTTTAGATTCACAAATCAGCCCGCCAGATGTTAAGGGTAGTCCACCCCTAATTTTTATTTTTTTATTTATAGATAAAATTTTATTTTTTATTTTTTTTATGTTACAGAATTAAAAAATACATACAACCCTCTACGATCAACCCCTATTTTTTTATTATAAATGATATACATGGCAAAACGACGTTTGCCGGATCGGCTAGTTATTATGTAGATAAGGACACTTTATCTAAGTAATTATGCATGGATTCTAATAAATTATCCAATCTGTGATGAAATGATTCAATTTCACTTATTACACTAGACTGGATTTCATATTGTGTGGTTAGCTCTTTAAAATAGCTTCCCCAAAAATGTATTCTTAAAAAAAAATGCCACGAACATTTAAGCCCGTAAGAATTAATTTTAGGTTTCAATAAAATACCTTTAGATGGCTTCAAACCATCTTCCTTCCATATTGTCTTTATATTACTAGATATATTATTCATATACGAAAACAAAATCAGCGCAGCATACGTACAATATAATAATAATAATAATTAAGCCTCATTTATTCCTTGAAAATTTACAAAAAGTTACAAAATATACACACACACTATAGCTATATATATATTGTTGTTATTTATATATATTTATTATATATATATATATATATCTATATATATATCCGTTCTATGTAAATGTTGATCTAGTAAGATATTAAAAGAAATGTTGATCCACCTTCTTGCAGTGTATAATTGGCTCTTTACAAATATAACTGATATACTTTGATCCGAATTAGAAATGGAAGGCTTGTTTGGGGATCTGCATCGGTCGCTTTGCAACATACTTGCCATCAAAAAATACATTAACATAATGTTTTTGTAGATCCGTAACGGTCGCAAATATTATACCGACGAGTCAAATGTGCATCCGTTTTATATGCGAAATCTTACTAACTAACGTTGATCCGAGGGCTTTTGACCTTGACCTTTTAGTCTTTTAACGATGAATATAATGACGACCCAGTCGTTCAGTTGAAAAAAATTGCAATAGAAAAGTAAAACAGTTACAAGAAAGAAACACACAAGTCAATAGTGGGGAAAGTAAGTGTCCTCATAGAAGGAATTCCGGATTTTGGAGGAGGTAAAGTTGAAAAAAGCGTTAATAATACGGCGAGAAAACGTAAGTGGTACCGAAGAAATGCATGTTTCTACTGTCAAGCAATTGTAACTATACGTAATTATTCTAAACATCTTTTACGTAACCACGCAGATGAAATCGAAGTTCTTCAGTATAAAGCTATTAATGATACAGACCCTAAAATACAAAAGCTAAAACGACAAAAAATGACAGATAAATTGAGAAACAAGGGAATTTTTTTACACAATTCTAATAGCTTTGATCGGGACGCTCATTTAACCTTATTACCATCAAAACGAAGCAACCAGGGTACCTCTAGTCCGTCAACTTACGCTACTTGTAAAACATGCTTGGGTACATTTAAAAGATCTTCATTTTTCAGACATTTAAGAAATTGTAAAGCTTCTGAACATGTTCTTCCGTCACTTAAAAGAAAAGCATTGTTTAATCACAGCTTAACAATCGTTCCCAATACGGCGAACGCTTCGATTGAGCTAAAAGAAAAAATACTGTCGCATCTTCGTTCTGATGAAATTTCATTAGTAGTTAAAAATGATCCATTAATCATAGCATACGGTGCTCGTCTCTTGAAGAAGAAAAAAGAACGACGAAGTCGTAAAGCGATTTTCTCCAAAATGAGAGATTTAGCTACTCTTTTAATTTTATTGCGGAAAAAGACACAACTATTGAAAATCTCACTGACGCAATTGATCCTGAAAACAATGAAACATTTGTAAGTGCCATAAAAGAAATGTGTGGCTTTAATGAACAAACAGGCATGGTCAAACTAACTAAACTAACAAAAATAATGCGAGAAAACATAGATTTTAAAATAGCTTGCCGTGAAGATTTAAAAATGCCAAGCTCCAACCAATATTTATTTCCAAGACCTGGTACACAAGAACCTTTTGAGGGCGGTAAGTGTTTAGATATGATAAAAAAACAGTGTAATTTGAAACGCCCCGAGATGATTACATCAACCGGAATGAGACATCATATTGCTACAATGTCCCAAATTCATTCTAAACAAAACGATCATTATACTGAGCAATTGGCAGGATTTCTAGGGCATAATATATCAGTTCATGCACAAAATTATAGATTGCCTATGCAGGTACTCCAAAACGCTGTTGTAGGATCTCAACTCTTAGAATATGAAAATAGATTAATGGAGAAGAAGAGTAACATAATAGAAACGATTAGGTCTCAATCATACCAAGAAACTAAAAACTTTGAGGAAGAGACGCCATCTTCAAAAAATTCGGCAATAAAAAGCGACCAATCTAACATCTTACTTACAAACCCCAAAATATCTATCGAAACACCAGAAACTACAGTCAATAAGAACATGGACGATATAGAAATTGGAGACTATAATGAAGTAAACGATAAAAAACAAGACAATCATTACAACCAAGATCCTAAAAAATAAAGACCCCAAAATTAAGCCAAACAGAAGCAACACGAAAAGAAAATGGTCAAGTAGTACAAGTGAAAGCGATGTTGATGATGATAAACAGATTCAGAAACGAAGTAAAACTAGACGAGCCAAAGAAAATAATATATATCATAAAGATTCTAAAAATAAAAATATCAATATTAAACCAAATAACAGAAAGACAAAAATAAAATGCCCAAGTTTAAGCGATAGTGATAGTGATAATCCAATTCAGAAACGAAAAAAACAGTCATAGAAAGTGGTCGGATGAAGAGATACAATTAGTCAAAAAATATTTCCAATCATACATAAATAAAAAGATAAATCCAGGCAAAAACAAATGTATGGAAGTTTTAAATAAAGAACCTATTCTTCAAAATAGGACTTGGATGCAACTTAACACGTATGTTAACAATATTTATAAAAAAAGTAAATATATTTTAATGAAGATTCTGTGTGATACGTCAAGTTATATAAGACTATATCGAGTATTGGTAGGACTGTTGCGAAGGCCAGTCTGAGGAAAGGCCAGACCTTTGTCAGTTAATCAACGGCCAAGCGGTAGCTAAACAACGCTACGGTGTCCCGGGATGAAGGGCATTATTTGCGGAGTAATAACAGGGCTTCGAGACTCTAGATCTTATATCTCAGGGTTACTGAGTGCAATATACAATATCACATACTCTGTATGACATAAAGCTGCTGGCATGCATGAAGCTAGCCACGAAGCTTAACATCGGGTAAGCGACAAGCGCGTGTCGTCATAAATTTCCTTACCATAAATATATATCATACCTATAAACATAAAAACTGAATAAATAAAGAAAAGTTACTGATTAGGTGGTCTTGCAATAAATTATAGGAATTAAATCATCCAAATACCTTAGGTAAGTCCAGTAGGAGGACTTGCTGACTTCTGATTGGCCCATTTGAATCGGATCAACAACTATCGGAGTGGATTTGTATATTGGATCAACATTTCGGTTGCGTTTCCTAAATTTCAACGGAGTAAATCGTTGATCCGGTCGGAACCACATTTGTATGAAAAATATTATATTGGATCAACAAAAACCACCCGGATCAACATAGGTTTTCGGATCAACAAAGTGCTCGCGATATAGCACGCATGATCAACAATTGACGGATTGATATAACTTAATATATATATTTCTTGTGTGCGTGTGTATGTGACTGAACTCCTCCTAAACGACTGGACCAATTTTGATGAAATTTTTTGTGTGTCTTCAAGGGGATCTGGGAATGGTTTAGATTCACAAATCAGCCCGCCAGATGTTAAGGGTAGTCCACACCTAAATTTTTATTTTTATTTTTTAGACAAAATTTTTAATTTCTATTTTTTTATGATACAGCATTAAAAAATACATACAACCCCTAACTTTCACCCCTCTACGATCAACCCCTATTTTTTTATTATAAATGATATACATGGCGAAACGACGTTTGCCGGATCAGCTAGTTTATATATATATATATTTATATATACATATTTTCGTACAATATGTTGATACAAAATTGTTTTGTAGGACGTAAATAAATTACATCAAATAGAAACACCGACGGGCAGAGAACGAGATAATTTACAGGAAGTAGATGAGTTGGTTGCGAAGGCTATTAGTATGCGAAACGTGTCCAAGGTAGGATTAGAACAAACAAAACAAGTTCTTTATTTACATTATTATCAATATTTGATGATTCATCATTTCATGGTTAAACCCGCGTACAATGCCACATACTTTTCTTGGCCGGCGGTTGAAATTGGTACTACCGTCGCCATTTTGAAATGTCAGACTGTCAGTTAGCTCTCAATTTCTTGGTGCATTATTATTTACAATGGCAAGGTTTTGCTTATTGAACGGTTCTGATTGCTAGGTATCATAAAGTATATATTAATCTTACAGATAACAAAACATCTATTTTCTACTTGTATACATTGTTTTTTTTTTTAGACAATTCACATCAATTGACCTAGTTCAATCCTAAGCTGGTGAAGCTTGTGTTATGGGTACTAGTCAACGGATATACATACAATATACATATTATACATAGATAAACCTAACACATATAAATACATATTTAAACACCCAAGACCTAAGCACAACACCAAATGCTCATCACATCGATGTTAGTCTCAGCCGGGGATCGAAACCGGGACCCATGGATTCGCAATAAGGGGTACTAACCACTAGACCAATGAGCCGTCCGTTTTATTAAGACATTTCAATAAATTATTAAGTTAGCCTGCATGACTTCAAATTATTCCCTTTATAATGGTAATTTTTATTTACCGGCAATACTAATATCCATGACAGCAACGCTCTTACCGGGCAAGAAAAGTATGTAGCACTATTATATATTCAGCAACCTTAGGATAACATTTGCAGTAGTTTTGTATACATTACCAAGATTGTCAATTAGCTTGAACGCATTGATTTTTGCGCATTTTTCACTTACTATTCGAACGAGGTTTTTGCTTGATGCTATATACGGGGCGTGGCTCATAAATTCAACAATTTTGGTGCTTTTAATACATTAATCATATAATTTAAATTGTTCAAAATATATATTAGTATTTTATAAATTGATGATTAATATTTTTTGACGCGGCCAATTGCCACATTATAATTTTGTTTTTTCGTCTTTGATAGAATTCATATTCTATCGACGATTTCGACGACAATTTCATAATTGTTTTAGTTTTTGCCAATTTATTTAATTACGCCATCTATTGATCACCTCATTTTGTTTAAAGGCAAAGTATTTGTTATAAACCTAACCTCTCTCATATAATAATTATGTCCTTATTCTGCCTGACAGTTGTATAGCATTTTTCGTTATTCGGTTTGAATCAAGGATATCTCAGGGCTTACTATTAATTATTCTTAAAAAAATATTGGTTGTTTGTAAAGTAGGTTTACGATCGAGATGTTTACGTGATAACGTCTTAATGGTGATATAAGTTTTTGGGAAGTAAGGAATTAATGAAGATAACAATTTTTTCAAATTTTAAATTACATCTATCGTTTTATTCACTCTTTTGATGATAAATTTCGGGTGTAAAATGACAAGTTTACTTATTCGACTATGATATACATTTTTCTTCATACATTCACGGAATGACTGGCAGCGCTCGAGATGAGACGGGAGATCGGTCCGTCTCTCTCTCGTTATACCTGCGATCGCGCTCGTGAGGTTTTGGTGTGACACAAGTTTCTGAACATGTCACCCGACTAAAACGATTTTAAAGACGTTATCATGTCAAAAACGTGTCAACCACCGAATAATAAATAAGTTTACTTTAAAACCATTAATAATTCTATTAAGTATAGTTATATTTACCGGCACGTTCGTCGGCAAGACAGAGGTTTATTTATGTAGATAAAAAAATAAATTAAACTAATGTTTCAGTTAATTATGGATAAACCAGTAGTAAATAACGTAACATTGGATATTTATCGTTGTGAATATACGATGATGTACGCTGAGAGGATACAAGTTAAAATGTTGACTGCCATAGAGGATCTCATGACGGGTAAACTTCAGTAGCCTAAAGCGGGCCATAGATGGACCGCATGTTGCAGTCAAGACCGACTGCAATATGCGGTTTGCTCAGGAACTGCTCGAGCGGTCCGTGTATTGCGAATATGAATTTAGTATGGAAACTGCAAATCGCCGTGCGGCATGGCCCGCTTTGGGTAAAATTTTGAATCGCCGAGATGGTTTTTGACATAAGGAGTAAACGATTATGACTGTTCCGATACGATAGTTTGTGAATTTGCATATTGGTTTGCTTACGTTTGGGAAAAAACTAAATACAATATGAAGCGCTGATTAGCATACACATGATTAATTGCTATTCTATTAAGTAAACTTTAAAGGCCGGCAACTCACTTGCGAGCCCTCTGGCAATGCGAGTGTCTATGGTCGGCGGTATCACTTAACATCAGGTGAGCCTCCTGCCCGTTAGCCCCCTGTTAAACATATTGGTAGTCCAGCTATAAGTTCTGTTACAAATGAAAATGCATTTTTTTTAATGAAGTGTGCTTTGTGCAAGGCGATAACTGCAATCATTGATATACAAAAAACCCAAGATGCACAATCAACGTCAAAAAAACGTCCTCAAAAAATGAGCGCAACATTCTAAATTGTGCGCTCATTTCAAATAGTCTCGCGTCTAATAAGTGGAGTCGATGTTATTTATTTGTGCTTTTTTTTATAAATAAATTTATGTACTTTTGAACTTTTTTGTGTGTAGTTTTTGACAAATATATTTACGCTATATAAAGTGTAGGTCAGGAGGTAGCCAATGTAAAAAAAAAAATTTAAAGAAAAAACTTTTTAACCGGATTAAAGTTATGTATTATTATAAATTTACAACTATTTAACATCCAACACCTTTTGTCTTCAGTCACCGTGACCACGCTCGCTGTAAAGCACCCGAAAAGTCGGATAAATTTAAAATTATGTTAAATAGTTGTAAATAAAAAAGTCATGTTCGACTCCACTCAACACCTTGTCCTACCGACCACGGTCGGTCGTAAAATTTTGTTGCTTTAAGTACGTATACACTGCGTTGTAATAACAACTTTAAGCAATTCGCGTAAGGTTGATTTTGCAATAATATATGCTTGTAACATATACTGTTATAGACATACTGTTATAGAAAGGGACAGAAATAGTGTTTCGGGACACTTTCGAGTGTTACTTTTATTCGAGACTGTGCATCTTGGGTTTTTTGTATATCAATGACTGCAACCCTATTTTCTTTACCACTCCATTCCATATTGATGATTATGGTGTTTTTAAAATAATATACGTGTTCCAAATTCAAAATAATTAAAAAGTTGAAGAAGTTTTTATGTAACAGTATTTATAGCCAGACTTGTTACTATCCGATTTTACGTAAAATCAATATTAAAAAAAAAAAAAGGGTGCGTGTACTTATGTACGCGCGTAAGAAGTTATACTTCTTTGGCATTATTAAAAATAGTTTTTGATTGCATGCAAATAATTAATTACAATTAAATAATCAAAGACTGGAAAAGGAGTCATTAAAGTCAATAAAGTTCAGTTTACATTTGAAAAATTAATTAAATAAATATTTATTATTATTCTCTTACATTAAACAAATAAAACACTATTTATCTTTAAAACATTTTTATTTCATTATACTATTTATTTTTAAGTGACTGTCTTCATCAGAATTTTGGTTTGTAATTTTAAATTAATCATTACTTGGTTGTGCATCTACGAGGCTTCTCCAAAACTAAAACTACTACTTGCTTTCTGCAACAAATAAGAGAATATTAATTTAAGCTCTGTCCATGCAAAACTTAAATTTTTTTATAATTCATATTATAAATTTTTTAACACATTTATATTAATATAATTATATAAATGTGTTAATAATATAATTTGTAGCACATGCTACAGACCTGGATAGCAACTTTCTTTTATTCTATTTAGAGATAGAGATAATTTAAATATAATACCGGTGTCTTCCTTGTAGGTTTCTTTGGAGTTGTTTGGGGATTCTTGTTGTTCAGTTCGACATGATTTTCTTTAACCTTTCTTTAATCCTACAAAATAATGAAATTGTTAAGTTATGTTGTCACTGTTGTGCACACCTTTGTTTGGCTTTTTTAGTATTCAAGTTATGTCAAAACTGATTTATTACCTTGTCATTGTTGGCTTTATTTGCTTTTGGGATATCAATTGTTTCCAAAATGATTTTATTTGTAATATCCTGAAATATATAAATAACATCTATTAATTTAAGTATCATGGTGAGTGGTTCGCACTCAGGTATTAAGGTGTATTATACCCACTGTCCATTATAAGTGGGAATGGGCTCACTTCTGGCTGGACAGAGTTTCGGTACTACAAGTGCAACATGGATGTTTTGAGGTATTACAATATCTCTAACTACCTGTAGGGGAATAAAGTACTGTTGTGAGCATATGCCTATGCTTGAAAGGTTGAACCTTGAACATCACCATACATCATATTTATAATTAACATTCCTACCTCGACACCATCACAATCAAATTCATTGAAATCTACTTCAAACCGTTGCGGTATCATCTCTGCCATATCCATTGTGTCTCGAGAAGGTGATGGTGGCTTTGTTCCACCTCCAGTTTTAGATGTTTCACGGCGATAAGGTGACAACTCTTTTTTTGTATTCAATTTAGTGCACTTCCACTGATTCATCAATTGTTTTTTGTCTCTTGTCCTTATATTTGCTAGATTAAATCTGAAAAATTACATGTTTTGATTAAATAATGTGGTCATTTTTTTGAGATGCAGGTACTTATTAAAATGTTTACTTCTCTGTTATATCGCTCCAAGCCTTCATTTTCTCCTTATTAGTATTCGTGCTTAAATCTTTGTTCTCAATTATTGATATATAGAATATTTCTAAAACGTTGCTGTAACAAACGCAATAAACATAAGCAATGAATAATGGTTCATGTTTCAGTTTTAATCAACAATAATACTCGATAATACCTACGGATAGTTAACCTCAATTGTATTGAAGCACTCAGGAAGGTTGGCACAGTTTTTTCACAAATATTTTATCATATTAATTAGTTTTGATTTAGATATTAAATTTAAATCACTTCTGATTAGAATTCAGACGCACATATAAAATTCGCACTTGTATAATGAAAATAACTAGATACATAGATAATCTTTTATTTTAAACAATAATTCAAACTCCTATATTTGTTTAAAAGGTAAATGTCAATGTCAGATGTCAATTGTCATGGATATTCAAAATTCTTGTTAAGCTGCTAAGCTAAGAAATAGAATATGCGTGAAGTTAGCTTATATTCTATTTCTTTTGTAGATTGCGCACGCTATAATCACACTCCGAATTTTGTGTCATAGGTGCGCGCGCATCGTAAAATTTCACTCTCATCAAATTTTCATAACGCGCCTAAAGAAGTATAACTTCAATAAATGAGCAATAAGTACATAGATTAAGTACAGACATTAAATAGAAATTAGTAATTCGTAATCTATAAAGCCTGTATTAAAACTTACCTCTATCTTAAGGATAAGGTAAGTCGACTTATCTATTTGCCAAATCTTACCCAAACAACCCTCATGGATTACGGTTATATACATATAATGGTATCAATCGCTTATACGAGTACTGGGAATAAATAAGGCGCAACTGCGTTTCTCTGTGAATATAAAACAAACAACATTTAAAGCCTATATTCTAGGTTTTATAAAATTTAAATAATAAAATTAAAAAATAAAACATCTTACATCTATTATGTCAAGTGACAAATTAAATATCGTCGATCAGACGGCAAAGAAGAAAAATAAAATATAAAAAGAGTTTGTATAGGAAAATATGTTTTCCTCACATTAAACGCTTAGCCACTTCTGCCAAAATTGCTAACAAAATTATTGAAGGATTATAAGTTTTGGTTCATTTTTGTTTAGGTTTAACCCTGCCAGACAACGGTACAATCACAATTCTTGGTGAGGAAATGAAGCCGGGATTGAACCCAATATCAATGCTAACAATGATGGGTTACTGCCATCGAAGTGAAGTTCTAATTGACGATCTAACTGTGGATGAACATCTTACTTTCTTTATGTCTGTTAGTATTAATATTTCAATATCTATCTATATATATAAAAAGAAAATGGTGTTCGTTTGAGGCTCTTTCACGTTTAAACCACTGATCGTATCGACATGAAACTACCACCATTCGATGCGAAATTTTTCCTAGATGGTTTATTTTTTAATTCCAACGTTCCTTCATTTTTTTATTTCTGTTTTACTTTTATGAAATTTTTCCCGCTAATAAAAACAAAAGAGGCTTCCTAGAACCTCTAAACGTCAACATCTGTTAAAAACTCGATTTTCGAAATATTTCAATTTTCTTAGCGGGAAGTTAAAAAGAAGAATAATAAAAATATGAAAAAAAAATAAAATAATGAAACATAAAATTTATTTTAATTCGTCCAGCAAGCGGGCGCGAAACGGCTAGTTATGTTATAAGACTTTACTAATATAGGGCGTTCCTTATTGTCAAGGGGCAGGGGGCCAGTAGAAGTAGGTAAAGAGGTTGAAAATAGTAAGTTGTATAGAGCAAGTAAGTAGTTTAAGCTATGGCGGAATATGGTTAAAGAAGTATTAAGAATATTCATAGCGCAAAATCACCTGTATCATGAGCATACCCCACATACACACCTTCACGTGCTTATCTTCACTTTTACACCATCACAAAGCCAAATTAGGTACCACTTAGTCAAATGTATTGAATAATGTTTATTGTTTGTTTCATTTTGTAAATTTTTGAAACTTTTTGTAGTTAAATATTATGTATTCCATCTCTGGCTATATTTTTAGTGTAATTGTTTGTTATTATATATAATTATTTTTTGTTAGCTGTAGGATTACGAAATAAATACATTAACGTAAGACTGACTGTAAAATAAAACATAACTAATAATATTATTACGAGCTATGAGATTGCATAGAAAACGCCGTAGAACTCTTAGTGGGTTTATTTTTTTAAATAAATCAAGGAATTTATTTACACTAAAAAAAGCAAATTACGCGTAAAACTAATTACTAAAAAATCGAGAAACATTTCAGTCAACCCGTCTTCGGAAAAATGTATATCAAGCAATTGAAATATACTTTGACAAATTATTATTTATAACATAAAACCTCAGTCTTGCAAATAAAACATCAGTTATAGTTACAAGCGCAAAAAATGCTAGTCTTTTTCTGCTCTTTAATAATAAGATGAATATTACAGTAACAGAAGCAATGTAGGTACTATGTCATAGTATAATTTAGTTATTAGTAATCATACAGCTAACATACATATTATAAAACAACAAGCCTTAGACGATATAGAAAGCCAAAACAGATTAAATAGATAAACAATATATATGAAACAGATAATAAAGTACATTAATAGACAAAAATTTATATATTTTTTTTAAGAAAACTGAAATTTAACATAAAATAATAATAATCCAATGAAGCTACAGCCTTATGTGGTTCGTGGTTTCTTTGATTATTCGATTTTAGGGTTTGAGACAAGCATGTTTTCTCGCGATATTTGTATTCACAGTAGAAGTGGTAAATGCGAAAGAAAAACTCCATTGGTACACAGCCGTGATTCGAGCGCACGATCTCAGCCCTGCGATTCTGTAACTCACTTTACGAACTCACACAGCGGTTTTCGCATCGGCGGTCGCTTTCAAATCAGTCGTGAAGCAGTCATTTTATGATTTGGCATTCTGGAAAGGTGGGAGCTTGTAGTTTATTGTTTATCAGAATGCCAAATCATAAAATGACTGCTTCACGACTGATTTGAGAGCGACCGCCGATGCAAAAACCGCTGTGTGAGTTCGTGAAGTGAGTTACAGAATCGCAGGGCAGGGATGCGGATTGCAAGCTTAAAACACTAGGACAACATTGGTCATATCCTTGGAAACCTAGGTTCACCTCAACTGTCAGGCACCGAAGGCTGATCACTTACATGACTTTGTGATAAAACAATTGACTATAAATGACGCCACTGGGTTTTTTGAAGCCTTTGGTCCGCCAGTCAGTGGTCGATCCTTCCTATAGGTCGGAGGAAAAGCAACACCTTCCTTTCTTCACACAAGTTACAGTTCTATTATCTTTCTAGATAAGCCTCTGGAATGAAACCAGCCAATTCATATCTGAGTATGGACATTTGCGTTCGCAGAGTTTGTTGAAAGAATGTGACTTGGAGTCCGTGAAAAATGATTATGTGCGCATTTTGGATGATTACTATCGTGCCCAGTTATGCTGGGCCATTGCTATGCTTCTTGAGCCAAGGGTTAGTTAATTTTAATTCATTTTTTATATTGTTTTTATTCTCCTTGAATAATTTTGGTGAATGTGGTAGCTAGTTTTCATTACCATATCTGCGATTGAAGGCTGAAAATCACAGGACTTCTAAAGTCCAGTCTCTCACAAAGATGTGATATGTAAAATTCAATATTGGGAATTGCAAATAAACCAATTGATGTTTAATAAAATCTAACATAATAAATCTTTGTATAAAATGTTCTTTATAGATAATAATTATACCAAATTTTACTGGAAAGGCGAATTATATAGCTGTTATCAAGGATAAAATAATGGTAAGTGAAATCTTTATTTTCATTATAATGGAATTAATACTACTTATAATAAATCAGTACAAATAGGTGTCGGCTGATAAGAGTAGAAGACAGACGGTGTCGAGAGAAAAAACCGGCGTAAAGAACGCTGGGTACTCTTTTAAAATATCAAATAATCATACAATATACCGTCATGAATCATTCTTGATATTGGTAAAATATAAATAACGCGGAGGAGAACTTGTTTTTACACACAAATTTCTATTAATAAAAATAAAAGGCTTTCTATTAATAAAATAAGTCACAACTCGGATCACCAGCCCTGGGATTCTGTAACTCACTTTCCGAACTCACACAGCGGTTTTCGCATCGGCGGTCGCTCTCAAATCAGTCGTAAGCAGTCTTTTTATGATTTGGCATTCTGAAAAGGTGGGAGCTAGTAGTTTATTGTTTATCAGAATGCCAAATCATAAAAAGACTGCTTCACGACTGATTTGAGAGCGACCGCCGATGCGAAAACCGCTATGTGAGTTCGAAAAGTGAGTTACAGAATCGCAGGGCTGATCACAAAAATTTCCTCTTTATTGTATTAGAATAGATTAGCGGCTTCTCTGTTAAATTGTACACAAAACTTCATAATTTAAAAACTGTTTATATAGGCTTGTAAGCTAAATTACAATTTAATTTTAACTAAATCAACTTTTGCAATATCCTTACAGCAATATCGAAAATATATCACTTTGATAAAATTCAGCTTTTCAAGTGTGTTCTTGGAATATGCAGATCGCGCATTTATTTTTGACAATAAGACCTTGCTGTTTGGCGGCACACCTGCATATATGTTCTTCAAATATGGTGAGAATTTGAAAATGTTTTTAATCCAGACTATATATATGTCGCAGTTGAGTAGTTAAATCAGAGAGTTAATTGAATCTCTAGACAGTTAATTAAAGATCGATATTAGTCAATCTTATCCTAAAACCGTTAACTTCATAAGACTAGATTCCTATATCACTTATCACACTATGTTTCCTCATAGGTCGAGACTACAGGGTAAGAATAACATTTGGAAGTAACAGATACACGGAGGAAAATGATGAGCTTTTAGAAAAGGCTTCGGAAGCTGGGGCCTCGATAAGGGCGCATCTTGGCACTTTGTTGATTCTTAAAGTGCCAACACACCCCACAGCTAATGTTGCCAAATTAATTCAAACGCTACACGAAGGGGCTAATAAGTATGGGATTGTTTCGATGAATATCAGCATACCCGATTCTGAAGAAGTTTGCAATAGGTAATTTAGACGGCTCATTGGTGTAGTGGTTAGTACCCCTGACTGCGAATCCATGCGTCCCGGGTTCGATCCCCGGCTGAGACGAACATCGATGTGATGAGCATTTGGTGTTGTGCTTAGGTCTTGGGTGATTAATTATTTATTTATATGTCTATCTATCTATAATATGTATGTATATCCGTTGCCTAGAACCCATAACACAAGCTTCACCAGCTTAACAATAGGTTATTCAAGCCCAATCATAAAAAGAAAAAAAAACTAACAATAGGTAATTCTAAATTAGCGCATATATTATTTAAAGAAACTACGCAAATTGATTTGTTTATATTCTAATATGAGAGCAGTGTTGGACTAGGGGCTTCAGCGTGCGACTCTCATCCCTGTGGTGGTAGGTTCGATCCTCGGCTGTGCACCAATGGACTTTCTATGTGCGCGCACATTTAACATTCGTTCGAACGGTGAAGGAAAACATCGTGAGGAAACCGGCTTGCCTTTAAGACATGTCAGATTATGAAACAGATATAGATATCTGAGGCCCAGACCTAATAAGGTTGTAGCGCCACTGATTTATTTTAATTTTAATTATGATGGTAGATTTATATACCAACAACCAAGCTTTAAATGTATAATAGTATAAATTTATTACAATTCACTCATGACTTAGAAGGTAGGTTAACCTTAAATATCTAAGGAAGAATTACTATTTGTGGACCGAACTCGATAATTAAAGTGTTAAACGATTCGCCCACCTGAAAACGATACCCTAATAGTTCTAAATCCAATGAATGGTTTGTTAGGAGATAGCCTTGTCAGTAATTTACCGAAATATTGTTGCCTACTGTGACCTCTAGACAACGTATTAAAAGATAATTAAGATTTTTGTATTAATGTTTTAGAGCCATATTTGAATCAAGAGCCACAACACATGGCACTCCACGTGAACACACAATATCCAGAACTGCTTTGGGACATATTGAAAGTTGTATGTATGGGTTACAATATTAGAATTTTCGGTAAATATTCCGTATCGCGGCACCAGCGATTTTGAGGCTGATTTTTTTTATGACTTCGTCATTAGTTCTCAGCACCATAACGTTAGTCACCATAGTGTTGTTATGATGGCGCATGACCTTTTTTGGACAAAAAAAAATATCAAAAAGTACCCAAAACCGAATCACCCCACTATCCACGTGGTCTTGTCTTCCTTACCGCTAGAGTGTATATGTCACCGTAAAATTGTAAAAACCGTTAGATTGTAATCTATCTCGCGAGATTATAAACTGTCGAAAGATTGTGAACCTCAACGAACTGCTTACAAATACACGTATTATTATTCGGTAGTTATATGAAATTGTTGGGAAGTAAAATTAATCTGTAATTGACCAAAGAAGTTTGAATGAAAACTAAGTTAGTGCAGTACAATCTACCGAATAATAATACGTTAAATTGTAAGCAGTACGCTGAGGTTCACAATCTTTCGACAGTTTATAATCTCGCGAGATAGATTACAATCTAACGGTGTTTACAATTTTACGTTAACATATACAAAAAATAGCCTAATCTATGGTTTGAATAAAATGCCTGTGCTTTGGTACGCAAGGGTGGAGGGACTGCATTTCCCGTAGCGCCGGAGCTGTCCAAAGACCTATTATTAATATTGTTCGGTTAGGTTAGGTTATTATATTAATATTTTTTTGACGTGATAACGTCTTTAAAATCGTTTTAGTCGGGTGACATGTTCAGAAACTTGTGTCACACCAAAACCTCACGAGCGCGATCGCAGGTATAACGAGAGAGAGACGGACCGATCTCCCGTCTCATCTCGAGCGCTGCCAGTCATTCCGTGAATGTATGAAGAAAAATGTATATCATAGTCGAATAAGTAAACTTGTCATTTTACACCCGAAATTTATCATTAAAAGTGTGAATAAAACGATAGGTGTAATTTAAAATTTGAAAAAATTGTTATCTTCATTAATTCCTTACTTCCCAAAAACTTATATCACCAATAAGACGTTATCACGTAAACATCTCGATCGTAAACCTACTTTACAAACAACCAATATTTTTTTAATAAATTGATTTGTTTTTTATGTGCCATCATAACAATACTTGTAATGATGTTTACAGATCATAACGCGACTGTAAAAAAAAATCAGCCGCAAAATCGCTGGTGCCGCGATACGGAATATTTACCGAATTTTCTCGCCTTGCTCGCTTTTTGTACCCAAGATTACCCTGATCACTTGTCACTGTACAAGACTTGTTTATTGCGAGCATAGAGATTAATGCTCTGCTATTGCTAATCTGTGTATAAACGGGGTTTGAACGCACACTCAGGATTGGTCTTATAGAATTTTTTTTTATCTAAACTACCAAAACTAATCCATAATTTTTTCCTACTGCACATCGGTCGACAATTAATAAGGATTTGACCTAACATTCATTTTCGTGTACCACTACAGCGACGCTTAATTCGCGTATATAGTCGCTAAACAAGTATTTGTATTTAATAGTAGCCTGAAGCTTATTTCATAAAAGAAAGTTACAAAAATTGTACCTTTACAGCTCCTGACAACTGGAGTCCCACAAGAATATCTAACTTCGATCATTTTATACATTTATCGTACATTGGACAAAAATTTACATCATTTTATACGCAAAATAGCATTGTTTTGATATTTACGGTAAGTAATCTGTAGAGTATGTCAATTGTCAAACCCGTAAGACAATGTAGAATATTTTTTTTTTGTGGCTCTGGCACGATTTGTGCATTAGCCAGCGTCAAGTATGAGATTTTTATCATTCGTGCTTTTTGCCTTAGAAATTCGATCATATCCTCCATGTACGGTTTAGGCACTCGCCCGGTACCGCACAACCCTCCCAAAGGCTGAGAACAAATTTAAATTAAATTAAAACTTGCCCTCGAACCGGGAATCGAACCCGGTACCCTTCACCTAGCTGCCACTTAATAAGACCGCTAGGCTATGAGGCCCCCAAGAATATTTTATTCACGCGATTATTGTCGAAAGGTTTTATTTATTTTTGTAATTATTTTGATGATTATTTTAGGTGATCTCCGCTTTTGTAGCAGGAATTTTTATTGGGTTGTCATTATCGCTGCTACTCAGTGATATTGAGGAAGATCGTGTTGCTAAGAAGATTTTGCATGGTGATGTAAGCTTTTCTTTAACTCTAGACAAAGATTATAACACTCTTCTACGCCAGGTCATTATTTTGCTTTTTATTAATATTATTAAAATAGTTTGCACTCATTTCAAAAGTCAAAAATTATTTATTCATGTAGGTTAAACATACATATTTCATAAGACATGTACGTCAAAAAAGAAATATACATTACATGCTTCTAATTTTACATTTACTGCCAGTTCTCAAATCAAGGGCGTAGAACGGAAGAGAAGAACTGGCAATAAACTCGCCAGTCTTTTAATCGCCAAGTTTTTTGTTTTACATAACGTTTGCAACCTTTACACCATGTTCCACATGACATCTTAAGTAATAAATAATAATAAAATAAATTAAAAACAGATTTGTCCTCTATCAGCAGGAGGCATGGTGAAATAGGAGCACGCACAGTTTACATTCTCGTGGAAACACGTAAATAACAAGTCGACGATTGATTTCCGTTTCAGAATCTTTACTATTATGTGGCCTTGTTAATTTTTGTAAGGCGATATAGTTATACATCATTTCGATTAGGATAATGAATAGATAAATTTTGTCATAATTGTTTTATTCGGCTTTGATTATTCATTGACTCATTCCAGATTTTGACGGTTGAAGCGTTGGAACAAAAGACGACTTTAGTTGTGCGCACAGACAACTCGAGTTACGGGCAATCTATTGCTTCAGCGTTAGTCTTTTGTTCATAATTTCTAAGAACTTAATTAGTCTAAATTACATTAATATTCTAGTTAAATTAATTTAATCTAGTTCGTATTTTTCTATAAAATTCTGTTTACGTTGTGATGAAGGAAGACCCCTAATCAATAAATCTAATAATCTATGATATTGACTGGCATACAACGCACTAGCGGCTGGCCGTGATGCGGTGTGCCGCTGCGGTAGACCACGGTATATACGGTCTGCCGTAGCGGCATGCCGTATTCCGGCTAAGAGCTATTACGCACTGTCGACTTGGTCGCTGGCGACTGTGAGTTTCTACAGTTTAAATAGATGTCTACGCACTTGGTCGTCGGTCGCCCAAGCGACTGGGCGACTCGCCGCGTCGTGGCGACACACAAGCGACTGCCGGTCGCTGGCGACCAATAGGAGCACGGCTTCAAATGGAAGCATTCACACTGCGAGCAACTGTCGATGACTGAGGCGGGTAGGACGTGGTATTTGCGGCTAACCGCGCCGAGTGCGTGGAGGGACGCGGCGCGCCGCATCATTCAACCGGTGCGGCTCGCCGCAGCTCCAGATAGGTTGACCGCAAGTCAGTGCGTTGTTATCGTGCGGTTTCATGTAATAATCAATGTGCGGCCCGCTGCAGCGGCACACCGCATTGCGGCCAGCCGCTAGTGCGTTGTAGGTCTAAGTTAAGGTAAAAATGGGCAGATATTTGCGTCTTTCCTTCCTTCCTCCTAACTCTAAGGTAAGGATTCAGAGTCGATACTTAGCGATAAGTACGCCTACCATATACTTATACAATAAATTCTAATACGTTTTTGATGTGCGGGAGTTATACTGGCAAAACTTCGACTTTGAATCTAACGGCATAGCTACCCTTCACGTGACAACATATCCCATTATACATTAGGGCTTATAAACCTTAATAATGAAATGAATTTCGATTTAGTTGTCCTAATATCTAAGGAGTTTGTCTTAACTTGGAATAAAGTCGTACGTAAACTCAATTAAGATCGCTATTACATTGACTACCTATTGGATGTTACGCGGTAGTCTTCCTACTTAAGTTAAATATAACAATGATAAAATTAGTATAATTTTATTCCTATACCTATAAAAAAAAAAGGTTAATTTCAATCAAATGTAATATAAGCTTTTCAACAGATATGTTCTCTCTGAAACTAATGCGACCGAAAAAGAAATTGAAAATATTGCGTACACTGCACTTTTGGATATCGAAGTAAGTTTTTTAGAAATATGAATCTTGTATTTAGTTTAATCGCAATAACACGTTTTAAGCTCTTATGTAATAATTCCTAAATCATAATTTCTTATTTATTTAATGTAACGATTTGAATTATTTACATTAGCCGCCATTTTGTGACAGATCACGTTCTTAGATACGGCAATTTTTTCATAAAATCCAAAATTTAGGATGATGTCCTTGTATGTATATAAACACATCTATATATAATTAATTCTCTATGTAATATTAAGAAACATTATCTTCTAATATATCCAATTCTCGTGTCACAATGTTCCCATACACCTCCGAAACAGATCGACCGATTCTTATGAACTTTTTTATGCATATTCAGAAATCTTTGTATCGGAAAACATCAATTTTTATCCCCCTAAATATTAAGGGTGGTCCATATAAGGTGTTAGTGCCGCTCGATGATTATAATTAAACTTACACAGAAAAAAGAAACCTTAATATCTTACACAGGCAATATTCCTAGTACCAAATAAATTATTTCGTGATACCATAATATTTTGACGTGATAACGTCTTTAAAATCGTTTTAGTCGGGTGACATGTTCAGAAACTTGTGTCACACCAAAACCTCACGAGCGCGATCGCAGGTATAACGAGAGAGAGACGGACCGATCTCCCGTCTCATCTCGAGCGCTGCCAGTCATTCCGTGAATGTATGAAGAAAAATGTATATCATAGTCGAATAAGTAAACTTGTCATTTTACACCCGAAATTTATCATCAAAAGTGTGAATAAAACGATAGATGTAATTTAAAATTTGAAAAAATTGTTATCTTCATTAATTCCTTACTTCCCAAAAACTTATATCACCAATAAGACGTTATCACGTAAACATCTCGATCGTAAACCTACTTTACAAACAACCAATATTTTTTTTCAGAGCGTAACAGAATATTTAGTGACTCGTGCCATTGACTCGCCACAGCACTACGTGTATATGTATGCATATGGATTGGATGTTAAATACATGGACGATATAATATCGGTAAATTTATGATTTTTTGTTATCCAATCCATCAGAGCAAAAGGACAAATCATTATCTGACGCTAGCCCCGACTAGGGAGGCCTTGTATTTTGGGTAACACTATATAATCACCCAAACAACTCTTCTCACCACCTTCGCGGTACATAGATAAGTAATAATAATATAAACACTTTATGACAAAAGAGTTGTGACAAAATTCATATATCGCTAGTACCCACATTAGGGAGTCCCTGTGTTGTGGGTAACTAGATAACAATTATACCGTGGTACATATTTAAAACAGTTTAAAAAAAAGTAATTTAGTGTTACAATTGTCTTATCAGACATTAAGTATGAGTGAATGTGTGAGTGTGCGAATGGGTGTGTATGCCATCGTATCGTATCGTGCACTGTGTGTTAGTTTTTGGAACCTCAAAGTTATGCCAAGATACGTAGTAGATTCGAAATCCAATTTGGCTAGCGTAATTTTTATGTCATAGATAAAAATCGTTTTAAGGAAAAACTGCCCTGCGATTCTGTAACTCACTTTTCGAACTCACACAGCGGTTTTCGCATCGGCGGTCGCTCTCAAATCATTTGTGAAGCAGTCATTTTATGATTTGGCATTCTGAAAAGGTGGGAGCTTGTAGTTTATTGTTTATCAGAATGCCAAATCATAAAATGACTGCTTCACGACTGATTTCAGAGCGACCGCTGATGCGAAAACCGCTGTGTGAGTTCGAAAAGTGAGTTACAGAATCGCAGGGCTGGTCTTAATAAAATCTAATTTAACGAAAAATCGAGTGTGACGTTAAAATTCAATGTAATAAAATAATCTTTTTTGTCACGATATAGGCTAACCAGTTTTTGATGAAGATTAAACTAGTCCTATTGGTTTAGTAACACTGGTTTAGGCACCTACTTAGGTAGGTGATCAGCCTCCAGTGCTTAGTTATTAGATTTAAAAAATGATCATGAAACAGATTCAGAAATCTGAGGCCAAGACTTAAAAGAGGTTGTAGCGCCACTGATTTATTTATTTTATTTTATTGGTTTAGTAACACAAGTACTTGTCTCTATCAACCTCTACAGCTGAAAAGAATCGCTTATACGATAAAAGAAGAGTCAGGGCTGAGCAACTACTTAGATACCTTAGGCAACCTAAGTTCGCGGCGTCTCGAACCTAATTCGCTGTTAATTGCTGATGATTTTTTTTTCTGCTTTACCAAAAATTTCTGGTAACTTTATTGTATGCTTATTTTATCTGGTATATATTTTAATTGTATTTTTCAATATATTTTTTTGTAAACCTTATGTTTACTTCAATTGTCAAACATTTTAGATGGAAGATTTTGTAAAATATGCCGAAGATTTAGTACTATGTATGATGTGGTAAACTATAATAAATAACTAGAGTGCTATACTAAAAATATTTTTTTAGACTTATTATAGTTAATATTAATGGTGTTTAGATGCAAGTTCTCTACAGTCCAATACACTATGACCATGCAGCGGCAGCCAGGTCTTTAGCTCGAGCCTATATGGCGCTTTTAAGGCATTGTACGAATGCCTTAGATGCCACAATACAAGTCACCGATGATCCACTAGCCCTGGACTTAACGCCTGTAAGATTATTATTATTTAGTTTTTATTGAATATTTTTATAATATAAGGCTACTGTGCGGATCCCGCGTCAAGGGAGTGCTTTAAATAATGTAAAAATATAATATTTAAATGAATTATTGCTTTATATGCTATGCTTATCAATGCTGAAGTGAGCCTGCGTCTGGCTAGACTCCCGGGGCGTAACTCCGATTAAGCATAGTATATGCTTATCAATGCTGAAGAGAGAGCCTGCGTCTGGCTAGACTCTCGGGGCGTAACTCCGATTAAGTATAGTATATGCTTATCAATGCTGAAGAGAGAGCCTGCGTCTGGCTAGACTCTAGGGGCGTAACTCCGATTAAGCATAGTATATGCTTATCAATGCTGAAGAGAGCCTGCGTCTGGCTAGACTCCCGGGGCGTAACTACGATTAAGCATAGTATATGCTCATCAATGCTGAAGAGAGAGCCTACGTCTGGCTAGACTCCCGGGGCGTAACTCCCGATTAAGCATAGTATATGCTTATCAATGCTGAAGAGAGAGCCTGCGTCTGGCTAGACTCTCGGGGCGTAACTCCGATTAAGCATATACTATGCTTATCAATGCTGAAGAGAGAGCCTACGTCTGGCTAGACTCCCGGGGCGTAACTCCGATTAAGCATAGTATATGCTTATCAATGCTGAAGAGAGAGCCTGCGTCTGGCTAGACTCTCGGGGCGTAACTCCGATTAAGCATAGTATATGCTTATCAATGCTGAAGAGAGAGCCTACGTCTGGCTAGACTCCCGGGGCGTAACTCCAATTAAGCATAGTATATGCTTATCAATGCTGAAGAGAGCCTGCGTCTGGCTAGACTCTCGGGGCGTAACTCCGATTAAGCATAGTATATGCTTATCAATGCTGAAGAGAGCCTGCGTCTGGCTAGACTCTCAGGGCTTAACTCCAATTATTTATTTAATCGCGATGCTTATAAAACTAAGAGAATCTGACTGAATAATATTGTAATAGACAGTCTTGTCTATTACAATATTATTTAAGAATATTTGATTTTATTACTCTAAAGCCAAATCATGTTTAAAAATTCATAAACAGCCTGGTATTTTGTTTTAAGAAAACTATTTATTCTAAAACGTTTAAGTATATGTTGTAATTTTTAGCTTACCACGTTAACCTTGGCAACTTAATAACTTTGGAAAAATAATTCATCAATATATACGTATATAATTAGCTTTGTTCTAGTGGATGGTGTACGCGGAGAGGCCGCCTATTTTTACGGAGTTCTTACTTATACTAACAATATCTCATATGATTTTAATTCCATCTATGGAAAGTGGATTTGTAAGGCATACACAGGTACTTCAATTCTACAAATAGTACAGGAACAGCACGTTCTTTTTTCTTTTGGGTTTTGAAAAGTACATCAAGTTATACAAAACAAGTGTTCTGTGTATCATATCGCACATCTCTATGGAACAGACATTTCAGTGATGACAAAAGTTGTTTTTGAAAACATCTAAATTAGGACCTTGAAGTTAAATAAAAAAATTGATCAATTAAGCCACGAAGGCAGTGTTCTCGATATAGTTCGATAACAGCCTTGCGATTCTGTAACTCACTTTTCAAACTCTCACAACGGTTTTCACAGCGACAAACAATAAACTACAAGCTCCTTCCTTATTAGAATGCCAAATCGTAAAATGACTGCTTTACGAGTGATTTGAGCCCGACCGCCGCTGTGAAAACCGCTGTGTGAGATCGAAAAGTGAGTTACAGAATCGCAAGGCTGTCCTGAAACCTGTCAACTACATAGAAACGTTTGTGTCTATTTCATTGAATATTTTAAGGCAAGACGTGATCAGCCAACGTATTCTAAATTATTGTTTAACTGGGAATCGATCGATATGACCTCATGCGTTACCATTGAGTCGCAGCGGTGTACATGACCGAGCCTTATTCTCGCAGTAATGTAATATTGTGTGGGTATAACCAATTATTTTTCCAGTGCTATACCATGAATTTCTCTCCATTGCGATACTGGTTTTCAATGTTTGTATGCGATCTCTTCATGTATTGGATGCTAGTGGCGATTATGTCTGGAGCCATGGCCGTTATCATGATCTTAGTAGCACCACATTACTTTGGTGTGGTCGATTTTGGTAAGTGAATATTTAGTTTCATTAACCTATGATGAACCTCAGTTAGGCACCCTTATACGTTGGTACATAAAAGGAAAATACAATGTTTTAGTTTGAAAAGCACTTACAGGCAATCAACAGTTATGAACGAAAAAAACACCATAATAAGAAAAATAATCAAAATTTTAAACCTAAAGGAATAATTTGTCTTTAAGTATAGCCTGTTCTCGTAACTCTTAGTTTTGCAAGTACCTCCATACTGATATATATACAGCTAACTAAGCGAGACTCGCAGTGTTTATGAGTTTTTCGCGAACAGATAGGCGCGGCGGACGACTTACGGTTAGATATATGTCTAAACAAAACTTTTGTAGGCATTATCAAGCTCTTCAACTGCCTTGCGATTCTGTAGCTCACTTTTCGAACTCACACAGCGGTTTTCGCAGCGGCCGTCGCGCTCAAATCAGTCGTGAAGCAGTCATTTCTACGATTTGGCATTCTGTTTGAGAGTTCAAAAAGTGAGTTACAGAATCGCAAGGCTGCTCTCTAAAACTCAAGAATATACTTCTCACCGTTATGGCAGCGTTTGTAAGAAACGTTATAGTTTTACCATTTTTTATTTGACAAATCCGTCAACTACAGAGAAGTCTTTTTTCTTTAATATCACAAATAACATTTTATTGGTAAAAGAATTTTCAAAGTCGGTAAATTATTATGCTAGAATCTAGGCTTTATGATATTAATATTCTGGTAAACGTTCCCTAAAGGATGGTGGCATACATTCCAATTTTAAATAATTTAGGACATTTTCTCACTTATATTTTCATAACGTTGATGGTGATTTTTCAGTAATAATTTCATTTGTTCTGGCTGTATATGGAATCGGATGCATACCGCAAGCGTACCTCTTTAGTCTGGGTCCATACCCGGCACTAAATTCTATGATTTTTGTTATGGTCAACATTGTTTTTGGTAAGTAATGGTTGTTTTAAAAATATATGTTTGCAAGAGAAATTGGGGGCCTCATAGCCTAGCGGTCTTATTAAGTGGCAGCTAAGTGAGGGGTACCGGGTTCGATTCCCGGTACGAGGGCAAGTTTTAATTTAATTTAAATTTGTTCTCGGCCTTTGGGAGGGTTGTGCGGTACCGGGCGAGTGCCTAAACCGTACATGGAGGATATGATCGAATTTCTAAGGCAAAAAGCACGAATGATAAAAATCTCATACTTGACGCTGGCTAATGCACAAACCGTGCCAGAGCCATAAAAAAAAGACTAATTATAAAGACAAAAGACACTAGAGAATAGTGGTTCCATTGGAAATAAAATTTATTACGAATCACCTATTAAAATTAATACAATTTTATACAAATAACTATAGTTAAGATCGAGATAGATATTTTAAATATAATTCGGGCTCAGTAAGTTGGGATCGCAATCGCTATTGGAAGTTAAAAAATACCGAAGATAAAGATTTTTCATGAAATAAAAGTTGAAAATGAATTCAATCATTTATTCTATAGACGATATGGCGTGTAATTCGCATGATTTCAGGTGAAACAACAGTAATTGCAAAGCTTTTCTATGGTAACGCTTTAAATTACGCACTAAATTTCTTGAGTTTTTCGCCTCAATTCAACATTGCTTACGCTTTTGTGAAAATTAAAAAGATTTTCCTTTACAACAGCGAATGTAATATTTTTAAACGGAAAAATCTTTGTTCGTCAAAAATTCTTCACAAATGCTGCCGTAAGTATCATTTTATGATTTTTAATAACCGTCGAATTCTATTTGAACAAGACCGGACGCCTTAATAATTAGTTTAGACAAATACTATTGAGACCAGGTTTCGGCTATGAAAGAAATTATTATATATATCTATATATAATCGAATACATAGAAATTCTAGAAGAGAATATACGCACAATGTTAATACTCGGAACAAACGCAGGCTGCAATTTGCCCGTACTAGACTATCTAAAGTTAGTCATTCTTTTTTGGGAAAAGGGATACTCTTTAATAAAATCCTAGAGGCTCTTTTATCTCTGCCTTTTAATAAATTAAAGAAATGTATTAAAGAAAAGCTGTGTAAAAAGGCTTACTATAAAGTTAACGGTGATCTAGTTGATAAAAGGGCCTGGGACTAGTGCTAGATAGGCTAAGTTCTTTGTTTTAAAATAAGTGTTTGATGATTTTGCTATTTTAAAAGAGTACCGAGAGTTTTTACGCCGGCTTTTTCTCTCGGCGTATACCCTCTGTCTTCTTTGCCGATGAGTATTAATAATTTAATGACGTGGAATAAGTGATAACAATAATATAGTAATATCTTATGTTCTATAATAAACATATTTTTTTAAGGTTTTAATATTACTAATACATACACACCCCCACAAACTTAAGCCAATCATGTGGATTAGTATTGACTTTTAAATTATTTATTTATTTATTAACACTTCGTTGCATACAGAAATATAATACAATTAATTAAATGACTATGGCAACGCGTGGCCTTATCGCTTTCGAGCGATCTCTTCAAGGCAACCACACAATAGTCAAATAATACAGTGCTTAAAAATAAAACCATTAGAAATGTTCTAGTATCAAAATAAAGTTTAAGTTTTTGCAGACAAATGCGGAGTGCTACAAAAGTGTTTCTCAAAACAGTACTATGTTTTGAAGCCACCAGGTGTAAGAATGGAAATTTATGCTATGTTCTCCATAGCTGGTGTGTTGTCCACCCTCCTTCTAATATGGGAGTATAAATACATACATAGACTTTGTTCCTATGTCCTGAAATGTCTTTACTTCGACCTAAAGGAACCGGAGGGAGAGGCAGAAGGAGTTAAGCAAGAGAAAGCAGATGTTCTAAGTAAGAGAAAGGAAATGATGTCGAAAACTCGTAAGTATTTATCATAATAAGGTCAGAGTTAGCCCTTTCTCCACTGCTCCGGTCCGGCGTCGGAAACCGGAATCAGTCATGAGAAAAATATTGGAAGGCCGGATTATGCTTCTCCATTTTATCCGACTATAATAGATCAGTAAAAATTAGTCACCCCGTCGCAACAGACGTGACGCAGTGCTTTATTAAAATTCCTCAGTTTTACGATTCACAACGAGTAATCGTCAACAACTTTTAGCTATATTGATATACGTTCGAAGACTGAAGAGTTGTTGGGTACATCCTCTGTTGAGGAACAGGTGCCTATCAGGAACATTTTATGTTTCTCATGAAATGCTAGTTCAAGGTGAAAGAAAAGTTGACGTTTTTTTATAGAATGACACCAGCCCTGCGATTCTCTAACTCACACAGCGGTTTTCGCATCGGCGGTCGCTCTCAAATCAGTCGTGAAGCAGTCATTTTATGATTTGGCATTCTGATAAACAATAAACTACAAGCTCCCACCTTTTCAGAATGCCAAATCATAAAATGACTGCTTCACGACTGATTTGAGAGCGACCGCCGATGCGAAAACCGCTGTGAGAGTTCGAAAAGTGAGTTACAGAATCGCAAGGCTGCTACGATCAATTATATTTTTCGTTTTTTTACACAATACCCAGGTTGTATGCGCGGTGCGTCGATCACTTCGGTCCGATAAAACACCGCGTTCCGATCTAGCAAATTATCGGATCTTTAAAAACCGGATGCCGGAGTAGTGGAGAAGCTTTAAGTACTGTTGTAAGTTTCTAAATCGGATCGGTAATTAACGTCCAGATTTAGAGGTAAATGTGTCGTGTTGCATTTGACATACGGAAGTCATACTTAGCGTTAAGTCTCTACTCTGAATATCACCCAAAATAAATAATAGTTTAAAAAAACTAAACTGGGTTGCTCGATAGACGAAAAATATGGCACAGAGCGCCCCACGCTTTTTCACAATAATACCAGTATTTTTTGTTTATTACCATAAATGCCTAAATTAGGAATTATTTTTTCACTTTTTAGTTTGATGTGCTTTAAAAGCGTGTCTTTTATTTTTTTTTTACCTATTATTTATTTTTTAGTTAATTTTTTTTTATTTTCTGATTATTGCATTGTCATCGATCTTTGACAGTTGCGCAAAGTTTGAATTAAATCTGTCCGTTAAAAGTGGGTCAAAATCGAGTCCGAAGGAGCCGGCTACATACATACATACATACATACATACAGGTGAAGCTAATATAAAGCGTGTAAAATACAATCATCACCGATCATTTGTAGGTTGTAATTAAATTCCATATTTGAATTTTAGCTGTGAAAGGAGACACGTTTGGGGAATATCTCCTAGCGAAGGATGTTTCTAGAAGGGTGCAAGGCGTATATGTGATACGTCACGTTAACTTCGGGCTCGGGAAGGGGGAGGCATTAGCAATCTCTGGTTTACTGAAACACGGAAGATTGAAGCTGTGTGAAGTTGTAGCAGGTGATTAGCAATAGTATATTAAAACGTAAATTCAAAAGTACCAAATTCCTTAGGGAATTCTAGTTTGGTACTTACACAGGTTTTAAAGCATCGAATGTTTTTTTTTTTTAAATAGGGGGGCAAACGAGCTTGCGGGACGACCAAAAAGGGCAGTCTTCGCAGCCCATAGAAACCCATTTTTAGTGGGTGCGTTGCCGGCCTTTGAATATTGCTCTTGAACGTACTATACGTACTTCTTAATCGTAGACTGTGAAAAAAATAAGCTAAGTCGCAATCCAGAGAAACATGATTTCGTATAATAAAGCTATTATTATTATTTTATTTATGTAACGGGCAAACGGGAAAGAGGCTCACCTGATGTTAATTGATACCGCCGCTCATGTACACACATTGCTAGGAGGCTCGCAAGTACGTTGCCGGCCTTTTAAGAAATGGTCCGCTCTTGAATGACCCTAAGTCGAATTCATTCGGAAATCCTTAAGTGGGCAGCTGGTTCCACATAGTGGTGGTGCGCGGCAATAACTGTCTAAGAAACGCTCAGTCGTGGAACGACGGACGTCAAGTTGATACGGATGGTATTTTGCCTTGACGTCCGATGATGAAACTCGGCTGAAGGTCCGAACAACTCCTCTCTTTTATTGAAATTATTTTTACAGGTTTTAGGTTACCCAGTGACGGACGGCTGTGGAGTGCCTCCAAATGGAGTTTGAACAGAAATCCCTACTTGGTTAATACATTTTTATAAATAGTTTCATGAGTTTTACAGGATTTCATACCTGGCAACACCGGAAAGTTTTTTTTTTTTAATGTACATCTTGCTTTGGTGATATTTTAACTTATACATGTCACCGTAAAATTGTAACACCGTTAGATTGTAATCTATCTCGCGAGATTATAAACTGTCGAAAGATTGTGAACCTCAACGAACTGCTTCATATTATCATATTATTATTCGGTAGTTATATGAAATTGTTGGAAAGTAAAATTAATCTGTAATTGACCAAAGAAGTTTGAATGATAACTAAGTTAGTGTAGTACAATCTACCGAATAATAATATGTTAAGTTGTAAGCAGTAAGCTGAGGTTCACAATCTTTCGACAGTTTATAATCTCGCGAGATAGATTACAATCTAACGGTGTTTACAATTTTACGTTAACATACACACCCAACAGTGTGTCAAGTTAAATTAAGTTCAAAAAACGGAATAATGGCAGTTTTAAACGACTTATGAAAATAAAGGAGGATGTTATCGATTATACGTATATTTTTTGTCACAGTTTATGTGGACATGGCATCATGGCTATGAGTGCCATGATAATGTGTAAATAATGTTTAGGTACTCGTATTCAGAATACACATTAGTTTAGTACATTTATACAGAGTGGTCAAAATGTCGTGGATCAAACGCAAATAGGGGATAGGTGAGGTTCTACGGGAGGTCTCGAAGCTCAACCCCTGCAGAGTTATAATTTATTTTGCGTTTTATAAGAAAATTGACTTTTTTTTACTTATTCTTATTAAAATTCGAAAAAATCTACATCCTGTATATTTTTCATAATATCCACTAGATTGGATGTAATGATGAGTTCTATCCCCTATTTGCGTTTGATCCACGACTTTTTGGCCATCCTGTATATTGATCCTACAGTACGTGTGTCATTGAACTTCTCTTAAAGGGCGGGACCGATTTGAATGATTTTTTTTCTATGCGTTTGGGTGGCGCTCTGGATGGTTATGATTCACAAATTAGACCAGCAGATGGCGCTGCTGCTCCTAAACGGCTGGACAGATTTTGATGAAATTTTTGTGTGTTCAAGTGGAGTCTAGAATGATTTACATTATTAGATGTTTTTATATAAGGCGTGTGCACAGGACAACATCTGTCAGATCCGCTCATCTAAATCTCAATACTTTTACCTGCGCAAACAACATTTATTACAGTATAGCCGTAATATAACTCTAAGTTGCCAACACAAGACACTACCAGAATGGATGACAGTGTATGATGCTCTTGCTTTGATCGCTGTTTTAAGAGGAATACCTAAGAACCGAGTTAAGGAGGAAGTTCATAACTACATTGACGCTTTAGGTACGTATTAATATCTCTATATCACACTAAGAAAAATATCACGTAGTGCGACTCAACCCTGTGAGGTCATACGTTGAAAACCTAGTAACATTGCCTTTATCTTGTACTGTGAAAGGAAACGAATATTTTAAACTTCAAAACCAACGTGTGCACTATATAGAAGGCTGATAGATTTGCCTTGAAATTTATCAGTTAATGAGACCGAACTGTGACTTCTATTTTATGGGACATAAATAACAAAATACACAAAAGTCGTAGTACTATATAGCACAATACATCTTCATGTGTATGTGTAGATAAACGCATGAACATCCAACATAGTAGTAATCCTAGTTCGAATATTATTTATGTAATAAACTATAGCTGAGATATGAAAAATCTATGAATCGTACGAAAATATGAGTTAGTAGTAATAAAGAAACATTTATTGGAAGTAGCTAAGTATAGCGCACGTAATTTTTAAGTTTTTTCTACGTCCGCAATCAGCCCTGCGATTCTGTAACTCACTTTTCGAACTCACACAGCGGTTTTCGCATCGGCGGTCGCTCTGAAATCAGTCGTGAAGCAGTCATTTTATGATTTGGCATTGATAAACAATAAACTACAAGCTCCCACCTTTTCGTGAGTTCGAAAAGTGAGTTACAGAATCGCAGGGCTGGCCTAGGCGATGGTGATGGTTAACTGTTTACAGAGCTTCACAATTACACGTACACAACAATTAGTCACTTGGAGCCCAAAGAAGTAACGCGCCTACATTTTCTGGCGGCTGTGATCGGCGCTCCACCAGTGATCATTCTTGATGAGTTCACTGCATACCAAAAATACTCTGTGCGACGAGCTATGTACTCAATCATAAATAACCTGAGAAAACGTGGACACGCCGTAATTTTGTCGTCTAGCAAGTAAGGGAGCGTTCAAGTATTACGTAACGCAATTTTTGGAGATTATTGACCCCCCCCCCATGTAACTCGCCGTAACGTTATTCAGTACGCAAGTACAGTAATGTACCCAAGTATAGTAAAACGTTTCGTGACCACCTAGTGACTCTTTAGGTACTATTATGTAATGTAAGTCGAAAAAAGTATTAACAATAACGCGTAATTTAATCCCCGCCCCGCATCGTAACGTTTTACAAAAGGAACCCCCCCACCAAAATACGTTACGTAATACTTGAACGCTCCCTAAATTATTGAATGCTTTTATAAAACCGTAGTAGTTTCTGAAGTATTGAATCATCGGCCCTAATTTGAATTAAAAATGGAATGGAATGGAAAAATGAAAAAAAAATAGTTTTTTCCAAAATCGAATTAACGAGTTCAGCCAGTATTTCTAAACGTTCCCGAGTTTAAGTACCAGTATTTGTCTCGAAACAATAAGAAACAATTTAAAAATAGCCTCGGTCCTATAGTGAGATTTTGCTAAGAATCCGGAAGGAGCTTAGAAGCTTTAGAATTTATACTTACTAACAAAACCCAAGTAATAGAATAATATTGTCTTTTTAGTGTCGAAAGCCATATGCCAGTAACGAACAGACTTGCAATACTATTCGATGGTACTATCTATGACATTGATTACATAGACAATCTCGTGGCGCGCAACAGCGACCCTGGCTACACAGTAGTAGTACATCTCAAGAATGAAGTCAATGTTGAAAGAATGTTTTCGCATTATTTTCAGAACTTCATTATTAATGATGTCAATGAGGTACTGTGGAGATTTTACAGTGGTAGACGAGGCAGTATTTTATGTTCTTAATTAGTCTAAAGGCTTTAGGTTTGATTCTACAATCACTAAATTTTCCTGTTTTGAAAGGTATTAAAAGTTTCGTGGGCAACGCAAGCGTGCCGCAAGAATGGCGTGAGCCGCGCACTACAATCTAAATCTCAATATTTGATTTTGCATCTCATGCGTGAATTTAATGATAGGAATTAAAGCGGCGATGACCCGTAATAAACTCGACCCAAGATTCGATTCTAACAGCATTTATCTACTAGCCCCGCGTAATAAATAATCCGCGTCAATTCGGTCGTTAGAAAAGCGGAAGGTTAGACTTCGATTGACAAAACAAATAATTTATCATCGAACACGTAGTTAAAATTAGGGCATTCTAAAAAGCTTTGTAATTTCATTAAATGTTACAGGTCCTTGTTAACATCCAAATATTAGATTCTGATTTAAACTGGGCAAAAATATTTCAAAGAATGGAAACCCTTCAAGCCGAGAACCACCATATTGTATATTCATATGTTATCTCTGCTGTGCCCATAGATTACATATATAACAGCATATTAAGCACAGAAGGCTCCGAGAGTGGTGTAGCAACATCCATATTTACAAAATATTTTAAAAAGACTATAAAAAGCCCCACTGCTGCCACATTGGACAATTTAAAACGATTCGACAAGAGGTATTATATCACGAAGCTGAAGGATCTCCCGTGGTCTGTTATTTTTCATAGATAAAAGCAGTTAGCAATATACCACACCCATTCCTCTATGGACAAATTCTATATACAATGAGTGTTAATACTTATAAAAAGAAGAAATTTTCTCGTTTTGGGTATGTCATAAAGCAACATAGCGATTTATGCCTACCAGTGCAAAGGAAGGTTATGAAGAAAAAAGTGAATAGTTTGTTTTATTTTTAATTGAAATAAGCGTGATTATAAGCAATTTATGTTATTAAAGCTAATATGTAAAGTGCTTTTATTATTTATAATCAAGACTAATTGTTACTAATTTGTAATGACTAGATTTAATGTAAAAATTAGTCTTGATAAACAATCTGTATGATTAAGCAGTCGCTGCAAAGCCACACAGTGAAAGTCACTCCTATAATTATAACTATTCAGAGAAACCAGGACTAGAAACACTTTTAAGCTAACATTTAACACTTTCTGATATTAAGCCGTAATAGAAAAATTTCATTTAGGCAATTGGAATGTAAAATTTTTAAATAGACGGCGCGTTTAGAATATAACACTTGAATGTCTAATCTTTGATTAATACAGCTATGGCTCACCATATTACTTGATTTCATTTTAAGCCTTAAAAACTTAATGCAAAGTTGTATGGGATCTATGCAACTCGTTATTAGATCCTCTTGCATGAGCCATAATATTTTCTATTCTATTAGTGGTTTCACGGACCATAGAGAAATCAGAAAGATCTGGCAAATCGAGAACAATGTGAGCAGAGAGACGTTTGTACACAGAATTTGTATCTTTTTTATTTCTTCTAGCCTCCTCATATTTAAGCTGTTGTTTTAAAAATATTGCTTGTTTTATCATTTCCTGGATGTTTTGAAAGCTTGTAGCTGCTGCATCCATTGATTTCACAGCACTGAAAAATTTAAAGTTGTATTTAGCCAGTTTTTTTAATATAAATTTTTAAAAAGCCATTTTGCAATTTAATAATATTTAAGATGCATTGTTAAAGTTACTAATTATAAAAGAACATAGTAATAATAAATAATTATTTTGCGGTAAAATTACTAAAATTACTTAGAAAAAAAAAAAAAAATTACTGAACTGGAAGAAATAATTTTCCTTCACCAAGTTCAGTCCTGCGTTTCTTTTACAATGGTGTATAATTTTGAGGACAAGTCTTTGACTTGATCAGTCCATCTGGTCCATCAGATTCTCGTCACCCCTACGCATTGTGACCATGGTACGAACTGAAGAAGTGGTTATATTAAAGTTATAATATGTTACCTCAGAGCATACTCGACATCATAGCATCGTCCTTGTAGGTCATGCTGCAGCTTTGTGACGTCCACACGTCGTTCCACCATTGGTGGCAAAGCTTTTCTAACATGTTCTTGTAATCGATATAAAGCTAACGAAGGTTCATTAGCGACGATGTGCATATTCTCAGAAATCCGCTCAGCAGCTGAAATACACAATTTTATGATTGTCATTTTTTACTCTGTAAATTTTTAGGACTTTTAAACTAATGAATACCTTTCTTGGATTTTGCTTCTAAATCAGCATCTCCTTGATATACAAAGGCCATGATCGTATAATATTTGCCTAAGATTTATAGAAATTCTATTTCTAAATAGTAAATAGCAAAACACTGCAACTTAAACAATGGTAAACAGTAAACACTAAACACCATAACGTTTGACAATTGACAGATGTTACCTTCATGAAGGTGCAAATTTTTTTTTTTTTTTTTTTTTTAATGGCTTTTATATGTGCCAACTGGGCACAAGGTACTTCGCCAGTGTCGTGTAGATGGAGAAGAAGGTGCAAATAGTAGTCTACGAAAGAACTTTGACAACCGACATAAGATACAAAATTTCGGCAGCCACTGGGCACATAGACCTAAGACCAGTGCAGATAGCCTTTAAAATAAATAAAAAGTGAAAAAAATTACAGTAGGATGAAACCCATTAGAAAAGCAGGGGAATATGATCAAAATGAAAGGAAAAATAAATTACGGTCGATCTGAGGTCGGGAAGGGGTAGGGGGGGAGTTTTAAGGGTAAAAAACGGTTTATCTCGATTTCCGGCAAAACTACAAGTCCTATCGAAGAAAGTCAAAGGGCAAAGTTGGAGGTAATAAAAAGATCTAAAACTTTTGTATTCACACATTTTTCACATTACCTCAAAATTTATGTGAAAATTTCAAAAAACCAAGTTTTTGGTTTTTTATTTTTATCTTTAACAAAAATATTTTTTTTTTTAACGAAATTTGGTGAAAACTTACCTTTCTATGTCCCAAATACACTGTAATTTATTTGATTAAAATATTTATTTGTTCACCTTATTTTGAATTAATATCGAAAAAACATCCTAATTTTCAATCGAAAATTCTGACGTCAAAATTTCAGCTTTTTTCAAAGAGTTGGTGTGCTCTCAGTTCGTTGAAATCTCTACTTTCTTATGGTAAAAAAATATTTATATATTACCATAGTAAATCTTCTCAGAAAACGCAAAAAATCGTATGCAGTAACGCCCAGACCTGTCATCCCCTTCCTTACTTCTCTATGAAATACGAAAATTTTAGCCCATCTAAAGGCTAAATTTTTTTTTAGGTCACTCAGGTATATATAAGTTATCTTAAAATAGTAATAAATAGGCATCTGATTATAGTTTAAAGAAGATTCATAGAGAAGTAGGGAAGGGGATGACGGGTCTGGGCGTTACTGCATACGATTTTTTTGCGTTTTCTGAGAAGATTTACTATGGTAATATATATTACCATAGGAAAGTAGAGATTTCAACGAACTAAAAGCACACCAACTTTTTGAAAAAAGCTGAAATTTTTACGTCAGAATTTTCGATTGAAAATTAGGGTGTTTTTTCGATATTAATTCAAAATAAGGTGAACAAATAAATATTTTTAATCAAATAAATTACAGCGTATTTGGGACATAGAAAGGTAAGTTTTCACCAAATTTCGTTAAAAAAAAATATTTTTGTAAAAGATAATTAAAAACCAAAAACTTGGTTTTTTGAATTTTTCACATAAATTTTGAGGTTATGTGAAAAATGTGTGAATACAAAAGTTTTAGGTATTTTTATTACCTACAACTTTGCCGTTTAACTTTCTTCGATAGGACTTTTAGTTTTGCCGGAAATCGAGATAAACCGTTTTTTACCCTTAAAACTCCCCCCCTACCCCTTCCCGACCTCAGATCGACCGTAATTTATTTTTCCTTTCATTTTGATCATATTCCCCTGCTTTTCTAATGGGTTTCATCCTACTGTAATTTTTTTAGGTTTCAAAAATTATCGGCACTGGTCTAACAGCGATTCCATGAATTAAGTTACATTACATAGTGATGCTATACTCTTTGAATCTTGCAATAATGTTATGCTTTCAAATTTTGCCACTGTACATATACAGAATAGTTACAATTTAGTTTAGAGTTTAGACGACCTTTGACCAGTAACCGTTGGCCGGTAATTTCCATTACCTTTCTTTTTAACATTTTTATATCTACTATAATATAATCTAAATAAATATATATACTCGTACTTCATTTCATATAAGCAACTCAAGTGAGTAAATTTGTTATGATAAATAATTCGTTTTCTTATCAGAACTTATTAATATCAATCTTTTTGTGTAGAGTCCCTTTGAATTTATTATCCTAATACCATATCGGTAATCTTATCTTACAAAGCATTGCACTTGACATGTAAGATCCGCTTTGATTATTATTTAATTAAAATCAGTTTTATCAATTTACCCATATGTATCATATAAAAAGTACTATTTAAAATTTAATAATTTGGTTATATATATTTTTAAGGGGTTGTAACTAACAGATATTTATTATTAAGTAACCAGTGAAGCTTTTTTAAATAAATATGGTAAGTTTTAAAAGTATTTATGTATTAATACAATAAAAGTTTATTCTTAATTTTTATAAATGTATGGATATTAACTACCCTCATAAACACATCTTTATTAATTATCAAATGAGATTTTCTATGTCTCTAAATAATTCAATTATTCATTACCTCTATAATTTTAATTTCTTATTTTTTTTTAGTTTTGCATTTCTTGTTGTTTTTTTACAGTCTCCAGAAAGTAAAAGCTTAATAAGAACTATTTTAAACCCGATGCTGCCATTCCAAATGTTGCTGCGTGTGTACTCACTATGTGTCCTGATGGTAGACATATTTTTTGTCTACATAAATACTATCATCTCTATTATTGAATCGGTGTATGAATTCTTTGTACCGCCACCTATGAAGTCTTTGCAAAATGAAACAGCTTTGGTAAGTCCAGTATCATTTGGGGTGATAGACTCAAAAGCAAATAAATCAAATGACATTCTTCTTATATCAAATCTGGTGTTCACCAAGGAAGTAAAATGTAAACCTTTAATGTAAATATTTCATACTTCAATCAATAATATAATAAATTCTATGAAGTCAAATGGAGAAGGTTTATTTAAATGTGTAGTATTTGTGTAAACTAAATACAAATTATATCAACTAAGTTATATATTTTGTGAATATACTACAACATACTTTACACAAGATAGGTAAAAGTTAAAATGTTTCTATCTTTAGATTTAACTGTAATTGTATCCAAAATTATTCTTTCAGATTATTGGTGCAGGTAGAGGTATTGGCCAGTCTCTTGCCATACAACTATCTGACTTAGGAGCTACAGTTATTTGCGTAGATATCAATGAGTCAAATAATAAAAGGACTATAGAATATATAAAAGAGATGGGAAACAATGATGTTCATGGCTACTGTTGTGATATTACCCAGAAGAGGAATATTTTGGCTCTAACCAGGTTTATTGAGAAGGACATTGGATTTGTTACAATGCTATTCCACTGTTGCGGAGTACCCAGTCCTAGGTCTTTGATATCTCTCCCACCACAAGATATACAAGTTACGATGGATTTGACTTTGAACTCATATATTTGGGTATGCGACTTTCTTGTACAGTTCCAAAATTTAAAGATTTTGCCGCGCACCACCACTATGTGGAACCAGCTACCTACTGAAGTATTTCCGAACCAATTCGACTTAGGGTCCTTCAAGAAAAGAGCGTACCAATTCTTAAAAGGCCGGCAACGCACTCGCGAGCCCTCTGGCATTGAGAGTGTCCATGGACGGCGGTATCACTAATAACATCAGGTGAGCCTCCTGCCCGTTTGCCCGCCGTTCTATAAAAAATAAATTCAAAATAGCTCTACCAAATTCTGTTTCTTTCTGGCCACTACTGTATTCATTACTTTTAAATATAAAATTAAAGAAAACAATGTTCAATTTACTCCAAGAGTAAACTTTAATTTAAAGTAACACAGTTTTTCAAAATAGTACGAAGGGAGGACTAGCACCAGATAATCTTTTTTTTTTAAATAATTTTATAATAGTGGTGTACATATACATTATAATTATTTTTTTATAGCTGATAGATCAGTTAATGCCCCAAATGAAAGTGAAAAATCATGGCCATATAATTGCTCTAACATCGGTGGCCGGGTTGAGTTACAACAAGGACTTGATGCCATTGAGTGTGGCACAGTTTGCAGTTCAGGGTCTTGCTAAGTCCTTGATGGAAGATCTCAGGGTTAATAGGCTTGATGGAGTTCATATAACACTATCTCACATTTACCCATTCATAGTGAAAGAGAACTCAGATATGGAAGCTAAGTATGTAGAATTTAATTAAAGTTAAAAATGTATTTTTTTTTAAATATCTTCAAATTTAATTAAGATCAACTAGAAAGCATAATATCTGTATATTGTTAAGAATCTATATTAGCCTAAAGGTTTAAGTTTTTCCAACATCATGTTGGAAAAATCCATTGTAAATTTTTTACATTTAGCTAAAGTAGACAAAAATATCAAACACTGTAAAATACATTATTATCCACTGATTTCACTAGTTGACCTTGTTATCCTGTTGATACCAATGTCATTGAAATTGGTCGTACGATTTACGTATTTGCAAAAAGAAAACCTTAATAATTATAAGTTAGTAAAATAAACATATTTAATCGGCAACACATGCACCACCCAAAACAGGAAAGTTTAATATGCCTTGGAGGCCAGGTTTTGGTTGAGTTTTCAGTCTTGTTAACGTTGTGTTGCCATGTATTTCTTGGAAACATATTTTTAGTTCAATAAAAATAACTATCTACTATAATAAAAAATAGGGGTTGAGTGGTTAAAATTAAGGGTTGTATGTATTTTTGTATGCTGTATCATAAAAATGTAAAAACATAAAAAATTGTCTAAAAAATAAAATTTACGGGTGGACCACCCTAGACATTTACGGCGATGAAATATAGATGTTCTCCGGTTCGCTGACCTAACCGATATACGCACAAAATTTCACGAAAATCGGTCGAGCCATTTCGGAGGAGTATGGGTACGAACATTGTGACACGAGACTTTTATAAATTAAGATTATATATTTAAATCAATTTCATAATAATTAACCTCGGTTTCGTCGGGAAAAACACGCAGTCTATGCGGAAAAAGAACCGTTGTGGGATTTCAGATTTCAACAGATCTGAATTAATATAATATAAATATATATATATAATTTTTGTGTAAAAATGACATAGCATTAAGAAATATATTAGTTCGCTTAACCACCACACCGGCTCGTCGCATATACTATTTTCTTTTAAGGTAGGACAAAATTAAGAACATGAAATTAATTATAAAATGTTTTTTTTCAGAATTCCAAGTTACTTTGGAACTATAACGCCAGACCGCGCGGCTACAGCTGTACTAGACAGTGTTCGTCGAAACTACGTCGAGGCTTCAGTACCCAAACACATGCTCTTTTTGGGCAATGTTCTACGTGTATTGCCTCGAAAGGCCAATATGATGATACGAGATTTGTTGGATACAGGAGTTGATTTCGCCTAAACGCTTATAGATAGTAAAATAATGAGACTAAGCCATAAACGCAGCAGTATAAGAATAATTATCTTACTATTATTTTGCCTGAATGTGTAAAATTTAATTTTCTAATAAGCATCTTTAGAATAAATGTGATATTTTACTCAAAATTTACGAAGAAATTAAATAATATCGCTTTTAATTATGTTTAAGTATTATGATTGACTTGATAATGATAATTTTCCCAATCATTGCGAAGGTTATCAAAATTATCATATTACTGAAAAGATTTATACTATCTGAACAAGTGATAATTTAACACAAAAATTTATTGTTTGTTTTTTTAAATTTAAAACAAATAAATAACGGTGTTTTATATAGGATGCATGATTGATCTCTTAAAAAAATATTGTTAACAAAGATGTAGGTAATTCATTTACATTTAATTTAAAAAAATTGAATTTTATGTGAATTAAGCTTTGGTTTCAATAGTTTCCCATCATTATTCTTTCATGAAGTACCTAACATTCCTAAATCAATCGAATTGTTATGAAAAAAATTGTTTGTTGCTTATTTTTCGATATAGATAAAGTTCAAAGCTATTATTTTATAAGTAAATATATATCTTTTGTACTGTTTTTAAATCATTATTTAAAAAATATTTTCTATGAATAAAGGTTTTTAGTATTTTATTATTATTGTGTTAGATTTTTATTTACGTTAACTTTTGTTAAGCTATAATTTTTCTTTACAATTTAGATATCAGCCAATAATTGCAGTTGCTTAATTGTATGTCAACAGATTATGATTCGGTGATGATTGTCTCGGTACATAAGATAGTATGCACATACATCTCTGAGGAAGATAAAAACTCTTATTTAATGTGCGTGTTTATTTAATATTAAAATGTATTATCAAAGGTGTAGACATATAACATAAATAAAAATAAATTGACTTAATAATATATTTGTTAAAATGAACAGTGACTAACAATTTAATTTGCAACAGCTGTTTTAGCTTTATTTTGAATCGGCAGAAACAGTTTAAACTCTGCTGGAAGTTCATCCTCAGAATAAAGTCTATCAGAAAAGTACACTCTTCTAATCCTACAATTGGCATGTATTTGTACCCTCAAGGTTTCAACATAATTTGTTCCATATGCTCGTCTGGTGAAATCTGCTAAATTGAATTGTATTTGATTCCAACCTTCATCTAACCTCATTGGCATTGTACAAATGAATGGCTTAACCCGAGTTGTAGACTGGTAGTTGCTAGCACGGAACCGCCTTCTTACATTTTTGTCATCAAGTACCTGTTGGTAAGTTTTATTTTAAATTTAAGAAAAAAAGCCTTTAAATTCCATCTATAAGAGTTTAGTGTTTTATCGTAAAAATTTACATATTTTGTATACCTGCACTTCGAAGGTGAAATACTTCTTTAAATTTTTGATTATCATAACCAAAAAGGGAAGCTTGATGCCAAGGGTTTTCTTTGGATCAGCTGGGCAAGTAATATACGTCGTTGACACATTGGTACCAACGATTTCCAACACTAAGCTTTGTATATCATTGTCAGTAATCCTCTTTATGTGCCCATTTCGAACTTTTTTATCCCAAATTTGCAAAGGCTTACTGCCTATACTGTAAAGAATTGAAAGGAAACCAGACTGAAACGTATTCTTGAACATTGCGAAGGCACCGTGGTCACGATATCTTATCCATGTATTTCTTAATTGCTAAGAACTATTGTTTAATCAATAAATTGCAAGTTTTCGCGGCTCTAATAAAATGACAATGTGACAACAAACACGAAAATTTAGAAACTCCGCCATTGGCCGGCTGGCGGCTTGTATTGTTGGAAGTTGCCATAGCAACGAGATAGACTATATTCCATGTAACGTTATAATTATTATGACATCAATATCTTAATTTCACTTCATTTTTTGTTCAAATTAATAATTTTGATAAATCATTAACGTTATGAAAATAATGAATTTGACTACAACCCATGATCATTTTCTTAGACGTACTCTTTACTAAAATACGGAGATAAGCTTTGTCTTTGTCCAAAAAAATCCATTATCTAGAGTTGAAATGATTCAGCATCAGACAGTGACAATGACAATATATGTCAAAAATTTTGACAGTGGAACTAAAATCGTACGATGCGTTGCACACTGCTGAAAAGTAAAATTTATTGAGTTTCATTAAAATTATTTAGTTATTGGTGTAAATATTTCGTATTTATAATTTATATATACTACAACATGAACTAATACTTTTTCTAGTGAAATTCAGTATAATGTGCTTTTGTTTGTTATTTTTTGTTTAATGTGATACATTGAAGATGACCGAAAACTCATCATCGAAGAGGTAAGTGTAATATGTATTTTGTTTGGTATGATCCATTAATGCAACTTACTACTCGCTCTGATGGGTTGGGTGTTAAATACCACCTCACGTTTTTGACGATACTAATTATCTAGGAGTGTCCGGGGGACCTTCATTGGAACACCTCCAAGTGAGTTTTGCTCCGGAAACGCGTCTTAATATTTTTATAAAAAATTTAAAGTTTTGTGTAATGTATTAAAATTTGTAAACAATCCGCCATTTTCTACTTTTCTATTGGTTATAAGTGATGTGACGTTCACTTAAAAAAATCGTGTTTTTAATTTATCGATTGTTAATAATCGTTTTATTTATCGATTATTTCCTCATTTTTGAAATTTAAAGTTATAGAATAATCAACATTGAAATTAACCTAATTTCGTGTTGATAGATTATAGGGTTCCGAAATTTTTTGAAATTATCGATACCTACTCGTCTGTATATTCTAATTAGTACTTGTATTTCATTGTTTGCAACTTTCTATATTATTTAATTTCTACTAGAATAAAGTGTTTACTTTAATATCCAAAAAGTACCCAAAACCGAATCAGAGCACCCCACTATCCACGTGGTCTTGTCTGTCTTACCCCTAGAGTGTATATAAATAATCGGAGGCGCGGAGGAAGAGCCTCCGCAACCTCGGCTTTTTGGTCGCCTTCGGCGACCAGCCTCAGCCGCTACAGCTTTCATAATGCCTGTGCTTTGTTACAGCGGGTGGGGGCTGCATTTCCCGTAGCGCCGGAGCTGTCCACAAAAACAAATATTATTTAGATTGGTTAGGTTAGAGTTAGTATATGAATATTTGGTCGCCGAAGGCGACCAGGACGCCGAGAAGCCGAGGCTTGAATAAACAATTACTATTTAGATCGGAGCTGTCCACAAAAAAAAATATTATTTAGATTGGTTAGGTTAGAGTTAGTATATGAATATTTGGTCGCCGAAGGCGACCAGGACGCCGAGAAGCCGAGGCTTCAATAAACAATTACTATTTAGATCGGAGCTGTCCACAAAAACAAATATTATTTAGATTGGTTAGGTTAGAGTTAGTATATGAATATTTGGTCGCCGAAGGCGACCAGGACGCCGAGAAGCCGAGGCTTGAATAAACAATTACTATTTAGATCGGAGCTGTCCACAAAAAAAAATATTATTTAGATTGGTTAGGTTAGAGTTAGTATATGAATATTTGGTCGCCGAGAAGCCGAGGCTTGAATAAACAATTACTATTTAGATCGGAGCTGTCCACAAAAACAAATATTATTTAGATTGGTTAGGTTAGAGTTAGTATATGAATATTTGGTCGCCGAAGGCGACCAGGACGCCGAGAAGCCGAGGCTTCAATAAACAATTACTATTTAGATCGGAGCTGTCCACAAAAACAAATATTATTTAGATTGGTTAGGTTAGAGTTAGTATATGAATATTTGGTCGCCGAAGGCGACCAGGACGCCGAGAAGCCGAGGCTTGAATAAACAATTACTATTTAGATCGGAGCTGTCCACAAAAAAAAATATTATTTAGATTGGTTAGGTTAGAGTTAGTATATGAATATTTGGTCGCCGAATTTTCAATTATTTTTAATATTAAAATCGAATACAAAAATCGATTTTCACTTTAAAAAAAATCGATTATTTTTCACATCCCTATTAATTTTATAAACTTAATCGGCCATTTTGAATGTGGTTTATGCTAGACTAGCGGTAATTAGTTTTACAGTGCAAAGTTTACTTTATAAATCAGTTTCTTTTTTATTTTCACGTGAAAGTGCGTTATTTTATTTGCATTTTTTGAAACTTGGCTTTACATACATAATCAACACTGATTTCTCGCGATCATTTTCAGATTTATAGTGATGGCGTCTACAAGTTTTACTCGTGAAAATGATTTTGAGGACGATGGGTCCGTTGTGAATCGTGACTTGAATAGTGAGGAAGTGATCACATTTTCCGGAGCAAAACTCACTTGGAGGTGTTCCAATGAAGGTCCTCCGAGACTCCTAAATAATTAGTATCGTCAAAAAAGTGCGATGGTATTCAAAACTGTTACCGCTCTGATTTTCCTAATATTAGCATTCGCAGCATAAGCTCACGCTTACCGTTTTTTGTTAATCTTTTATATATGTGGTAGATTACTTTTAATGTAAAAAAACCTTGTATAAAAATGTTACTAAAACAATACCTCCAAAAACTTTAAAAAATATAAGATAAAATTGGACACACAAAAATATCTAAAAAAATGACAGTAATTATTTGTCACAATTGTCATAAAGCTCTAAAAATTGTATAACCTATGTTAGCACACAATAATAAATATTTCTAGACATCAGAATAAGCACTTAAATTATTTAGGGATATATAATTAAGATAAGCTAATTTCAATTTAAAGAAAAAAGGTAAAAAGTTACAACTACCCACAGTAAATTTCAAGCATAAAAAATAAGTAAGTAAAATTTGTCTTTCTTTTTTATTCATAAATACATATAATATTGCTTTTGAATATATTAACTACCATTATTACTTCTGTCCTAACAAAGTAGCTACCTACCTACTTTTTGTGTTTGATCTATCTAAAGACACAAAATAATAAAAGAAATATTGTTTGTAAAATACTTTAAGCATTTTAATACTTATTAAGTTTTTTGAATTTGTTTAATATGCAGATAATACAAACATATATATATGTAAATAATTAATCAAGTGAATATGAAAGCAAAACAACATTATTGTTGATTAAAGTTCTTAACTATCATAACATAGTAGTTAATATTGTTATGTTAGACCAATTATTAGGTTTAATTAACTTTTTATAGCTTTGATAATTGACTGTGTAATCTATATCAATTAATTATAATGTTAAAACATCTGTTTGACTTTTCTAATTGCTCATCTATATACAACTAAAAAAAAAAATCTTGACTGTAGTAGACGCCTGTAAAAAAGTGACTAGTTTAGTTATTTCAAAAGTATGTTGGTATATAAATCTATTAATTTTTAATAAAATGACTTTGTTGTTTATGTTTAAATAGTTGAGTATTTTTACTAATTGCTTTATGATGTACGCATAATACTATGCATAAAGATTTTCTGCTACTTCTTGATATTAATTAACCAAAATAAAAAAGGATCTAGGACTTAAACAAAAGCAAAGCTGCAGACACTTTAATCACAGAACAATTGTTGCGTCCTATGAAAATTCATGTTCCGCTACAATGGATAGATATTCTTTTTTTAATAAAATAAAATCTTCATTGTGGTGCTCTTTCCATAGTTTAATGAAGCTATGTGCTCGCGTAATTCAAGCTTCTCTGTGGTATTTTCATAACTAATCATTTGGGTTAGGCCTAATTAGGTTCATTGTGGGGTTTTCCCGATTTCCGCGGGTTTTCCCGATTTCCGGCGGGTTTTCCCTACTACGTATATATATACGCTTTCTGATTCTATTCGTGTTAGGGAGCGTTCAAGTATTACGTAACGAATTTTGGAGGGGGGTCCTTTTATTTTATATATTTATACAAAAATCGTTACGGTGCGTTACACGGGGGGAGGGGGGGTCAATATTCTCCAAACATTGCGTGTCGTAATACTTGAACGCTCCCTGAAGGATGTGGTGGATTTTAAAATGTATAAAAACTGCTTTTTATTATTATAATATAGCGATGTGAACTGACTAAATAAATAGGCTAATAAAAGGTGTTAAGGTACGTGTCCTGTAGACACGGACTGTTTACGGTGGGCTATTGTTTATTTTCTATGGCGAGGCAACGACGCTGATCGCAGCCGACTTGCCGCCTATTGTTCTAAATCAACTCGTTATACAACTGACCTGGCGAGGAGCGATTGATAGTCGTTATTGTTCTGTGAAAAGTTTTTGAGGTATACAGTTCTACGACAGAACATAGGTACTTGTGTTGACCTTTTTTTTTTTAATTTGTAGATATTATTATGTTCTTTAATATTGTGTACAATTTGTTTCTATCATCAATAGTTTTCGCAGCGCATGCGATGAAAGATATTTTATAGGCATTGTTTTACACTTGGGTAACATTTTAGTTTTAGTAGTGATCCTTATTTTTTCTTTCAATTAAAATAGCCTTAGGCCTAATATAATATATTAGCGATAATGTATGGTACATTCAAATGGTGCAAGAATTTTTAAAATGGGTCCAGTACTTTTTGAACCATTTCTTTACAAACATACTTACATACAAATCTTTCATCTTTATAATATTAGGATAGATTTAAGCAAGCCCATTAACTAAATCTAAACATTTATCTACGCGGCTTATGAAGATGTATATATATTTGATCTTGGTCCTTTTATAGTGATTAAATAAAAAAATAAATCAGTGGCGCTACAACCTCTTTAGGTCTTGGCCTCAGATTTCTGAATCTGTTTCATGATCATTTTTAAATCTAATAGGCAATTAGGTGATCAGCCTCCAGTGCCTGACACACGCCGTCGGCTTTTTGGTCTAAGACATGTCGGTTTCCTCCACGATGTTTTCCTTCACCGTTCGAGCAAATGTTAAATACGCACATAGAAATAAAGTCCATTGGTGCACAGCCGGGGATCGAACCTACGACCTCAGGTATGAGACTCGCACGCTGAAACCACTAGGCCAACACTGCTCAATAGTTTTATAGTATATAATAATGTTATAGTGATTACTTCAAGAAATATACAATCCGCGTGGAACTATCGAAAAGCGAACTAGTATTTATGCGGATTCTAGGTCGTCGATCTAAGACGACTTGTCAGTTTAGCCAGCTTTCGTTTAGCTTTAAATAAACGCTGTACACTTTATGTGGGAGGTAGCTACCTACATATTTTGTAGCTTTTAATAGAGTATTTAAGCACAGGAAGCATTGAATTGTTGTTTATTTAGATAAAACTAGCTTGTGGTCTCGACAGTAAGGGCTTTAAATCAATGAGACTAATTATATGAACTTATGATGCATTTTGATGTATGAAATTAAAATTTAAAAGTTTACCGAAGCTCGAGTTCATTTGCTAAAGTTCATTGACCGGGTTCACTGCAAAATACTGCGAGCGGAAACACATACGTCAAATTCTAGAGCATTTTCTCGACATTGCTTTTCTATGAAGCATTCGACCGCTAATAAATATTAAAATTGTGTAGTTTTGCTTTTGTTTAAAAATATTTTCGCGAGTGTTATGCAATACAAAAATTACATTAATACATATTTGTCCTTCCCGTTAGTGTATTGTAGGTTATATTATTGTGATTTTTATTTTGTGATGATTTGATATTTTAAAAGAGTACCGAGAGCCTTTTCTCTCGGCCTATACCCTCTGTCTTCTTTTCCGATGAGTGATGTCTACCGATACAAATTTAATGACGTGGAATAAGTGATACCTGTATCTTATATTCCTTAATAAACATATATTTATATTTTTATATTTTCCTCGAAATTTAGCAAAGGTTTTTATCAAGTAATTTCTTTTAGAAGCCTTTGGAAGCCATTGTTATATATTCCTTTTCTAAAGTAGGTTAATCCCGGAGCTAACACGTCTTCCTACGTTACCCTAGTAAAAAGGTCAGCATGGTTGATCGTTTATTATTAGATCTATGCATTGGTAGACATTATTAACTAGAAATTCTTTGAAAATAGTTTATGCATGTTTTAAATTTTATACCGTTTTTAACCGCTGGCTCCTTCAGACGTCATTGTAGATTTTATGAAAACGTAGCTCTGGTTTATTAATCTGTACTATATAGTTTTTAAATAATTTTTACCTTACAGTTTTAACTTTACATTTTTAGGCATCAAGGCACAAGCCTTACTGGTGTTTTGGTGTTTTTTTACTCTTAGTTTATTTATAATTTATAAGTAATAATAAAAATAAACCCACGTTAATTGCGATGTAAGGTACATAATTTTTATATAATAGGGGGGCAAACGAGCTTGCGGGACGACCAAAAAGGGCAGTCTTCGCAGCCCATAGACACCCATTTTTAGTGGGTGCGTTGCCGGCCTTTCAGGGAGGGAGCTAATATATAATAGCCTTCCAAGATTTAAGGACTAAAACGAAAAATCATTTCGAATCAGAATTTATGATGAGTATTGATTAACCAAACAAATAAATATTATTATAAAGTCTAATATTATATTTTATAGGGAAAATTTTAGTTTTTTAAAGTCATTGCTACACTTTAAAAACCATAGGAAATTTTAGTTTCATATTTCTCCATTGGGGTATGCATTCCTTTTGACTTAGCCTTGCATCTTAATGTTTTGAATCATTGTAATATTCATGTTGTAGTTTATATTGCTCTTGAACAAAGACACGTACTTGTCTTTGTTCCTGTATAAGATAAACAATTCGTATCGAATAGATATTTTGCTTGTCCAGGGGGTTAGGGTTAGGGTTGGTGGACTCAGTTTCCGCAATTAGACACTTAATTGGTCCGTTGTGCGTTAAGTCCTGGCTAATTTAGCCAGCCCAGCTCCTTCCAGAAGCACAGAAGTCTTCTGGGCATTTCACAAGCTTCCCGGAGCGACCTCACTGTTCCGAGGATTTCTGCACGTTGATTAGCCACAGCCTCGCATTCCAGGACTACGTGGGTACTGATTCCTCTGCGCTGAAACAGCCTCTTTGCTTGTCCATAATATATATTTAATTTAAATTATCGGAAGTGTTGACCTATTGGTGTGTCAAACTCAGGTCCTACATTCCATACCGTACCGTTTGATTATTTTTATGATGGAAATTTAAGTAGGTACATGACTCAATAATGACGACGCGTGTGGTACAGAAAGACTGTGTGAAAGATAAGTAAAAAAAAGGATGCGGTCTGACGGCAATACCCATAACAATAAGAGGGTAAGGCCAATAATAAATATTTTTTTTAATTTTGACCCTTATAAGTTTTCAATGTGATTTAATAAATTTTGATTTGTTTTGCCGAGTCTGTGATAAGAAGAATTGTTTAATAGCTATTTTAGGTGCAAGACCTTAATTCTTTTATAATAATAATGTTTTAGAATATTATTGAAATATACAGTTCGCAGGTACTGCTATGCATGTTTTCACTTAAAGTATGTAGTTGCAATATACAAAAAAAAAAAGTTTAAGCGCGCCCCTAGGGAGCGTTCAAGTATTACGTCACGTAATTTTTGGAGATTATTGACGCCCTCCCCCCGTGTAACGCGCCGTAACGTTTTTCTGTACCCAAATACAGTTCTGTAACCAAGTATAGTAAAATGTTTCGTGACCACCTAGTGATTCTTTATACCTAAAAGTTACCATTATGTGGTGTAAAGTACTAGAAAGTCGAATAATATTAACAACAACGCGTAATTCAATCCCCGCCCCGCATCGTAACTTTTTACAAAAGGACCCCCTCCTCCAAAATTCGTTACGTAATACTTGAACGCTCCCCTAATTATCAATCCATTGGTTAATTATTGAATTCCCGAAAATAATAAAATCTTACAATAATAAATATCTAATTACAAAGTCTAAAATGCATATCAACAGAACAAGAACTAGAAAAATAAACTAGTCCGGATTAGAACAAGTTCAGTCGTTTTGATTGGACTTTGGATCATAGAGGTAGTGATAATAAGACCTACAGTGCCTTGGCAGGGGAGCATTGGTCCCCAGGCGCGTACGAGTGAAAAAAAGGTGCATCTTTTAAGAATGTATCTAATTATTATTGTTTGATATTGGGTCGTGTCTCAATTTAGTCTATGGATTCTTTATAAAAAAGGTTTCGAAGTTTAGTCCTTGAATATTTAGTCAGTTATAAGCGTTAGTGCAAGCCGTTCGTGTCATTATACAATGAGTGGTTTTTCTTTGTAAATATAAGGAAGATAGTGTTACGTCGTATCTTGCTTTGCATGTGTGTCTCTTCGATTTAAATAGTGGAGAAATAAAGTTGAGAATGCAAGTCTATGGATGCGGACGGTAAATTAATATTCTGGAAGAGCGGGCTGTGGGAGGGGGGTCTCCCCACTCTCAGATGTGACACCTGTAAGAGACGAAAGGTGGATAAAATGAATGCCAAAACGTTAGAAAGACCGAGGTGAGTTTTTTAGAGGCAAAATCCAAACTTGTACGGGATAGTCTTGTAAATAGAGACTATTATCGCATATCCATGTACAATATAAGTAATCTTCTGCCTTTGGTATTCGACTTTGTGCCTTAAGTTTAAGAATTGGTATTACAGTTATTTTGAGTTGATAATGACAACATCTCAACTAAAAAGAAAGTCTTGGAAGTTGAAGTGAAGTGATCTTCAAGGATTTACAGATGTAAATTAATAGATTTTTTTTATGTAGTAGGAAATTATTAAATGCCAAGGGAATTAATAGACAAAACTGAAAATAATGGTAGTCTAGATTTTTTATTGGACACTAAAATAAATTAGTACAATTTGACGAGGAACTCAAATTAATAATTTAACATTAGATACATTAAACACAAACTTGTTTAATTAGTATTGATTGAAAAGCTCAACCGGCTCCGTAGATGTGCCCAAAAGACAAATTTAAACATACGCTGTACTCGACTTTTTGGTAATCTTTCAATCGCAGCTTTTAATCCAATTAAATTTGTATAAAAAAAGTTTCATGTCCAATTGATTGGAAAAATACAGCCGAAAAGCATAATTAAGTATTAATTGTGTTAATATGCAACTATAGAAAACCTCTCTGCATACTTTATGATTCAGAATTATTTATTGTTCTACATGATTACCTTACATGAACATTTTTATCCATTGCTACGCGTAAAAAATATTCAAAAATTAATTAAAATTGACAAAGCACTTTAGTATTGTAATCTTTTTAATTGTAGATTGATCTTTTCGAGACATTTCGAGTAATTAAGTCGGGGTATCGATTACATTTGAAATGCAATGATGACTCACGTTTTAATACGTTGAGGATGTGATTAGTTTTTTATCCTTGACATTCATTGAAAGGCAACGGAAATGGGGCTTGTGAATTTATAAAAAATGTTAAAGCTCCCAAATCCAAAGATACATAGAATTTAAAATTGAGGTATGATAATCACGTCAATTTGCCGATTATTGCAATTAGTCCTTTGAAATGTTACAATTTGAGGGCCAAACTGAACATTTGTTAGAGGACACAATTTTATTTATGGAATATGTAGGGGGGGTCAATACAAGCTTAAACCCAAGTTTGTGGGGTTTGGCGCCCTTTCCCCCGGCCGCCATCTTGGGAAAAAAGGGTGAAATCACGTTTTTGGCTATATCTCCTAAACTATCCATCGCACAAAAAATTTGTAAAGAAATATTTTGTAGCAAATCGCTTTGCCTACAATTATGTCTGTGTGACTTTTTATCATAAAGCCAAAATTCTAAAGTTATAAGTAAAAAAAGTGAAAAAATACTTTTTTTGCTTAATAACTTTTTTCTTTTGATTTTATCAAAAAAATATGTCAGAACAATTTTGTACATACATATTCCATAAATAAAATTGCGTCCTCTAACAAATGTTCTGCAAATATAACATTCCAACGAACTAAATGCGATTTAAAATTAACGATGCCTTTGGCGTATTAATTGTGAATATGCGTCAAATGTATTCATAATACTTCTCAAGGATCAACGCGATGTCAAACAGGATAATATCAACTATTTAAGTGTAACATTTTCCCGCTGAAATAGTTTTAAACTTAGTGTAAATGATCTGGCGTATTCGTATAGTTAGCAAGCTTTATTAGGAAAGCGCACCTAGTAAATGTTTTGTTCTTATCGGTGTGAAAAAAGCATATTCCTTATGGAATTATCCTTCTGGAAACTCCTGGAAACTATTATTCCTTATGGAAACAGTTATCTGTTTAAGTAATACGAAGAAGACCATATTTGAAATAATAACGAATATACTAAAACTGAAATTATATTGTTTCTGAGAATTTTTAACACACTTTTGTCCTACAAGATACTGGTTGGATCTCTTCTTAGTGTATAGTTATAAGTGAAAACTATGTTCCTTATGTATTTATTGAAAGAAGAGAGCTAAATAAGTAAATGGACAAGAACAGCCTCAATTTGGTCCGGAACCTAGACACTGTGTCCTGAAATATGGCAAGCCATTCGTGTACATGGTACTTCTATTCGATTATAGTTCTAAAACATTGGCGTTTTTGGCGTGATTTGAACCTGAACCTTTCTTCACGGTAGTTACGTCTACTTTCTCCTGTATAGTAAAATATATTACCCACAATTTAAGAGCTGGACATCCACACGAACTTTCTCGAAATCCCTTTTTTTGCTTACCGTCCAATTATGATTTACACATCATTTGTACTGCAATGCGGTAAGGATTCACGTAATCCATATTCAAAGACTTCCCTTTAAAGTGATTTGCTTTGATTGATTTGATTAATTGTAAAGGTCCTTTTTGATATTATTGTTCGCGAGTAACACAAGAATCAGGCCAGCTTTGTTATAGAAAGTTTATCTTCGTTTAAAAAAATCTAAATATTTGAGGGTAGTTGAAACGTTAGTAAGTGGGTAGATACAAAATTAATCTAATACGTTAGTAGAGTTGCTTTAATATTTGGCGTACAAGTTCTTACAAATTCCGAGGAAATATTTCTAATAAATGTTTAAATTGAATAAAAGCATTTTTACAATCTAAGCAAATAGAATTTATGTACGGAAATCTCCTTTGAAATGAGAACCTAGACGTAAGAAGATTAAAACAATCGAGAATCGACGCAAGTAATACAATTCTATTTAGGAATCTCCAGCTTACAATCTCAGGAATGTATCAGTATGACTATATAAAGAAAAACATTCCATGGACACAGATGTGTAGCGCACGTGTTACGAGCTATTTTAAAGCGATGCTATTGTTATATGAATATCTTTTTAATATATTCATTGTTATAGAGATATACGAGGATGTAAGTGCGTGCTCCTATTTCACCATGCCTCCTGCTGATAGAGGACAAGTCTTTGTTTTTTTTTTTAATTTATGTTATTATTAATTACTTGATATGTGATGTGGAACATGGTGTATTGGCTGCAGCGCCTTACAAACGTTGTGTAAAAAAATGGCGATTAAAAAGAGTGGCGGAGAGTTTATTGCCAGTTCTTCTTTCCCGTTCTACGCCCTTGATTTGAGAACTGGCAGTAAATGTAAAATTAGAAGCATTAATATGTATTTCTTTACTAACAAGTCATAAGTGTAAATTATGTTACCTATATGATTAAATGATTTTTTACTTCTACTTTTTATATCGAAGAATATGTGTCCCGTTTACCAGGACATACATTAATGGTGAGATTCAGAAACGAAACTTATCGCCAACTATTTCAAAATCCAATAAATTTTTGACCTACAGGTCAAACTTCGACCTTGACCTGGGGAATGTAGACAGGTATGCTAGTCACATTCGACCTTATAAAGATACTGTGATCGTTGCCATGGTAACGTTGTTTTCTATTAAAAAAAAACTTGGTTACCGATTTTTGAGTTCAATCAGAGCTTGATTTTTGCCCTAAACGAAATCACATGTTACGATGTTTCTATATAACTTGCTATAGGAATTACAAGAAAGCTTTACTAGAATATTCCTTAAGTCTAAAGAAAAAGGTGGCTTAGCAGTAGATAACGTGATTTTCATGATCCCGGACGTATTAAACTGTCGACGACCTCATAAACCTGCTTATAAACCGATATACAGGCTTAAATTAGATATTGGTACGATGTAGCTGGTAAATTAATTGTATGTCAGCCATATTGGTATTACTGGAGCATTTCTGGAACATTTCTATTCATAATTAAATGTATACAAAAACATACATGAATAATGGACCCATTGAACGAAAATGCTGCAATCTGTGGCAATAACCATAGATTATTACTAGCCGTTTCGCGCCCGCTTTGCTGGATGAATTAAAATAAATTTTATGTTTCATTATTTTATTTTTTTTCATATTTTTATTATTCTTCTTTTTAACTTCCCGCTAAGAAAATTGAAATATTTCGAAAATCGAGTTTTTAACAGATGTTGACGTTTAGAGGTTCTAGGAAGCCTCCCCGAATGTTTCCGCGGTGAAGTCCGTATGGATAAATTTTCATAAAAGTAAAACAGCAATAAAAAAATGAAGGGACGATTGGAATTTAATAAATAAATAGCCATAAACCATCTAGGAAAAATTTCGCATCGAATGGTGGTAGTTTCATGTCGATACGATCAGTGGTTTAGGCGTGATTGAGCCTCAAACGAAGACCATTTTCATTATATATATATATATAGATTTATTATTAGAAATATAATTTAGTGATTTGAAATGAGATCTTCGGTACTATACTTGAAAACGTGCTTTGAGTCGATGAATAGAGGCCATAGCGTGTGTTGATTCACTTTTTAATTTCAGTTTCAATTCCGTTTGATAATTGATTGCTCGTTCGCCTTTCGAACTGGTTGAAACTGGCAACATAGGAAAATTTCGAGTTGGTTATGAACATAGATAGATAGTTTCTTTCGTTTTAAGTACTACACATTCAAATAAGTACTTCAATAGTATTCGAAACATGTTAATTATGTATTGAATTCGAATGTATATCGAATAGTTTTTTTAGATACATGTACTACACAATTCAAGAAAACTCTCATGTTAATGAATCCACGTTCATAACCTCGTTCTTCTTATAGTGCCATCTCCTTTTTTGTCATCATCATGGTTGGCGATCATCATGGCTACTTTAATTTCGGATGCCGCGCTTCTTTTATAGTATGAAAAGTCGTCAATGTACACAATAATTCTAATATCTAATATAGGTCGTCTACATATCTATACATATGTTGCTATTGGGAGGAACAAAGTACCCTACTGACGGATATTTCTATATGTGCGCAACTAATACTGGATCATACTGTGAAGGAAACGTTCATGACCTATTCGACGGCGTGTGATAGAAAACTGATCAACCTACCAAAACTATAAAGATAACTGATACATCTATATCTGATACCAAATACATAAGATAGGGGGGGAAACGATCCTACGGGACGGCCATAAAAGGCAATCTTCGCAGCCCATAGACACCCCTACCCGACAAAAAAGGCCCGAAGGAGGCTACGACATGTCTTAACGGATCCGGACGATCCAATCACGATAGCCAATGACAAATTACTAATAATAATAAAAATAAAAATCAGATTAGAGTGAAAAACCGTCTTCACCGGGGAAGGTGAGGACCTTTACTTCGTACTTCGCTCACTCCAGTGAGCTTCCGTCCTGCCCTTCAGGCGACTGACCACCCCGCGACGGCATAAGCCGAGTTCCGAGTCTCGCAGGAGAGGCCCTTGCGCCAGTCGCCAGAACTGCCCGAGCTGAGCTGTAAAGGCCCTTAAGGCCAAGATCGAGATTCCGTTGTCATTCCGGTGTCATCAAAAAACCATGGTCACCAATTTAAGTGGGTGCGTTGCCGGCCTTTGAGGGAAGAGTAAGCTCTCTTTTTAAATAATTAAACTTATCTCCCATTGAAGACCTCCACTAGCTCTCTAGTAGCCGAATAAATATGTAGCTTATTTTCATTTAGGCGTTCTGAACTTTGCAAATGTGTCAAGTGATGAACTCACGTGTAAAAATATTTAATTTATTAAGGTTTATTGTGACACGTCACGAAATCAGGTCACGTAGTGTTTACTGTTAACCGCAGTTAATGAGAACAGCTGTATTAACCTGCAGGGTTACTCTGTGAAACAGATACCTAATTATTTACTTAGGATTTTTTAAATCACTTATCTAATACGAACCTTTGACTCGTAAAGGCCGATTTACATTATCTTAGTTTTTAGGACAGTGCTTTAGGATAGTACTTTAGTTGAAACATGTAAACGCTACTTGCTTTAGTAAACGCTACGCTAAAGAACTTGCCTTTCAAGTTGTACTAAAGCACTCTCCTAAACACTAAGATAATGTAAATCGGCCTTAATAGATAAGTGTCTTTTAGTAGTTAAGTAGTTGAGATATTGGAATCAAGCCATAAGGACCTCCAGGAATTAGTACTCTATTTGGTAATGGGAGAGCCATTAGATAATTTCAGACTATTCCTGTGTATTTAGACCCAAATATTCCTATGAAAGAAAAATTACCAATGACACACGCTATACCTCATTGGATACGGAACTTCGTGAATGTGTTTTGTTTTAAGCCATACACTTCCAAGTTGAGCATAGCAACGTCCAAAACAATGTCAACGGAATGATTCACGGGTCATTGACCTATTGGTTCATATACGCGTGGTTAACAAACCCCATGAAATGATAACCAATAATCAAGCGCCCTTTAACCTCACAAACTTTAGATTTATTCTATTTTTAAATATGTTTCCGCTGACATAAGATAATAAGCCATTTTTACCTGTCAATATTTTTTTTTTATAAAATAGGCAGCAAACGGCAAAGGCCTTATGGTAAGTGATACCGCCGCCCGTGGTCACACTGCCAAAAGCTCACGTCACGTTGCCGGCCTTTTAGGAATTGGTACGCTCTCATATTGAAATACCCTATGTCGAATTGGATCGGAAATACTTAAGTGGGCAGCTGGTTCCACATAGTTTTGATGCGCGACAAACAGTGCGTTTACCTATGTAGGCACCTTTATGAATGTCTAAATGATATTTAAATTAAAAAGGATTATCACGATATGCTTTTTAGTTTCCGAAAAATGTGAACAAACGTACACTCAGGTTAAGGGCACAATTTCAATAATATCATATAGAGGTATCACGTAAAGGATGTGTAATTAGTTCATTTTTGTTTGTTTCTAGATGTAAGATTTTAGTGTGGTGTCCATTAGCAAACCAAGAATTTGTTTAACTTAAAAATCAGAACGTCTTTCAATTGTATTCAATTCATTTTTCTCACGCAATGCCATTATATTAAATTCACATGAACCCGGCTATATTACAGTTATGGGTAATAATATCTGAATGTATGCGTCATCGAAGATAAAATACTGGTAAATTCTGAAATAAGTTGGACAAACTAATCAGCAGAATTCGTTTTTAAATTCCCACTACATATTTCGACTTTTGAATGTATGTGCAATACTAGATTTTGCGAATTAATATCAAGTTATAAGCAGTGTTGGCCTAGTGGCTTCAGCGTGCGATTCTCATCCCTGAGGTTATAGGTTCGATCCCCGGCTGTGCACCAATAGGCTTTTTGGTCTATGTGCGCATTTAACTTTCGCTGAAACGAAGGAAAACATCGTGAGGAAACCTGCTTGCCTTAGACCCAAAAAGTCGACGGCGTGTTTCAGGCACTGGAGGCTACTTGCCTATTAGATTAACAAATGATCATGAAACAGAAATCTGAGGCCCAGACCTATTCAGTGGCCCAGTTATATTCCCAATACAATATTAATATTATGAAAAGAAATAATTTTTATAACTTAATCTAGGTTTGTATAGAGTTTTTTTCTAAATCAGCTATATCTTTTCGCTATATTATAGTTATGCATATAATATTAAAACGTAAATTAACGTTACGTTAAACGTGATTCGTTGGACGCCAGTTCTCATGCTGTATGATTTGTAATCTCGGGAGCGTCTTTGGCATGTTCATCCTTTGGCCAGAACTCACACGAAGGTAAAGGTTTGAAAAGCTCTTTAATTATAATCTATTTAGTTAGTAATCAAAGATTTAATATAAAAAAAAAAGTGTGACACTCGGGGACTGCCGCGGTAAAGCTATTGTATAGAATTTTTTATCAACTTATGCAATTAATATTATTTATTTATGCAGTATTTGTTTTTCTTTGATATTAATTCAAGTTTTTTCTTTGATATTATTTCAATCTACCACTCTACCAGACTCAAACTAAAACGCCTATATAGTCTGTCTCACTCTAACTCGTACCGGCTGCTACGGCCGCGCTGACGTTACGTCACCGATCTCGTCAGAGAGATGGGAATGGGCAGTATGCGTTCTGTCCCACTCTAACGCGTATTTGCCGCACCTATATTACGTCATCGTGTGTTAGGTTTTTTTCGTTACGGAATTTCTTGATTCGGTCGCCGCGCTCAAAGCCCGCGATAAAATCTATGCAATAGCTTAAAAACCAATAAAAATATTACTATTATAAAAAACACTGTTCTTCCCGCAGTCTTTGCAAACCTGTCGCAAATGCAGTACCTACTGGTGATGAAATGGGAAACGTTTTAGCTAACCAGGAATTGGAGAAGGCAGTTCGTGAATTATATCTATGAATGCAACCGGTCCCAGTAGGCGATGAACAAGTAACTTGGAAGTTCGCGTCATGCCGTCTAGTATCATGGCGGAAAGAGATAAATGTTTATTATCATATCCTGCTTCTAACGACCGTGGAGTATTCGAATTAATTTATTAGACGATTTATGACTTAAGGAATATTGACGCTAAATTTTTAGTCCAATTTAATTCTGTTTATAAAAATGTTTTAGACAAAATTAGTAATTGCTATGAGGCGTAGATGATTAAGAAAACGCATGTAGCAAATCCAATTTCAAGATATACGAATCGTAGCATTTACGATTGATATTTTGAAAATAGAAACTGGGCGTTAGTTATACGTACGATTTCTAACCCCAAAGTTTGAACCCAGACTGTGCATCAATGGTTCATTTATTGAATAAGACACAAAAATGTATCAAGAGCCTGAAAATAAAATTATTTCTCTCTTTTCAGTGAGTTAAAAAAGCTATCGGAGGAGAGTCTCACTCGACAGCCAGAAGAAGTCTTCGATATTATTTGCAAGCTCGGAGAAGGGTCCTATGGCAGCGTTTACAAGGTATGACACAGTACTAAAAAAAGTCTTTTTTTTTTCTTTTTTTTTTTGCTTGCCAACGCTCGGCACACTGACACATCGGTAAAAACAAACACAAAATACAATTTTTAATGTGACAAGCACTTAAAGGCAAACATGACATACATATAGAGATCATAACCTATTATTAAACAAAATAAACACTACAAAAAAAAACAATTTCTAATCAAAGAAAAAAATCAAAATAAAAATAACCGCCCAACGAAGACAGATTTTTTATTCTATTTCATTGATAATTGTTTAAGGTGAGCAACCATTATTGTTTCGGTGGTAATCGAACCCGCTATACACTTTTAATTTATCCTATTTACATTTCGGGTGCTTTACAGTAGTAACAGTAGGTAACAGTTGGTAAGTAGGTACTTCCCCATTCATAAAAAAAACTAAACAGTCGTATCAAATCAAAGTTGGCTTTCATCTTTTTCTCTCAATTAGTAAAATATTTTGACTTTACAGTTCCACATAGTTTTCTTTGTCGGTAAGAGTTTTATGGATATTAGTATTGTCAGTAAATAAAAATAACCATTATAGGGGGAATAATTTGAAGTTATGGCTAACTTAATAATTTATTGAAATGTCTTAATAAAATTGTGTCGTTCTATCGAATTAGTAATTACTGTAAAGATAGAATAATGATATGGAATAAAATAAAATAAAAAATAATAAAAATAAAACAATGTAAGGGTGCGTACAGACTATGTAACATATTATATAACTTGTGTTTTATAACAAGTCCACATTATGTAACCTTGTTATTCAACATTATAACATAAAATAATACTGTACACATTAGAATAACAATGCAATATAACAATGTTATATAACCATTTTAAATAACAAAAGAAAAAACAAAAATTCGTAAATGCTGGGTTCGTCCTAGCATACATATCAATAACATGTTTTATAACATTCTGTGTCCACATTATCTGAAACATGTTGTATAGCAATGTTGTACATATAACATGTTATGTTATATAGTCTGCACGCACCTTTAGGATCTAGAAAATACAGTTCTAGGCTTAAATAAATATGACACAAACTTAGGAACCACTGATATGTTGGTTTTATTACCGGTACTATAAATATAATGTCTTGAGATACCTAGCAATCAGAACCGTTCGATAATCAAAACATTGCCATAGTAATCAATAATTAAAAGAATAAAAAAAAACTTTAGAGGTGTCAAAGGACACCCGGATGGAACGAAATTCCTTTCGATTAATTTATATGTTAATTGGTATCATAACAGTATGTGATTTTCTCGACACCAATGTTACGACGAAAAAAAAAAAGCCAACATCACGAGGTGTTCCCAGGCGGTCACCCATCCAAGTACTGACCTCGCCCGACGTTGCTTAACTTCGGTGATCGGACGAGAACCGGTATATTACAATAGCAAATAGCAAAAAAGTGTCGTGACAACTTTTCTTAAGAATTTTTTCCGTCTAGCCCCCTTTCACAACGCGCGATAAGGAACTTCGTTCCAATAAATACATTTTAGTTGGATTTTTATTAGATGTTATTAGATAGTAAAATTATTTATTGTACGCACCAAGAAATATGTCTGACCAATGTCTACCAAATTTAGCCGTCAGCCTAGAAAAGTACGTAGTTTTAAAATCTTGACAAATAGCCCATTGTGATGACACTGCAATGAAAAGAGTCTTTATGTGTAGTCCACGCCTAAAACAAAAACAATATCAAAGTCTGATCACATTATAAACGCGAATGGGGCATAAATTTTAATGTGTTCCGTAACAACGTTTAATAGGTAATAAGCCTCTGTAAAATGTAAGCACAGCGACACGACAGCTTTTAAGGCGATTAAATAGTTTGTAACGCTGTTTCATAGTAACTTTAGGCAGTTATTCTGTCAGTATCAACGTAATCAAACAATAAGAGTGCCTAATAATTATTTAAAACCTCAAAAGTTTTTCCAATTACCCACAGACTCAGTCGAAACTAAGATAAGATTTAGACTCGACTTGACGCTAAGAATGACTCCGATTTGTCAAAAACATATTCGATTTTAAATTGAATCTCACTTATAAAATAAAATAAATCAGTGGGAGTACAACCTTTTTAGGTCTGCACCTCTGATTTCTGTGTCTGTTTCATGATCATGGCCATATCTAATAGGCAAGTAGCTGAACAGCCTCCTGTGCCTGACACGCGTCGTCGACTCTTTGGGTCTAAGGCAAGCCGGTTTCCTCACGATGTTTTCCTTCACCGTTCGAGCGAATGTTTATCCGCATGCATAGAAAGAAAGTCCATTAGTACACAGCCGGGGATCGAACCTAGGACGTCAGGGTCCCACGCTGAAACCACTAGGGCAACACTGTCATTAAATATCGATTCTGAATTTTACCACACAAAAGATCAAATAATGATTAGGAGTCTTTTTATATATTTATCTCGAATTACACATTAAAATTTAATAGCTGTAAACGTAAAGTTATTTATTTACACTTATTGCAAAATCAATAATAAATTTTGGTTTTATGTTATGCAAATACGTCTGCTCTACAGCATGATGCTGAGCCAAAGCCAGTTACAACCACAACACACACACATTATACACTTAAAATGTACCTTATTCCTTGAAAAAAAAAAATTTGTGCTTTTTATTATCATAATTTTGTGTGTGTGTTTTGTTAGTAATAAAGGTTATGACTATGTCAGGGAATAAAAAGGGGGTGAGTTATTAAGGGTAAAAACGGTTTATCTCTATTTCCGACAAAACTTAGTCCCATGGAAAAAAATCAAAATTTATGTGAAAAATTCAAAGAACCAAGTTTTTGGTTTTTTATTTTTATTTTTTACAATTTTTTTTTCCCACGAAATTTGCTGAAAAGTTAAAGGTTATGTGAAAAAAGTGTAAATACAAAAGTTTTAGACCTTTTTATTATCTACAACTTTGCCATTTGACTTTTTTCCATAATAAACCATTTTTACCCTTAAAAACTCATCCCCTTCCCGTTCCCGACCTCAGATCGCCCGTAAATTATTTTTCCTTTCATTTTTATAATATTCTCCTCCTTTTCCAATGAGTTTCATCCTACTATTAGTTTTTTTGGTTTCAAAAGTTATCACCCGATCTATTAGTCCTGTGCCGTTCTAAATTTAAATGAATTGCTAAATATGTTGCAAAGTGAAATATTCGAAGACGGCTGGACCAATTAGAGTATTTTTTTAAATTTATTCCTCGAACACTGAGGTAGAGAGAAAATTGCACGTAAAAATCTAAATCCTCGTTTCATTTTCTGTAGCCGTAGTAGCGTTTGGTAAAATAAATAAATGTAAAGCATGCGTTATTTACTTAACATATCGAATGCAATAGTCGTATTTAGACGGTACGAGATTGTGAGCCAATTCTCCAGTGAGTGATATATGAGCTAATTCTCAAAATACCAGTGGCGCTAGGTCTTGGGGGCCATCCATAAAGTACGTCACACGTTAATGGGGAGGGAGGGTATCACCGAAGTGTGACATCGTGTGACAAGGGGAATGGGGGGGGTCAATACTTTTGTGACGTCACATGTTAGAATTTTAAATACTAAAACCATTACAAAAAACCCAAGATCACAGTCTCGAATAAAAGTAACGCTCGAAAGTGTCCCGAAACACTATTTCTGTCTCTTTCTATAAGTTACAAGCATATATTATTGCAAAATCAGCCTTACGCGAATTGTTTAAAGTTGTTATTACAACGATTATTTTTAAATACATACATTTACTAATACATAAATTTTAAAAATGTGTGACGTCACATCAAGAGGGGGGGGGGGTATACAAATGTGACAACCTGTGACAAGGACGGGGGGAGGGGTTTAAAAGTCCTAAAATTCGTGTGACGTATTTTATGCATGGCCCCTTGTCAGATTTCTGTATCTGTTTCGTTTTTTTCATCAGCCTCCTGTGCCTGACATACGCTGCCGTTTCGTGTCAAAGACGTGGTTTCCTGACGATGTTTTCCTTCGCCTCACGACTGAGGGTGAATTGCACACATAAAAACAACGCACGATCTCTGGGTAGAGTCTCTACCAACACGGCCCAAATGTGAAACATTAGGAACAAATGAAATAATCCTTAATAGCGCGTTACGGCGTTCGTACGTAAATCCTGATATGAAATGAATACTACAGTAGGGATGTTCGATGATCATCGATGTTGAAAGCAAAAACATTGATGTTGCTATACGAAAAATATCGTAACATCGATGTTGCTATACGAAAAATATCGTAACATCGATGTTAACGGAATCGAACATCGATGTTAACTCACGACCAATGCAACTTAGACTGGGTTCACACGGCATTGTCTGCATGTTTTCTTTGTATTCGTTTTTTTAACTTCTTTCACCCGGGTGATCACATGGTAGATTTTCATTCGTGTAAAATACGAATAGCCGTAGTCTTCACACAGTTGTCACAGTGACCGAGAACGAGACAGAGCTATATTATGTGCCCCTTTAAACCGAATAAACGTTAAGTTAATTCGATTTGCTTGACGGTTTACGATATTTTGCAGTTCAAACACCGAGTAAATGGGTCTATATACAATACATGTGCCACTATTTATTCGTTAAGACGTATACTGCAAAAAAACGTGCAGGACAATGCCGTGTGAACCCAGTCTAACGAAACAAATTATGTCTTCTATTAACGCATCCACAAATCAGGTTTATTAAAATTTTGAACGCGTATTCATTCACTGCGCCCGGTCGTTCCCTTCGTTCGTTCTTCGTAGTCTTCGCTCTTTCCCTCTCACTACTACTACTACTTTATAAACAAAGAAATAGATTAAAAGGTTCTTCTTTATCAAAATTACTTTTCATGCAGTCATGTAATAATTTGTTCTGTTTCTTAATAAGTTTCGAACCATTTCACTGTATTTTATTTCTTTGTCAATTATTAATGCAAAAATCATCGATGTTCGGGTTTGGATAAATATCGAACATGTTGGGCTTTCGATTATGACATCGATGTCAATATCGATGTTTTTCTAATATCGATCATCCCGCCACAACCCTTAGAAAACAATGCTATGATGACTACCACTCCACGTACGTTTTACCTTTCCGAGAATTTTGGATAACCGGTTCCCCGTACTCCTTTAGCACTATTTATGACTCGGGTTAAATTTCAACGTTATTGATAATGCCTTTTATTGACAATTCGAAAGTTTAATAACCTAAATAATTATTTATACCGTTGTGGAAATAATGCGTTAATTTTTGTGCGATGTGTGTCGATGTTTGCTTAAATAAATGATGATTATTACCACGAAACGTAAACATACTAAAATACGTACGTTACTGCCGTTACGTTGTAAATTAATAAGAGATTTTTTAACAAATTTATTGTTATAGTAGTTCTATTTAGTTGTTCATTAAAACTCGCCAACACTCGGCACTCGGAACATTAGTACAAAAAAATAATAATGGGAATATTGCAAACATATAAGGCACTTAAACTCAAACTCAAAATAACTTTATTCATATAGGTAAACAAGTACACTTATGAACGTCAAAAAGAAGTTAAATTTATTGTAAATTTACATTTACTACCAGTTCGCAAGTCAAGGGTGTAGAGCGGGCAAGAAGAACTAGCAAGAAACTTTTCGCCACTCTTATAGACACGCCTTAAAACAAAATTGAATTGAAATTTAAACACTAAAGGAAAATCTATTTCTAGAATTGTAGTTCTATCAATATCGTTAGATAATAGTGGTTTTAATATAATTAATTAACTTTCCGAATAACACTGTTGACCACCGTATTTTTTTTTTAATTAATATTTTAAGATAAAATAAACCCGCAGTCTATCAATTTACGGCGTTATTGCAAAACCTAGATTAAAGTTAATATCGTTACGATGCCATCTCAAGTTGACAGAATGACATGCATCATAAGGCGGCGTCCTAATTGGGAGCGATCGTACGATGGCGCGATGCGTTTTCATCTCACTATCAAAGTGGTCGTGCGATGACCTAACAGGTGTCCTAATAGATCGCGCGATGTCCATCGTCCGCGACCCTCGCGCGTCGACGCATCGCGTAGTAACCGATTAGGACACTCAAAAGAGATCTGTTGCTTTGATTACATGATCGCACGATCAAACGCATCGTACGATCGTTATTAAAGCATTCATGTGCTCGCACGATTACTTGCGAGGTTCAAATAGGACACTCTGATGAAATCTGTATGTTTGAACTCATCGCACGACGAGACCGCATCGTGTCATCGTGCGATCTTCGCCAATTAGGACAACGCCTCAAGGTAAATCAGGCCGTTGCTCATTAGTCAATAATCTATAATGTTATTTCTGCCTAATGGATTATGGCTTCAGACGGCTGAGACACTGCGGTAATCCGCACTTAGTAATTAACGTTGTCAGATTTTACGTGACCATAATTTCTACTACAAAATTATTTCGATTCGGAATGAAATGCGCTCACAAATAAGTAAAATTGTCTTTATATATTAAACTTACTTAGTAAATGTTCACGCAAATATTTACATCTTATAGATCACTGCCGTGTAATGCTTTCAAGAAGGCGGTGATTAAATTTTTAAAGGCAAGGTAGGTGCCTTTATAGCGTAATAAATCAGTGGCGCTACATCCTCTTTAGGTCTGGGTCTCAGATTTCTAAATCTGTTTCATGATCATTTTTCAATCTAATAGGCAAGTAGGTGATCGGCCTCCAGTGCCTGACACACGCCGTCGACTTTTTGGGTCTAAGACGTGTCGGTTTCCTCGCGATGTTTTCCTTCACCGTTCGAGCAAATGTTAAATGCGCACATAGAAAGAAAGTCCGAAGCCATTAGCGGTGAGAACACAGAGGAAAAAGATAAAAGTTTATTTTAAAATAAATTTAAACATGTTCATTTCCAGGCGTTACACAAGGAGAGCGAGCAGGTGCTTGCTATCAAGCAGGTGCCGGTGGACACGGACCTGCAGGAGATCATCAAGGAGATCTCTATTATGCAGCAATGCGACAGCCCCTACGTAGTCAAGTACTATGGCAGTTACTTCAAAAACACGGATTTGTGGGTAGGTGTTAAATTCCTAGACATTCATTATGTTTTCGCCTACCCTCAAATTGTAAAACTAAAATTGTAATCTAATCACGAGTTAAGTTCGGTGGCGGTTGTTGTAGATATTTTCAAATATATATTATGTTAAATAACCAACCAGGCTCCAAAAGATAAACCACTCCTTATATGGAAATTGTATTCGTTTTTACAACAAACTCCCAAGCGAAATTAGAGTATTATCACTAAATAAATTCAAAGCCCTCGTTAAACGAAAATTAATCAACAAAGCTTTTTATAAATTTGAGGACTACTTAAATGATCCTAATCCTTGGGATTGATTTGCTTCAGTTCAAACAATTTGTATGACAATACTTGGCTTTAAAAAGAGTGGCGGAAAGTTTCTTGCCAGTTCTTCTTACCCGCTCTACGCCCTTGACTTGCGAACTGGTATTAAATGTAAATTTACGATTAATTTAACTTACGATTCAAAAGTGTACTTGGTTACCCACTATTTTGAGTTTGAGTTTGAAATGAACTTTTGAATATTTCTTTGAAGCTGGGTGTCAACTGGCTTTAATCGTTTAATACACGAGCTTATACGGTATATTATGTTTATAATGTAAAAAATTATTATTAAAATACTTCCAGATTGTTATGGAATACTGCGGTGCCGGCTCTGTGTCGGATATTATGAGGTTACGGAAGAAAACACTATCAGAGGACGAAATAGCGACAATTTTGTGTGATACGTTGAAAGGTCTTGAGTATCTTCACCGTCGAAGAAAGATCCATCGAGATATCAAGGCGGGGAACATTTTACTCAACATGGAGGGTCACGCTAAATTGGCTGATTTTGGCGTGGCTGGACAATTGACGGTAAGTCAATCTAAGTTTATTTATTCTGATTGGTAATTGTTAATTTTTTAGAGCAGTGTTGGCCTAGTGGTTTCAGCGTGCGACTCTGATACCTGAGGTCGTAGGTTCGAGCCCCGGCTGTGCACCAATGGACTTTCTTTCTATGTGCGCATTTAACATTTGCTCGAACGGTGAAGGAAAACATCGTGAGGAAACCGACATGTCTTAGACCCGAAAAGTCGAGGGCGAGAGTCAGGCACTGGAGGCTGATCACCTACTTGCCTATAAGATTTAAAAATGATCATGAAACAGATTCAGAAATCTGAGGAACCTAACCTCCGATTCGGAGACCTAACCGAATTTCACGAAAATCGGTCGAGCCATTTCGGGGGACTTTAATTACAAACACCGTGACACGAGAATTTTATATATTAGATAATCCACGCGTAGGTAACATGGGATTATCATTTATTTATTACATAATAGAAAATAAGTAATAAACCCGAGGTGGTGTCCTTAAGAGTTAGTTTTATTAATAAAACAATACAAATTAATTTATTATTAATTAATGTATTATTATTAATTGAGTTATTTTAATTTTTCAGGATACAATGGCGAAACGCAATACAGTTATTGGTACGCCATTTTGGATGGCACCGGAAGTGATACAGGAGATCGGATATGACTGCGTGGCTGATATCTGGTCTTTGGGAATCACCGCTCTGGAAATGGCCGAAGGGAAACCGCCATACGGAGATATTCATCCGATGAGGGCTATTTTTATGATACCAACCAAACCTCCGCCATCATTCAGGTATTTTTTTTTATATGAACACTTCAATATAAAAGAATACATATTTTGCTAATATACACACAAACGCAAGGAAAAGATTAAATATATAATGTTTTTTTTTATCTTTTCAATGCGCATTTGTGTGCATGTAACTCACATAGTTGCAATGAACCTTTATAAAGTACTTTAGGGAGCGTTCAAGTATTACGTCACGCAATTTTTGGAGATTATTGACCCCCCCCCCCCCATGTAACGCGCCGTAACGTTTTTCTGTACCCACTAGTAAAACGTTTCGTGACCACCCAGTGACTATACCTAAAAGTTACCATTATGTGGTGTAAAGTACTGGAAAGTCGAAACTAATAGAACAACAATAACGGCTTAATTCAATCCCCGCCCCGCATCGTAACGTTTTACAAAAGGACAAAAAAATTTCGTTACGTAATACTTTATACTTACGATGTAGCACCACAGTTTTTGTAATTTGAGGATTACAAAGGATGGAGGATTAGAGGAAATATTTGATAATTTGCTTGCATTGAATAGGCTCCAAAACTACTCGACCGATTTCTGAAATTATTTCACCAATAGAAAACTACGGCTGACGAACAAAGACTATTGAATATTTATTTTTATGTTTGTTCGATAAACTATACTATTATTAGTTAACACAAAAGATTAGAGCGTTTAGGTACTTAACGTTCCGCACGAAGTCTCGAAGTAAAAATGAGTCAACGCCGGTATTGCTTCGCGTTATAAAGGTTTCTGCTACAAGATGGCGTTAGTCCGCTAACACTATACTATTAAAATGCCTATAGAGCGTACAATGCGGAAACTATAGACAATAGAGCAAAGTGATCTAATACAGTTTTATAGAAGACAATATCAAAAAACTCTAACCTTGAATATTTAATAAATTGAACGCTAGTACATGTTTTATTACAGAGAGCCCGACAAGTGGTCCCCTGAGTTCATAGACTTCGTAAGTCAGTGCCTTATCAAGAACCCCGAAGATAGAGCCACAGCAGAATTCCTATTGACACATGAGTTCATAGGTAAGTTTGGTTTATACAAAAAGATCTGTTTTCTTATTGAAAAATTGATAAATACTCTTATTAAAGAAAAAACTTTTTAACCGGATTAAAGTTATGTACTATTAATTTACAACTATTTAACATAATTTTAAATTTATCCGACGTTTCGCGTGCTTTACAGCGTGCGTGGTCACGGTGACTGAAGACAAAAGATGTTGGATGTCAAAAAGTATCACAGCTGTAGAGAAAGTTGCATTATCTGTATTTATTTCCCCGGAGTTGGTATCAACTAAAAGATGGAGGGTTTTGGCAAAAATGGCTCACGGTGTCCTCTACTAATACTCTTATTATTTTACATTGATTCATCCCTGAGGTCGTAGGTTCGATTTCGGTTGTTCATCAATAAATTTCCAGCTTTGTTTACTCATTCGATGTCAAAAACAGATTAGAGTAAAATCCGCCAACACCTGAGCTTCCGTCGTGCCCTTCAGGCGATTGACAACTCCGCGAAGGTCTAAGCTGAGGTCCGAGTCTCGCAGGACGCCCTTGAGCTAGTCGCCAGAACAGCCTGAGCTGAGCTGTAGGCCCTTAAGGCCAACAGCGAGATGCCATTAAAAAAAACTCGTTCGATGAAGGAAAACATCGTGGATATGGGTCTGACATGTGTCAGTCACAAGAGGCTGATAATCTACTTGCCTATTAAGAGAGGTCACGAAACAGACATCTGAGGCTCAGAACTAAAAATATCGCTTTAAATTTGATATTTTCCAGGTAACGCCAAACAGCCTCACATTCTGAGTCTGATGATAGCGGAAGCGAACGAAATCCGAGAGAGTCAAGCCTACAGGACCGCCATGAATGCCTCCAACGCCAAGACATTTGCGGCCGTACGTATAAGTACTATGAAATATATGATATGAAATTATGAAATATATTACCTATTTGCAGACAATTCAGCGTCAACAAGGTCCCATTCCCAGCTTACTTACAGATACCGGCAAACGCTCCCTAACATGTGATATGTATCTAAAAAATGTACACTTATTTAATTAATTATTTGAAATCGCAGAGTGGCTGCGCAGGCGGCGCTTCGTACAACTCGGACACTATGAAGCAGGCGAGTGGGACATTGGTTCCCGCGAGAGATGGCACCACCGAGCTCGCAGCTGGCTTGGCCACTATGGTCATCAATGAGCAGGACCTGGCCACTATGAAACGTAAGTCACGAGCCAATAGATGGCGTTACTGCTTATTAAGAAAAAGGTATCATTATTTAAAAAAAAGTGTGGCGGCGGTAAAGCTAATCCATACCATATTCTATCAACTTATGCAATTATAATTATTTATTTATGCAGTATTTTTTTCTTTGATATTAATTCAATCTACCAAACTACCACACTCAGACTAACACGCCTATATAGTCTGTCTCACTCTAACACGTACCGGCTGCACCTATATTACGTCATCGTGTGTTAGGTTTATTTTCGTTACGGAATTTCTTGATTCGGTCGCCGCGCTTAAAGCCCGCGATAAAATCTTTTTTTTAAACTGGACACTTCATTGGTTTACGATTGCTTATAGGTTATAGCACCTACCCATTTTGTGATCAGATTTTTTAATAAGCAAGTAGTTGAAGCCTGTGGTATAGGTCTGATACGTGTCGATATTTTGTTCTAACATATGCCAGTTTCCTCACGACGTTACCTATGTCCTCGCGAGTGTTAACACCTAGAAAAGTCCAGTGCACAGCAGCAAAAGTAGACAGCTGTGTTCGAAGCTACGACTTCTGGGACAAGAGTCGCACACCTGGCGATTAGGCCAAGAACTCCTTATATTATCTCGTGTGTCTCTCACATATAGTAAAATATAAAAATTCATCATTCATTTTTAACTGATTCAAAAACATAGTTTCACAATCTCAAATTTTTTATTAAAAAGAAACAACTTTCGACCGTGAACTGATCTGACTGATTTAGAAGTCCAACGAATCCGATTTACAGATCCGATTTTTATATTTTTAATTGTTCCGTTTCATATAAACATATTTCAGGCCATGATACGGACCCAATGGACACGAATAAGCCGAAATATCGGCCATTATTTCTCGAGCACTTTGAGAAGAAGGAGGTCAATCACCTCAACATGGCCGCACCCAATGGGACGCTTACCGCACATGTACGACTGCCCGAAGCTGATACTATTAGGTAATAACTGTTATATACTAATCTAAATATATATATATATATATTGTATAACTATATAAATGTTATATTGATTTGTGTACGCTTCAAATCTCAAAACGTTCTCCACCTATCGAGCTGAAATTTTAGCATGATATATAATCCGCATCAAGGATTGTTTTTATCAATTTTTTGCATTCTATCCGAAACCGCGAAAAAACAGTTTTTTAACGATCCGCGCCATCTGCCGGAAGCGAGGAAAACACTCGCGCCACAGCGAAGCGTGGCAGGGTAAAGCTAGTAATATAATATGTTTGTAACGAATTAACTCGAAAACCCTGGAACTACCGAAAATGATTTCACCTCAAAGAAGTCTGCTCTTCCTCCCAACTTAAAGTTTTGGCGAGCGTAGCTCGGCCAGAATTTTTTTTTTTTTTTTTTACTGCTTCATCCATCTGCAATCAGCCTCTTGGCTTTTATCAGATTTTTCTCGGCCAGAATGGGCGGTTTTCCCGCGACTAGCGCAAGGGCGTCTCCTGTGAGACTCGAACTTCGGCTTGAGCCGTCGCGTGGTGGTCAATCACCTGAAGGGCAGGACGGAAACTCACTGCAGTGAGCCAAGTACGAAGTAAAGATCCTCGTGGGAAATACTTCGTTACCGCGTTTCAGGATATACGTCATCACAGTGATTAAAGCCGTAAAATATAGGTGTCGCTACACACCATTACAAATTACAGTGTAAACTCTTTCTATCTCTTCGCAGTACGCAGGTGGCAGAAGTTTGTGGCGCGGCAAGTGTGGGGGCATTAATCGAATCTGGGAACTTCGAATTCGTAAGTCAACTCCACGTCGTCACTCTATTGCCTCTTCGCGCGCCCCGTGAGTTTACACACACATACAAAAACATACAATCACAATAATTACAAATATAGTAAACACATTATTTAAAAAAAATCGATAACGTTATCTAGAACAACAGGTTATTCGACTTCGGAAGGTCAAATAAGCTTTTTCATTTTTAATTCTTCAACAAAAGTAAAAAAGCCCGGATTATAAAGGCTTTATGAGGAAAAGCAAGTAGTCATAAATAATAACCACAATATATTATTAGATTTCTTTAACATTACATATATAATATATATATTGTCAAGGCAAGATCTTATGAATGGACAATAGATTTTTTTTGATTATGTTTAAACCATTATACATATATTACACAAGTACGTACACGTGCGTTCATTCGCGTACACTTCTCAACATACATAGTATATTTATTTATTTATTATTTAGTATAAAGGAGATTGAATTATTAATTCTAAAACATATTAAAACTTAATAAAAGATAGGTTTTCTTGAATTTAAAAAGTAGCAATTTAATACTCAGTATTTATTTTTAATTATAATAAAAAGTTCATATGTATATGTTTTGTCTCTAAAATAAGATTGTTTTTTTATTAGAATGATAACATTGTGCATCAATTCCCTTATTTGTGTATAACATATTGTATATTATAATATGATTTAATAATATCTAACACAGCACGGGGCGTGCGAGTAATAATCTATGTTATTTATGTTGTACAATAATTCCAAATATGATAAAAAAAAATGCCAAAGTATAGATATTTCCGTGAGTTTTTATGATATTAAAAAAATCTGTGTTTAAATTGTTTTTAAACTAGAATTCTGTGCTATGCGATTATTGTATAACATAAAACTATTAATATAACAAATTAACATTAAATATTGTAGATTTTCACGGTAGCAATGACTAGTTTCACCTTTAGATTCCTCTTCATTCAGATTCTTTGTGTTAATGTGTAATGTAGTGTCACTAATTAAATCCATACTTTTAAAACAAGCCGCGGCATTTCCATTCAAATATCAAACGTTCTTAGTCCAACTATAAGGTATGAATTATCATAGAAACTGAGTCTGTTCTGTCTTTTTCTTTAGTTATTGATTAGAAAGAGATACATGTCTACTTAATACAGTGTAATAAAATATCGATTGCAAGTATTTAAAGTTAGATATTAAAATTAGGATTTCATTTGTGGTGCAAAGCATGGAGCGCTTTTACATTATCTTCTGCCACTGTATATAATTAAGGACTAGATGTTTATTGTTTTGAAAATGGGCAACAAATATCTGATGTGGGGCCGTACAAGTATTACGTAAGCACTAAAGGGGGGAGGGGGGGTCTTTGATTTCTTATTTGGTCATTACGCCGACAGTAATTATTTACTTTTTTACACATATTACCCACACATTGTCTATGCGTGAAAACGATATGCGTTTTCGAGGATTCCTACAAAAAATTAATACGTTTGTGCACTATTATTTTTGAGCTTTGCTTACTTTTGCTGACAAGAGGAGGGGGGGGGGGGTTCATTGCAGTAAATCTGCTTACGTTATACGTGAACGGCCCCGATAATAGCGGCAGACATTTTACTCGAGATGGTATTAGGGCATCGAGCCCGGGTTTACCCGGACCGAAAAAACCCGGGTTTTCCCGGTTCTGAGGATTACAAAAAAACCCGGGTTTAATTTTTAAAACTCGGGTTTTTCGGGTTTTTTTTTAATACTTTTGTTTTTGTTATTTATTAAGTTTAAGCCATTTTGAATGCAATAATAAGTAAATGGAATAAAAAGACGCTTTGATAAATTATTATTGTACGTAAAAAGTAGCTTCGTTGCTACGTTCCTACCAATAAAACAAGCCTTGCAAGTTAAATTCGCGTTCCGCGCGTCCATCTCAAGACATGAATGAAGTGAAGTGTGGAGCAGTGGAGAGGGGAGGGTGTAGAGAAGCTCGTCGCTTTAAATGATTTAAAAACAGATATTGCATTTACTGATGATGACTGGAGAAATAAAGATGAGATTCAATAAATATTGGATGGCGAGGCGCTTTGTCGACGCGATGCAACATTAATTATAGCTGATGTTTCCCTAACATTTGCATTGAAGAAAATGGATGAAATGAAGACACCACTAAGTAACAAAATGGCAACTGCATTGAGCAAACGATGCGCAAAAAAAATACTAACTCAAGCAGCAACACTACAGTACTTGGCAAATCCGGGTAAATATTTTGAGAACAATATGTGATATGAAAAATGAAGATAAAACTGTTTTTTATCGGCCTACAGGTGATGAAATGCTAAACGAAATTGATAATCTGATTAAACGCACAACCAAAAAACAAAATAGACCTCTTAAAAATTTGCCAGCGCCAGACCAAGGCCTGCGAGAAATTGACATTCAGTTGTCTACTTTGATAAATGAAGAGGAACTGAACAGACAGTTAAGTCAAGCTGTTGCTACTGATAATACTGCTCCTAAAACTGGATCAGCTTGTCCATCAGACGATTTGCTTACTACTGTGAGGGTAGAAATAGCACTCTTCGAGAATGGCGGTACGCGACAGCGAGAGCGTTCCTCTCTTTTTTAAGTGGTCAGATGGTCAGAGGGTATATCTTAACTATGTTGTTTATATAATGAGTAAAATGCATAACTACTTTTTACTTAATATTCTGAAGAAAAAATAAATCTTTATCACTTTTTTAAACATTAAAACTGTTTTTGTAATTTGTAAAGTACTGTTTTATTTATTTAAATTCTTCCTCGTCCTTTATATTTTGTATTCATTGTAGGAAATCGATATATAAACGCAGATTAGTGCATTTAAAAAAAATTCAATAAAAAGATCGAAATGCTCGAAAAAACCGGTCTACCCGGGTTTTGATTACTCTTAGACCCGAAAACCCGGGTTTTCAAAATTGAACCGAGTTTCGATGCCCTAGATGGTATATCATGCTCGAATACCATATCTAAAAGCAGATCGCCATTTTCAAAAATGAACCATGTGGATTTAAAAGAATTCATTAAACTGGGTTTGTTCTTTGAAGTTAATAAGTTTTTGTCTTTGATTTTATTTCACCACATTGCTTTTTGCTTCACATAACATTGGTGTCATTATAAATTACTTTTAAGTTTTAACTCCATTGTCAAGTCAGACTTACTTATGGCTATATCACATGTAGTTATCGTACCTGTCGGAGGGCGAATTGGAGACGCTCCAAGCACGTCTGGACGTGGAAATGGAAGGCGAAATCGAGCGACTTCACGCCCTATACGACCGCAAACGTCGGCCCATATTAGACGCGATATCCCTAAAACGCAAACGTCAGCAGAACTTCTAGCCCCACTTACTTTGTACACACATCATTGAATGAAGTTTCCCATGGGATCAGAATATCTGCGTGTATACACCCAACGGATCGAGACTTTACATTTTACATTGAGGATTTGTCGCATTCTGTAGAAGACGTAAATTCAAACACTAATAGTATAAGATCCCGCTATACAACGACCTTCACCGAGATGCTTATTTAGTGAAACTTATTTTATATTTAATTTAATATGTCAATAAATATAATCCATATGGGTTGCCTAGCAAATTTCAGTCCAGAGTATGTTTAATTAATATTTAAAAAAAAATTTTTTTTTTATAATTTGCATGTAGTAAATATTTTGAACTTTTTTCAATCAATATTTTTAATAAGGGTAGTATTATATATGTATCACTATAACCTTCTTTTATATTAAAGATGTATATATACTTTAGTGTCACATAAAAAATATACACATAAATAATTAATTGATTAAAAACAACCTAAATTTTGCATATTCTATGGGCTTCATACTTTCGATTGGTATAGAATTTATCTAATAATCATACCGGTGAAATGTGTAAAAAAATATTTTTTTTTAAAATTAATTAAAAATACTCTGGACTGAAATTTGCTAGGCAACCCATATGGATTATATTTATTGACATATTAAATTATATATAAAATAAGTTTCATTAAATAAGCATCTCGGTGAAGGTCGTTGTATAGCGGGATCTTAGACCATAATACTAAATGTGAAATAAATTCTCCTAAAACTGTCCGGATGTCGTGAAAATTCATTCAGTGACGTCATGCATATCCCACATTGTCTAACGGAAATCGGAAATCTAATGAATGAAGATCCCTACTAAAAATTATCCGTAATCGCAAATAGAATAAGATCTTCAATCTATAGATTCTGCATGTTTCGGTTGGTACGTTATGAATTATGATTATTCATGTGAAGCTTCCCTTCGGAAGTTTAATTTCAATTATTATGATCAGTTTTGATATAAAACGATCATTGTTATAATGAATTGAATTGGTGATCTTATATTGGTCTAAATTGGTGCTTTTTTATATGAAGGTGCCAAACGCGAAGAAATCTTCGTTCCTCATTCGTACCTTTCAAAATTAAGGCCAAAATATTTCGGCAAATGCATTTTATGTCTCAAAGGGTTCGCCCTTAGTATTAATTTAGGTTAAGTTGTTACTTAGTAGATTTTGAATAAGGACGCCGAAACATATCCTCGTAGTGTCAACCTTTGTCCGCTAGATGGCTCTGATAACAACTTTGAAAGAGATGGAAAATTTTCAACGACAAATTCCCTTATTCAGCTAAATGCTAGTTTCATTCATCGTAAGGTGCTAGATGACATTTTCAATAATAAAAGCGCTGAATATGTTTTCTATTTCTAGTTTGAAGAGTCCTCCTGCGGAAGAAAGGAAAATATACGTTTTTGTAGTATATTATAGATACATGACAATATTGTAGTTTACGCCTCGGTTTTTTCCCGATTCCTATGTATCACTTACTAATTCGTTCTGGGCGTATATATACCGTTATATTACGCGTATGCCGTATATATACGCGTATGAACGTACGAGTATGTGAGTATAAACTCCGCAGTTTAATTGGTAACTGGTTTATAGAAATGCTTAATTTATGGTTTTTTGCAACGACTAACAAGAGACAATATATCTCTGGGCCAATAAAGCTAATGACTTCATCGTGTAGTTCTACGTCCAGTTCATATCTTTGATATTTTTCATATAAAACATAGGAATCGGCGAAAAATGATCTGCATTGCAGTTGTTTCTTTAGTTATTAGTTCCTTTTATTTGGATCTCAACGTCTCAATTAGGGTAACGAAAGATTCAACATTCGTACAATCGACGTTATCCTATATAATATATTATATGACTTCAGTAGTGGGTTGTGAGATTCAGAATCTATTGTAAAATTTATTGCAGTTAACACACATTAGTGTTTGAAACGAGTTTGTACAGAGATAACTTTCTATCGAAAATAGTTTGAAAGCTTAGACTAGCGTATTTTTCCCTTACAAATCCGCTTGTACAAAAGCGCATCACGCCTTCAAGATTATAAGATAAATAGAATAGTTAGAAGTGCCATTAAGTGTAAATTCATAGTATTTTCGTACTTTGAGCGATAGACATAATTTTAGATGATGTTTTCTTAAGCTGAAGTTTAGTGCCATGAGCTTTTTCTGTTCGGAGATCATATTTGATAAAAACGTACACAAATTGGCCTACAATGAAAATATTTTTTCTATAACTTTTACAGGGTAGTTTAAAATTTTCATTTTTTTCTACGTGATTCACTATTGATCTTTAAATTGTCAATAACGGCGGGCTAAGTTAACCCATTCGAAAATTTATTCGGAATCATCGTGATATCTTAGTAAAACCATTGTTACTGTGACTTGCACCAGAAACAGCTTTTACAACTTAATATAAAAAAGTTATTAAGTTTATAGATTTTCTTTGGCGGCAGCAGGTCACATTGTTTTGAAAATTGTTTAGTAGCATGGTAATATTATCAGGAACAAACTGGCAGATTAACTCGAGATTTTTTCTATATTAAAAACATTAATTGTTAAGGAAAATTGTGATTTTATAGTAATCAATGTTCTGAAGAAAGAAAATAAAACGTAGAGTAAGAGGTACTTGTAGGTTTAAATATATTTTCAGATTCGTATGTAAAAAACATTGCATATTATTTTCAATAAAAAAAATTGTCTCGTGAAAGTCTACAGTTTGATCGAAAAGTTCCGATGAAAATTTGTTTTAAACCTTAACTTTCCCCAATGTCACCCTAGTAGAAATAGCAATGTTCAAATATTATGTTACTGCTGTATATTTTTGGATGATCGACTCACTGATTAAAAGATTATTGATACAATGTCGTTTTATTTTAAATCAGCTTGCTTTTAATGTATTTTATCAGATGCCGGGAGATTTTTCTTGTGTTGTGCCTACCTTATTTCAGGTTCCGCCGCCTATTGACCATGATTGATCTAATATATAAAATTCTTGTGTCGCGGTGTTTGTGGGTAAACTCCTCAGAAACGGCTTGATCGATTCTCATGAAATTTTGTGTGCATATTGGGTATAACTGAAAATCGGACAACATCTATTTTTCATCAACCCAAATGTTAAGGGTAGTCCACCCCTAATTTTTTTTATGAAATAGCATTAAAAAATACATACAACCCCTAATTTTCACCCCTCTACGATCAACCTCTTTTTTTTATTATAAATGATAAACATGGCAAAACGACGTTTGCCGGATCAGCTAGTGCTAGAATAAAATTGTCTTTATGGTCAGCGATGACATCATATCGATGGCCCCAACGAATAAACGTGCAAGAGCTCTTACCCAAAAATTTTTTTTTCGTTTTCTTCGTTTTAATGGCCTATCATACACCTATATAATTTTTTTTAAATATTTTAGACTTCAAATAAGGCTTTTATAGCACAATATTCGTTTATTGTAGGGAAAAAATATATCTTCATATCATCATGAATAACAAAACATGCGCCTATTACATATTATTTGTTTCTTAGAGTACACCAAAATAAACGTGTTAAATCAATCTGCCGCTCGTGCCTATCCTATCCTTTCGGCAATTACTCTTACACGATTATTCGTGTAAAAATGGAAGCAACTTTTACTAGTAATGCATCATTGCACACTGAATATAATAATTACAGTTATTCCATTATCTTTTACTAATTTCTCACCTTTCTTCTACTTTTACGTAAAGGTTCAAGCACTTATATTCTTCGCTCATGAATTTCAAGTTATTGTTAGTAACCGCTTAATATACGGATACTTTTCCGATCGTGTCTATTGCAATAGCGCGTTAGTATAGACAAGGGATGAAGCGGGGGCGAGCCACGCCGACTGTTTTATATATTAATAAGGCTTACGATCTAAGAAGTATTTCCAATTTAGATGGTGTTTTACATAGTATTGAAACACAAAATATATCACATGATGTTGCAACTACAGCATCGGAGGAAAGACCCGTAACTCCCATTGAACAGCTTACGAAAAAGAGAAAAATAGATCCTAATTTATAGAAAGATAAGAAAAACTAAATTCTTAAAAATTCTGGTAAAAGTCATGAGGGTGCTAGAACTAACAAACAAAACGCAGAAAAATCTATTGGACCTCCATGCAACTGCAAATTGAAATGTTACGAAAAGATACATCAATATGAGGAGTAAGATTTTTCTGAGTTTTTGGGCTATCGGGGACCATGAGAGACAGTGAGATTTTATTAACCGACATGTAAAGAAAGATAACGTCAAAAAGATTACAGTTGATTGTTGAACGTAAAAATAATCGTACTCAAACATTAACATATCAACTACTCGATGATACTAATTACATGATTAAAGTTTCTAAAATTATGTTTTTAAATACATTATCCATTACAGAGCAAGTAGTATACACAGCTATTGATAAATTGGGAGATGACAACTATTTAAAAGACTACAGAGGAACTCATAAGAACAGGCCAAGAAGAATGTCAGAAGAGACTGAAAAAGTATATTCGACCATATAAATTTATTTGAAAGAGTTGAATCACACTATTCTCGAAAGATAGCCAAAAGCAATATCTGTGTGAAACTTTGAATATCTCTAAAATGCACCGACTATATTTGGAATGGATAGATACAAACATCCAGTACAATTAAACATGCAAAGCAACTAAACGCCAATATGAAATAATCTTTAATACAAAGTTTAACCTATCCTTCCACAAACCTAAAAAAGATTTACGTGAGATATGTTCAATTTACCAAACTTCTGATGATGTTAGGATCGAACAATTATAAGCTGATTATGAAAAGCACTTGAAAGAAAAGCAATTAGTCAGGCAATTAAAGGAACAAGAAAAAGAAACTTTTTCTTCAGATGACAGTGTTGTAGCATGTTTTGATCTGGAAAAAGTGTTGAATATCCCTCAAAGTGAAGTAGGCACATTTCATTATAAACGGAAGTATCCTGTATACAATTTCACGATCTATAATATCATCGAGAAGAAAGGTTACTGCTATGTCTGGCACTGTCAGATTGCGAAAAGGGGTGCGATAGAAATAGCAAGTTGTCTTTGGTCATTGATCCAGGTACACGTCGAATTAGGAATAAAAAATATATATTTTTATCTGATTCACGTGCAGGGCAAAATCGTAATCGTTTCGTATTCGCCATGTTTTCTTTAGCGGCGAAGAATTTTAACATAAAAATTACTCATAGGTTTTTGGAGAAAGGTGGTCAATCGAGGGGTGATTCTATGCACGCTGCTATTGAGCGTTCCAAGAAAAAGCATACTATTTACACACCTAACCTAATGTATTCCTTGATAGAGAATGCCAAAGTTACCGGACACAAGTACCAGGTAAGACAAATGACACAAGCTGATTGCATAGATTTTAAAGAGTTAATAAAGGGGAAGAATTGGTTGAGCAAATAAAAGAAGTATTTTTTTATTATAATCATCCTGATACAATATACTTTAGATACAGTTTTGAAGACGAATTACAAGAGATGCAAACTATCACGAGGACTAATTCAAGAAGGCGACGAGGAGAACCCATAGAAAATGCTGAAAACCTAAAACACTGGAATTCTATTTATACTACTCCCTTTATATAGGGATTTAATAAGACTGCGACTCAGGAGCCATACTAAACCATTACCAGTGTTTTTACAGAAATTTGGTGCCATTAGGATCCACCTCGGTAATACCAACGATAGTGACGAGGAGATTTATTAGTACTTACTTATTTCTTGTTCTCTGTTTAATTTTTCATGTTTTTTTTTTAAATAATATACCTGATAGGTACTTAATTTGTTCCTTATTGGATAAATAAAAAATAATTAAATTAAATAAAAATAATGTTAATTCTTATTAACATTATTTTTTATTTAACCTTTATCAAAAATCATAAGCTAATTTACATTATTATACCATGCACTAATAAAGATGTATTACATAAATAATGAATTGATCTTAATTACGCTAATAAACGGGCCTCTATCTTTACAAACATGAAAAAGCAACAAAATATACAAGAATAAGCCTGTAGACAGCCAGAGCACGGCTCAGAAAAAAAAATATTGACGTAGAATAACCGTGTAACATTTCACTATACTTGATTATGCTTCATTTATGACACGAATAAACGTGCAGTGATACAATACTGTTAAAAAGTCACATATTATTCACTACAATAATAACATAACATGTTTTTTCTTGAATATTGAGAAAACTGTTAATATTTTTTTTATAAAAAATATATGAGCTAAAAGATATTTTTTTTACCTTTAATTTGATCATTCATTATATATATCTATTTATTATGTAATTAAAGTAAAGTGATTCCAAACTATTTTGTTGTTTCCTGAAAAGTTGTTGTTTTTCGATTGCACGTTTATTCGTTGGGGCCATCGATATTATCATGTCATATCATGTGAATCGCAATAACGAAGTTATAACGATCGCCAAGGTTACATACAACTGCACCTTAGTCACTGAGGTCAGGTCAGAGGCAAAGCACATCCTTTCTCCACACTCAAAACACATTAACGAACACACCAGAAGATTTATTTGAAGTCGCCTGGCTCAGCTTGAAGTACGCAAACTTAGGGTTGCCTATTAAATTATTATTATTTTTTTATTAAAACCTATCTCTGAAACAATTATAAGGACTTCTATAACAACAATAAAAGATTATTTCGTTCTTATTCTTTATTTAAATCATTTGATAAAACTTAGAAATAATATAAAACGGGCACTTAGAGGCCATAACTCTTTTTTATTGATTTTAACAATCGCCCATAACATAAAATTACGAAAATAACTCAATCAATGCAACTTGCGATATTTTAATCACAATAAAATATCTCGAACTATAAATTATACAGATTCTACAGAGATAACAATTTTTAACAGGTACTGTGTACTTAATAAAATAGATCTAAACTTTATAGATTAATATTTTTAAATAGAATCAATGTAATTGAACTATACTAAATTTTAAACATAAAAATATCAAAAATTAAACTCATGACACGAATCCAACGTCATAATTCTAGTAAATGCTTAAATATGGCAACAAAATTGAATTAAAAAAAAAGGAATTAATGATACATCAATAAAAAAAACCATTTAACTTTTTAGGCGTATAGTGATCTTAAAAATAAACTTTAAAAGTGTCTAACACTATGTAATATCACTTGAAATAATACTTATTTGAATATTACTAGAGATCATAAATTACAGTCTCACATAGGAATGTCTACAATAAAATGGACAGAGCCGGGGTAATAGATATTATCATGAGATTAAATTATATAACACCATTTATGACTATCGCATCAAACATATCAGCGGAGATTTCAAAAAGTATTACAATAAAATACGATTTTAAATTTTTCATATATACAATGTTGTTTTGAGAACTTCACCTCACAGCACTGTCTATGTTTGGGTTATGATTTGTAAATATCTTGTCACTAGCTCTGCCCAACAAGATTAACAATTTATAACAATGCAAAATAAAAGTAACGCCTAATACTAGTGCCTGAGTATCATTTGACAGTAGAGAAAGCTGTCCAGCACTGAAATAATAAAAATACGCTGTCAGTACTCAGTAGCTCCAACATAAATTTGACAAAGTATTCATAGAAAAATTGATGCAGATTTAGATGAAAAGTTACTTTAGCGCTATTATATTCCGACAAAAGTTGGGGTTTAATTTATTATATGTATATCACAAATTCCAAATTAAAAACTACCAACTGTTACTTATTTACACCAATGATACTTAATTACTTTTAATAAAATTTTATACATAAGCTGTAATTCCCCAAACAATATATATTTCTTATAATATAATCAAAACAATATGTCTTGTTAACATTGGAAAAATAACACACCAACTATAAAAAATTATCAACGAAACAAAATTGTGTTGACTTACCCAATCTGAAATTTATAGTACAACAATATTTAAAGAAAAACGCTTTTTACCGGATTAAAGTTATGTATTATTATAATAATAAGCACGCGAAACGTCGGATAAATTTAAAATTATGTCAAATAGTTGTAAATTTATAATAATACATAACTTTAATCCGGTAAAAAGCGTTTTTCTTTAAATGTGTAAAGGTTATGTTAATCAAAGACAATACTAAGTACAATAATACTTACGATATTGTATGATAGTAATCATCAGTTCATAGAATTGTAATGGTCCCTGTCCCTTTAGTATAATTTCACAGAGAAACACATACACAACTCGAGATGTCTCAAACAGGGAATCCAGCAACAACCATATTGTTATATTCCGACCTGTGTTATGCGTAGCACTGCGATTCATGACTATGAGGCTGTTTATAAATCCAATAGTACTTGTTACAAGCATGAGACCACTGACAAAATAGTGTATAGCTGAAATTGCATAAATTTTATTTAAATAGTATATATATGTTAACGTAACATTGTAAACACCGTTAGATTGTAATCTATCTCGCGAGATTATAAACTGTCGAAAGATTGTGAACCTCAGCGTACTGCTTACAATTTAACGTATTATTATTCGGTAGATTGTACTACACTAACTTAGTTATCATTCAAACTTCTTTGGTCAATTACAGATTAATTTTACTTCCCAACAATTTCATATAACTACCGAATAATAATACGTTAAATTGCAAGCGGTTCGTTGAGGTTCACAATCTTTCGACAGTTTACAATCTCGCGAGATAGATTACAATCTAACGGTGTTTACAATTTTACGGTGACATATATAAGTATAATAGAAAAAATGGTAAGTGAAGTTACCAACTCTAGTGATTATTGTATTTATGAAAAGTATGTAAAATAGTTTTTGATTAGCCATGTTTCTTAAATGCTTTATGCATATGCTAAGGTATGATTTTATGCAGTAGAACCTCGATAAGTCAAAAACCTCCAAATCTCGAAAAAATGTCTTGTTCCCTTCCCTTAAAACACCAAAACCTCCATTACTTGAAATCTTGACTTGTTAATCGAAATAATCACCGAGTCCCTCCAAGCCATTTTGGTACATATTTTCACTCTATAACTCGAAAAATTAAATTTGACCTCTGTATCTCGAACATAGGAACGTTTTATTTTACAACCTTTACAACTTGATCATTTGGAATTTATTATCTCTATTGTTCGAACAAAAACAAGTTACCAACTTTAAGAACTTGCCGACAATGTGAGTACACTATTGTTTCTTAGAAAACATTTTAGGAGTATACAATAATAAATTTATGACTCATGGAAACACGTGTTTGCTTGCTTTGTGTCAGGTCAGGTGTTCAATTTTGATTCCCTTTGAAATTTAGCTAAGCCAGTCATTTGTTTTCGACTTAAATACTGTCAGAAGTAGTTTGGTTCTACTGCAATACACATCAACATGAGTGCTGTGAAACGTAAACTAAAAACTTTGAGTCTTGCTGAAAAATTAGAAGTGCTCGAAGCTGTGAAGAGCTGTCAAAAAAAGAAAGATGTTGCTGAACAATTTGGCCTGCCAATGAGTACTCTTTCAACAATAATAAAAAATGAATCAGACATCATGAGAAAAATACAAAACGGTCAAAGTTTGTCCTGCAAAAGACGACGAATTGCAGAATACCCGGGCTTGGAGGAGTGCTTACTTAAATGGTTTGAGCAGTGTCGCAGCCAAAATATTAGTGTTAGTGGACCACTGTTACAAGAAAAAGCCCAAATATTCTCTAAATCATTGGGACTCGTTTTCAGAGCCAGTAATGGATGGTTAGAAAAATTCAAAAGAAGACAGGAACTTGTTTTTAAAAATGTTTGTGGGAAAAGGGCAAGTGTCAACATTGAAACCTGTAACAAATGGAAAAGTGAATTGCAAGATTTGTTACATGGTTACGAACCTGACAATATCTTCAATGCTGACGAAACAGGCCTGTTTTTTAAATGTCTTCCTGATAAGGCTCTAACTTTTAAAAATGATAAATGCCATGGTGGGAAGCATAGCAAGGAACGTTTGACTATCCTGCTAGGAGCAAACATGTCGGGCACAGAAAAACTCTCACCATTAGTCATCGGCAAATCTAAAAAACCTCGTTGTTTTTCAAGATGTAAATCACTACCACTGCAATATAAAGCGAATACAAAAGCATGGATGACTTCTGCAATTTTCAAAAACTGGCTCATAAGCATTGATAAGAAAATGGACAGAGAAAAAAGAAAAATCTTGTTGTTCCTTGATAATTGTACAGCTCATAAAGATATTCCACAAATGAAAGCTGTTAAAATACATTACCTGCCTGCCAATACCACATCAATTTTTCAGCCTATGGACCAAGGTATCATTAAAAACTTCAAGTCATTGTATCGAAAAGAAGTTTTCAGGAACATGCTGGATAATATGGAAGAAAAAAAGAATTCTACTATAGATGTATTGCAAGCCATGAGAATGGCTGATAAAGCTTGGCGAAATGTTACTGCTACTACAATAAAAAACTGTTATGTACACTGTGGTTTTTCATCGTCAACAGTAGTAGCTGAAACCGAAGATATTTCTATTTCACCTCCTGCAGAATGGAACGCAGTGCTATCTGAATCAGGAATATCCTTTGAGGACTTTGTTTCGTGCGATGATGGAGTTATGACTGCTGGGACATTATCTGATGACGAAATTATCGATTCAGTAGCTCAGAAAACCGATACTAATGATTTAGATGACATAGAAGACGTGAATAGTACATGCGCTCCATGGGTTTCCATCAAAGAGGCGCGAACCGCATTGAATACCTTACGTAATTTTATAGAGCAAACCAGTAACTCGGAAGAAGAAGAATTTTCTGCTCTTTATAGATTAGACAATGCTATAGATAGAGAACAACCAAATTACAAAAAATTACTGACTTTTATTAATGCCATATTTTTTATTTTAAAATGATTTGAAATAATGTTGATTTATAATAAATAAAAATATGTTTGTCACCTCTGGAAGTTGAATTTTTATTTATTTTACCTCTCTAACTGAAAATTTATAAGAATAAACCTCAAACTCTTTATGTCGAATCAAAATCCACCTAAGTCAAAATCCTCCATAAGTTGAAAACTCTATAACTCGAATTTTTTGGCGTCTACCTTGATGTTCGACTTATAGAGGTTCTACTGCACTAACTAAATACCAGAAAACTTTGTGTTGATGATAAAATATCCCGTATTATTATTTTAAACTTATCCATATTAGCAAATATGAAATAATACTCATAAATATTGCCAAATGCAATTTAAGCTCCATTAGTTTATGAAGGCAATGGACAAAATGGACTTTATGTTAATAAAAAAACAAATGATATTTTGAAAGGTCATACTCCTGTAATCCATTACTTTACTGTGTCCAATTTGCACATTAGTAAAGTGGCCGGCTGTTGCAAGTAGTTAGAAAAACAATTAGTTAAAATTAATTATTTTACTACATAAAATAGAAATAATAATAAACTATAGCTTACCCATATCCCTGTTGTTTAATGCATCTAAATAATACAAATGAGGATTTAGAAGACGCAACAAAGTCATGACAATAGCAGTTGCTGATGATATCTGTAATTAAATATGTATTTAAGTAAACAGTACGATGGGATAAGGATAATAATATGTTTACAGAGAAGCCAATACATTCATATTTGTTCAAAGATAATTTTTAAAATTTATTACTTTAGGAAGGTAAGATAAGAAACCATATATATTTTATAGTAAAAATTAAAACATATTTTATCTAAACTAATCTACCATATCTCGAATAATATGCTCTTACAGATACACAATAAAAGGTATATTTTTCATTAAGTTATTTAACATTTTAATAAAAATATTACTGTTTCGATTCCTATTTTTATTATCAAAGAATTGTAAACATGACGGTAGATAGATAAAACAAAAAATGTATTATTTAAAATTTAGTAGACAGAAATGGCTTCGTCTAAATGATTTTGTGAAGTAATACATACCGAAAATACCGCAGCGACGATGCGAATGTATACTTTGAGATCAATCAACGGCATTGTTTTGGATTGTGTAGACATGGATATCAATATAAGGAATATTATATATTATTCTCAATAGTATTTGACTTTAAAATGCTTTGTTATACTCAGGGAAAATGAACGAAAAGTTATTATTTACACTATAAATCTCACGAAGAATGAAGAAATCAATAAAAAATTCGTATTTCGCGTTTAGATTGAAGTTCAAATTTATACGAGTCAACTCAAGTTTAAATCGATTAACGTCGCTGTCAAACGTGACAGTTTTTGACAAGCCTTAAAAGCTCATTATATTTCATTGTTATTATATATCTTAAATTACTTTTTTTAAAGACATATATAATTTTTTAACACAATATTCTGTAAGAAAACCTTGTGTATAAAACGAATAAGAAAATACTGTAATTCTATTGCTATCAGTGCCATCTCATTTTTCTGTAACGCAATTATTGCACTTATACATCGAATGAGATAGATGGCGCAATACGAGTGTTGAGGCTTAAATTCAATTTAAAGGCGTCACCAGAACTATAAGAAACTTGAACTTAAGACAATTAAAGTATTTACTTTAATTGTTTTTCAATTCATCCAAATCAAAAACATCCAATTTTACGAATGTACACAAATGCAAGGAACATTTCGATAATCTTCTAAACCATCCTAAAAAGTTTTTCAAACATTTTCGTTTAAGTATAGGTACGTTTTGGGAACTACATGCTCTATTACTTATGCTGGATTAAAGCACCACGACACCAACATGCGGAAAAGCATCGCACCTGCGGAAAGACTAGCTATCACATTAAGGTAAGTGAAATAATCACTAGCATAAAACTCCACAGAACACTATAGTAAAATAATCTATACTTTATTTATAATCGCTATGCATTGTTTATTCTACTAGAGAATAGCTAGTTAACAAATAAAACACGTAGGTATTTGTATTTAGTTATTGTGTGTTTATTATAATTTAATATCACTCGTCATCATCACGGAACAATGAACATGTCTTCGATAACAGAACTGTTGTCCATAGACTGGTCAGAATAATATGAATGTGTTGGAGAAAGCTGAATTATAGGTGAAGACGGGATAGATGTAGAAGCGTTTTGTGTCAAGTGTTTGTTGTCATTTCCTGAAGAATAACCATAATATTGTGCCGAACAGGTTTCATAATTTTGATTATGCGTGTACTTTCTAATTAACTGTAATATTTCTAATTGAAAATCAAGTTTACAATTTTCGTCAATTTTTTTTAGATGTGGAAGCAGCGACATCAGAAATTGCTTATCGGGGTCATTTTGGTCGATTATTTGATCATGTTTACGTTTTAAATTTTCCGAAAGTGTTCTGAGAATTTCATTTTCTGATTTTTCGGCCCTTTTTATATTAATGTTTCTGTTCATTTTCGGGCGAGGTGTTTCCGCATCATTAGTTGCATTAGTAACATCGGTAGGCGGTCTCACTTCTTTTAAGGAATTCAAGAAAGATAGATGATTGAAATAAATGTACTGTTTACTGCTTGTTGCTGCCGAACCACTCGCAACGTTCTTGTTTTTTGCATTTTCTCTGTTAAAACTGTCACGAAGACTCTTCCACTTCCTCTGTAATTTAGTTACTGTAACAACAAAAAAATATTATATACATTGTTTCAGGTATCTAGGAGCTGGATGCTCGTTTGAGGATTTTGAACTCTCTTACCACCGTGGGGCCTCTACAGCAAGGAAAATAGTACAAGAAGCCATTGAGCTGTTAATAAATAAATAAATAAGAAACATGTCAACTAATTTGGAACTATTTAAAAGCCGTTTGTATTCCAGAACCGACCCAAGACATGTGGAATGAAATTGCCAGCGGATTTCTTCAAAATACCAATTTTCCTAATTGTTTAGGTGCCATAGATGGGAAACATATAAGAATTATTCATCCATTCGATACTGGCTCCTTGTACTTTAACTAAACATTTTTTTTTCAATAGTACTTCTAGCAACATGCGACTCGAATTTACTTTTTACGTTCGTGGATGTTGGGGCATACGGTAAAGCATCCGATTCTACAATATTTAGAGAAAGTGAACTGTGTAATAAAGTACACAGAAAGACATTAAATATCCCTTCACCACGACAGGTTGGTAATCGACAACCATTGAACTATACATTTGTTGGTGATGAAGCATTTGGCCTCAGTATGATGAGGCCATATGCTGGAAAATATTTGGACTTAGACAAAAAAGTTTTCAATTATAGGTTAAGCCGTGCCAGACGTTGCATTGAATGTACCTACCTTCGGCGTACTAGCAAATAAATTGAAAATATTACATCGCCCATTAAATACTTCTGTTCATTTCTCAGAAGACATTGCGAAAGCTTGTTGCATTTTGCACAACTTTATTCGAAAACGGGATGGTTTCAATATTCGTCACACTTTGAAAATAGTGGGACTCGAAAATATACAAAATACAGGCTGGCCAGTAACACGAGCGTCTACTGCAAGAGATACGTTAAAAGATTATTTTATGAATGAAGGAGCAATACCGTGGCAAGAAAATAGAATATAAATATATTATTTTATTAAACTTACCTACAATGTTCTTTTCTTTGGCAGTTTTATTCGAAAAATTTCCCACAAACAATTCGCAGATTTCTTCCCAGGCCTTCACTTTTTCTCCTCTATTACTATAACTATCACTTTTTGAATCCCAAATAGCAGGACGGGATTGTATTTCTGATATAAATAATTCTATATCCATATTTATCTACCTATGTGAACCACAGACTACGTGCGTGCGTTACCGTCGACTTCAGGTTAACTGAGGCAAGGGAGAGGGGCGCGGTATGGCGGGAGTGGCGTGTGGCGGCTTTTTGTGTCGGCGTTTAGTTGCCGGTGCGAGCCACAAGAAGCAAGCTGCGACGATTTGTAGCGTGTGGCCGCCACCGGCGCCAACCGTGTGCGGCGAGTCCATATAAAATGTAGGAAAATTACAGGAAATATGCCAGTGGCGTTTTGTGGTTGTGGCCGGTGGCCCGTGTGCGGTGACCCTAAGAAAAGGGAGATAGCGATTGAGACCGATTGAGAGAGAGTAGGGCGAATTACGTTATATAAATTCTATTTCTAAAATTTAAAATTTATGAAATATTAGTATGCAAAATATTTTATTGAAATCTCAAATGACGAATTGTAAATTAAAATTCCACGTGTTTTTATTATCGTAGAAATAAATTAAAAAAAAAAACATTTATACATATATGTATATTAATTAATATTCGACACTTAATATTTTAATGACAATTGCATAAATATGAACATATCTTAAAAATTAGTTTGCCAAAGAAGTACTTAATGTGCACTTTGTACGCACGCACTTTTATTTTTTATTTCTCTAAGGGTAAATACTAAATAGCAAAACTTTATAATATAGTGTAAAAAAATCATGCCGTATTTTATTGCCAACAACAACTGACTAATTATTTGATTCGAAATTTAAATCTTCAATTTGTTCCGGCCGTCCGCGGTTCGTCACTTGTTTGTCGGGTGAATTTCACGTTTTGTGACAATTAAAATCTATTAATATTCAACCTCACGCCTGTCAACAATCAGATCATATTATGCAGAATAATACTAATCCCTTTTATTAATATCTCTAGCATTAATGGTTGTTATTTATATATATGGTTAAATCAGGTAAAATTATATAATAATTTAAAGTAGAGATGCATCGATACGCTTTCCGATACGATACCGATGCCGATACACTAATAGGAATATCGTCGATACCGATACCGATACCAACGCTTATTGAATTAAAATTAAATTAAGGTAAACTATATCAAGTTAAGTTAAAGTTTATAATTTTTATTAAAAATATATATATATATAAATAGTCACAAACTTTTAAGTTTTTTTTTTCTTCTTTTAACTTTTAACTTTAATTTTAAAGGTTTTGTTACTAAAATAAAGAATTAAGAGTAATAATTAAATTAAAATAAAATAAGTAACTGTTAATAATTGAAATTAACAATGATAACATTGTTGTAATTCTGTATTTTAAATTTGGTATCGAAAAAATACTACTCGCGATAGCAGTTAAAAGCCAACTAAATGATCTTCAAATTTTGTTTTGTTTAATGAAATTAAATACATATATACATAAATAATAATGTTTTTTCCCCAAGCGAATGATAGAGACAACAAACTTAATAAAACGCGGGGATTTCTCGGGCATCAATAGTCCGTGGCTCGTTTGCAACAAACTAGATCATACAAAACGCGCGTTTACCTAATTTTTTAAAGTGTGAAATTCGAAAAGTATCGGTGAATCGGCAATGAAAATATCGCCGATGCCGATATATCGGCAAACCCGAAGTATCGCCGATATATCGGTATCGGCATCGGTATCGGATGCATCCCTAATTTAAAGATTTAAATATACTTATAATAAACAAGAATGTCTAGCAGAAAGTGGACCAAACGAGTTACCCAATGGAAAGGACTACCAGGCAGGAGGCGGAAGAGGAGACCCTGAATAGACCGCTCGGAAGATGATCTGAAAAGATCAGCTGGCAAAAACTGGCACTCCATAGCACGATACCGACAAAAATGGGCATCTTTGGAGGAGGTCTTTACCCAAACCGGGGTTCCTGTTAATTCATAAATTAATAATCTATTTAATACCAACCTAATCTAAGCTAACCTACTAACAAAATCAATATTTTTGGTTATAGGATCTACCAACTATCTATACTACTAACTACCAATAAGCCTTTTTATTATTATTATATTAAACGCCTCGAATTTAGGCGTGATTTTTAGTGCGTGATAACGGTTTATATAATATGTCTAATAGATAAAGGATCTATTTAATGAATAATTTGTGTAAAACAATGCAAAATTACAAAAGGTGGGAGCTTGTAGTTTATTGTTTATCAGAATGCCAAATCATAAAATGACTGCTTCACGACTGATTTGAGAGCGACCGCCGATGCGAAAATCGCTGTGTGAGTTCGAAAAGTGAGTTACAGAATCGCAGGGCAGGCATTTAAAAATTAGTTTTACTATTGAAACTTTTCTTTATAAAATCGTACTTTCATTCGCTCCGAGATTTCTAATAGACCCCTACTTACAATTAAATTATAAGAGCTATAATTGCAAAACGCAATCATCCGTCCCCAATGCCTTAACATTTCGATTGAGCTAATTTAATTATAAATGTTGCCCGTTGTAAATTTCACGCAATTGTCCGATTATTGCAAATTTTTAATTTATTATTTGGTTACATCTGTGATATTTATTACTACAGTTATGTATTTTTCATTATGCGCGTTGACAATTCAATAAATGATTTATGGGGTGATACAATTTTGGAGTTCAAGATTTCGTTGCCTTATTTTGTATATTAATATTTATACATTTCTGTATCTACTGAAGAGACTATTTATATATATTTTTTTTAATTTATTTAGACCTTCATCAGTAGGTCTACCACGATTGACAGAATTTACGAAAAAAAGTCTGTGTTTGTAACTGAAAGCTTCCGAAATGGCTTTAGTCGATTTTTGTTTTTTTTGTGTGTAGTCAACATTTTTATACCCCTTATTAATCTCTGTAGTTTGTTTTCTTCTATTTATTAACTTGTGACGTAATGTCAACTTCGATATACATAGATCTACTTATTATTATTCAAAATGTCGGCAAATGTGTTTTGCCTCGTTCACCTCTTCGAAAAAAAAAACAAATGATAAGTATAATCCTCCTTCGTTCCTTAAATGCTATTAAGATAATAAGTGATATTTCCTATTTTTTGCAAAAATAACTATATATAATGTAATAAAACACCTACTGTCAGCTCCTTAATATATATTTATGGAATATTTTAATAACATCGTTTGGAAGTATACAAAACATACATATACACATTTGTCAACTCATGTTCTAGTTTCAAGGCACACGTTCTATTCTGGGAATAATTGCATAATGCACCTGTCAATATTTTCTTTGAACACTCGCCACTGGTCAGTCTATTAAATTAAATAAATTTTATACGATTGTGAACTTTATGCAATGATAATAAGGATTTGTGTGCAGAGGGGGATTAATTGTATAGCAATAAAACGGTATGGTCAGTTGAGAGCTTTCAATTGTATTGTTACATTATTTGTGGCGTAGGATTTAATAGTTTTAATACTGTTAAAAGAGATACCATACCATTCACTTAATCTATTGCATATTAAAATTTTATACTGATGTTTTATATTGTCGGGTTTCTATATGTTGATGTTAAAATTATTGTTTAGGTGTAGGTAGGTGATCAGCCTTCTGACACAGGCCGTCGATTTTTAAATTTGAGATATTCCGGTTTCCTCACGATGATTTCCATCACCGACGTACGAGCGAGTGTTAAATGCACACATAGCATGCTCAAAGTATCCTGCTATGGAATTCCTTACCAATAGATATCAGACGAGCTCGGTCTTTAAATTTATTTAAAAATCTTCTTTTTGATCATTTTTAGCTACTACTTACAGATATATAAATTGTGACTCGATTAACGTTTGGATTAGCTTTTACATTTTTGTTTATACATATTATTATTTATATTTTTTTCTTTAGATTTTACTTTATTTAATCTTAGTTATAGTTATATTTTCATGAGTTTTTTTTTGTTAATTAATTAAGCACTTTTTTTACAACTTTTTTAGGTAGTGTAGGTGTTTCTTTTTTCATTGTTCCATAATAGGGTTGCCTGGAAGTAATCGCTTGTTAGCGATAAGATAAGATAATAACATATGTAACCTGCTTTTTTTGTTTTTATATGTATGATTTTGTATATTATGGTAACGAAGTGTAAATAAGTAAATAAATAAATAGGCAGAAAGTCCATTGGTGCACGAACAGGGCTTGAACCTACAACCTCAGGGATGAGAGTCGCACGCTGGAACTAGGCCAACAAGTAGAACAGTATAAATTAAATTAATTTTTCAGAATTATAAGCAACTGCTCTGATAGTAAGACCGTCCTCTTACATCCTCTAGCTAGTTCGATCTGATTTTGTGTTTGTGATTTAAATAAATTACTTTCTAAGCTTTTTTTTTTCAATATTAAAAGGTTGTTTTAAAAAGCAACCAAAACATGCTTTTTACCACCCAGAACTCGATTTAATTGAGAGAGGGAGGCGTTTCTTAAAAGCCTTGGTGAAAGTATCAAATTAGTACGTCGAAGTACATTCGCCATCTCTGTATCAATAACGCATAAAATAATATCACAATAATTAACATATCACATTCAAAATGTTTGTGCACATAACTCAGATGTGCTCAATGGACCGCTGTCATTCAATTATGTTTTTGATCATAATTTATACGAAGTACAATTTGTAACGTTAGGTTTAGGTATCTCAGTAGTTTGTTCTCTCAAGAAAAAATTACAAAATGTAAATTAAACATAAATATCATTACAAATGGATGCTATTAATTAAATCTAATAATAAAAATCATAAGAAGTCCAAAAGTGCGAAACCTTTAATATACAAAAATAATAAGAATTTTAATCAAAACTTTAAATTAAGACAACTTACTAAAACGGTGCGAGAAAAAAGCAAATGTAAAAAATAAAATTAAAAGGTTATTATTATTGTCAACGAATTAAAACAACGAAAAATAGTTAGTTTTACTTAATTATGACCTAAAAATTCAGTTACAAGTTTTAAGGTGAAAAAAAAATTTTACTTAAAAAGTCAAAAATTTATAATTTACTATCAAAATTAAAGCAAGTGATCTTTACAACAATTATTATAAGTCTATAGATAGCTTTGAGCGCATTGACCAAGATCGGGCGGAGAAGGAGGCTTGAGCCGTAGTTGGCGGAAGGTGGCACAGGTTTTTATTTTTTGAAATTAATCTCGCTGTTGGCCTTAAGGGCCTTTACAGCTCAGCTGGGGCTGTTTCGGCGAGCGTAGCTCGGGGGTCTCCTGTGAGACTCGAACCTTGACTTGGGCCGTCGCGGGGTGGTCAATCGCCTGAAGGGCAGGACGGAAGCTCACTGGAGTGAGCGAAGTACGCAGTAAAGGTCCTCCCCAGATGATGGCGGTTTTGTACCCTAATCTGATTTCGATTTTTATTATTACTGGCCGCGCGGGCCTTTAAATCCGGGCTCTAAGTTGTCATTGGCTATCGTGATTGGATCGTTGGGTTAGAACGTGTCGGGGCCTCCTACGAGCCTTTTGTGTCGGGAAGGTGGAAGTTTCTCATTTCAAAGGCCAAGACACTATTGGGTCGCACAGGCAGCGGAGTGAGTATAAATGGGGTCGAATCGAAATTATAATAACAATATTTGCCAATTACAACTCTTCCTCGTTGTCATCGATATATATGATCGATTGTAGCTGTCATTCCGTTAATCTAATCAATTAAAAATTTGCCGCATCTGTTAATGTTTTATAAGGAAAAATTCATATATTTGTTTAGCGTGAACTCAGCGTAACTGAGATATTATGTTCTTGTACTGTACATACACCTTCGTGGTGTACTTTTAAGACATGAACTATTAACAAATAGTGAACTTACCGCTACTTCTAATTGAACAAAGATCGTCGCACGCGGGCTTCCTACGTACGTACGCTACTAGGTACGCTAGGTAACACTGAAAATGTTTAGAACTGTTCAGTTAGAAACATAGCTAATGAAAACGTTTTTTGCACTGCTTTTCTTAGTGGTTCCATCGAATACGACGATGTGTAGAGAGGAACGGAGATTACTTCAAAAAACAATAAAAGTATTGGCAACTTTCTACGTTAAACCGTTTTGTCATTTTCTAAAAATTTTCAGTGTTACCTAGGTATAAAGTTACCGTAAAGTACTTAAAGTAATCAGAGGCGGATTTAAAAATTTAAAGGTATAAGCTGTGAAATTTTTTCACCCTTGCCTCTACACAAACCATCCAGTTCGCAGCCTACCACCTTCCTTTTTCCTTTAAATGTCCAAGCAGCAATGATTATTAATCACGATTAAAAAAGATGAATTACGATTTTCAGGTTTAAGAACATCTTCTAAGCCGATATCACAGAGTGATCTAATTTTCAGAGTTGAAACTTAAGGCTTAGTATGTCCAAATAGTGACAGATTTTGAGTATTTTTTTTTAATGTAATAGGGGGGGGGGGGGTAAACAAGCCTACGGGACGGCCCATAAGGCCACCTGAAATTTTGCATTGATACGGCCCGTACAGTGTTGAAACAAGGCAGGAGGGATCAACCCAAACAATTCTTCAGAACATTCACCATAGTACACTTTGTAGGTAACGCAAAGAGACGGAATGTCTCTGCGTAGAAAGAGAGAATCAAGCCGATCCGTAATACTTTGGAGATTGACAATTCGACAAGCCCTTCGCTGAATTTGGTCAAAAGGAAGAAGCTAGTATTAGGGAGCATCAGCCCAAAGATATGAGCAGTATTCCATATGGGCTGGAGACTTTTAAAGCAGCATACGTTGTACCTCAGTGAAATATTGCTATTATGTGAGTCATAATTCACGTAGACCCTATAATTGGTGACGACTTTGACATATGCGGCTAGTGGCACGGGCACAAGTAGACAAGGTGCTATTTTTATTGGTAACACCTTAAATATTAGGTGTCGATGGCATACAATCTGTGGAGTTACTCCAATCACATAATGGATAAACAAACCCTACTACTATGTATTGATATCGGATTTCTGCTGGGCGGGATTTTGTTTGTTCCATCGTTAAAAATAGGGTAAAGTTTCAGAAATAAATCGAATAATGAACTTTTAATGTTTAATATAGTCGTAATGTATTATTAATAATAAAAATTTACGTAAAAAATTCAAAATGGATAAATAGATAACTAAAATAAATTTAAACTTTTAATGCTGGCTGAATTTCTAACTTGTCTCTTTAATTAGTATATTATGTGCATTGAAATGAGATATTACGTAAAGGTAAAAGAAATAATAAGTTTTTAAACAATAAAATCCTTTATGTATTTTACGTATTATTTATTATAAAAGTACTACTGTTATAATTTTAAAGGATTGATTTATTTGTATAACGTAGCAAAAACATATATAACTAGCTGTGCTCTGCTGTTCCATCTGCAATATTTCTGTCGGATATAACCTAAAGCTTATCTCGGTTCATTGACTTTTAAATGCAAAAATAATATTTTTTTCGACAAAGTATCGCGAACTTTATTGTAAATATGATGTCTTCTATAAAACTGTATATCTTTATAATACTCGTAGTTGTGTAAATAAACATAGGTTACATAAAAATACAGAAAATATACACGGGAAATTTAAATGGATAAATTTTTTGACGTGATAACGTCTTTAAAATCGTTTTAGTCGGGTGACATGTTCAGAAACTTGTGTCACACCAAAACCTCACGAGCGCGATCGCAGGTATAACGAGAGAGAGACGGACCGATCTCCCGTCTCATCTCGAGCGCTGCCAGTCATTCCGTGAATGTATGAAGAAAAATGTATATCATAGTCGAATAAGTAAACTTGTCATTTTACACCCGAAATTTATCATCAAAAGTGTGAATAAAACGATAGATGTAATTTAAAATTTGAAAAAATTGTTATCTTCATTAATTCCTTACTTCCCAAAAACTTATATCACCAATAAGACGTTATCACGTAAACATCTCGATCGTAAACCTACTTTACAAACAACCAATATTTTTTTAAAAATAATAACTAACATTTTACTTAAAAGAAAATACTTATCAATGCTTATACTTTAGTATGACGTAAGAAAATGTAGTGACGTGTTGGCGTAAAGTTCACAAAAGTTACCACAATTTATTAAATTACAACAAACAAATTCGTACTTCTCGATTACGTGGGAAATTCTACGTCGGGTCTTCCCACGCGCAGCACGTGCCACTGTAGGGACACCCCATTCGAATTATATCCTCCAAAAACAACCCTTATAGATTTGCAATAGGGGTGGAAATTGCAATCGATAAATACCAATTGATTATCTACGGATATTGGAATCTTTATACCCAAACAACAATTAAATACAATGTTTATAATTTTAAGATTAAAATTGTGCCTAGCACAGTAGATTCGGACGAGCGTAAGTGCTATGTATAGAAAAAAAATGTATAGGACTTTAACTTACGGAATTCATAGGTCGCGCTATGTTTGAATTTAACGTATTTGGCAATTTTATTATATTTTACTGGTAGCTTCGCAAGAACATATAATTATAGGATATAAACATCAATTTATTATTTATATACAAGTACATAGGCAAACGAAACTTGCGGGAATGCCATAAAAGAAAACTACCGCAGCTCATGGACAGTGGACACCCATTTAATTATGCGTTGCCGGCTTTTATGGGAGGAGTATCGCACATTAGCGGCAACGCACATCTTTCAAATACCTACAGATTGTATCTGCTGTCTTTACAAAAATTTATATAAAAATTCGAATTAAACTATTGTTTAACTACAACTCTCTATTGAGAGTTTTATTATCTGCCTTGTCTCATTATTATAGTATATTTTTTATAAGAATAATCCACAGCAATCTTTATTTAACGAGCACTACACAAGATTAGTTTACAGCCCGCACAATACGCAATTAAACATTTTTCTCATTATAAAAAATATAATGGCACGCGTGCGAGTCGCGTGTCGCTACAGAAAAAGCTTTCAAAGAAATTTGTTCGAGCCAATATTTGCGAGTTACTGCGACGTAGGAAGGATTACAATGTTAAATATATATGTATAATACATACAAATATATAAAGCTTTAAGTATAAATTGTTACATATGTATTACATCTAATGTTTACTTATAAGTTTCACACAATTTCTTACACTCTCGTCATTCAGTTAACCTGGAAAAGGTCGGTTATTATTTATTTCCGCTAAAAATACAATACTGAACTAGTAGTAGTTACTGTATATTCTAGTTTCTTAATGTAATGTAAATAACTATTTTTATTTATAACCGCTCTAAGATGGGTACATTTACGAAAATATAAAAATACACGTGCAAACAAAAGACAGGTCCCACCGAGATTTGAACTCGGATCGCTGGATTCAGAGTCCAGAGTGCTAACCATTACACCATGGAACCGCTGCCTGAATTCGAGAAATAACGGGTCGCGTCGGTAGCGTGAAAATTCGCAGAGAAAATAGAATTTCCTCCACTAATCAACTTTTCAAATAATTCCCTAACTCACATGTCATTGTTTAAATAACTTTAAAACTATTCACCGAAAGTTAATATTTCTTATAAAACGTTAGATTATTTTAATAATTGTGTATTTGAATCGATTTTTCATGAATGCAATTAACACTTGCACATTAAAGAAAAATGAAAACTGGCATGATTTAGTCTCAATAAAGCTTAGATACATAGACATAACATTTATTACTAACAAAAACACACACATAAACACACAAAATAACAATAATCAAAGAAAAATTAAATAAAAAATATAACAAGAGATAAAAACGGTGTGCTGTGAATGTCCCACAGCCCTGGTCATTCTGCCAGAGACCACAGCAGCTATTTGCGCCTAGTCGCAAAAAAAGAAAGAAAAGGAATGTAATAAATACTTAGTAGAAAAAATATTAGTAAAAGTTAGAAGTGTAAGTAATGAAGTCTTGTGTAAAGGTGTATAGTTAATAAAATAAAATAAAAAAATAAAAATAAGAATAATTGTTAAGGAGTTGATAATTTTTTTTTAATTTAAAACATTATTACACTTGACATTTTTGTTCCCAACTAGCTTTTCTCGGCAAAAGCTGTAATATTTTAAATATTTTGGAAATGAATTTAACTTACATGACTAATGGATGACATGGCACATTTTTCAAATCGATTGCGTAGTTTTTAAGTCTATTTAAATATTAAAATATAGAAAATGCTTTCAAACGTCAGTAGGAAAATAAACCAATACCATAACCAAAATAATCTACTCGAACGTAGTAACAATGCGTCATGGTGATTATATTGAATGCGTGTTTACCGCTTTAAATAGAGTAGGGTTGGCCCAGTGACTGCGACTGTCAATCCGTTCGTTAATATATAAGAAGAAGAATATAAAAATAAGAAGAATATAATAAGAAGAATAATCTAAAAATAAGAAGAAGAATATAAAAATAAGAAGAATATAATAAGAAGTTCATTAATTCACATGAATGCGGATACATTTTTCTATGTGCGCAATTAAACAGATGATCTTCCGGTAGAAGCTCGACGATCCTATAATTAAAGTCGAAGTCAAAAATCATTTATTTATATAGGTAACACAATGTACACAAATGAACAAGAAAGAAATACATATTAAATGCTTATAATTTGACATTTACTGCCACTTCTAAAATTAAGGGCGTAGAACGGAAGAGAAGATCTGGCAGTAAACTCTCCGCTACTCATTTTGAAGTTAGGTATACTTCTTTAGGCGCGTTATGAAAAATTAATGAGAGTGAAATTTTACGATGCACGCGCACCGTGACACAAAATTAACAGAATGAAGTTGCCCACGGAAGATGCTACGGCATTGGACATAATTTAAAAACAACATTCGAATAATAATATAATTTATGTTACACTTAATGTAAGAGAATAATAATAAATATTTATTTATTTAATTTTTCAAATGTAAACTTAACTTTATTATACCTACTCCTTTTCCAGTCTTTGATTATTTAAATTAATTATTGTAATTAATTATTTACATGCAATCATAAACTATTTTTAATAATACCAAAGAAGTATAACTTTTTTTAGGAGAGTGCTTTAGTACAACTTGAAAGGCAAGTTCTTTAGTGCCTAGCCGGTTTGTTTTTGTATAAATTGTTTTTAACGTTCCACAAACATTCGTGAACAACATATTCAGACACAAATTTGATAGTTGTATCTTCCGACCATTTAGCCATCTATAAAAATCAAAAAACACGCACGCGTTTCACGGCACTTATGCACTCTCCTAAAGATTTGACTAAATTACGTGTTTACACACAACGAGGGAAGATCTCGGGGGATGCGCGGGCGCGGGAGGGGTATCACTTGAAACAAAAATAAAAAGCGATTCTATTTTGATTCAACTTGAAAGTCAATTAGAACCGTACTAAAGCAAGTAGCGTTTACATGTTTCAACTAAAGTACTATCCTAAAGCACTCTCCTAAACACTAAGATAATGTAAATCGGCCTTTAGGCACAGAAGGCTAGTAAGAAATGCTAGTAGAAATTTAAGATCACCTACTTGCCCTATAGAAAAAACAAGATACACAAACAGATATACAAATCTGAGGCCTAGAACAAAGTCTGTTTTTTATATAAGCAGCTTGTATTGTTAAAACCGTTTTCCCGTCTTATTATTGTAAGATAAATCTTTTTAATACATAACTCCGTCCTTAACTCTCAGTGGCATTTGCTCCAAATTCCTGAACCAATAATTAATGGTGCTATTAAATTTGTAATTCGTTGCACAGTCGCGGCTAAATTGAAACCTCCAGGAATAGGTTTTCAATAACAGTATTAAGTGAAGAAAACAATGTTTGTTTCAATACAGTGGGCGCTTTATCATGAATGATCTATATTATACGTAATATAATTCGTGTAGTAAAATAAATATTTGGTACGCTTGTTGCTTGGAGGACCGTAAGTTGAATTGGTATACAAATTAATACCCTCCTCAAAGGTAATGTTAAGTGATACCTATGGACACTCAATGCTAGAGGGCTCGCTAGTGCGTTGCCGAACTTTTATTAATTGGTACGCTCTTTACTTGAAGGACCGTAGGTCAAATTAGTCTTTTTACAAATTTTTATACCCTCCTTAAAGGTAATGTTAGGTAATACCCATGGAAACTCTCAATGCTAGCGGGCTCGCTAGTGCGTTGCCGAACTTTTATTAATTGGTACGCTCTTTACTTAAAGGACCGTAAGTCAAATTAGTCTTTTTACAAATTTTTATACCCTCCTTAAAGGTAATGTTAGGTAATACCCATGGAAACTCTCAATGCTAGCGGGCTCGCTAGTGCGTTGCCGAACTTTTATTAATTGGTACGCTCTTTACTTAAAGGACCGTAAGTCAAATTAGTCTTTTTACAAATTTTTATACCCTCCTTAAAGGTAATGTTAGGTAATACCCATGGAAACTCTCAATGCTAGCGGGCTCGCTAGTGCGTTGCCGAACTTTTATTAATTGGTACGCTCTTTACTTGAAGGACCGTAGGTCAAATTAGTCTTTTTACAAATTTTTATACCCTCCTAAAAGGTAATGTTAGGTAATACCCATGGAAACTTTCAATGCTAGCGGGCTCGCTAGTGTGTTGCCGAACTTTTAATAATTGGTACGCTCTTTACTTGAAGGACCGTAAGTCGAATTTGTATACAAATTGTATACTCTCCTTAAAAGTAATGTTAAGTGATATCCATGGACACTCTCAATGCTAGATGGCTCGCTAGTGCGTTACCGGCCTTTTAATAATTGGTACGCTCTTTACTTGAAGGACCGTAAGTTGAATTTGTATACAAATTGTATACTCTCCTTAAAGGTAAAGTTAAGTGATACCTATGGACACTCTCAATGCTAGAGGGCTCGCTAGTGCGTTGCCGGCCTTTTAATAATTGGTACGCTCTTTACTTGAAGGACCGTAAGTCGAATTAGTCTTTATACAAATTTTATACCCTAAAAGGTGAATGTGTATGGGCAACCGTTATTGAACACAACAATTTAAAATATGTAGTTATTGTCCAAGTCCAAGTTTAAAATTGGGATAGTGTACTGAAAGAATTTGTTAGTTTTGTTATTACCGTCTAAAATAATCCGAAAATATATACACGAAATGTCAAGTAAATAATAAAATTCGCATTTAAATATTACAATTTTGATATGTTTTACCAGCGTAAACAAATAAAGATCAATATTCAATTCTTCGTTGAAATCGCATGGGAAAATACCACAATTAAAATGCTCTCATGTATGTTTGCAAATCATAATTTATTTTTTACTGTATCCCAACAGTTTTCCCGGATATTGGAAATCCCCATCTTTGTGAAGTAAAACCATCGGATAATCCATAAATAATCTCGGAATTTTCCTCTTCAAATATAGTTGCTATTTTTGTATCATTTATTAATTACTACATAATTTATAAGCTGTGTTTTACCGTATGTGTACATGATGACTATATAATTAAAACATAAAATTCTTATTTTGTTAAGTGGGTTTATATAATTGCCAGATGGTACTCATTTTATATTTATTTATATTGTATATATAATATATATGTTATCTATTAACATACTAGGTAATAGAATAGTTAGTAACTTAATTGACGAAATATTTATAAATCATAATATATTAAAAATAAATATTAATTTTAAAAATATCAAGGAAATGATGAACTTTCGTAATAAGGAATGAGACAGAGTTGTTTTCAGTTCTTTTTTATTGATTATTTTTCTTTATATAAATAATAATCAGTCTTCTATGCTAAACATACGTTTTAATTTGAGTCTAGCTTCATTGCATATACATAATGTGGTGCATTCAAGGGTGAAGCACGAAAATAAATGTTGTGAATATAACGTAATATACGCGATTTAGATCTTATAAAAAATCTGAAAATATCCACTAATAAAGGATATTTTTGATGCAATATCCCAGTCCCTAGAAAGCCTCTACGCATCTCGGCGTTTAAAACAAACGGTGAGTTTCTTCTCGTCCGTTCTACGACGTTGATTTGAGAACTGGCACGTAAATCAATTAAAGTAAATGACTCTTCGTTTTATACATACATAAGTGGACAATATGTTAACTAGGTATATAAATAAATATTTTGATTTTAAGATATGCCGAGTTTCCTCAAGATTTCTTCCTTTAACAAAAACAAATTAGAGGCGCTACAACCTCTTTAGGTCTTGTCCTCAGATTTCTGAATCTGTTTCATGATCATTTTTAAATCTAATAGGCAAGTAGGTGATCAGCCTCCAGTACCTGACACACGCCGACGACTTTTTGGGTCTAAGACATGTCGGTTTCCTCACGATGTTTTCCTTCACAGTTCGAGCAAATGTTAAATGCGCACATAGAAAGAAAGTCCATTGGTGCACAGCCGGGGATCGAACCTACGACTTCAGGTAGCAGGTAGCGTCGCACGCTAAAGCGACCAAACCAACACTACTCTCTCTTCTTCCTTTAACAATCGAGCAAAAATCAGTGTACGAAGCTTCAAAAATAACTAATCTCAAAAGGTGTATCTGTATATATCACTATTACATGCACGTGCAAGCCGGCGTGTCAGGTGAAGATGATCACTATCATTTATCTAGCATCCAGTTTCAAATTGTTACGGACACCCTCATCATTTGTTTAATACTGTATATATACGTACTGTACAAATAGTTACATTTGAAATTAAGAGTGTTCATTATTTCGTAATCCTACAGCTTACATAAATTAATATAACAAAATGAATAACTATAAAATATATTATTAAAAGGAGTCCCTTTAGGCAAGGTTCCGAAGGTAGCGTTCCCCCTTTGAATAGCTAGACTAAATCTTTGTCTGAGGTAGCTGTCAGCTCTTCGGTCTCCTGTGATGTCGACTAACCTTTTTGCTTTTTCCTTAAAAGTTTTATAGCGCTAGGACCCCACGGACCAAGGACCTCGGACACCGATTGGGACAAAATCATATTCGGAGCGTAGATGCTTTAGCTTTTCAGCCGCTTCACAAACCGCTATTTTTGTTATATAAATTTTTGTTAGCTGTAGGATTACGAAATAATAATGTTCATTACTTATATTTTAGTGGGCCTTACTGTATGTATGAAATAAGGATAAGGAGTGAGCTTGTAGTTTATTGTTTATCAGAATGCCAAATCGTAAAATGACTGCTTTACGACTGATTTGAGCGCGACCGCCGCTGCGAAAACCGCTGTGAGAGTTCGAAAAGTGAGTTACAGAATCGCAAGGCTGGTTTTCTTGGCTTGTTCTGAGACTCAGGGATATTGCGAATCGAATTTAACAACTGTTTTGCCTAAAAGCGTGAAGCAAGATTTATATCACTTATACCTGATTTAATGCCGGTGTTGGATGTAAGAAAACTTTACACTGATAGAATATTATAATTACAAAAACATTAGATAAATTGCTCATTAGTTAGAATATTTGACTGCTCATAATGGTTCAGATGGGGCCAAAATATATAATGCTTCATTCGCTTTATGTACCTACACAATAAATTCCAATCGTGTTAAGTTTCTGATAAAGTCGCCGTCCTGCCGTGCGATTCTGGTAATCCGTGAGTTCACCTCGCACTAACAACGCTCCCTTCGTCACTCACGTCATTTTTGGAATCTCATGGTATTCTGTTAAGCAATTTTACATTACGTCTTGACAAGCTCCCTGCTTGTAGTTTATTGTTTATCAGAATGCCAAATCGTAAAATGACTGCTTTGCGACTGAATTGAGCGCGACCGCCGCTGCGAAAACCGCTGTGAGAGTTCGAAAAGTGAGTTATAGAATCGCAAGGCAGCACCGGCTCACTTGCTACCGTCATGTCAAATATAATAGAATATTAGGTGCATAGGGTCATATAATATCTCCTGCGCACATAGTCGATAGAGGAGCTGGGGCAAACTCCTTCTGCCCGAAATAGTTGTCGTTTATTTCTATATAATTCTAGTCTATGAGACTAACACGTGGAGGTGTCCGTGACTGAGGTAACGAGTTCTTAGAAACAGGGGCCGGCAATCATAGGATTTGCTGACCACTTAAAGATGTCATTTGATGAGGGATTGAATTTTAAAACTAAATTGTCAATAATGACAAGGTTAAAACCTTTAAATGATGAAATGTCATTAAAATATGTTTATTATTACTGCCGGTATTATTATTTATCACATATTCAATAAATCAGTCTCTTCTAACTTAAGCTATTCGTCTCTTTCTGTCAAATTGTAGCAGTGTGAAAAAAAGAGATGCTTTAATTAAATTAGTTTAATGTCACAGATTTTTGAATTGGGTACCCATTATAACCCATAATACTTAATTTCAATTTAATATTGTAATTAGCGTAGTACCTATAGGATTTTATTACGATAAAACATTTGTAAATTATTTAATATTTTTAACACAACAATTTCTTTTTATTGTTCTTAGGCAAGGCCTTAAGCAAAGCAAGCAAAAATGAAGACCATCAAACACTTATGAAATAGGTGAGAATATATATTACAGTACGAATCAGGCGCAGCGCTAATCAGATCCATGCAACTTCCTCGCATTCCAGTAGCCCGAGGTGTGCCAAGCACACAATCTCGAGAGGACTTTTTGTATCGAAGAAGATCGACCTTGGGAATGAGTGAGGGACAACAATTGTAATATCCTGTAAGAGGTCACTGCTCTGTATTTGATTATTCAGCAATTTATACAAGAAGTAACACCGGCTAAAGATCTCCGATCGTACAATATCATATTAAATTTCTTAAGTCGCTGATGGTACGGGTGTCTATGTAAAAAATACTCTACTAATGATTACTTGCGCAAATATGATTCCGGTCAAAATGTAATAGTGAAAAACAATGAAAATATTACCTACGTTTTCCAGGGTTCTTCACTGGGTATAAATGCCCTATATTAGATTATGTAATGCGGTTGATCACTAAGCAAACACCAGTATCTTCTAAAGTACTATATGACGTGCAAATAAAATATCAAGCATGATTGTGACCTTATAACCATATTTCATAGTCATTTCTTCGCGTCTTTCCTCATCAAAAATATTTCCTGTGGCATATTTCTACCTTTAGTCACACATACAGGATACTTTGTATGAAAAATAATGGCGCCATTAATATTCATGGATAATCTTAGGCAAGACAATTTACAGGTGAAGACGCGTGACATTTTTATAGAACACGCGGCAAATGGGCAGATGTTTGCCGGCCTAGTTACGATTTCTATCATCGTATGATCAAACTTTCATCGATTTTATTTTATTTTAGTTTTTCTCTAACTCCTAACTCTTTTTGTATAATATTAGTGTCTTAATGTTTAATTCATCCACACGGATGATTATGAGAGAATTGATTCTGAATTCCAATTCTGACCGAGCAGTCAGGTCTAAGTGCAGGTTTATCACAGAGAATGGTTTGGTGGCCGTTGACACATTTCTACAAGATAAAACACTCACGAAATACTATTGAGGGCGGAAAAAATAAAATTGAAATTGCCAAAAATCTAATGAATTGAAAATGCATTTAAGTAAGAGTTAATAACAAAGCCAAGAAATGAAATCAAAGTGGCGACCAACCACGTCAAAATTTTGCATACTCAACAAAGTTTAAAAAAAGTATCTATTGGGAACAATAGGTACAGAAGTACGAACTCAGTTTTTTATGTGTATTTTTAAAGTTATACTTCATTTGGCGAGTTAGGGAAAAATTATGAGAGTAAATTTTTACGCACACCGTCACAAAAAACCGACACCCTGAAGTTAGTCAACATTCTAGTTTTTTCTATTGTTAGAGTCGCTTTTTCTACAAACGAAAGAACGAAAGAAGATTTTTATCTTGTTACGCCAAAGAAGTATAACTTCTAAGGCGTGTACATAAGTACACACACGTTTTTTTTAATAATATTTTATAAACAATTTTCAATGATTGAATAATCAAATCAAGTTTAAAAACTATTAAACGCTTAATGAATCTGTAAATAATCTAAACAGATAGTCGATCAGAATATTTATTAGTAGCTATTTCCATAAGTGACGCACATTCTACCCAAACAACTCTGTTAGATATAGATTGTAGAAAAGGGATCCGGGATTTCGGATGATCGCCACAGATATTATTGTGAAACGTCATTATAGTTAAAGTAATCTTTCTTAATTTTATCCTGCCCTGCGATTCTATAACTCACTTTTCGAACTCACTCAGCGGTTTTCGCATCGGCGGTCGCTCTCAAATCAGTCGTGAATCAGTCATTTTATGATTTGGCATTCTGATAAACAATAAACTACAAGCTCCCACCTTTTCAGAATGTCAAATCATAAAATGACTGCTTCACGACTGATTTGAGAGCGACCGCCGATGCGAAAACCGCTGTGTGAGTTCGTGAAGTGAGTTACAGAATCGCAGAGCAGTATTTGAGCCGGTTAAATTTTAGGAGCGTTCTTTTTCTTCAGTTGAAACTTTGAGACAAAGCTAAAAACGGTGTAATACAAAAAGTACAGTGGAAATAGGCCAGTCACATTGTCAGCGTTTGTGATAACAGATGGGTCAAAAAGAGCCTTACTTGGAATGACAATAGAGAGGACGCAACTCAGAAATGGAAGGGGGGGGAGTAATAGGAAGTGTACTAATGTTAAAAATAATGTCATGGACTCAATGTAATCCAGAGTGTAATAAATTTTTAAAAAAGCCTTTTTATTTCTTGCAACAAATTAAATTATAATATATATATAAGAAAATAAATTACACAATTTTTTTAAAATCATTAAAACTATATAATTGTTGTGAATGAATGATGAAGGAGTAAAAGTTAACAAGTATAATAGTTTACTGTTACTGTGTTCTCTGTCTCTTGTCACCAGCAGTTCGGAAGTCTTTAACTTCCAAAAACGTATGCGCGTAAAAAAGCGTCCAAAAGAACCATAAAATCCTAAGGCTTTTATAGCGTTGCGTAAATCTAGCGATTTTTGGGCGTGGCACTTCAGGGCACTTTCGTTATCAGAGCACCACTGACCATTAGTTTGACAAAGTATTAACGCTTAGATATTCGAAATTTTGTATGAAAAGTTTTAGTTCAGCCCTGCGATTCTGTAACTCACTTTTCGAACTCACACAGCGGTTTTCGCATCGGCGGTCGCTCTCAAATCAGTCGTGAATCAGTCATTTTATGATTTGGCATTCTGAAAAGGTGGGAGCTTGTAGTTTATTGTTTATCAGAATGCCAAATCATAAAATGACTGCTTCACGACTGATTTGAGAGCGACCGCCGAAAACCGCTGTGTGAGTTCGAAAAGTGAGTTACAGAATCGCAAGGCTGATAGCGTAAGTGCTGTTAACAAATATGAGTATGCTCTTTACCGTCCCTTTATAATATGGTGATGAGATACAGGTACGTACACTTTAGCCTTTATAACCATTAACTAGTATTTTCCTCTTACATCAAGATTTTGATGAAACAAGGCGTAAATGTTACATCAGTTCTACCTACTTGAGAAAAACTAATGTTATGTCATCTTTATGAGTGTCTTTTCAAGACGTTACGACTTTTAAGTATTAAAAAAGGGAGTCTTTAGTTTCGGTATTTTTTATGACTGTTCGTTTGTCTCCTGTATTAAAAAAAATACTAAATTGGCATTCGGAATTTTAACACAGATTTTGCATTCATATACACTCGCCAATAATAGTAGAATATTAATTTTATAACAATATTCTAAAAATGAGCAATATGCAGACGAATTTATGGAATAAAATAAAAATAATGTTTGTGACGATGACAAAAATGGAATAGTTTTGATCCTTTCATTTATAAAACAAAAAACATATATTAATTAAGTAACCGGCGAATAAAATGTCTCTAAAATAACATTAATGTACAATTCTCAAATCAAGGTACGAACGACCGATAAATAATTATTTTGTACTTATGTTTTTGTATAAGATTCGTATTTGTATAAGAGAAAACCATTTTATAGAGATATTATGTTCTATGGGTGAACGTGAAGTCTCCAATACGCATTAGGCTAGCGTGGGGACTACAGACTATTCCCTCTCGGCTAAGAGAGTCCTATGGCCATTAGTGGGACATATACAACGTGTAATTGAGTACGCTGAAAATCTCGAAGCTTAGATATTAAAATTAAACTAAGTATAACGTGACCATTTTTACTGATAGGGCCCCATCAAAAGAATTTTCCACGAGCCCCAGATGGTATAGTTACGCCACAGGCAGAGAATGCCTACGTCCCTGAAATGTTTAAAGGAAAATGTATAGGAAGAAGACACAATGTACATAATGTTGTTTTATTGCGTAATATGCGAACGTGCCAATGTAAACGTTTCCTGTAGGATAAATTATAGAATGACATAATTAGACCTCTTTTCTTCTCGGAACATCGTCCGATGTTTACAAAGGGTATTCTTTCTGTAACTGTATACGTCAATAATGACATTGCAATTTTTCGTAATAAAATAAGTTTGATATTATATAGGTGGAAGGTTCCCGAAACTCGGCTCATACAAGGTCATATAGATGGCATTTCAGATGAACCAAAACTTCTGTTTTAATAAATAAAAAGCACTGTTGGCCTAGTGGCTTCAGTGTGCGACTTTACTCCATGAGTAGGTTCGATCTCCAGCTGTGCACCAATGGACTTACTTTCAATGTGCGCATTTAACATTCGCTCGAACGGTGAAGGAAAACATCGTGATAAAACCGGCTTGCCTAAGACCCAAAAAGTCGACGGCGTGTGTCAGGCACAAGAGGCTACCTACTTGCCTATTAGATTGACAAATCATCATGAAACAGATACAGAAATCTGAGGCCCAGACTTAAAAATGTTGTAGCGCAACTGATTTATTTTTTATATTAAGTTTCAATATTAGATATATTATATTAATATAGAAATGGCATGAAATATAAGTTTTAAAAGGCTTCAAAACTTATATTTCATGCGATGATTTGACTAATTCTGAAACGTGTCGCAATTGTTAATTGCGAACTTTCAATCTTGAGAACGAGAAACCTAACTAAATTAATTCGGGAACTTAATTTTACGCAAAACAAATTTTCACGACTTCAGCCGATTGTCCAGTGATTTATGACGTTTGAGGACAATTATTCGATTATAAATAAATTATAATGTACCAAAAGACACGTAACGGAACGCCCATTACTTCGCCTCTCGGGAGCATTCCCACCCTCTAGTTCTGATGAAAATAAGTCTAACATTTTATCACCTATGTTTATGACTAAACAATATCAATTGAAGGACTTATAACTGTTGTAAATAGTTCAGTTTCTAAAATTAGCATTGACTTTATTTCTTACATACGTCATTTGACCCTGTTTTTCCTTACAAAGACATTCATCTAAGCATCTAGAAAGATCATGAGACGTCATTGTCAACTGTTTACTATTTACGGACATCTTTTGCAACTCAGTATGCGTGGTGACATGCCAATGGCGCCCAGGCGCCGGCATAACACCTGCACTTTACTACGCCATGATCAACACATGATAAACAGTAAAACGTAAAAGCATTTGTGTCTTACTATTAGCAAGATAATAGGTGGACCTTAAAGACAACTGTATGGAAAGGACCAAGAGGAAGAAGAAGAGGTCGCCCAAAAAAGGTGGATAGAAGAAATAGAAGCGGTAGCAGGAAACGAATGAAAGAAGAGAGCCATAGACAGAATCAGTTGGAAAAAGCTATACCGAAGGGGTTCCGATCGACTAAAGGAAGCTAGGATATAGGATCACAAGCAAAATAATAAAAATGTAAAATAATCTAAGCTGTGTATTATAATTTGTTTTTGTCATGATTGGAAATAAAACGGGCTTTATTATTATTATTAAGGCAAAACCTAAGCCTTTATCCAATAAATATTTCAAACAATAGATTCTGAAAATTAATTAATAATTTTACTTACGACATTTAAAGTTCAAAAAGGTTTTATACTTTTAAAAAAACAGTACCAAATACAAAAAGAAATTACAATGAAGATAACAGACAATATTGTCTATGGTTAGTGATTGTATTACATTACAGAGCTCGATGTTTTGAGTGATTTTTCGGAACGGCCACGTTTATGGTATTTACAGAAAATAAGGATCGGAGGGTGATTTTACTTCACAGCAGGTGTGAGACATGCTGTTAGGCACGCAAGTCTGGGTAATTTTATATTAATTCATTGCGAAATATAAATGAGTAAGAAACAGTTTTAACTTGTGTATGTCTATAAGAATTTATTCTAAATTCTGTAAATTGTCTTTTATAAATAGCTGTCTGTTCTGTTTAATATTTTAATTTGAAATTTTTCAATATTTTTCATTGATAATTCGCTTCTATTGATCATGCTTATAATACTTGCTGATGGTGGCTTTATGTCGGTGAAAACTTTTCAAGAAACAAAAACAAATATTTCCTTTATAATATTATAATAATAATTTATTTATTGCAAGAATATGGTACAAAAATGTGTAATGGCGCGCAAATTTGTCTTAAGGAATTTTACATTATTAATTAGTCAAAGTCAATTCTTATATTATTTGTATCGTACATATCATATCATACTTTATTAAATTTATATCAAGTACAGTGTCTCACGCAAATAATCATTAATTTAATAGTAATTTTTGACGTGATAACGTCTTTAAAATCGTTTTAGTCGGGTGACATGTTCAGAAACTTGTGTCACACCAAAACCTCACGAGCGCGATCGCAGGTATAACGAGAGAGAGACGGACCGATCTCCCGTCTCATCTCGAGCGCTGCCAGTCATTCCGTGAATGTATGAAGAAAAATGTATATCATAGTCGAATAAGTAAACTTGTCATTTTACACCCGAAATTTATCATCAAAAGTGTGAATAAAACGATAGATGTAATTTAAAATTTGAAAAAATTGTTATCTTCATTAATTCCTTACTTCCCAAAAACTTATATCACCAATAAGACGTTATCACGTAAACATCTCGATCGTAAACCTACTTTACAAACAACCAATATTTTTTTTCCAAAAGTAATACACCAAGTCGCTTTTTAAAGACTCTAGTCGGAAGATCTTTTAATTCTTTTGGTAATTTATTGTCAACCTTAATTGCCATACAAAAGGTGTTTTTCCTAAACAGTTCCAGATTGATTTTTGGCCCAGCCAATTTCAGATTTTTCAAAATTAGTGGAAATACTATTAATCTGCAAGAGTCTATTCTAATCTCTCGTAAGGACGATCCCTGTGCTACGTCACGGCACTCTTTGTGTCACTATGATGAGCCACAGACCTAGTTATTCTCGCTTTATTTACATTTCCGTATATATGTTTTGTTTCAAAATGTCTTTTCAAGACAATTGTTTATTTGCAATTCATTGTTTGAATAAGACTTTATTCGATCTAATTGTTTTAAAATGTTGTAATTTAAAATATTGTTACAGAGATGTGTGCTTGAAGAATTATTCAATTCATTACAATTTATAATTCAAACAATGTAATGTAAATTTTAAAAATATACAGAAAAATGCATTGTGTTCACCGGAATAAGTTCACCAATACACCATGTCTGGAAGTTACTGCTTTTAGTAAGACTCTCATTTATATTATTGTTGATTTTCTCTTTTGTTTAGTTATTTGTTAAATAAATAAAGTGTTTACTATTATTACGCTACCACTGCTCAAGAAAGCTCGTGTGTGGCTTTATAAAAATGTGTGCAATTCACACGTGGTAGAAGTGAAACCTTCAAAAAATTGGTTTCAAGATAATGAGACGAATGTAATTTTAATTTTTAAGTTTAATATCAATTATTAATTTTGATAAAAACTACAATAATTAAAAAGTTTTTATAATTAATGATATGTAAATAAAATGGATAAATTTCATCTAATTTTATGATTGAATTAAATAAATCTTTTATTTAATTATTTAATCTTTTGCACATCTCTGTTTTTTTAAATTCAGAAAATGATCATATACACACTAATTAAAAGTAAGCACTGTATAATGCTTCCTATCTCATTTTATCCCACGTTAAATCTTATGATTTTATGTGTCTGTCTCTTTTTACTGTCGCTTTTTCGTTTCATCGACTTTCAAATCACAACGATACTAAAGTTTCAGTTCAAAAAATTACGCAGTGACAGAAATATATAAATTCTTTTTTATCAAAATACAAATGATGCAATCTGTGGGTCACTTTCCTTATACATTTTACGTACAAACTTTTACAATGCTGCATTTAACACGTAAAATTACTCCGTTATCTACCTCACGTCACAAAATTTCCCACGCCCGTAGCGCGTACTACGTAAAATGCAAAACTTAAAAGCTCAGCGGATCGTGTCACCCTACGCGTATATAGCAGTGTGACGCGGGGGCAGGTCACTCCCTCGCGAGATCTCTAGCAGGACGAACGTGTTGTTAACTACAGTGATGGTGTTCAACGACTTTTTGACCGAGACGAGGAGGAAGTGGTTGCAGGTGTGTAGTTTTTTTCATATTTGTATTGCTTTTCTGTTAAGAATCTGTTTAGTGGAAAATGCGTGAAATTTGAATTATTTTCGTCAATTTACGGTTATCATTACGTTTATCTGAACATGATGTTAGCTGAATTGCCTATGTAAACACATTTGGAATCCTAATTATTATATGGACAAATACTGATTAGATAAAATTATTTTTTAGTATTATTGAGCCTCGTAAATTGTAATTTAATTTTTATTAAATAACAATTTATATATATGTATTGTTGCGTGTGTTATATTTCAGCTAACAGTTAACAATTTTCTAAAAAAACATGTGACAAACAAACAATAAACGGAAACAAATTTTAAATTTGAATTTCTCGGATAATAGTTGATGTGCAATTAGTTGATAGTATAGCTGAATGAACATAATAAGCCTGAATAGTAAATACATTTGTAGCAATAAAATAAAATAATGACTACAATAAATCATCAATTCTTAAATTATATTTCATGCCAAAATAGTTGGTACTCTATGGAACAATGTCCCTTGAATAATTTAAGTAGTCTATACAAGTTCTTGACCTGTGGTAGTTACGTCACATTTGAATAAATTATAGTACAAACTATACAGACTAATACAGTCTTATTAAACTCTATTGTCTCTTTCTAGCAAAGTGAGTTTACGTGTTAAAAAACAGTAAAACAATTTGACAATTTCTATATTACTACGTTTATTTAATTACAAATGTTTGGTATAATGCTATATTAAACGTCTACATTTATTTAAAATCATTGATCAATTAATCAAGACACATATTACATAATAAATACGGTCTTAACGCTAATAAGTATATACCAGGCAACCCGGAGGAAATTATAAAGCAGGCGCGCCACATGTTAGCTGCTTAAATGTTAAAGCAAATACAATAAGTATAAAAAGTAATTATGAATATTCATACAATGACAATGGCCATCGAAAAGTAGTACGGTCTGACAGTTGATGTCTAAATTTTTAAAGGATTGACATCTCTGTCAACACCGAACAGGTTATTGAAATTTAACGCAAAAGCCGTATTTAATTTAATATTATATGCCTGCATCACAAATATTTCAACGAATGCGTATAAAATAATTGTTATTATTATTATTGTTATTATCGTATTTCAATAAAAAATATTGGCGTCATTTTCATTTTTTTTTCGAAATAATCAAAGTATTGCTAGTATCAATTGATAGGTACTATAGAGAATTAATGTTCATATTAACTTCAGTTCTTTTCTCGTAATATTTTTTAAGTAAAATAAATTAGTTCTGAATTCTAAAGACGGTATCACCACTTCATTTGTTGCTTTCATAGGTAAAATATATTAAACATTATTTACCTCAAGTATATACGCGTCAGCAAAACCCCATGTTCGTTATCTCCCGCAAACACAGCATCTATAAATAATGTTATCTTAAACATATATTAACATAAATAATTCCTTACTTAAAAATCATATTTTTGCGAAGATACCGCACATGGCAAGCTAACCCGTTACTTCAATATTTTAATATCAAGTATTCGTACCACGTAAAGCGCTATTGAAATAATTATTATTATCATTGTTAGACGACAAAATTCTTATCTGCCATGTCTCCAAGGTCAAAGCCCATATTTTTTTACATTTTTTCTGCCGATATGCAAAATGAATACTCAGTGAAAAAACACTAGTATTATTTGCATGATTCAGAGTCGAAACTTTGCGCTCCGTCTTAAAGAATAATTTACAAACATAGAAGTTACTTGCCATAGCGTGAAGCTAGCTATAAAAAAAAAAAAAAAATACCAGCCAACCAGTTTTTCAAGTTTTGTGCAGAAAGATGGCGAAAACAATTTTGATTAGGTACATAAAAGTTATAACACTAAAACAAAACAATAATAATTCATTATTTTAGACAAGTACATAACGTGCTAATTAGACTTAAGAAAATAATAAACGGTCTGTGCCGGCTTCGCGGCTAGATATTTATTTCTCAAAACATTTTTGAAAGACGTAACATTTATGGCGTTATGTAGCATTCTAATATTCCAGTTGTTTTTGAATTAATGCGTAACAAACAAAATTATCTCTCTTTGTAATATTGGTATAGATTTTTTACTTTTTAATAGAGATTTTAAATGATGACCACATCAACCACATGTATCTGTTGCGTATTAATAGAACATAACCATTATATTAGATAACATTTGATTATCAAAGAAAGTGTGTGTGGTTAGCGAAAGTTGTTCTACAAGTTATTTGTATAATTTTACAATTTCAAACGTTTATTTATTTTTGCTTTTTAGTAGTGTTAGCTAATCAACCACGGGGTTAAGCGTTCTAACCCTGGCGTTTAAGTATTCTTTCTATGTTGATCTTGAAGGAAAACGTGAGGAAACCGGCTTGTCTTAGACACGAAGATGTGTATCAGGCAAAGACGACTGACCGACTTACCTCTAAAGAAATTATTAATGAAATGTTGCGTGTGGCGCAACTGGGTAATAATTATTCCCGTTTGGAAGATTTTCAATCAAAATAATAATGAATATACACATTGTATGTATCTATATATCTAAAGAAACTGGAAAGCCGACCGTTTTTCGAATACTTATTTATGCGTAGAATTAGCACGTGTTACAAAACGTTGTGCACATACTAAATAAATGACGTTGATTTTCTGTGATAAGAATAATTTGTAAATATTGAAAACTATTTATGCATACAACATTTGTTTGTTTGATAAAAATGTTAAACTATATACGATTAACAATCGAAGTCGTTGTTATAAATTAATTTTATTAAATGATATTGGGTTAAGTTTTTAAATTAAAACCTTTTATTGACTAAGTCCTGTAAAATTAAATTATCCCGCGCAGAAAATTCTCGATTAACAACAGACTATCGAAGACGTTACTAATCTAACCTATTTCGTTGTCGATATTTGACATCTCAATATTTATGGACTAATTTCTAGATAGAGTTACGCATGAAAATTGTCGTTGTAAACTAGCGTTTTTTCTTGGTTAATAATGTTGGTGAGCGATTGAGTTGGGGGCGTGAGTTATTTATATTATTAAAATGTATCTTTCCTGTTATGTTATTTGTTGCTCAATAATTCAAATATTATTTGGCTTTACGTAGGCCAATAAAATATTAACTGTATTCTTGCCATTTAATCTGTGGGTATTTTGCGGGGATTCTCTATGACCAAAATACACGCAAAAACTATGGAACTTCTAAAACTATTGTTTTTCTTAAATGTTTATATGTCAATTGCCCTTGCTTTGACTTTTTGCGAATGGTTTATTCATAGGTTAAATATTTCCCGCGTTAATTTAATGGCAGTCCAAATCTATGGAATTTGAGTGTTTTGAAGTTCATCGACCTTGAAATGTTAAAGTATTGAAATGCAACCACACATTAGAAAAAAATTTTTTTGTTCGATTACGTTTTTTCAAGCAGTATTATTGGCATTAATTATGCAAACCATGAGTTAAGATGTACCACGATTAAGATATAGAAAATAATCTCGTATAACAATTTTGTAAGCAAATATACTTTTCCGGTTATTATAAATTTATGGCTTGCAAATAGGTTTCGAGGCGAAAAATATAATCTGTGTAATGTGATTGAGTCAAGGTTGCTTTAAAGCGCATTTTAATTTATAACCGCCGCGACTATTGCTCGAATAACTAGAAAGTTGATTTTTCTTGTCAAATAGGAATATGTTGATTTACAAGTAATATGATTATAATATGTATACTTAGTTTCTTAACCTATATAGTACAGTAATTTAAAAGCATTTTTTTATTTGCAATCTGTGCACGGACATACTTTTTTATATGAAAACTTTAGTTTAGAGTACTGGTAATCATTACATATAGTAAACTCCTCCGAAGGCCACACTATATAAAGGCCGGCAACGCACTTGCGATCCCTCTGGCAATGTGAGTCTCTATGTCTATCACTTACCATCAGATGAGCATCTTCCCTGTTTTCCTCCTGTTATATAAAAAAGGAAGGTTTAGATATAAACAGTCAAGATTACGAGTTCGGGACCTGAAGCGAATCGTATATTATGTTTGCTTACGATAAAATTTCAAAACATCTCTTCAATTCTATTTTCATTTAATTAGATCAGAATAGATCTAAAATACGCTGACCCGATTTCGCAATTGTTTAAAAAACACGACCCACTCTCCTTTAAGTGATATTTAGTGGTTTCTACCAGTAGTTGTTGGTTATTATTAAATTTGTTTAGAGAGGATTGATTGAAATGTGCTTACGTACAGTTTTATTTACTTCTTGATTGAACCATTTCTTTTTGGATGTTACTGCATAATCACAATAGTTGTTTGTAAGACTGGCTGATTTCAGTTGTAAAATTTACGAATCGTTGTTGTTGTTAGTTAAACTGTATATTTTCCAAGCCTTATAAAATAATTATCTTATAACTTAAAATGAGACTCAGAGTACCAGGAGTACATAAATAGCTAAGAGGCCACATTTTTGCAATGCGTCAAGAGTTGATGAATAAATAGCATGATTTTGTTAAATTTTGTCTTATCCTATAAAAGCACATTTGTTAAGCCAATAAGAAGAAATTATGAGTACCAGGAGTACATAAATAGCTAACAGTCAATTATTTATTAATGAGCGATACTAAACTGTAATAACAGATTTAATTTTAGTTTAAGAATAATTGCTAAGCCAATAAGAAAAATCAGTACCAGGAGTACATAAACATGTGAGGTTCAATTGTTTGTCAAAAAGTTAGTCGAAAAGTCAATCTAAAATTGTTATTTTTTAGTTGCTGTTAAATAATGTTCGAGGTTAAATAATGTGAATATTTAGCGATACGAGAGTAAATATCGTTATCTGCCACAACAGACGGCGTGTCAATGAGATATAGCTACTACAATATATTATACATTACTGATACTACAGGCTTGTTGGCGTCAATAGAGTTATAAAACTAGTTTGTAAAGCTGTTCAAGGATAAGTTGATTTGAATCCGTATATGCATGCAAAATTTTATTTATAATAGTTAGGGAGCGTTCAAACGTACGTACGTACGTATTACGTAACGCAATTTTTGAAGATTATTGAACCCTCCCCCATCCCATGAACTCGCCGTAACGTTTTTCAGTAGGTACCCAAGTACAGTACTGTACCCAAGTCTAGTAAAACGTTTCATGACGAAATTTCCAATAAGTTTATTTAAATATATCTAATGGTTAATATTTATGAGCAGTGAACCAATTGGTCGTAAACTAAGGTCTAAGGGCGACTTTGAAAATTTGCGTTTTCCAGTTCGATGGCTGATTCAAATATAAGATTAGAGATAATTATGGCCGAGTTGAAATAGAAATAATATATTCTTCTTCTTCTAGGTATCTAAAATTGTATATTTTTTTTAAATCGGTCAGAAAAGATACGAATTTTTTTAACTTGCAATTTCTCTCAATCTTCTATTTATTTTCTTCGAATTAAAATCATTATTGACAAAAAAACAAGATTTATTAAATTGTTTAGACGTAATAACAAAATTCAAACGTTAATAATAAAGTTTATGTTCACGTGTCTGAATTCCAAAACGAATTCTATACAATTCTTGTACATTCACCTTTGTGTAAGTGTCCGTCGGGAATCGTCATAATGCGACAATATTCTATTTCTTTTTTCAACTGTATTCATAGTCAAATGTCGTATCAAGTCGAATTTCTTAAACCATAAATAACCTTCACATGAGAAAAATCCTTTTCTCCTAACCCTTTTTTAGTTCTTTAAAAATGCTTTTAATTTTACGCAAATTAAAATCGTTATATTAAAGACTTTTGACCTTAGGTCACACTTCAGTTTTTAGTATTACTATCGAAATTTTTATTACGCACACATAATCAAATCTGGCGTACAGGAGTAAGAATCAATCTGACATACAGTCAAATCTATGTCTCAACTTTGAAACTCACCCTCTCTCTGTTAATTCTTTTTAATGTTATATTTAACAAGATAATGATATTCCATTGACATCTCCCCACAGGAAATAAAATTGTGACCTTTAATGCTCCGAACAACACTCAACCACTCGAGAAAATCAAGTGTATCAGAGTGCTATCAATGATCTTAAGGCTTGGATACGATAAAAAATCTGACGATCGTGTTTACCAAGGATAAATAGAACACAATCTATGTGTATTCTACATATTATGAATCTGCGAAGCCCCGATACTCCAATATCGAATAAAACTTGAAGTATATGAGATTATCGAGTTTCTTCGTTATATTTACACTTTACACACAACCTTTAAATTAATAACTGTAAACAAATAATACATGTAACTTCAAAAAAAGCAATTTTAAGAAATATAGAATAAAAATTAGAATAACTCCAATGCCACTTAAGTCGCATATATTAAATGTATTTTCATGCAAATTTACATTATACGCAAACTCGAGATTACTATCGACGTGTTTTGTAAAGTATCTGTTTCGCGGCAATCCAAATAAGCGAGCGTGAAGGCCCGCCATCATACTAGTCAATTGTCAATTGTCAACTGGTCTTCAGTCCGATTACAATCAATCACATTCATTTGTTTTTCAACTGATCCTGACCTAGCCCTACTAGGTACTAGGTATTTAGTGGTATAAACCAGAGCAGAACGAAACCTAGTTGGAACAGAAACTAAATAGATATAAAATTAGTTTTTAATATTCCAATTAGTAAGACAAAGTTAGTACACGTTTTTGACGACTGATTCTGAATATTAAAATAAATTATTGCATTGATATTAACCACTGAATTATCTGTTTACATGACAGCCATTAATGTCAATTAATGCGCATTGTCCTCAGTCCTAATAATATCTTAATTAATCGATTAATATTGTTCGATAGTATAATATGTTTAATTAACTGTATACGTCAATCTCTGGTCATAATTATGAATTATGAAGAATATTAAAAAATGTGTCGAGTTTATTTCTCAAATTACTTAACGAAACTTGTGTTGGAGGTATATTTTCAAACTACTTGGCTTTAGCAATAGTAATTTTGTACTATATATGTTTATATAAACTTGTTTTTATTAATTTATATAATAACAATTCTCTGATAGCAATAAATCACAGGAAATGGAAACGGGTAGTGCGTTCAACTTTGATCGCTAACATACATTCTGTCTGTGATAATATTTATTATATAATTTTATGAGTAGAAATACATGAATTGCTTTTCTATGTAATATGTTATTCTATAATGATTAATAACTCTTAGGAAAATCTAGTCTTAACAAAAAAAATCATATATCATTACAGTATGCAACTGCATTATTAACTTAATAATAATAGCTATTTCTGATACATATACACTTAAACATATTTATATTTTTATCATCTCATTATTTTTATTATCTGCGTGGCTTTTGGGCAAAGGCCTCCTTCGAACTCCGCCATTTCTGTGTGCGCTGTACCGCTGTTTCTATAATGTGGTCTATCCACCTAAATTGTTTTCCTTTTTGCGTTTATTGTACCTTGGGTACCAGTTTAGTACTTTCTTGTACGTAGTTACCTTACCACGTAAGTTATTTATTTTTATTGTATCATCTGCTACCGTAGTTATTCTTCTTAACTATGTATTCTATATTGAAAATGAAATTTGAATTCCAGTCAATTTATCCTATCCCTTATATAAGGGCGTGGGTAACCGCGATTATATTATATATATGTAAGGAAAACATATTTTCCTATACAAACTCTTTTTATATTTTATTTTTCTTCTTTGCCGTCTGATCGACGATGTTTAATTTGTCACTTGACATAATAGATGTAAGATGTTTTAATTTTTAATTTTATTATTTTATTTTATAAAACCTAGAATATAGGCTTTAAATGTTGTTTCTTTTGTATTCACAGAGAAACGCAGTTGCGCCTTATTTATTCCCAGTACTCGTATAAGCGATCGATACCATTATATATATAATTAAGATTATAATTATAAACATCGACTTACATTTGCTGTCGACTAAACCTACTAAATATGTGATCATAAATAAAATAATATTTGGTATTAAATTAACTTCTAAGTTATAAAACACGAGGAAAATCGTCACTGACGCAAAAAAGTTTGAAATAGCTTAAAAGGTCAGAACATACGTCACGCAACTCTGACGTCATTGTTTGACGAGTTTGTGAACCCACAATACCTTAATAAATTACAGGCATTTTTGGTGGTTAACATAGAACATATAGCCTTGATGAAAATCCTTTAATTTCACCTAATGAAAGTACCTACTCTGTCTCTTTACATCACAGCTTAAACACAATTTGATACAAAGAGACCAAAGAGTTTTATGTTAAAAGATCAAGATTGATTTAGTTTTTTTAAATCCAAAAGTTTTTATATGTCGAAAATAAGTTATAAACAATAGTTGTAAAATTCATATATTTTGTTCTTCATTCGCTTCACGTGGGATTATTTCCTGCGATAACACTTCCGGTTATTAGACCATGTGTATGTATTTAGTGTGTTTGTGAGTTTATGTTTTCAAGAGTTAACTTGAATAAAGAGATTTTGACTCAGCACAAAACATGGGAGAAAAATACCTCAAAATTTCAAAATTAAATATTTCCTTTTAGCTGAAGTTTTCTATAGTTTATTTAAATAAAGTCTTTAAAGTTATACAATATTTAACAAAATACTTTAACAACAGAATTTATAGACATAATTAAATATTATACGTATACTAGCACAGGGTAAAGAAATTGAGGGAGAGTGATTGCGAGTAAAGCTTTTCCTTCCGAACGTTTTTGAAGTAGATAAAAAGCTTCTGTCTACTAACTGGCAAACTTCTACGGCAATTATTGGCAAGGTGCGATGCGTAAACGTCCGCACATTTTGTTAGAAGACCTAAAAACCTTTATCTAACAAATCTTCACGGCATAATATTATACATTATCTCCGAACACTAGATAGCCTCAATACATGTTTACACGTTTTACATATTACTCTCAATACTCTAATTATAATCTAATTTACTAGGACTGTCTTACTAACCTCGCCTAAGATAATAATTACGTAAATGATTTGACATAGTTTAATACATAAAAAAATATGTTTTTATTAGTTTTATCGGAATACTACAAAAGACTGGTACACAGTACAATATAGAATGCTTAATTTTTTGCATTAAAAATAAATTAAATTTCAAAGATCAAGTAAGATATGACAACTGACATAGGTATAATATAAAACTTAACCTACAAAAAACTTAAAAAGTTTGGTCTCTGTGGCAGTGTACCTTTAATGCTGGCATCATTTCCTATGCGATACTTATTCCTTGAGTGAGGAAAGTACCAGCTCTAGGGTCCGGTACCATCTACCAGGCTCCAAATTAAATCTTTAATTAGCCCCACTGCCCAAGAGTCTGTATTCCAAAGGGAACAACAAGTTGGAGGAAAGGCTTAATTCATTGCTTAATTTATATTTTTATTGATTATTTATGGTAGCAATAATAATTTTAACTAAATTCTTAATCGTGTAGTAAATTAATTAATTGTGTAATCGTTTTAGTTAGCGGTATGTAGGATTAATGACAAAGTAAAAGACGCGCTTATTTCTCTTATTGTCTCTTATTGTCTCATATCAAGGTTGTTGAAGCATTAATGATGTACAACCTTGATCTCTTTTCTGTGTGATTCATTTACGTGTGAGAGAATGTTTGTACTAGGTCTACACTTAACCATCACCCGTACGGTGAAGGAAATACTTTTTTCGTAATAGGCAAGTAGGCGATTAACATTCTCTGCCATGTGTCGTCAATGTACGCTCCTGTTCAATGGGCTCATAGGAATTCCATTAGTGCACCGCCTTACTTTATACTCATGTAACTTTTTTTGTTACAGGCCTTCAAAATATTCAAAGGCAAGGACAAGAAAAGCAACAATCGTGTCTCACCAGATCCATCCATATCGGCAACCGTCGAAGGAGATGTCGATATCAACTTTTGCGGATGCCGTAAAAGCCTAACCCCAGTAAACCTATCCGAATATTCAGAGACCACATCAGATTATCACAGCAGCTACGCCAGCTACGGCAGTAACCACACAAGCCTACGTAGCTACGCGAGATCTGTATCAAACAGCGATTCAGCCTACGATTCTACGCGCAGTAGCCCGGCCCAAACGAGGCCTCCGTACTATGCTACAGTCACATACTTAAATGTCAATGACTCCGAGGATAGTTCGAGTATACACACAGAGTATACTATGCTAGATTACGAAGATTCTGAGGATGAAGATCAACAGAACATGATTAACGAAAGCATTGAACACGGTGCCTTATGAATGTGCCGTTTTCGGAATAGTTATGGTATAATAGTGTGAATGAGGGCTAATTGTCCTTAGTTGAAAGTGGAGTGACGTTACACGAAAGATTGTATGGGACATTGGTTATTTGTAACATGTTTATTTAACGAATAGTGATGCATACTAAAAGTAGAAAACTTGTGCACAAGTTACAAAGTAAATGACGTACGTTGGATGTTTTAAATATAATAAACTAAATTATTTAGTTTTATAATATATGTACATAATTTTTAGTTCGAATACAATTTAAATGTCAACTAGAACTGTCCTCGCGAAATTCGTTTCGCCTTAAAACGATTTTACTTAGCAAGGATTGAGTAGTTACATACCAACATATGGAATATTTTGCTATGCTACCTGATAGAGACCGTTCTCTTTTCCGGAATAAGAACCTAAGTACTAAATATAACTACATTTTTCAATTTTGCACTTCATAATATATACACGATCGGGATCAGCCGTCTTCGAGGTTTGTGCTTAGCTACATTTCATTTTAATTGATATACTTAAAGCATTAATAATCCCAATATGAATTATACGACGAAAATAACATTTAAATAACTATATTACGTAAGAAATTACGAGCCAATTAATATATTAAACAATTGATAAGGATATTCGATCACCAAATTGTTGTTTAACTAAAATATTTTACTTATGAATGTGCGTGGAATTAAGGAAATCATTAATGGAATATACGTAAATGTATTCTATGGGAAATCACATTCAATTATTCCTAGGGAATTTGTGTTATATTATTGATTGATAAATAATACATATGAACTGGAATAAATGAAACAATAGAAATGTAAATATTCATCTCGATATTTTAAGCGGTAAATGTTGAATTGAAATTCACAATTTTTCGGTATCACCACTATTTATAATAGAACGAATTCATAACTTCTCTGTTGATGAGTCGTAGGAATGTGATACAATTTCGTATGGATTGTAAGAGGTAGCGGTAGCAGGGCTATTTTGTAAAACAAATTCCGATTTCCAAAGATTAACGCAAAATAGCACTCACTAAACTTAGACTTTAGATTAAATAATCTCTGTTGAAGTTGCAGGATAATACTGCAGTATATGATTTGTATATGTTAACGTAAAATTGTAAACACCGTTAGATTGTAATCTATCTCGCGAGATTATAAACTGTCGAAAGAATGTGAACCTCAGCTTACTGCTTACAATTTAACATATTATTATTCGGTAGATTGTACTACACTAACTTAGTTATCATTCAAACTTCTTTGGTCAATTACAGATTAATTTTACTTTCCAACAATTTCATATAACTACCGAATAATAATACGTTAAATTGTAAGCAGTTCGTTGAGGTTCACAATCTTTCGACAGTTTATAATCTCGCGAGATAGATTACAATCTAACGGTGTTTACAATTTTACGGTGACATATATAAACATATATCCCCGTTAGATAGCTATTTTAATATTATATTTTGTTGTATGCGTGATTATAATTATTGACATATCTTTAATTACCCAAACAAAGATTAGTTATGTAAACATTATATAAACACTCTCCCTTATTAAGGATTTGACAGAAAGATACGAAAAATTAAAAATGTAATTAGACTTTCGCTTTTATTACTATCCTGTTTCGATTATAAGACATTGTAAATACTTATTTATTCTTGGATTTAAGATTAATATGCATGTACTTTAAAGTATATAACACCAAAGTAATTGTGATATTAAGTAACTATAGTTTTTAGATTATGTATAACGATCTCAAAATAATTATAAGTTAATAAATGCGATATGAATTAATAAAGGTATTATTTACTATTCCCAAAGTTATAAATTTTTTAGTCATTATAATAATAATAATAATAACTAAGCATCATTTATTCCTTGAAAATTTTACAAAATAAAATTTTAAAAAAGTTACAAAATTTATTAATAAATAAATAAATTTGTCATTATATGGTTTATTAAATATATAAAGGTTTCAATATGCGTTGAATTCAAAATTGAACAAATATTAGAACCTTCCTGCCTTATTTACTTAATAAGCAGATTATGTTAGTTCAAGCATACTTAGAGCATCTTTATAATATTTACCAATACGCTATCAAATGAAAATAGCTATAAAATAGACACAGGAAGAAAACCGCAACTCAAATATTTAAAATATTTAGAGCTTATAACTATAAAGTTTACAAAAAAGAGCTTTATCTGAATTAGATTTAAAATACGACGTAACCGGAACGTTTACATAAAAATATGTTTCGTTGGAAACTGCGTATTTTGAATACGAGGATTATATTTCAATACGCAAAACAAGTAGAACCGGTATTCATAAACCGCAGATAATGTATTGTTAGTGTGACTAATCCATAAACTGCAAATACCGCTAATTTGAAATATAATTAGGTATTTAAAACGGGTTGTATTCCATAGAAAAACTTTACTTATGATTTTCGCGCTTAAATGAATGTTCAGCTAGAACGGGACACTCAATAATATTTTTATAAAGTACTAGCTGACCCGGCAAACGTTGTTTTGCCATGTATATTATTTCTAGGAATCATTTTTTTAGTTCAATAAAAATAACTATCTACTATAATAAAAAATAGGGATTGATCGTAGAGGGGTGACAATTAAGGGTAGTATGTATTTTTGTATGCTGCATCATAAAAAAATAAAAAGTTTTATCTGAAAAATAAAAATTTAGGGGTGGGACCACCCTTAACAAATAGGGGGATGAAAAATATATGTTGTCCGATTCTCGGAGTTAAAAAGTTAACGAAAAAATTTCATAAGAATCGGTCGAGCCGTTTCGAAGGAGTATGGAAACGAACAATGTGACACGAGAATTTTATATATAGAGATATAAAAACAAATGAAGATTCACGTAAATTTAACCCTTATTAATATAAAAGCTATCAGTTTTAATGCACTCTTTCGTCTATTTCGATAAGTTTAAGGTATGTCTATTCGGATTAGGGTCCTTCAAGAAAGAGCGTACTTAAAAGCCCGGCAACGCACTTGTTTGTATATTATATAAAAAAAAACAAAAATAAAACGTTTACATCTCTGATGTTTTGTTTATTGATAAGATTGTCATTTCTGAAAATTTATTTTATTTATCATACAACACATGTTAAAACAAGGACAGTAGTAGTTCTTAGTGACTTTTTCTACATGTTGCTACGTAGATCTTAGATATGATTACATCTTGAAAACAATAATAATCAGTTTTTATTGCATAGATTTAGGTTATACGAAATTTAATACAAAAAAATGAAAATTCCAAATAAAGAACAATTGAAATCTGCATATAGCCTAGCGACAGATAAGCAGACATTGATTAGATTAAAATTGTTCAATGTGAACAGAAATGTGAACAAATATGTGGCGTTTAAGCCTATCCTCACGATAAGGTATTCTCACGAACAAACATACTGACTAGATGCCCTACTTTGTTAGATTAATATCGAAAATACTTTTGTTGAAACTTGAAAACAATTTATCCAATTGTTCCCTTGTTCTTATTATTTGAATATGTCAAACATTCATTTTTAATAATTAATCGTCGGGAATAAAAACCGGTATCTCCTATATTGTTCAAATATTGTGAAAAAAGTGAAAAAAAAAGGGTGCGTGTACTTATGTACGCGCGTAAGAAGTTATACTTCTTTGGCGTTATTAAAAATAGTTTTTGATTGCATGCAAATAATTAATTACAATTAGATCAAAGACTGGAAAAGGAGTCATTATAGTCAATAAAGTTCAGTTTACATTTGAAAAATTAAATAAATAAATATTTATTATTATTCTCTTACATTAAGTGTAACATAAATTCTATTATTATTCGAATGTTGTTTTTAAATTATGTCCAATGCCGTAGCATTTTCCGTGGGCAACTTCATTCTGTTAATTTTGTGTCACGGTACGCGCGCATCGTAAAATTTCACTCTCATCAATTTTTCATAACGCGCCTAAAGAAGTATAACTTCAAAAAGCTAAATGTTTATCTAATTCACAGATAACAATTGAAAAAAAACAACAATTACATTGAATTATAAACAGGAGATTCTGTGAAATAGCATTGACCTTATGCGTCATTGGAATCCTAGTCAGCCTTCATCAGAAATTGTATGTATCGGTATTTACGTTCCTGCGGCGTATTTCAGAATAAGATAACCAGGAACTGAAACTGAGCTGGTAGAATTTCGAAACGTGGATACGTTATAATTACGACTTTATTTTCGCATAAAAACAAAATCATGGCAATAAGTAGGTCGGTTCTACCATGGCCGTCAAAACTGTCTATCTCTATAAATAATACAACATATGTAAAATATCATATAATTACCTACTAGGTTTATATCACCGAACAATAGTTAATTTCTGCGCAGACTTATTAGACCAGTGCCGATAATTTTTGAAACCTAAAAAAATAATAGTAGGATGAAACCTATTGGAAATGGAGGAGAATATTATAAAAATTAAAGGAAAAATAATTTACGGGCGATCTGAGGTCGGGAAGGGTAGGGGGGGGGGAGTTTTAAGGGTAAAAAACGGTTTATCTCGATATCCGGCAAAACTAAAAGTCCTATCGAAGAAAGTTAAATGGCAAAGTTGTAGGTAATAAAAAGATCTAAAACTTTTGTATTCACACATTTTTCACATAACCTCAAAATTTATGTGAAAAATTAAAAAAAAAAAAAGGTTTTGGTTTTTAATTTTTATCTTTTACAAATTTCTTTTTTTTTTAACGAAGTTTGGTGAAAACTTACCTTTCTATGTCCCAAATACGCTGTAATTTTCAATCGAAAATTCACCCGTCAAAATATCAGCTTTTTACAAAAAGTTGGTGTGCTTTCAGTTTGTTGAAATCTCTACTTTCCTATGGTAAAAATATATATATGTATATATAACCATAGTAAATCTTCTCAGAAAATGCAAAAAATCGTATGCAGTAACGCCCAGACCCGTCATACCCTTCCCTAAGAATCTTCTTTAAATTATAATTAGATGCCTAAAAAGAATTAATGTCTAACATCAGCTCCCGTAAATGTTTAATGAATTCTAGGTCGACATACCACTAAGTTGGACTCGAATCATGCAGTTTTTATGTCAGGAAATAACACTTATCGATTGTCAAATTTACTTGTATTCTTTGATTTGCTATTTTAAAAGAGTACCGACAGTTTTTTTACGCCGGATTTTTCTCTCGGCCTACACCCTCTGTCTTCTTTGCCTATGAGTAAGGATGCCTACAAATTCAAATTTAATGACGTGGAATAAGTGTTACATGTATCTTATGTTCCATAATAAACATTTTTTTTCTCCTCATTGTATTTTGCGAATTCGTCGACGCAGAGAGCGCAGAGTACAACCAAAAGTACTCGTCCAATAGACTGTGTTATAACTGGTTAAACATGTTTATGAGTAAGGATGCCTACAAATTCAAATTTAATGACGTGGAATAAGTGTTACATGTATCTTATGTTCCATAATAAACATTTTTTTTCTCCACATTGTATTTTGCGAATTCGTCGACGCAGAGAGCGCAGAGTACAACCAAAAGTACTCGTCCAATAGACTGTGTTATAACTGGTTAAACATGTTACATTTTAATAAGGGGAGTATTTCAGCCATTTCCCAATACTGTTACTTAAAGGAGAAAAAGATTTAAATAATTTTAATACGGCGATCTAGATACGTACAATGTACATAGACTTTAATTCGTTTTTAAAGAGTGAATTTTTTGTCTTAATTCGAAATTGTATTATCAATATTAGGTTTTTACTCAAATAGTACTTTTTGGGACAAGTATTTGGGAATTTTAAGAGTTCGCTGACGTACAAAGTCCAAAAAATCGATAGAAAAAATAGTTTTATTTAATTTGTATAAAGTATAATATATAATTAAAATATTAATTTAACAAAAATACGATACGGATCATTGAATATTTGGAAATCATAATTTTAAATATTATAAAATAAAAATGAACATAGCATGTCTATTGTTGGAAATAAGGGCAATTACAACAAGATGTCGCCAGCGGCTGGTAAGATGCGGTGCGGGAGAAGAAATCGTCGTATTTTGTGAATGATTACAAAACAACAAACAATAAAATCAAATTTATATTAAGTAGACGAAAATAAGTAAGTAAGTAATACTATTTAAAAAGTGCGCAATTTTTTGCCTTAATTAAAATGGTTCTTATAGCTAACTACTAGCTACTCTCAGCGTTACATCAATCACCCTCAATTATGCCACGTCCTTCGTTTTTTGAGTCATTTATATAGTACATATAATTATGCAAGAGCATGCTCCTAAATTGTCATAAGAATGAGCATTGGTGAATAATGGATAAAATTATGAGATAGAAAAAGAAAGAAATCAGCAAGTATGGATCTTTGACCACACAAAGTAATTGAAAATGGTACTATGATGAGACGGCTTCGAATGTATTTAATAATACATATATGTATAATTAAATTATTAAAATTTAGTAGTCTAGTATTTACAATATTATTAACCTACATAGCATAATAATTTTATGACAAAAATTAATAAATAGAAAATTAAAACAAATTTAAAAATTGTACTGTATTGCGATACTTATTCGTTGAGCGAGGAAAGCACCAGCTCTGAGGTCACCAGTACTATCTGCCAGGCGCTAATTTTAATCTTTAATTAGCGCCTAGCGTTCCAAAGGGAACAAATCGAAGTTGGAGGAAAGACTATATTTGAGCGTTTATTATTTTCCGACTGCTCTGCGGCCACCTCAGCTTTTTTGCTGAGAATGGTGAGATGGGGATAACGTATCCACATTTGACGACTCATTGGTCTAGTGGTTAGTACCCCTGACTGCGAATCCATGGGTCCCGGGTTCGATCTCCGGCTGAGGCGAACATCGATGTGATGAGCATTTGGTGTTGTTCTTAGGTCTTGGGTGTTTTTAATATGTATTTATACGTCTATCTATCTATAATATGTATGTATATCCGTTGCCTAGAACCCATAACACAAGCTTCACCAGCTTAGCATGGGACTAGGTCAATTGGTGTGAATTGTCTTTAAAAAAAAAAAACATAAGTAGATCTCCAAGGGTTCAACGACATCCAGCCGCTTACTGTCCATGCCATTCATGCCATCCATACCTGTCGTGCGATTCTGTTAATCCGTGAGTTCACCTCGCACTAACAACGCTCCCTGCGTCACTCACGTCATATTTGGAATCTCATGGTATTCTGTTAAGCAATTTCACATTACGTGTTGACAAGCGGAGGGAGCTTGTAGTTTATTGTTTATCAGAATGACAAATCGTAAAATGACTGCTTCACGACTGATTTGAGCGCGACCGCCGCTGCGAAAACTGTGAGAGTTCGAAAAGTGAGTTACAGAATCGCAAGGCTGCTCCAAAATGGCTGGAACATTGACGGAGGCAATAGAGTGTATGATGTCGTTAATATATGTTATATTGAAATGCAAAGGTTTTTTTTGAAAACTAAAGGTAGCTTAATTTTTTTATGACACTTTTAGCACCTTTATTTGTACCCCTAAAGCCCTTCTAAGTTTATATAGGAGACCTCTCCCATCAAGTAATTGTAAGTATGTAAGGTAAAGATTCGCATGCCTAGTGTAGGCAAGACAACACAAAAAACTAATTTACATTTAGGCTTATACTTTGAACACGTTATTCTTATTGGAAGAATGTTTCTCTTATATTTTCTTATCTGCAAATCTGGATATAGATACAGTAACACAGGTGCAATACTGACCCTGCCAGATGTCCAACATTATACCGTCCCACTCCGCTGCTTGGGATATTGGCTCCCTTGCATTTCTCACACCCATCCCTTTTACACTTTCGATGAAATACACCCCTCTCTTTCCTTACTTCCGTAGGAACTTGGGGTGCAAAAAAGTCATTTTTTGTGCGATCGTGTGCGTGCCGTGTTGGTATTTCAAGGGGGTTGAAGTGATACGAAATTATATTAAAAAATAATTTATTTCTCAATCTTTATATACAGATATTTACAATAGTATAAATTTTTATAAAAAATATGTGTATCACATCATACACAACTTTAATAAATTATTTGCGTATTTTTATTACGCTTTTGTTTGAAATAAAATACACTTTTAATGAATTAAATTGGAATTTTTGACATGTATATTGTAATTAAAGATGCAAGACACTGCGATGACGTCTGACCCTGAAACGGGCTAATAGATAGATAGATAGATATTAACTAAGGATATACACAACGTCTCGACATTATCCAAACTTCGGGCTGTCACTGGTTTGACTGGTCGACAACATCCAGTCGCTTAATTCAATAAAAGTGTAAATTAATTATAAAATCTATTCACAACCAAGATAAAAGCTTCGAGGCACAATTAAAGCTTATTTTTGGTCCATTATTATATCACACAATCTATATATAACAGTCTTTAATTTGGTATAAACTCTGAGATCTTTAACACGTGGTGGCATATAAAAGATATGATTAAAAATACAAAAGACCAGAATACAACATGACAAAACAAAACATGTTTTTGGGAATACTTGTTATTTTTACTGATTTTAGTCTGTGAACATTAGAATTAGCATTGTATTTTATGATTACAATCATATTTTAATGTATTTTCGAGTTTCTTATTATTTTCGGTAAATTTTTTCATTTAACTGTTTTTTGACTTGTATTGACGCGTATTCCTCGTAATATTATTAAACAAAATTATATCGATTGTGGTTAGCAACCGCTATTCTTGAAATTAGTTTAGAATTCTGGGTATTTCCATGCCGTATTATTATTATAATAACACTAGGAAAATAGAAGCTCATACATTAAAAGGCGTAGACATGGTTCAGCTAATTTAACTCTAGTTAGATAATGAATATATCTTCTTACCACGAATTATAAATTTTACAATAGAATCGCAGTTTGCTAATAAAAACTATACCTTATCTTACATCAGTCGTTATGTCTTTCGGCTAATTCCAAACACATATGAGATGCACATTCTTTATATATTTTAGTACAATTATCTATTAAAAACCATGAAATGGTCGACTTACAAGAGTACGAATAGCCTTCGACTAGTATTTAAAGCCTTCAAAAACACATTACCAAATTAATTACACTTTTGCGGTCGTATTTGTTCTTTCTTATCATATTCTAATATGCTAATTCGGCCCCCCATGGCCTATACGGTTTCGAGCTGTTCTGTGAATATTGGTGATGTGGCGGATGATGAGGGTACGGAGCGGGGTAATGCGGTGCTGTTGGTGCCGGGTGGGGACCAGGAGGCGCTGGTGGCCCCGGTGGGGCTGGTGGAGCGGGAGGATAGTGAGGGTACGATGGAGCCGCTGACAGAGGGGCCGCAACTGCTGTTGGAGCAATGGACGCTGTGGATGTTGAAGGATCCTGGCCAAACCCACTATGTTGTACCGGGGGGTATTGTGGGTAGCCCCAGTTCGCGGACTTAGCTGCTAACTCCCTCTGAGCAGCAAAGCATTGTAGGTGGCTCATGAGTCGAAGCCGTAATGGATCCTGGATGTCCAGGCCCTCACAACTAACCAGATACCTTGCTACTTCGGCTGCACATTCTCTGAAGCCAATACTGTGGTAATCCATGGCGTACCTCTGAGGGTCATAGGCGAGGGTATCGAGACCTGGAAATAAATAAATAAATTTAATACTAATATCACGGTACTGCATTTTATGAAATAGGTATTTGTTATAAGCAATTACAACAGCACTGTCGAGCTTTCTATTTATTTTATTAAAACTTAAAATTGCCTATTTAATAGTAACTGAGACTGCGTAAATTTATAATAGCAAATAGCATACATAATATAACAATAATATGCGAAATGAAAACTATTTCTAAATGTGGAATGCCTGCCTTAAGGTCTGATACAGTTTTTAATTTGTTATTCCTTTAAAGAGAATCACGCGTCAATAAAAGACAATATTATTATTAGTCCAGACATATTACTCGACTAACGCAGATGTCGATTCGCGTCATTCAGAATCTTTTTATAGAAGAAAACAAAAACTATTCTTCCCATTCAGATTCACCCTTTAAAAGTACCCTTTCTTATGCAACAAGTAGAGGGAGATAAAAGTATTTTAATAGTATGTTAAAGAGAGAGGTAACGGGAACCCTTTCCGGCAATCTTCCGGATAAAGGTAAAAAATTAATAAGATCCGCTATACGGGGTTTGTAAAGCAGGGCAGGAGGGCAGATCCATCCCCTTGAATAATTTTGTCATTCAATACTAAAATTACTTATACTTTCGACGAAATTCGTGATTATCTCCTCAAAGAACTTTATACAAACTTGCCAGCCTTAGTAGTTCAAAGACAAGTCTACGTGAGTCACTCACACATTTGGCAAAATTTTAACACAGTTTGATGGATGAGAATGTAATTTTTTATGTTTAGCCAATTTGTTTTGACAAATTATAATTCCTGTGTTTGTGCCTACATTTCTTTAGTTACATTAAAGTAAAGATACCAACAATTTTTGTTTAGTGGCAATAGTTTTAACTATATGCCAGTTTCATGTGAAAGGGAACTATAAAGAAAAAAAAGACATCAAAAGGAAACAAAGGGATAAGCTAGGTAAATATAAAATATGGACATTAATATAATATTAAATCTTAATATTATTATTGATTATAAAAGAAGATATTCCATTATAATACAATAAAAGATAAAGCAAAAGGTAGGAGAGTAGTCGGAAACGGAACATGCAGTAACTATAAAGAATTCAGAAAGGAGGTGAGGTCATATTGGAAAACTGTATTTTATAATGACTATATATAAGTGTAGCATAAAGAATATAGAACAAAGAGCTTTTAAAAAAATATATATGTACTTCAAAAACACACGCAAATGGCGCCCATTTTTTTCTTCTTTTTACAAGACCTTTGATCGTAAAGTGCTTCCGTTTGTCATAGATTACAAAGGACGCGTGATGTAGGTTAGGGGATGAAGATTATAGAATTGCGGTTTTTAGTTCTGTCTGGGTCGCCACAAAAATTACTTAATAATGAATCTTAAAAAATACTTTGAGATACGTCGAAATCTCCATATTCAAACGTTCATGACCACTACAAATGAGATTAACTTGCGATTAATGAGTAAATGTGTGAGAAAATACTTATATTTGCATAATACCCTAGCTAAGTCGGAGGGCAGCCCTCCGATCTGGGATAGCTATAGGGGTACGATTCCCACGCCGCCCCTCTAACTGGTCTGTTTGATTACTTATCTTTTATTGATTTATCATTTATATCGGTAACCATTTGAAATATAATTCTAATCTTGCCCTAATTTTTTTATATGCATACAGTTACACCTATATGTGTTATGAATTAAAGAATATTTCTTTTTATCTATATAAATAATGATAATAAAACTATTATAGTTTAGCAAAGGGTAGGTATATATTAAATCGAAACGAGGTTCGCAAGGGCAGCTAGTTTTATATATGGTTTGGTTGGATAGTTTTATTGGAAAACTATGCATCATATTAAAATAAAGGCAAATGATACATTCAGCATTATAGATATTTTGTCAGGCGTTCATGTTTTTATAAAATTAAATCACAATCTTTTGTTTTTGCAGTATACTTTGTAAATTGTCAATTATCTTTTAATGTACTTTATGGATACATTATAATCTGTGGCATGTAAACAGAGAGGAGAATAGTTCGTAAAGTATTTATAAAGTGATGTACCAGTAAGTCACCATTTTTTTTTTATTATTTCGCCATAAAAAATCATATAACCCTTAGTTTTGACCTTTCTACCACCAATCCCCATTATACAGCGATATTAGCACTGTTATAACCTTTAAATACTATAAAACATTGACTAGGTATGCACGAAAAATCTGCATTTTAAATATTAATTAATATCTTATTTTTTACAAATTAAGTACTAAGTAAATTAAAAAATATAATCCTTCATTTCCTATATGTGAAAGAGACAGTCTAATAGATCAGTATCACTTCCTGTTTGTATGTTTTTGTTAGCACCAGGTGTGTGTCCGTTTGTGCGTACCCCCGGAACACAATGACTACCTGCGGTTTGATGGTTTATTAATTATTCTTTAATAGAGTTAAGCATTCGTTACGTTTAAGTGATCATTTTTCTCGCAAAGTGGAATGTATGGTAATGGATCCATTTCCCGTATCATCTGTTTAAGGGCTAAAATTATCATAAAAGACGAGGCGACTGAAATTATATTTCCACGACGATGTATATAAATAAAATAAAGTTTTCACATCATTTGGAGCTTAAAAACAATGGTCGGAAAATAATAGCTTTCGTTTCTACTTCTTTTTATCTATCTCAATAGAGGGAAATATTATTGTTTAAACAAAAATATTTAATTTGTAGTATGTGAATTTAAAATAAATTGTGTTAAATTTAACTTTAAGGCATTTAGTACGATTTTAAGTAAATACATTAAAGTTTGATGCTATATTATATTGTAACTGAGTGATTTAATTATTTAGTAGTTGGAGCGTAAATCCGCGGGTGGGGTTAACCGCAAACTAGACGCAACGGGCTCTTTAACATTAATGGCTTGGTAAAGGTCAGAGAATCCGCAACGGAAGGAAATTAAATATTCCTTTATAAATTAGATTTTTTAACAACCTTATAATAATTAGCTACTTATATATATTAATTGTGACTCAATTAACCCTTGGATTAGCTTTAACATTTTTGTTTGTACATAATATTATTTTTCTTTCTTTAGATTTTATTAATTTCAGTTATAGTTACATGTTATTGTATATTCTTTTTTGTTAATTATTTATGCACTTCTTGTACTTAACCCTTTTAATGGTCTTTTCTTGAAGGACCCTAAGTTGAATTGGTTCGGAAATACTTCAATATATATAAAACTTATAACGTGTAACTTATTATACTTCAATATATTTGTTTTTTTGTTTACATAACAAATGTCTCACATAATATTATTGCAAAACATTTCCGGACATTTGCAAGTGCGATCCGTTGTATCCTGCATAAAAAGTCGGCACCTGTTGACTAGCGTGGGAATTGGGCCCCCGAGTGATAAATGATAATAGGACCGTTAGCATGCTAATTTAATTACTAAAAACGGACAATGAGAAATTGTTAATTTTCTATAATTATAAAATTTAATATAGTAATATTCTTATATCGTATAGTAATTAATAACGAAGTTCTAAATGTCCGATTAGTTAACGACTGATTTAAGGGAGGGCTGTGAGATTTTTTAGTCTGTCATTGCTTTTATAGTGTAGTTATGAATACGTCTAGTAATGAACGAGTCTGAACGCGATTTTTCAGGCTACAATCTTCTTTAGTTTCATCAAATATGTCAACTTGGGTAGGAAACAGTCTAAAGAAAAAATGGATTGACACACAGAGAGAAACAAAAAACGTGAGTGGACGAAAAACAGAACTTTCTTCCATACAAGATAATCTGATCGTGATTATTATACGGATTTATTCTAAATTTTGCCTTAATTTGTTCTACGCTTTTTCATGTTTATATAATATACTAGCAGACCGGCCAAGCGTTGCTGTGGCTAAGGTTTTTGTTATATTACATAGTAGCAAACTATTCAAGGGAAACGGTAGGAGAACACCAGTCGTGGGGACCACCATGCTTTTTGGTGGTAATGTCATTAAATTGTAGCATCTGTTAGAATTGTGACTATCAAATAATAAACAAATATTTTGCAATAAAATTACATTACGGGTATAAATTGAGATGTAAGCTATCCTATCTTTTAAGTTACATCAAACTGCACACGGTGTGCAATTTCATTGATATCGGTTTGGTAGTTTAGGAGTCCATAGCGGACAAACAACGCGACACGTAATTTATATATATTAAGATATAATATGCACAGTGGTACACGCAAAATAGAAAGCATGCAGAAAAAGTCAAAAAGCTTTTAAATTGATTCAAAAATGTACACATATTTTTAATAAAAACCCGATGTTCAAAGCTATTAAAGCAATCCAGTTTTTAAATGTTAACTGCCGACTAGTCAAATGAAAACGGTAAACTTTAGAAAATGTTTTTTATCGCGAAAGCTTTGTTAATTGCGAAGCGGAAACGAAGAATTTCAACAGGTCTAATTGTCGGATGTAACGGTGTTTAGATTTTAAAAAATTGACTTGAAATTCCAATGAATACCTCTAAAGAGAGTTATGTACAATCGAGTATAATTTTTTTTTTTTTAAATAAATAAAAGTAAAAAAAATAAAATATGTTTATTATGGAACATAAGATACATGTATCACTTATTCCACGTCATTAAATTGGAAGGCATCCCTACTCATCGGCAAAGAAGGCAGAGCGTGTAGGCCGAGAGAAAAGCCGGCGTAAAAAACTCTCGGTACTCTTTTAAAACAGCAAATCATCAAACAACAATTATTTAAAACAAATATCGCAAATTAATTAGAAGTAGCCTGTCCAGCACTAGTCCCAGGCCCTTTTATCAACTAGATAATCGTTGACTTTATAGTAAGCCTTACATTACACAGCTTTTCTTTAATACATTTCTTAAATTTATTGAGTGTTATTATTCGTCGTGTGTTATTTTTAGTGTTATTATTCGTCGTTATGGCAAATAAGTTGCCTGTGCCTAGCTCATGTTACACATACCTATGTTTGGCAGAAGAACATTTTATATATAATTAATTTCCAACGTAAAAACGCAATTAAAAACAATTTGTAAACGAAATATAATAATGATTATAATCAGTAACAATATAAAATGTATAAAATGCCTGTACTTTGCTTTTGTTACGAGTATACTACACTAATATGCATGCACTGTTTGGTCCCCAACCTACAAGAAATACATTGAAGCAATAGAGAACATTCAAATAAAGTTTTTAAGTTTTTAGGATTTCCGAAAGTATAGTAGCTATATAGATTCCTGCAAGTACTTTGGTATTCACCAATTAGAATGTAGACGTAAACAATACGACCTTATGTTTTTACACGCTATTTGCAACGGTTTAATTGAATGTCCTGACTTATTGTCGCTTTTACTATTTTCCACCCTTCTTCACACATTACAAGGGAAACCCAACTATTTAAAATTCCTCGGTCTAATACAAACTATTTACGTAACTCATTCATGTATCGTATACCTTCAGATTATAACACAAATTATCAGCAAATAGATATTTGTTGTTTTTAAAAAAACTTAAATAATTTAAAAATTCTTCCTTTGTAATAAATTTATATTAATGAACAATGAATCTTAGAACTTATTATAAATACATATATTCTTTGTATATTTTGTATTTGTATAGGTGAAACTGTGCTTTGTGTATGTTTAAATGTGTATTCCGTTTTTGGCCTTTGTGTACAGTGTAATTGTTTGAATATTGTTTAATAAGTAGCTGTAGGAATACCGTTGTAAATAAATAAATAAATTACTAAAAAAGCTTTGACTGTTCTGTCGAATTGAAAATCCAAAATATAAAGATTTTGTTATAAAACCAATAAAGCGAGTATAAAAAAAAATAAAATAAATGAATATTACCTTTAGCATGAAGCATTTTCAGATGGTCGACAGTCAGTTGTAGGATTTCGGCCTTTTCAAGTTTAGCAGAGCCCTGTTTCTCACATGCAGCTGGTACCAGTCTCTTTAGTTCTGTTAATGAAGTGTTTATTCTGTCTCTTCTCTTCTTTTCTATGACACCTCGTCTCCGTTTCCGTGTCATTAACTGACAGGAATCACCACCTTGCGATCTATGGAGAGCATTGTTATTAGACGGTATATTTTTTATTTAATGTACAAATTGTGAAAAAAAATGGGTTGGGTTTTGGTGTTTCTGTGAAACATAATTAAAATTTACTCAGTCTGACAGCGAACGAAACACATATAAACAATTTGTTGCATTCGTAGATAGAGATTATAAGATCGGGAATGATTCAATGTTTAGACTACTTTGCTTTATGACCGCAAAATACATGAGTTTTCAATGAAATCCTTACGCAAAATTGAAATACTATATTATACAAAAGATGAAAATTAACTTTTCCTATATTAATAAGAATAGGATGTAATATAAATGCATTAAAGTAACATATAAAGAACGGCCCACCGCGCGCCGGAAAAGAGTTAAACTTGCTACGTCGTAGCGCAAACTCTACAGTTTTAAATATAATATATTGAGAAGCATTTTTTTTAATCTTACACAATTTTCAAAAAGATTATAAAATTATGTTATAGTACTCACGTAGCGTCCTTACTGCTTTCCTCTGAAAAGGCATCATCTTCGCTTTCAGAGTGTGTCCTTTTGTTCCTTTGAGCCGGCGCAGGAGCTAAGGTAGGTGCTGGAGGTGCAGGCGCTGGTGGCCCCCAGCCATAATTCCACTGGCTCGGCTGATTTTGCTGATGAGAAGCTTCCATATGTCTATGGTACTCCATCGTACTGGCAGTAATCACTCAAATAAGTCTTTTGCGATATTAAGGCCTAGTAAATTTTAAAAACAATTTTCACACACACAAAACACGGTTCACAGATTCACACAAATTAATCAAAGTTAAAGACAAAGTAACTTCTTATCAGTTTCAGTAAAGTTCGTAATTATCAATAGTGCGAGCATGCGACGGCGCACACGTGCGCACGCGTCGAGCGACGTTTCGGGAGTGTGCCGGACGCCGGCGGCATGCCGCGTGTGTACACCAACCCTTACACAAAAACGTCGCTGTCCAAAAATCCACTCTATTGCATGATAATAAGACTAACATACACGCACAATAACTATGCACCCATGGCCTATTTACAATCTTAAACAGATATTGCAAATAAACGATTTTGAATTCTACTCCAAAAGTAATAGAAAAGACTTAAACGCACGATCGATTCTACAATGTCAGTAACATTTGATATGTACGGCAATTATAATAGATATGTGATTATAGAATTTATTCCCTTAGATTAAAGTGTATATTCGCGTGTATATGAATGAGTTTAATGTTTTAGGATGCCGCGTGGCCGGCGCACGGTGGGAAACAGCATCAATTAGGAAACGCAATTTCATTGGGCTAACAATTGCTTTAAGGGGAGAACTTTATGAGGAGCGTGCGACTGCATAGTGATTAAGTTGGTATTGGGTGACCTACTTTCTATATACTTGATATTCCTATTGTGTTATACATATATAATAAGTAAGGTCCTTAATCTACAACATTTATTAAACTATAATCATTAATAATAATAAAGCCCAATTTTATTTCCAATCATGACAAAAACAAATTATAATACACAGCTTAAATTATTTAACTTTTTTTTCTTTTGCTTGTTATCCTATATCCTAGCTTCCTTCAGTACCGTCGCGTCGATCGGAACCCCTTCATGGATAAAGGCCTCCTCCAGCTTTTTCCAACTTACTCTGCCTATGGCTCTCTTTCTCCATTAGTTTCCTGATACCGCTTCTATTTCTTCTATACACCTTTTTTTAACTATAATTATTAGTCAACCAAATATTATAATAAAAGTATGGCATTCCATCCCTAACAAGCTATCTTCGCTCCATCCCATGATCTGTTCTAGAAGAGATTATATCGTGCATATTGCGTGAGTGTGTTTTTACTAATCCGATGCGCTTTTTTTGCCACCGTTCAAGTATAAGGTACGTAAGAAGATTTACTGCAATTTATCCCCCCCCCCCCTCTTATTATAAGCTCTAAAAAAAAATAGTTAAAAAAAACTAAAAAACACGCTTTTGAAAAAAAGTGAAAAATAATTCCTAATTTAGGCTGAAAATGGTAATGAACAAAAAATACTGGTTTTATTGCGAAAAAGCGTGGGTTGCTCTATAGACGAAAAATATGGTAAAAAAAAAATTTTTTTTTCGGATTGTTGCAATGTCATCGATGCGCAAAATTTGAATAAAATCTGTCCGTTTAAAGTGGGTCAAAATCGAGTCCGAAGGAGTCGGTTACATACATACATACATACATACAGGTGAAGCTAATATAAAGCGTGTGATAAAAGTACATAAACATTTCGTGCATTTCGTCTTCAAGCTTAGACAATGTGTGGGAAAAAGTACATAGGTAATTACTGTTGACGTAATCACCAAATAAGAAAATCAAAGACACCCCCTCCCCCTATAGTGCTTACGTAATATGTACTTGAACGGCCCCGTAGAGAAAACTCCATATTTTTACAAGATTTTGATAGCTCTCGCACTCGCGAGTATTCTAGGACGGGGGTTATCAGATAATAGAAAAGACCACCTTCGATAATAATATAACTCTTTAATAACATACTGTAATATTTACTCCTAAAAATCAGTTAATTAGAAACATGACATGTATATTACAATAGAGCATGTATATTTCGAAGCAACTATATCAGAGGCCATTGAGGGGTTAGAGGATGGTGTGAAAGTTAACGGAAAGATCATCAACAACATTTGCTATGCAGACGACACTGTTTTAATAGCCTCGTTGATGGATAATCTACAAATGCTTGTTAATAAAGTTCATGAAACTAGCAAAAGACACGGTCTATCTATTAATACAGTAAAGACGAAGGTGATGGTCATTTCTCGAAACGACACTTTGGTGTCAAACGGCGTGTTGGTAGGAGGAAATCATGGCTTCGCAACGTTAGAAAATGGATGGGTATTGCAATTGCGGAAGAGTTGCTGCATCTGGGCACAGGACAAGACACGCTCAAGATACTGACAGCCAACCTCCAGTAATGGAGAGGCACTAAAAGAAGAAGAAGAAGAAACATGAAGTAGAATGAATGAGAAATAAAGTATCCTTGAACCGAAGTATGTAGGTTTTTATCTGACCTTTTTATAGCGCGTTGAGATCAAACTGATCAAGCCGAATGTTTTTATACTTTTTCAAAAGGATTAACCCGTTTTTTGTAGGCGTGAGACGGTGGGACTTTTTGACAGGTGTCTTAAATCATTGTTATCGAACTTTTGTCCGCAAAACGAGGTCTTTTGTACCCATTCAGCACAAATATAACGACTCAAGTGCGTTTGTAAAACGTTCGATGCTTGGAAAGTATTTTTGTTTCAAATTGCTCGAGGATGATTTTGAGGTTTTTAAATACAATAATTGTACTGAAATGTGTTGGACAAACTGTGGGAACTACAGGGAAGTCTGATAAATATTATTACAAAATATTAACCATTGATAAATAATATTGACATAAGCTTTACACATTTAAAGAAAAAACTTTTTTTACCGGATTAAAGTTATGTAGTATTATTATTAAAGTGACCACGCACGCTGTACAGCACGCGAAATGTCGGATAAATTTAAAATTATGTTAAATAATTGTAAATTTATAACAATACATAACTTTAATTCGGTAAAAAAAGTTTTTTCTTCATTGATAACTAGAAAAAAATATCGTAATATAACTACTTTATTAATCGAAAAACCATTTTTATTGTATTAGTTAATTCAGCAGCTTATATATGAGTTTGGCAAAGATGTTCACGCTGTAAACTTTTACATATAAATATTTAATCAGACGTTTTTACCCTAGCGTTGAATAATATTTACACATGGGTGATTCATGTACAAAACCGCGCAGTTTTGTATAAAACGCCGGAATTGATATTCGATTGAAATTCTTAATAGCTTCACTGCAAGTTCATGCGGTTACAGTCAGTACGCGATTCTTGAAATACAAGACCATAGATAATAGAGCAGTGCTGTCCAATAGGCCAAACGTCCAGAAAGTTTCATTTAAATCTGTTTGTTGCCTACTGGTATACTTTTTATTTTTTTACTAGTGTAATACACAGTAACTTTATAAGCTAATAATTGGATAACTAAAAAGTATATTTTCTCATGTAAGTGAATGTTTCTATATTCTTAATGACAAATAAATGTCTTAAATCCTAAACTTAAAATAAATATAAATATTTTGTTCAGGAATAACAGAACGTGGTCCGAATCTTGATTGTTTTCATCTATTTTAACATAAATCGATGTAAGAATTTAAAAATAGCGAGAAATAAAAAAAGACAACAAAGAATCTTAAGATTACACAAATCGGGCCTCTTTAGAAATAATAAAGCCGATAGGATTTACAATCTCAGTTACGTATATAATCGGATTAGTTCTTTGATACACTATCCCTTTATATGACAAAACGTCCTTTGAAAACCGACCGCTTTTTGCACATATTTTAATAGGCGACACCAACTTCACTGTGATTATTCGCGTATTAGGTGTATAATAAGAGGTGATACAATGGAGGACAAATTTAAATTTAAGCAATTTAAACAGGGAATCTATGAACATTGCTTTGTGTAACAAATTCTTTGTCAGTCATCTAAAAAGCTCAAAATCCCAAGCTAAAAAGCTCTTTAGCTTGGCATTTTGAGAAATTTATTTATATTAATTTATTTAATGGGAAATTTAAGTCTTGGATTTGATTAAATATCTAGGGTACAGCCCTGATCCCAAGTGGGTGGTCCGTTCGATACCCGCCGTCGAATTTTGAGTCATTCGTGCAGGTCCTTTGACCAGAGTTTAAACGCTCGACCCCAGAGTCTGGGTTCGATTGAGAAACTTTAGTTTTAGCTCAGAAATAGCTTGTTTCCTAATATTTATTCCACAATCTCAGATTGTTTTCAATTCAATTTCAAATAAACATTTTATACCAGATCGTGATAGTCGATCGATCTCCGATCTGCATCCCGATAACCAAACCCTAAGAAGACAATCCATTTTTGGCGACGGATAAAATGATCTTTGTCGTTCCAGTTTACCGAGTTGTCACTCATATTTGATAATAATCAAAGTAAACCAAATAAAACCGTACAAATAACATTAAAAAATACATGTGTATGTTTAAAACATAACAAACAGTTTTTTTATTATTAAAAAAACAGGTGTAAGTTAAAATCTGTTAAAATTATTAACTGTTGAAATCGAGCTTTCGTCAACTGTCAATTTCATACAAAGGTCTATCCACAGACACCGATACGACCTCCCATGGATAGCTGGTATCGACAGATGGCTATTACAATCCGTCGATTGGTTATTGGCACACTTGTTACAACATTTGGATTAAGATTACTGTCTCAGATGGTGGATTAGGGATTAAGACGGGTTATTGGGTTCGGGCGTAAGACATCATGGAACATTACGATCTAGTCTAATTTAAGACTAAGTAGTAATTTAAATCTAACCTAATTTAATGTAAGGGCTAAATATGTATGGATAAAATAAAATAATGCATCAAACGGTACCGCGTGCTAGTGTTTACAAGTCAAGTTGCGGAACTATTTACAATCGAAACCGCTACGTATCTTTTTACCTCAGCACAAAGCTAAGTACAAACTAACCTTTATTATATAAGTAATAGGGTTGGTAATATTAAAGCTATTGTATACGTTGAGCCGAGTAGGTTCCCATGTGAAAGAGGGTGCCATGGGGGTGGATATAATTTGATAATTCAACTACTGCGTGAGATACTGTTTTTATTGTTTGCACTCTTGTGGGAATAAGCGATGAATGTTAGCTTACTTTACGGTAGTTTTATCGAGTATTAAAATAAGCCAATACAATAATTGTATTACATCTTCTATCACATTTATCATGAGGAGTGCTCTGAAGAATTGTTTGGAATTCTATTATCAGACGTCAATAATATCTTGACGCCTAGTTCCTTCTACAAGACAGCGCTGTTTATGTACACGGTTTATTTGTGGAACCAGCTACCAGTAGAGTTATTTCCAAACCTATACGACTTAGGCCTTCCAGAAAAGAGCGTACCATTTACTGAACGGTCAGAAAAATACCCGCTAGCGCCCGGCATTGCTGGAATCCATGGACGTATAAATATTTACATATTTTGTGTAACGATATAAAATTAATCATAATTTAAGATTAAATTAAAGACTATATCATCCATAACTTACGAATAACAAAACTAATGTTAGTCACTGTATGCGTCACTCGAGGGGCACACTTCTGACATCATATAAACGAAGTAATTAACAATATTTTGGGAAGACGTGATTAAAATATATGCGTCATAATTCCCTTAAGACGTCACAAAGTTTAATATTTAAGATGACGAATTCTAGTGTGATATTATGAACAACAACAGAACATAACTAAAATGATGACAAATTGCGCGTTTGCTACAAACACTGCATATATTAACAGGAAGTCTCTTGAATACGAGTACATATGTAAAAAACTACATATACCAGGGTAAACAATTCAAGGATAATGGTGGGGAGCTTGATGGAAAGGACCAAGGGGAAGAAGGGGAAAAGGGCGTCCCAAAAAAGGATAGAAGAAATAGAATCGGTAGTTAGTTTAGTAGCTAGTATATAGGATATACTATAGGATAACAAGATAAAAATACTGTATAAAATGTAAAAATTCTAAGCTGTATATTTTTTTTGTCATGATTGGAAATTAAACGGGCTTTTTATTATTATTATAATTATGCTATAATAATAAACAGGAGATATTGGCACTTGACTCAAAAAGTGCACCGATTTCTTCTCTTTTACACATAATTCCCGAGTTACGTAAGTTCCAAAAACATTTCAAAACAAGATAAGCCGCTATAAAGAAGATAGAAGTCCTGTTATCGTTAGAGAAGTTATATTTAAATGTATAGTACTAAGACCAAATAAACGATCGATGTTCACTTTAGGATAGATACGAGACTCGACCGAAAGTCAAGGTCAGGTCAAGCCCGATTCCAGACGTTTATTCCCGTCTATAATAAGCTTATTATGGTCTGTAGATATCATTTGATATGTTTGTGTTTCCAATTTATTAAATATATTCTTCCTTTGAAATGACGCTGGACTGGGCACATGACGAGAGATAGCAGGTTGAAATGGACAAAAATAATTACAGAATGGCAACCACGTGATGGAAAAAGGAAAAGAGGAAGACCGACCAAGAGATGGGCAGACGATTTTAAGATAATAGGAGGCACAACTTGGACAAGAAGAGCTAATAACAGAAAAGAATGGAAACAGCTGGAAGAGGCCTACGTGTCACAGGACACGCTGATTACCAAAAACGGGTCATATGATGCATTAGACTAAGTTTTATTTATGTGTTAGAATTAAGTGTTTTTTTATGTAACTTAAATAATTGTTATTACATTGTATGGGTGTCAGCAATAAAGGCTAATCAATCAATATTCTTCCTTTGCTTATAAAAAAATCTTTGCTTAATTATGTAATATTTTTGGTTTCATATTATAACAAATTTTCAAGGCACGAAGTTTTGTGTCTCTATCTCTCTCTATAGATATAGAGGAAGGCTAATGGGAGTGTTTGCGTACCAGTACATCTTTGTATCTATTTATATTTATTTATTAAAACTTACAACATCATATCATACCTTTATCTAAAGTTTGTTCCAAGCTGTTTATTCTAAAATACATGACAATTATGGTGAACATAAATGTTACGAAAAATAAAAATACTGATCAATTTAGATTCAATTTTAGATTTAAATAGTAACTTTTCGCTACAACGCGGATTACGTGTATCAAAGTAACTGAGAGGGTATATAGGATGTATATATGTACACATGCGTTAGATTTGACATATGTATTACAATTCTTAATCACGTCTTTAAAAAAGACAGTATAAGTAAAACCTTTTTACAACATTTCCTCAAAAATCAAACTGTCTATGGTTGCGTGTTATATACCTGCCCGTTGCACTTTTTCATTTATCATTTACTGTAAGAAATAAGCCCTCTTTAACGTTGGTTAAAATATAGAAACCATTAGCTGTATATAGCAAAAAATCGATACATCCCCACAGTCGCGTGCGAGTCGTGTGACCGGCGCTGCGCACGCGCTCACACGCGGCCGACGCGCGCACTTGATTTAACTAAACAGGTGATCCGATATTAATTAATGGGGGTGAAATATTGACTGAATCGAATTTAAAGCTGTCTCCTTGGGTAGTTAGGTTAGGTAGTGAGAGTAGACAATTTTTTTTGTCAATAACTTAATTATATGTTCATACGTATATAACGTATATACATTAGACACTATTAGGGCAGATATAGGCGGATGGCCAGGGTAGCTTTATCGTATTTTTATTTGATTTTGTCAATATAAAGGATGTCATATAATATGTTTCGTCAAAGATTTGTTCTGGATACTTTTGAAGAAGAAAAGGTGTATTATATCTATTTATATCATTATGTTACATGCACACCCTAACTAGAAATATGACCCCCATATACTAACGCAAATAAAACGTCAAGACCAATCAATCATCTTTTATTGATCTAATCAAAACCATTGTAAATAGTGAAAAAGCCTAGAAAACTCTTTTTCTTTTTATAGAACAGGGTGCAAAGGAGCAGAAAGCTCACCTGATATTAAATACCGCTGCCTATGGACACTCTCAGTGCCTCGCGAGTGCGTTGCCGGCCTTTTTAGAATTGGTACCCTCTTTTTATGAACCTTAGTCGAATTGGTTCGGAAATACTTTTGTGGGCAGCTGATACCATAGTGGTGTCGATAGGATATTTTTCATTAGACATTTTTTTTAATTGTTTTGTTTTATATATCGCATATTATATACACTATAACGGTATAAAAAATAATTATTAATTATGCGATTGCTATTTTTATGAAAAAATATACCTACTGTAATATGTATTTTTGCAAACATTTAAAAAACTTTGAGTACATGACTCTCCTGTTGCCGGTTGCGTACCGTTTACTTTTTTCCGTAAAAGTAGCCAGTCCTATTATTGTTAAGTTCGTAATTCAAATAATAGTTTTATATATTTTCAATAGTCTGTGGATAGTATAAACGAACTAAATAAAAATTTGTCTAGCTGCAATGCGGTCTACGTGAACGAATGAACTAAGGATAAAATCCAATAGGTACACGTCTCTGTCTGAATAGAACTGATTGCTGGAATCTTATTCTAGTCTATCTATACGAAAATCACAACAAAGTTATAACCAAGTTCCTTAACTTGGCTAAAATCGTTATAAACTATTCCTGTGTGTATTTCATTAGTCTATTCATCGTGAAACATTGTATAAATTATGTTAAGTCATTAAGTGAAGCTGAAATAGGTTCTCGTATCAAGTGTATTCTTACAACAGAATATAAAAAATTCAAGCTAAACTTTACAACAATCAATGTATATTATCAAACCGACATAAAAGTATTTTCACTAAATACACAATCAATACTAATATCAAAGAGAATATTTATTATTGTATGTTATAAACTCATAATGTTTCTTGCCGATACCGCAATCTATAATAAATGCAAATAGTTATTGCTTATTCTTTAATTATAAATCTATTATTAGCGACAATTTTAATAAATATAGAGGTATTAAAAATACATAAGTTAAATTGTTACATTTTTACAAACAGCTCTTCATCGTGTAAATATGAAACACAAATATACAAATTATGTTTTTTTTAGTTCACTTGAACACGTTGCGAATGTGTGATAAATCTTTTGTCATACGATAATTAATTATTGTTGCTGTGCGTTGGTGTTAAGGTGATATCAGACGGTTCACTCGAATGTTTGTTTACTCGAGTGAATGCTTCATTTTTTTTCATTCTATGTTCACACGGCTTAGACGAAATGATACAGAAATGAACATTCATTGTTCTTTCTTTTAAATATGTCATCGAATGAAGTCGTACGTCTTGGAATTAGTTTAATTTGTGATCATTTAATCAAAGAGTTGACAAAAAAGAAGCAAAGAAAACGTCGACGGTGGTGGGTGCGACCATGGATTGAAAGAAGAAATTTATTAGGAGCTTCCAATACATTGTTGAGAGAACTAGCCGTTGAAGATCCTGATTCATATTGTAATCATCTTCGAATGGATGAAAGTAAATTTTAAGAAAATTTAAAAAAAAGTTATAACTTCGTCGACAACGTGATGTCCGTCGGCTACAGGACTCGAAACAAAATGGCCGAATCCGAATGAACGTTCTCTCAGTGTTCAGACCGTTCATTTCTCGTTCATTCGGAGTTAGAATGAAAGATACCGGATGCCAATATCCAACACTGTTGGATCGGTTCACTAATGAATTCATTCGGCACTCGTGTTTCATTTTTTGTTCAGACATTTCATTTCGAGTGAAATGTACCGAATGAAAGGTGAAAATGAACAAAGAATGAACCGTCTGATATCACCTTTAGCACTGTTAGCTGTTTAAAGCTGATTCATTTGTTTTATGAGTAAATATTTTATTTGTTTTGTTTTATGGTAATCGGGATTGAATTAATTTCACTAAACCTCTTAATTTACGTAAAAACATATATTCTCCATAATACAATATAATAAATTCAATTTAAAGACGGGAGTGTAATTACTGCTACGCAAGCTACATCGTAAACATTTTTTTCTTTAATACGAACATTATTCTTTGTTTTTATTTCCATTACACAAATATATGAAAACTACGTCACCAACCAATAGAGAGACAAAAAATTGTCATAAAAATATTATTGTATAGTGCATTTTACGCGTAATTGAATAACAAAAGATTACATTTATGGGACCCCAAGTTTGCCCTATTGACGTGGATTAATTAAGCTCTTTCTACAATTAAGTTTAATGATTTTAATTAATGATAGACTTATTGTAAAAAAGTAGTTACTTTTACCATGACCAGCGTAGTCATGAAAGGAGCACGGAGGCACTTAATGTATCTTAATTTTTGATTGAATAGTTAGAATATAGCTTTTATAATAGAATCTTAAATTTTGCTACGTATTACACTTGTATACATACATTTATCAATACTTCTTGTTTGTATTTTATTGTTTAGAGAATTTAATATAATAGTTATTGAGTTAATAAACAGTTTATGCAGACGGGCCAGACCTATGCAAATCTTTAAGTTGGTGCCAATTGGTAGAAATATATATTAAATATATATACCTACAATCTATAATAAGTCAAACAACTTAATTAAGTCAAAATAGGTAGATTTATTCTTAACCACGTTTACAATGTGCATGATGGCGTACGAATGCAAACTTTAGAGGCTGTTTGGCACGTGCCCGGTAAAAAGCGTACCACGTAACTTCAATCGCAATTTCCGTACAACATAAGTTTAGTTTGCAAAAAGAGCACTATTTGAAATGCTAGATATCAGATATGTAATTATTGAGCAAATTATTAAAACTTAGGGGGTAACTAGGGGTAAGCTTACAGGGCGATGCTGCAGTAACGTTCCCGATTATTTTCAATAATTTGCGCTATTTATCGACCAATCTGATACTTAATTTTGAAATCTTATCTATTTGTTGTCATGTAATAGGAGGCAACTAAATTGCCAGAAGGTTCGCAAGCGAGACCCTAAATCGAATTGATTCGAAAATACGCAAATCTGAAACCATTTCTGTTCTTAGTTTTATTTCTTCGAGTATTTCCACACAATTCATTATTCATTCAAACAATATTTGAACCAACTCGATCCCTAGATTAATGTTTTGTAAAAAAGTTACCAAAAATACAAACACAAGATTATGGGGCTTCCAATAACGTAGGAGCTCCATCTATTGCGAGTTAAAGACAACATTCAAGCTTTACTGTAATTAAATACAGATGGCGTTATCTACAGTTATTTCAAAATCATAATGATTCACTATACCCTTGACTGAATGATCTGTGCGCTGCGCTGTGGCATGATGCGGGTGACAGTTGCTTAATTTTTCTTTTAATTTGATTTTATTTGTAGACTAGAATATTCTAGCTGGGTTAAATTTAAGTTACTACAGTTATTAATGATTAAATATATTACGATTTACACATATATATAACTTGTTTGAATTACGATTGCTTATCAAGACCTAGACGTTTCATACGCTACATTGTTCCACAATATTACTAAATTGAAATAAATGTAAACTGAAGTCTGGTAAAATTGTAGTTATCAATAAATAGTTAAGGGAAAATTGGTCTCTTTTTTACCCAAATATAGAGGGCGCTTTTTTAAAAGCAAGTGAATATTAAAAAAATGAGTTCATCACACTGCGTATGTGATTTCCCATGTAGATCTTATAAAACTTAAAAGGCGGAAAGGATTGAAAAGACATGTAAACACATTGTTGTAAAATTTATTTTTTCTTTAAATTTGCTTAATAAAAAAGTATGTTTTATTTCTATCTATTTATCATGGCTCGACCGCGAGTCAGGATCTGAGGTGTCTCGATGTTCCTGAAGTTCTAATTCGAAGTCATCAACCGCCATCGGGGTGTCTGTAAGAAAAATTATAAAACATCTCAAAATAGTAATTATTCTATGGTTACCATTATTTTTAAAGTGAAACTTTTAATACATCGTCGTATTTTCGTCTGTGTGTCGCATGTCGCGTGACGGTCGGCCGCGGAGTAGGGATAAAGTGAAAGGCGCTCGTCATAGAAGCCAAGGCCAATATGGCGGCGCCTAATGTTTGCAGCAGCTGACCGTGTAGTGTATAGACTATTATTTAATATGTGTATATAATCTAAATAATTGTTAAGTATTATGTATGTCGTACTCTCTAAGACACAGAGTTCAATAAAAATATAAGTTGGAGACTTAGTCTACTTTATTATTTCCCATTATCATTCCAATTTTCCAAGTATAAAATTAAGATTGATAAAGCGATTTGTATACCCTTATTGGAATATTATTCCAAAAATGTTTAGTTAAATGTCTATAATGTGAAAAAAGTTTCGCTTTTACCGTGGTTAAAAACCACACAATCCTTCTTTATCTCAATAACTTCAATCGACAGTCTATGTTGTGATATGTAGTGGTTCACCGCTGTATGATGACATGTTTGTTTTAACATCGCTGTTTCGGGAAACAACGATGTGTGGCTTTACAATCCTATCTATTTATTTCATAGACAAGAAAGTGATCAGCGCTTTTTTTGACACATGTCTTCGATTTTAGTATTTAAGACATCCTTCATCATACAAGCTAATGTTATTTATTTTTTTTATTTATTTAATTATAAGTAATCTTACAGCTAACATACATAATATTACAAAACAAACACTTATACAGTACAAAAAGCCAAAACAGATTACATAGATAAACAATATTATATAAGAAAAATGAAACAAATAAGCGCATCAATAGAAAAAATATATACAGAAAACTGAAATTTAATATTTAAAACAAAAAATAATACCAAATACAACCTAAACAAAATTCGAGTCTTCCCGCCCCTTCAAATATTTTCTCACATGTTCCTTGGTGAGGTGGAAAATATCAAATTCCTCATAATTACTGTCATAGTTAGATAAAACCCGAAACATTGGTGAATTATGCAGGTAATTCGAGTTCGTACGAGGCACATGGAACAATTTTGAGTGTCTTGTCGCATATTGAGAAGGAATTTTAAAAGAAATTAAATTTTAATTAAAAGAAGTTAGAAGTGAACATAAAAAGTCCAATGGAGCACCATCCGGCCGGGGATCAAAAGTTACCTAAAGAATGAATATATTTTGACTATAATTAACTGATCCACTTCATTTTACCTTTTTTGTAGTACTAGTGACATTTGAAACACGTACTCTCATACGTACCCAGATGATCCAAGGTGACCCCCATGGCCTTCCGCACTTGGGAAACTGGCGCTAACCGAGCGGGTGGCACTCGGCGGATCATGGCTCGAAGGCAGGATGCCGTGAGACGAGCCAACTCACGCTCGGAGCCTCCGGGCTTCGGGCAGAGGGACAGGTGCCAGGGTGGAGGAGCTGATAGACTGGAAGTAAAACCCCTTATAGTGTAGGTATTTGACCCAAAAATAGACGTGTCAGGCACAAAAGACTGATCACCTACTTGTCTATTAGGAAACAGACACGGAAACACATTCGTATTTTAAGTAAACTCTTTTGTATCTTTCTGTCAAATTGTGTCTACGCTCAGATGAAAAAGGACAGTTTAGTACTTCAGTGCGAATGAAACGCATTTTTATGTTTGAAAGACTCTCAATCAACTTTAAAATTTACGAAAAGAATATGGGCGATCGTGTAACGATATTTGTTTAATATGTGCAATGAATTTAACGCAAATACGAATCCAATAAGAATCTTATAATATTTGGTATACAGTATAAATTCAATCGAATTAATATTTAAAATATAGATGATCGATATTTAAAACACCAAAAAATCATATTGTATGTATGGAAAATATTACAATTCATATATTTCTATAACATGAAACATGTTAGATTGAGGGTTTGTTATTTTAAACCTTTTTCAAAAAAGGAGGTTGTTCGACTTGTACCTATTGAAGTAACTTATTGAATCGGCATAATTGAAATAAAAAAATTCTATTTCATTATGAAGCCTAAACAAAAATAAAATATTTCGTTTAATTTTACATTAATTCCCTATATGACAATCAAATTTTGGTTCTTATGTACTTGTAAAAAAAGTAATTACCGATCCTTCTGTTCCTTTTCGAGCTTGGTGATCAGATCAGCCGTATGCCTCAGAGCTGACGTGATGCCATAATCGTGCTGAGCAGCCGCCACCTCGTCTTCGATCTCCGAAAGGAATTCCGTGTCCACGCCCACATCCGATAGTGTACGTAACTCTTCTAAATCTATTTTTACTTTTGAAATATCCTAAAAAAATCATTAAAATTATGATAACTAAAATATTAACGATATAATTTATTTTGCTATATATATATGCGAGGATATCACAAAAACTCTGTTTTACTGATTTATGATTTAACCTGTGGCACCTTCAGAACCAGGATTTCTAAATCTGTTTCACGAATTATCACTGATTTGTTTTTTAAATGGGTAAGATGATCTGCCTTCTGTGCCTGACCATCGATTTTAGAGCCTTTTTGAAGTGAAACATCTAATGCGAGCCTTCCAACAAGGTTGCGTTAAACGTTTAACGCTCCTTTTTTAACTTTTTTAACGTTTAACGAGGGGGAATAGAAAGAGACAGAGCGAGAGTGAATGCGTGGCACTCGAATGCGTGCGCGTAGTATCAGGTATACGTCCAATATTCCAACGCAAGAGGGAGAAAGAAAGATACACAAAGGTAGAAAGTAGGACAGTGTAAGAGAGTGAGTCAGTAGATCTCAAGCACATGCGCGTGGGAGCGTCGTGAAATTAGCTGAAATACGTACTTGTTGTTCTATCTTTACAAAGATGTGATCAATTGTAAAATTTAAGGAATGTTAGTAAATTTTGTCTTAAAGAAACAATAAGATTTCACTAATCAATTTCTACCCCATATTCATTTCCACATTACGAAGTTTCACTTCTTCCGCGCGGAAGGGACTCCAAGCACAATTTTTTTTTTGGTTTCTTTCACCTTACGAGAGTGTTAAAATGCGCAGATAGAAAGAAAGTCCCTAGAACCTACTATATCAAGCCACTAAAACCCACTCAATGAAATTAATTAAAAACGTAGACTAATAATACTTACATTATCATCTTTACTAACAGCTGGTTCGGGTTGGGGCTTCTTGGCCGGGAACAGGGCTTCCATATCATAGATAAGGGACCAGGGAGATTCGGGGGCGAAGCGAAGCATCTCTTCGTTGCCTTGACCCGTTTCTGCCGCTGTAAAACATAGTAAAAGTTTAAGAAAGTTACTCTTAAATCTGTCCAAAATTAGTTGACTGATTTTATTTGGGTTAATTCGTTTATTTATCGCATACATAAGTACTCAATTCATACCGGTTGTTCAGATAAACGCTTCCAGACACTTTAGAATATTAGCATATAATTTTGATAATTTCGTAATTAAACAAAAAAAAATATATAGGTATAATATAAGTTTTCTTTTGTATTTAGGAGACCGATTGAACAATATTTTTCAAAATCTACATTACAATTAAATATTACTATTTAAATTAATGTTAATTGTTTTTAGTAAGTTTTACTATCAAAATTAAAAAAAGTAGAAAATAATTTAGATGCACGATTACGTATTTAGTTCATAAATACTTTCTCTCAATAAATCCGAAATATGGTCAAAAATGAGTATTATTATAACTATCACAAGAACAAACTTTAAACAAATATAGGATTTTTAGTTTTTGTGCATAATTCATTATTAAATAAACTTTTGTAGAGTCATGCAATCTGAAACTGTTTTTAAAATAGCTTGATTTACTTATAAATAATAGAACATAAACGTATTAATATTTTGTATGAATGCTCGAAATGTCGTTTTCAAGCATAGACAATTAGACAATGTGTGGGTAATGTGTAAAAAAAGTAAATAATTACTGTTGACGTAATCACTAAATAAGAAAATCAAACAACCCCCTCCCCCCCATAGTGGTTACGTAATACTTGAACTAATACTTACGCAAAGTATGGTATATGAGATGGGTTTCGTCCTTAGTGAGCGTTGAAAATGTTCCGTCATACGAAGGCGCGTACGAACTGAACGGACCGTAGTTGAGGGGCTTCACGCACTTCGCCAAGTTACGACGGTCTTCCCGAGTGCCTGAAACATTATTTCTCTTACTAAATTTACATTATTTTGTCATGTTGAAGTGAAATTTGATTTAAGAAATCGGATGTCTGTAAAGTCGGTTTACTGACGATAGTTGAACGTGTCATAAAAAAATATTGATGGGATGGTTGCATTTTTCAAAAAAAAAATTAAATTAAATTTGTTTGATAGGTATTTTGTATGGATATAGAGAAGGAGGTGAATGGAAATCACAATTGAATTGATCAAGTTACATTTATTTGTACGCATAAATACAATTATGTCAACTTTAAATGGAACGCCTCAGAGCGAGGTAACGCCGCATGAGTCATGTTTTTTCGTGCGTGCAGCCGGCTCCATCGAATTATAAGACGTTGTCACGTCAAAAGTGATGGAATTCTAGTTCTTTGAGAACTGGCAGTGAAGACAATTTTCTTATAAGTGTATTAAGTTACTTATATGGGAAGTTTAATATTCCCCTTTAGAAAATCTAATTGATAACTAACGAATCTATCTGTCTCTTTTCATCACAGCATTAATACAACTTGTCAGAAAGAGACGTAAAAGATTTCGAATTGTATGAGTAAATGCTCTTGATCGCGATTGTATTTTTGGATGCTGTATCATAAAAACAAAAAAAATTGTCTGAAAAAATACTTTAGGGTTGGACCACCCCTTAACATTTAGGGGGATGAAAAATGTTGTCCTATTGGCAGACTTAACCCATATGCACACAACATTTCACTAAAATCAGTCGAGCCATTTCGGAGGAGTTTAATTACAAACACTATGACACGAGAATTTCATATATTAGATTAGGGTTGCCAGTGTACGATCATGGCCCCACTATGTATTAATTTATGTTAAAATCTTGTAAATATTAACATAATTAGCAAACTTACTGTGCAATGATCCAGTTCCCTGATTTAACTTCCCAATATATTGGCCAAGTGTGACCGGTTTATCTTCGGTATTATCCACAGGGTGTGTCACGAGGCATAGAGTTGTTTTGCCATCCGCATCCATACGGGGGAACGCTGAAATTTAATTATTATATTATTTATGTGTTAGCGACCTACAATCTGCGGGTAGTGCGGTGACGTACCCTGAACGCTTCAGGGAATGACGTCATCGTATTCAGGCTTCTATTGTTGTTGGTTAAACTACATTTAAACTTCATTTTAATGTTTTTTTTTTTCAATACATTGTCTCTTCACTGAGATATCATGAACGTGCCTAACTTAAGACTATTAATAATTTATTACATAATGCTAAACTATCAAACTAATATTTTTGAGGTTAGAACACACGCTATCTAAGACGCCATGAAGAGTTACGAAAATACAAATAGCTACCGTACCATAACACCTCTATAAAATTTAAACAGCAATTAAATTGTAAGAATCAGCTCCCTTTGTTATTGACTAAATGGATGCTGTTTTAACAGATGTTAATCCACCTTTTTATAATAACTTAACCAATCAACTGTCCTGTCTCTTCTCATCTCTTTCTGGTAAATTGTATTCATATGAAATAGGATGATAAAAAGAGATCAAGTTCCAGTTTCGATTACTAAGAGCTGCTGCACTACCTTTCTTAGCCAATCGTCGCCTGTGCTGCTCCCTAGCAGCCTCCATCTGTATCTTCACACTGTCTCCAGAATCCTGCCTCTCTTGCCCATCAGACACCGCGTCACACTCAGACCCACCACTCTTTATTGGACTGCTCCGCTTGAGCACTTTATGCTGTAGGATAAATTTTTCAGTTTCATATACCACGAAGCTCGTAGTTCGTTTCCCAATAGTTTATCAAAAAGCCCGAAATCGAAAACATACACACACACGCCGCATGCAAAAGTTCGCACTATAATTTAAAAAACAAACAGATTTTAAGCGATTCTAGTCACTATCACTAAGTGCATACACTACATAGCAAAATAACAGGAGACCGTGAGGTAATTTAGAAACAAAATATATACAATTAATATACGCCGGTTTAGATTAACTTAGAAAATGAAAAAACCTGAATTTTAAGACATATAACACTTAGATATTAATATATATTCTTATTTGTAAAATAATACGAGAAATCTTACATTTAACACATTGTTAATAAAACTATATACTCTCCTATTTTAAAGAAGAAACGTTAAACAAAAACTATTTACTAAAAGTCGTTGTTTTTTAAATAGATGTCACTTGTCAGTAATATGACAGTTGAAAATTATCTGACATTCCAAAAATTCAAACTCAGTTTGACGTTACAGAGGCGCCAAGCCCAAAGCATTTGGCAAGAGATTTTAGGTATATTGGGACTCAAGGATTTCTAGACTCACTTCTCAATTGGAACCCATCATTAAAATCATATTGGACACTTAAATTACACCTAACTGTAATAGTGCACGGAGAGTTTATTGCCAGTTCTTGTCTTCCGTTCTACGCCCTTGATTTGAGAACTGGCAGTAAATGTAAAGTTAGAAGCATTTATTGTATATTTCTTTTTTGACGTTCATAAGTGTACATTGTGTTACCTATATGAATAAATGATTTTTGACTTTTGAATAATTAAATCAACTCGTGCAAATCTTCCCCCAACATGCAAAAAAAGTTACGCGCCAATAATAATATTTAACATTTGTTCATGAAACCCACAGATATATATAAAACAATAGAAAATAATATATAGTGAAACCAAAATGTAATAATCAGTCTCCAGTTATCCGCAGAGCTAGTAATTATATTGCAAACCTTTCTACCGTACGTCCGTAGCGGCTGCGTGGAACATTACTCTTGTCAATTTCATTGTACATTGTCAAACTACAGTTAACGCATGCTCATGGCATATGCAGTGCTCACTCGGAGCACATTGATCTTTGGAAAGGCTTTATGAGGAACTATAAATTATGTCTCTGGGTGATGAGTGGCGCTACAACCCTTTAAATGTGGTTTTATAACTTTTTTAAAGGTACCATCCCGATATTATTTGATAGATCCTTTTACACACATATATATCATTGTATTGCATGTATTTAAACACTACTTATGGAAGTGAAAACTACTTTAGCATCGTTGTAATTGAAAAAGAGACATAAATTCATAAGATTAAACGTGAGAGAAAATGAGATAGGAAGCATTATACAGTGTATAAACTTTAATTATTTTAGTTTTTATCAAAATTAAAGATTGATATTAAACTTAAAAATTAAAATTGAAATAAAAAATTCTAATTTACATAATATTAATTTTAAAAACTTTTTTAATCATTGTAGTTTTTATGAAAATCAATATTTAACTTAAAAATTAAAATTTCATTTGTCTCATTATCTTGAAACCAAAACTTTTGGTTTCACTTCTACCACATGTGAGTTGGCCCTCATGTTTTGTTTTTCATTTCATTTAACACATTTTAAGCGTAATATATAAAGTAATCAGAAAGATTATATTTTAATATTTATTCTCCACTCATGAATGAATTTTAGTTACTTGTATATTAATTGCAATAATTATGAAACACTTTCTCAAAAATAATCCATAGATCAATGTGCATATTGCCGAGTGTTATAATAAAAATTTGACAATCTACAAGGGCATAATATACGTCTTTTTATACATTATTCTATTAATTAATAGAATACTAATTTATGGCTATATTTGTTGAATCCTATTTTCACCAATTGGTGAAATAATTCAATGATGTTGATATGATTTTAACATATTCTATTTATTTTGCTTAACAAAAAAATTATTACTTAATAATTTTTTTGTTAAGCAAAATTTAAAAGCTATAGACTTATAAATACATTGAAATTTGCTTGAGGCTTATAACATGTTCATATTAATAAAATCAATAACAAAAATTAACATTCAAAATAAAATATTTCAGATGAAAACAGACATAATTTACTATTGAAAATTAAAATAAAATGTGTTTAATGCATGTTCTCTTAAATGTGACATCAGTTAAATAAAATATTACCACATCCATTTTTCCAATATCAAATCCAAGCTCCTTAATAGGTATCTCATACATATAGGTAAGTATGTCTCCGAGAGGTCTTAGCTTTTGCGGTGTGAGCTGCTTCAGACCAGCGTGTAATAACCGCCGAGCTGCCTTGTGATATATTGTACCAGTCTTGTTGTATTTCATTGCGTTATTGCACATGAGTTTAAAATCACTCTGGAATAATTTAAATTTTATATGAAAATCACCAAATTGTTTAATACTGTAATAAACTTATAAACTTTATACAAAACAAAACATCTATCACATTAAAGTTACGTTATGAATAAATGTATCACGGCTGTAGTTTAGCAGTTGTTGCAAAAAGTGTAAATGTTGTTTGGTAGCTCAGTTGCTTTAAAAATGATCTATAAGACTGATGCAGAAGTGTGAACCAATGTAATTGAAGAATCTCAGAGTTTTATATATTTCGAAATACATTTAATTTCCCTATACATCATACACATATGATTAGTACTTTAGAACTACAATGCAAGATTTATAAAATAGCCATACTGTATCACTATTAGACACTCTTCTTTACGTAACATATAATTATTTACTTACAATAAAACAATTAAGTGATCGATACTCATTGTCATCAATCTTCTGTTTCATTGTGGAAAAGTCCATAGGTCTTCTTATTACGTTGGAATAGCCAGGTGCAAAGTTGTCATTCACTGGCCAAGCAAAAAACTGATTTGGGTCTCGTTTTTCAAGATTACGGAGCAGTTGTTCTAAAAGACGGGATAGTGGCCGGCGTTTTTGGCTTGCCTGAAAAATTTATGACACAAATAAAACCTTACTCTTTTCACAATATGTATTATGAAATCTAATTTTTAAATATTTATTGAGTTGAGAAAATTAGATATTGATCAATAAAATATCTTTTAAATAAATTTATAACCTGTTTTGAGAGATGTAGAACTCATTCACTGTTTTATGGGAAATATCAAAATGTTTCTTTAAGGAGTGCATCATAAGTGTCAAGTTGCATACTACAACTGCCTTATATCCAATACACTTTTGACTATGGGATACAGTAATCATAATTAGCGCAAAGTTCCAACTATAACATATACGTTTTTAATTCTTGTAAATTAAATGAAATTAATATTCTATATACACTTAATTTACAAGAAAAATTTGCATAATGTTAATCTCAATGTTAAATTTATTGTAGCTGTTATTACTTGTTGCTCTTACTACTCAGATATTTAGGACTGAGCTTACTGTCTCTTATTTATAGTCGCTAGGTCTAGAGTAATATTAGCGCTTATATACTTTAAACCCCAATTATGTTTCTTTAATATGAGTTGAATTTTAATTCCAAAATTAATTATGGAGCTAATCAGCAATAGCTAAGAGCTATTGATTTATAGATTTGAAATTATTTATGCAGGTGTCATAGAGAAATATTAGCAACACCTATTAGATATTTTTGATATCAAGAGGTATTTAAAACGTAAAGATCCTATTTTGTGAGACATTAGCCTCACCTTGAGCACACAGGACCGAGGTTCCCTATGTGAAGCAGGAGAGTTTGGTCCAGGACTCTGTCTCCGCAGCAACTTCTTAGTCAGCCCCTCATCATCACTTTCGTCATCATCGGACAACTTTATCTGAAAGTTGTCCGATTACTATACTAATAAATTCTTATAGTATATCTAAGATTGCTACTAACTTAAACGTTTAACTTTTACTGAAAATGTTTGCACAGTGAGCCCTCAAAATTAAGAAAGACAATAGATACGCAAATAATATGTACATGTAAGTAAGCACAAAATAAACCTACCATGTCTATTTCACGACGTCTTCTTTTACGATTTTTTTTAGGTTTTTCTTCTCGCTCTTTAACATCTTCTGTTGCCGATTGATCAACATCACTTAAGTCTACTTCTTCTCCTGAAATATTCAGTGCTTAATGAAACACAACTCAAACACTTAATAAACGCGTCTTCGTCGATACTTACTACAACTAAGCTTTTCTAGATCATCTATCATTATGTACAATAAATTACTTAAGACGTAAACGGTAAAGCTATGGAAATAAAAGTCTTTATTAGAAAATAAATTAATATCTTAAAATTAACATAAACTATCAAAGTGAGAACTGATTACTGAGAACAACTCTTTAATATTTAATATAAAAACATATTTTTAGACGCCGCCAGCGGCCAGACGCTTGTTGATTAACACTTGAGACTTGACATTGACAGTACCATACTTGATAGTTGACAGCATGTACCTAATGCAATAGATAAGAAGTAGACGTATACGGTATATTGTATCTGTTATAGGTGCGATTCATGGAATAAGTATAGTGCTTTTCATGAAAGAAGTCCCGCGGTGATTTTTGGAACTAAATTTGACAGGTCGGCAATGTTGTCATTCGTCGATGTTATCAAGTTCGTTTGTTGTGGTAGATTTTTGTGAATTTTTAACTAGCTTAGTGCATTTTAAAGATTGATTACAATGCCAAAAGTTGTAAAAAGTTCGGCTCGAGAAATGATATTAAAGGTAATAGAGTTCTGTGAAGCGGAACATAAGAATCAAGGTGTTTTAATACCACTAAACAATGTTCGGAAGAGAGTTGCCGCCATAACAGGTACTTTTTAGAGTTGCCATTTAATAATTTTTTGCTGTATTGATGGGACTTTTATGATATAAATTCGTTTTTGCGACAAAATTGAATAAATACATAACGTGATGAAACTAGGTAACTGAAATTAAAATATATATTACATATTACATAAGCATTATAAACTTAAAGTTACTATTATTTTTAATTGTTCATAATTTAATTGCAGGTGTGTCAGAGAAAACTGTAACAAGAATTACAAACGAAGGTATAACAGCGGCGTGTACTTCGAAAAAAAATTGTCACCCAACAATTATGCAATAAAACTGAATATAAAATTGTATTACGTTTCTTTACCCTATCTTCTCAACCTTTTCCCTGTAAGTAGGTAGAACACCGCTAATATAAGTTAATAAAAATATACTTTTTACATAACAGAAATATTGTTTCATCGAAGTATGCAGAAAATAATATTATTTGATAAATTACATCTGCTAAATGTAAATAAATTAGGTAAATTTTTTACTCATAAATGGCAACATTACTTCATGCGATTGCAGCGCCGCGTCTGGGGGACTTCTTTCATGAAAAGGACTATAAATTAAATCAGCCGTAAACTATAAACCACTTCTAATGTTCTGAGACGCCTTTCTAATTTCCTTCCTATCCGCCCTAAAACTATGCTAGCACAACCTCTTCTGCTTCCTATTCTCGATTATGCGGATTCTTGCATCTCTGATATGAATGAAGAGCTGTTTGACAATATTGATCGCCTGCAGGATATCTGCATACGTTTTATATTTGATCTTTGGAAATATTATGATCGTGTGTCTAAATTCCGCAGGCAGCTACCTATTGGACTCAGACGTGAAGTTCATCTCCTTCAATTTCTATACTCAATTCTTTACAATCCCAAAACTTCCTCTTATCTTAAAAATGAATTCAAATTCTCAGGTAAGTACTCATAAATATGTTACGTACCTCTAACAGATGCTTTTTGTAAATTCCATCTCACAACTCATCTGACAATTCGTCTAGGATCTCCGCCATTAAGTTGTGGATTAGGCTGCCCGACTCTATACGATTGACTACCTCCCTAACATCTTTAAAAATTCTTCTACATGAACATTTCTTAACCATATCCGATCCTGCTCAATCGTGACGTTTGTAATTCTTGTATTTCTTATTCTTTTGTACCTATTGCATGGCATTCATGAATCTGTGAGATTAAGTACCTTTTTAGTTCTTAGTGTATTTTATTTAAAAAAAATTATATTACTTTAAGGTTGGTTATTCTAAATTAATTTAATTTTTTGTATAAGATTTGATTATGCTCTTTACCCATATATTCATATTTCTTTTTAGGGTTGCCTGGAAGATATCGCTTGTTTTTTTTTTCTATAAATGTAACGAAGTATAAATAAAAAAGTAACATTAAATTGAAAAGCGAATTGAGAAAGAATCATAGTAATTCAGTTTCTAATAATTTATTAATACCATTAGTTTTTCATATAAAAAAAAATTAGCGCCTCCAGACGGAACCTAACAATAACTGATAACGGATAAGTAAAAAAATATTCCGAGCAAACAATACGATATACTTTCTACTTTGTGGCGATTAACCTGATAATTTTAAAAGTTGCCTAGGTATTTTGAACTCGTGTAGAGAATACACTAATTTGGTAACATTCCTATTTTGCCGTATTGTTTGTTTAATAGTGATAATTGTTTGTTGTACGAGTATTATACAACTGCTTGCCAGAAAAAGACAAATAATAAAAATATTGTGAAAAATTTATAACATACAATGGAATATATGATAACCATTTTTGGAAATCACCAATTGACCGTCCTTGTACATAGGTACACTAGATTTAAATAACTAACATAAAATATTAATAGTTAAGTGTATCCGGTCCAAAACCGTTTCTCTACTGCGGTGCAGTCACAACCGTCAACCATCATGCATGAAGGGGTCATTCAGTGAAGATATTATAAGAATCTATGTTTAAAAATGGAATAGGATTATGTTTGTCTATGTCAAACTATGTACGCAAAATCAATATTAGTAGGACACACAAAGCGAAGGCTAAGTTATCAAAGTATTAAATTTTAATGGTTGGTTTAAGGTGCAAACAATTAATTTCGAATCGAGTTGTTTTCGTACAAGATATACCACTGCCCAAGGCTTCCGCGTGTTCGTTCTTCGTATTTTATTGATAATAGGGCTAGCTCATACAGTTATTTTACGATTTAAGTGATACATGGTCGTAACCCAATACTATTCATATCTATATTTATAAAAAACAGGGCCTCCCTGTGTGGGGACTAGCGACATATGAGTTCTGTCACAACCCTTTTATCATAAATAAAGTTTTTATTATTATTATTATCTTACGAAATGCGTCTAAGATAGATAATTTTTATTATTATTAATAAAAAATGGTATACATTAGTTTTCTCTGTGAAATTGAGTTTCCGTTACTAAAAAGGGAACAGTGTATTGGGGAAAGGGGACAATTTATAAGATTTGAGTTACGATAGTGTATTAAAATTGTATTAGTAATAATTATAATGGTTATGTAATTAGAACGGTGTGCATATCTTTTATATTTTATTTATTGTACTACTATAAAGTTTTCACTTGCTTCATGAAACGCATACTTTTCCAATCCTCAGTAGTTATAAATGATAGGAAATAAAAGGAGTGAGAAATGGGAGAAGAAAACATTGGGTTTAGGGGGCTAAAGGTACTTTTACCTCCTCTCTCCGTGACAAGGACGCCCTTGCAAAGAATGATGCAACTTACCTACGAAATTAATTTAATTGACGTAAATATGTTGTTAAGTGTGCATATCGAGTTTTATCGCCAAGTATTGCTTTTGTATATCATACTTAGCGCTACGTCTCCAAATTGACCTTTAGAGTTAGCTTAGTGTGCTCCGTATATTAAAAATATATCTGATTTTGACAAAAGGAAGTCATACTTAACGTTTAAGTCGACTCATAAATCTTTACGAATTATATTCTAAGCATGGTAACCAATTGTTAATACAATTATAACAATAATTCAATTTGTCCCATAAACAGTAAGTTATGTGAAAACTTTGTATTTATACACGCTTTATATAACCAAGGCTTTACGATTCGTTGTTACAGCATCCTTCCGTGTGATCAGCTAATTAAATTGGCTTACAACTGGCTATTGGTTAATGGCTGTAAATCTTACGAGATATGTTTGATCACAAAACGTTCTAATGCATTTCATCGTAAATTATTTGTTCATATTTGTTCGGTTCAATTCAATTCAAAACCATTTGTTTTTTGTTAACGTCAAAAAAGAAATATATATTAAATGCTTCTAATTTTACATTTAATGCCAGTTCTCAAATCAAGGACGTAGAACGGAAGAGAAGAACTTGCTATAAACTCTCTTTCAAAACTAAACATTTCTTAGGAGCTGCAACCATTACAACATGTTCCACATGACATCTTAAGATAAATTAAAAACAAAGATTTGTCCTCTATCAGCAGGAGGCATGGTGAAATAGGTGCACGCACAGGTTTTTTTTTACACAATGTTTGTATGACATGACACATACATTATGTTTCAAATCCTTCCAAGTATCAACACTGGTTCGAACCTCGAATAAGTACCAAAGATCGATAGATAGTCAGCACGTCTAAGACTAAATAACATTCAGTGTGGTGACTCAGCAGAACCATGACGGTCACATGTCAAAATCCAGTGCGTTTTTGACGTATGGGAGTCAGACTTAGCGCTAAGTGTCGTTTCTGAATCTTACCCCTGGGTAAGATTTAGAAACGACGGTAAGATGGATCAGGATCCAGACAATTTTATGGCGTGAATCAGTTAGAGGCTGACATATTTGCCTATTAAGAAATATGAGCAAGAAAACTTAAATAAATCGTTTATTTGCAAAGAGAGTGGTACATTTCAATCTATTAATTATAAAAAAACTTATGCACTAAATACTCTCACACACTATAAAGGCACCTTTTTGCTATTATTTAAAAAACTTGGCCTTGGTTCGCAAATGTTTTTTTATACGTGATAGTAATAACAAAAGGCGAGCAGTGTTGGCCAAGTTGCTACAGCGTGCGACTCTCATCCCTGAGGTCGTAGGTACGAGCCCCAGCTGTGCACCAATGGACTTTCTATGTGCGCATTTAAAATTCGCTCGAACGGTGAAGGAAGACATCGTGAGCAAACACACTTGCCTTAGACCCAAAAAGTCGACGGTGTGTGTCGGGCAATTACAATTACAATGAACATGAAACAGTTACAGAAATCTGAGGCCCAGACCTAAAAAAGTTGTAGCGCCACTGATTTGTTTTTTAATAATATTATAATCACGAATTCCTTACATAATACACTGGTTTAACTAACTATTTAAATTGGGAAAGTAGTAATAAGCGTCGAAAAAGTGATAAAAAACAAAAGAATACGAAAAACAAATTTAAACAATGCCTAATTTGACGACAATCATCCCACAATTACAGCCAATAAACCATTTAAGAAACAATAAAGTTTATAAGCGAAATAAAGCAATAGAAAACTCAAATCGAAATTATTACGTAAGATTTTATTTCCTTAGCGATTGTACCGCCCACGCACCGGCGACCGGCGTACAAGGTAGTGTCCAAGCAAGATAAAACTAATAATACATTTCTCTAATAAGCTATTCGAAAAAGGCTGTATTTTTTTATTTAATGTTACTTTTGAATTAGCTTACCGCCTTGAATGTATTTTAGCTTAGCGTTTTGTTCGCAAAATCTACTGGAATGTAAAAATGATTATTACCTTTTTATATAAAAAAATCTCAACAAGGACAGCAGTGTTGGCCGAGCGGCTGTTATCCCTGAGGTCTTTGGACTTTCTGTCTATGTGCACATTTACCATTCGCTCGAACAGTGAAGGAAAATATCGTCAGGAAACCAGCGTGCTTTTGACCCAAAAAGTTGACGGCGTCAGGGAATAGGAGGCTGATCACCTATTAGCCTATTAGATTGACAAATTATCATGAAACATCTGAGGCCCAGACCTAAAAACACCACAGATTTTTTTTATTTTAAACCCTCAATAAGTATCTGTGACGTCTTGAAAAAATGCCAAGCCATTGCAATGTTTAAAAACATCTCTGTCTCTCTCTTTCTAGAAACATCTTCTTTTTTTCTTTTCTGCGTTCTTAGAACGGGCTGGATTAGAAATATTGTCTATTGTAATAAACAATAATACAAAAGTATCTGTTGTAATAGGGAAAAGAACCTTTACCGCAATCTGACCTGCTCTTTTGCGTTACTCCTACTACATCTTAAAATCTTCAAAATAAACCAGAACCCCACACCATATTTTTAAAGATAAATTTTTACTACTTTCAAGAAAATTTTAATTAAGTACCTATAAAAAGCTAATGACTACCGAGTAATGACACTAAATTTATTATATTAAAAGCTATAAAAAAGCAAATTTACATAATGTTAGAAAATATTTATGTGATGTAAAATGGTGGCACACCTATCTCACATCCTCTCGGCAATTACAAGATTTATTTCATTACAAAATCGTGTTTCATAATCTGTGTTATGTTTTCAAAACGAAATTTAAATATTTAAGCAATCTATTTACCAATAAGTAGTACCGACTGCCTCTGTTACTTACACCCCGAAGAAATTCCAATTTTTCCTATCCAATTTATTTCCAAAAATGCTCTTCTACCATGCCTCCTGCTGATAGAGAACAAATCTTTGTTTTTAATTTATTTTATTATTATTTATTACTTAAGATGTCATGTGGAACATGGTGTAATGGTTGCAGCTCCTTACAAACGCTGTGTAAAACAAAAGCTTGGCGATTAAAAAGAGTGGCGGAGAGTTTATTGCCAGTTCTTCTCTTCCGTTCTACGCTCTGGATTTGAGAACTGGCAGTAAATGTAAAATTCAAAGCATATAATGTATATTACTTTTTTGACGTTCATTTTATTGTGTTACCTATATGAATAAATTATTTTTGACTTGACTTAATTGATTAGAACCCGCAATGAAAGCGGAAGCGTGCCCGTCCAAAGCAAACCTGGCGTCGAACAGTTGGAGATGAGCCGAAAAGACTTGGAGCGAGGTGAAATACCAGGCTCAAGACGGAAGGCGATGGAGACTGACTGTGGACACCCTCATCAATCTAGGGGTTATAGAACATTAACGGCCAAAACCAATATGCAATCTCAATCCAATTTTAGCTGTCATAGACTGACAATTCAATCCATTTCTAAAGAAAAGCATGCCAATATTCAATACATGGACTGAGATACCAATCTAATTATTCAACCAATCGTTCAGAGGGCGGATAAGAGATTGAAGATTGCCCTCTGTATGAAAATGAATGTTTACTCATGCCAACAACCTATCTGTCCATTTTGACAGTGCTTCGATTGGCCAAATCAATCTCGGATTGCTATCGGTGAAACTCGTATGATTTGGGTTTGGGATTGCGACCTAACTTAATATTCATTGGGAAAATTTATTCATCTTCGTCATCTTCCAGTTCTAGTGATAGTGATTTGGAAGTTTAAATGCAATTATCCGATTGGGATAGTAATTCTGAAGCTGGAAGAAGACAACGTACTTCTGTGCGAAGACATAAGAAGACAAGAATTTATTATATCCAGAGCCTGAATGACGCCGAATTCACATTTAGATTTAGGTTAACAAAAGAAGCTTTGGAGACACTTTTACACAAAGTGATGTCTATATATGACTTCTTGCAGGTTTCATCTTTTCATCAACTTTTGTAAAAAAAATTTAAATATTAGCTACAACCAAAAATATTTGTTACTATAGATTACTACCTACTAACTCCACTTCAAAACCTCAAGACTCCAGCAGAACATCTTTATAACGAATCTCAAATACGAAGCAAAAATGTGGTGGAAAGGACATAATATGGTGTTTGGAAAAAATCGGTTCCCCAAAATCGGTTTGTCAAAAAAGGTTTTGCTTCAAGTATCTCGTGTACAAGCCGTGATAGTGGCATGTGCAGTGTTGCACAATATTGCTATTGATATGCGAGATGAACATTTTGAACTACTGCAACAAGTAGATGAACAAGCTGATGATATTGATCAAAGCGCAATTGACAACGTGGGAAATGCAAGTGTGCGAAGTAATCTTATAAGTGATTATTTTGCTTTATTACTATAATATTTTATAAATTACAACATTTTTGAGATAAATTAAATAAAAATTCAATGCTTTTATTTAAATAAAAATACAAATTACAGGTGACTGAGTCACTCTTTTTATTTTCTAATATATTTTTATGGTCAGCAACAAGCGAAGTTAGAAGGTCAACTTCTTCCCGGCTGAAATTGACGCTTCTTTCACGTTTTTGCGTAGACATTTTTTTAAGTTAAAGAACCAACCTCGAATCACAAAAACAACATACACAAACTACTCAGAGAAAATTTATATTTGTAATAATATGTACTAAAATACTCAATAACCTAACAAACAAAAATACCATATGACAATGACAGCCCGTTTCATTACAAGTAATATTAAATGACCAACAAAAAGGTTAAGGTTCTATGTTTTTCTATAGAATTTTGTAACTTTATTTGTTCGTAACAAAAAAACAAACAAAACGTTGCATAGCTATTTGCTACTTTATCCATACATTGTGAAACAGACCCTAAGTCTTACTTATTTTATTTCGTTCCAAAAACAGCAAAGTTTTGGTATGCTTGAACACAACATATTGCATTGAACGAAACGCGGTCGAGAGGCAAGGATCACGCAAAAGATTGCTGTCAATCTTTTGTCAAATAAACAATCGGATAGCAGAAATGTTTATTGGCATGCAGATTGGAGATCGGTCTTTAGATATGAATCAGTCCAAGATTGGTTATAATCATAGATTGATGATACATTATTAATTTTGGCCGTAAGTCATGTCACTCGGTTCGATTTGTGAAACATTGTGTGTGTAACAATCCATGGGTTTAATATGGATTGTTATATCGCCATACTGGTTGGAATAGGATTCTTTTTAGTTTACATTATAGAACTCGACTTAGGGTCATAAAAAGAGCGTACCTACTAATTCTTTAAAGGCTAGAAAGGCATTCGCAAGCAGTATGAGTGTTAATGAGTATCAGCGGTACCACTTAACATCGAAACGTTTACCCCAAGATCTATATAAATAAGGGGTTTTTCTAGTTTGTCTAAGAATGAGTAATCAGTGTTGGCCTAGTGGCTTCAGCGTGCGACTCTCATTCCTGAGTCGTAGGTTTGATCCCCGACTGTGCACCAATGGCTTGCCTTAGACCCAAAAAGTCGACGGTGTATGTCACGAACAGGAGGCTGATCACCTACTTATTAGGCCTATTAGATTGACAAATGATCATGAAACACATTCAGAATTTTGTGGCCCATACCTAAATAGATTGTACCTAGTGGCACTGATTTTTTTAAAGAATGAGTCGCAAATGTTAGTCAAAGGAGAACAAAGACTCGAATTTCTCCATAAAGGGGGCAAAATTTAACATGCTAGCTTATGAAAGTAATAACTCTAAGCGTCTTTCTAAAACTTCGAAGTCACGTAAATAGATGATTGTGGTGAAAAGCTCGGTTTCTCTGCGGTAGAAACTTGCAGGATGCAATTCGCATTCTGTTTAGTATTCTATTGTCAAGGCCACACAGTGCGTGCTGCGAATACTTCAGCTCACGGAACAAACTCGGGTCAAAATAACTCTCACAAATTTGCGTACTTATTAATAATACTATATTGAAATTACATTAACATATCGTGAACAGAGTATAGAGTAATAGAAAATTTAATGACTTTTTAGTAACTAAAGTGCGTGCGTACCTACACATGTCAGAAGTGAAATTTCTTTAGCAAACAAATTTTTAAGTCTTGTTCATATTTATACAAATCTAAAACTTTAGATTTCCGAGACTTAGAAGGAGGTAAAAAGGAAGATATGTTAGGAATTTCATGAATTTAATTGTCATTAAAATATTATAACGAAAAATAATACAACCCTAATAAGTAATTAAGGATCAAAATCAAAAGTTTTAAATTAAAAAAAAAACAGTTAAATAAATAATAGTTTAAAAAAACTAAAAAACACGCTTTTAAAGCACATCAAACTAAAAAGTTAAAAATAATTCCTAATTTAGGCTGAAAATGGTAATAAACAAAAAATACTGGTATTATTGTGAAAAAGCGTGGGTTGCTCGATAGACGAAAAATATGGCACAGAGCGCCATATTTTTCGTCGTCGTTCTTTTTATGTATTTTTTTTTTTTTAGTTTATTTTTTTTATTTTTTTTTTCGGATTATTGCATTGTCATCGATCTTTGACAGGTGCGCAAAGTTTGAATTAAATCTGTCGTTAAAAGTGGGTCAAAATCGAGTCGGTTACATACATACATACAAGTGAAGCTAATATAAAGCATGTAAAAATAGATACTGTAAAAATTAGCTTGGGTTTTTGGGCGAGGCCCCGGGTGATTGCCCTGTTCGCCACCCCCTAAGGCCGCCGCTGCGAGTAAGTAGGTTCTATACCTGACGTAGAATTTTAGGTGTAAGACATGTCGATTTTCTAACTATGTTATCTGTACAGTATCGTAAGGTAGCAAATGTTTATGGTACATAGAAAAATTGTACAGGCTTTGAAAGTACGACCTCAGCTTTGAGAGTCGGTTGCTTAACTCACTTGCTTAGTGGTCAAACGTGAACATTAACATTACGAATACGTAAGAAATTCTAAGATGTAATTGATATTCTATGCAAATAAACTAGAAACACGTATTAACCTACTTACAAGAAAACTCTATATTGTACCTTTATTTATTTATTTATGCTTACCTTTCTGCTTATATATGAAAATTTAGTATTAATTGTCGTTTGTTTAATGTTAAATTTCAGTTTTCTTTAAATTTTTGAAGTTATGCTTCTTTAGGCGCGTTATGAAAAATTAATGAGAGTGAAATTTTACGATGCGCGCGCACCTGAGACACAAAGTTCTCAGTGCGCGAGCGAGATGGGAATAAGACAATCTACAAGTAAAAAGAAATAGAATATGCGTGAAGTTAGCAGCTATGCCAAGAATTTTGAATGACCATAATGACATTTACCTTTTAAACAAATAAAGGAGTTTTAATTATTTTTTCAAAGAAATTTAGCAATGATTTTTCACAAAGACCTATTGTTACTTAGTTAAAAGGTTATGAAACATACCTAGTTATTAAATTGAATGAGTAATATAATAAAATAATAATAATTACTATTATTAATATTAATTAATAATTGAATAATACACTAAATATTATTATATTATTAACGTTAAATATTTATTATTAATTATTTAATATTTTAAAAAAATAAAGAAAGCCAAAGAAGTATTACTTCTTACGCGCGTACATAAGTACACGCACCCTTTTTTTTATATTTTGGTCTATTAGAAAAAATAATTAATAGAAACAGAAATCTGAGGGCAAGGTAGCGCTACTTGCTCCTGGCTTTGCTTTGATTATTAAGGTTTGAGAGGGTAGTGGCAAAGCTGTTTAATCGGGTTCGATTCCCGAAACGCAAATTGTAACTTAGCATCCCTTGTTGGTGTTAGGTAGCATACCTAAATCGAGGGCTTGAAAAGGGCCTTTTTAGGTCAGGGCCTCAGATTTATGTATCTGTTTTATGATCATTTGTTTATCTAATAGGCAAGTTGGCGATCAGCCTTCTGTGCCTGACGCAAGCCCTCAACTTTTTTGGGTCTAAGGCAAGCCGGTTTCCTCACGATGTTTTCCTTCACAGTTCGAGCGAATATTAAATGCGCACATAGAAAGAAAGTCCATTGGTGCACAGCCGGGGATCGAACCTAGACCAACACTGCTCTCGAGGGCTTAAGCCAATTATAAAAATTAAAGTATAATTAATTCTTTATCAGAAAGTATCGATCTATGTTTCAGTTAATTTATATTAATTGATTCGTTTTTTTGTGTAAAAGATTCTGCTATTTACGAATTAGTAGTATTATTAAGCTGTATCCTCCATTAGATTTCGGAAGGCACCTATCATGCTACGGAAAGTGACAATTATAAGAGAAATCTTAAATTGCATGCAATGTTAATTAATTACACGCGTTAAATTTTAAATCTAAAACCGTCGTAGCTCAGTTGGGTAATTACCCAAAATAGCTTTAGAATCGAAATCGGGAGAAAAGCATTAATATGAAGACCAGCCTTGCGATTGTGTAACTCACTGTGAAAACCGCTGTGAGAGTTCGAAAAGTGAGTTACAAAATCGGAAGTCTGTAACATAATTGTCCAATAAGCCATGGGGCTATTCTGTAGTATAAAAAATAAATAAATCAGTGGCGCCTCAATCTCTTTAGGTCTGGGCCTCAGATTTCTAAATCTGTTTCATGATCATTTGGCAAGTAGGTGATAAGCCTCCTGTGCCTGATAGACGCCGTCGACTTGTTGAGTCTAAGGAAAGCGGTTTCCTCACGATGTTTTTCTTTACCGTTCGAGCGAATGTTAAATGCGCACATAGAAAGAAAGTCTATTGGTGCACAGCCGGGGATCGAACCTTCGACTTCAGGGATGAGAGTCGCACACTGAAGCCACTAGGCCAACACTGCTCTGCTATTCTGTAGTAGTCTTTTTAATATATGTTGTATTAAAAACCACTATTTCCATGCCGTTTTTTGTTGATTATTATATATATGTTTTTATGGTCTATGTGTGACTTAAATAACTACAGTCAACAAATAAAATTAAAAAAAAATTAGTTATATATTTATAATATTAAAATTAAGATCTACTTCTAATTAATAAATATAATATAGCTGTACATAAAAATAAAATAAGTGAAGAAATGAGTATATAATTTTAGAGAATATATAATATCGTAAGATATGAAAACCATTTTGGTTCGAAGTAATGTAACATAAGTATTGGCTACGTCTATATGTACATTTGTTTATTGTTGGAAGGAAAAGCGTGGTCCGTACTGGCGAGATATGGCTGGCCATCAAAAAATTACCCAATACGCCAATGCCTGTATTACCAAACTTACTTTTATTATAGAACAAAGCAAACTTTGCAATGTGACCATAACCTACCCTGTCACGGAGGTCCGTCCACTTTCCCTCACCGCTTTGTACTCCGATCGACAACTACGATAACATCATCTCATCTTCATTGATAACACACGACATAACCAAAGACAAAGCTTTAATGGTCATAGAGTAAAGTGAATTGTAGACCATATTTAACAGATGCGACTGATAGCACCAGAAGCGTTCTATCTACATACGTAGTTCTTATTTGACGTTTTACTTGATTAAGCTATAAGTGGTTTCGATTTTTCACTATAAGGTAAAATAGCTTTAACAAACTATAATAGTAATAATAAAAGCCCTTTATTCGCTGACCTTTTTAGCTTACATGCTATTCTTATTAAACAGTATCATTCTTAAATCTAATTTACATATTGAAATAATAATTTATTAGCAACCTAACATAACTTTAGTCAAGTTGTCTGTCGACATAGGCCTCCCCCAATTGTTTCCACGTCTCTCTATCCTTGGAAGACCTTCTCTATCCTTTTGGTAGATGTTCCTCCCATCTTTTAATTTGACCTCCTCGGTTTCTTTTCCCGTTCCTCGGAAACCACTCTATTACATCCTTAGTCCATTTTTCAACAAACTATATAGAATGCAATATTCTTATATTAAACAAGGTTACCTACAGCAAAAACCATGACTCCTTAAATGATGACTACTTTGCAAGCCAATATTTACTAAGCACATTTATAAAATATAATTTCTTTACCACACAGACTTAAGTGATTTACTCGCAACGTGAATATATAAAACGCGTTAATACCCATTAAGTAGTACTTTAATTAACCTAAAAACATTGAAATCTATTTTTCTGAAGTAGAAAATGGACTGCCACATCTGTGTTTTATTTACAGCTCTGTGATCGGTCACACCGGCCGCTTTCCACGGTGCGCGCGCGTTGCACATAACGGGTCGACCTAACCGTGCGCGGACGCTTTTCTCGCATCACGATCGCGTGTGTTTTGTGCTAAACGTTGCGTGTGTGTGTTCGATATTAAATTTTAATACTGTGCACCGCTGACTGCAGGTAATTACCATTTATATACACGAATAGCATAATCAGAACATTTCGACTTATAAGTTTCTTTTTGACCAATTTTCTATAGTTGAAAGTTTTTATTTTGTAATTATAATTCGATTATTTAAATTACAAAATTTGTTACAAAGCGAACGGTTTGTGATTTAGTGCCGGTTGCCTAGCTTTGAATTAGTTTCGGTAGAAGAAAGTTAATTACGTATCAGTAAAATACCTAACTAATACCTTGGAGTATTTTGATAGAAGTATGCAATACAAATTTTCATCATTTACCTTTACATAATTCACCGTACTGTATATAGTATTAACTAGTAAATTGATGAACATATATACATTTATATTTTAACTTCTAAAATAAGCCTTTTAATCCAATGCAAAATTTCTCTTAAATAGAAAAACCTAATTAAATTCGTCCATGACTGAGGTCAGTAATATAATATATTTTTTTAGGATTATAATTTATAATTAAATCTTCGTTAGACCTTCGTTTTTAAATATTTTTTTTGGTGTGTACATAGATAATAGATACTTTTGATTTTTTGAAAATTCATGTGTACGTGTGTATGTGTTTAAATTTAAGACTATCACTTCCTGCAAGCCTTTAATAGAAGTAATAATAATAATAAAGCCCGTTTCATTTCCAATCATGACAAAAACAAATTATGATACACAGCTTAGATTATTTTAAATTTTATAATTTTTTTTTTTCTTGTTATCCTAAATCCTATCTTCCCGTCAGTACCGTCGATCGGAACCCTTCACGGGTAAAGGCCTCCTCCAGCTTTTTCCAACTGAATCTGTCTATGGCTCTCTTTCTCCATTCGTTTCCTGCTACCGCTTTTATTTCTTCTATCCACCTTTTTTTGGGCGACCTCATCTTCTTCCTCTTGGTCTATACAGTTGTCTTTAAGGTCCACCTATTATCGGTGTATCTTGCTATATGCCTATCACATTAATAGAAGTATGCTTAATTAGTTATTATTAACTAAATTTCTCGCTTTCTTGCCTACTGATAATCTTTGCATATAGCGAAGCCCCTTAATTAGTGCCTGGTTTCGTTTGCACTTATTGTATTTCTTTATCTGGTCATCTGCCTTTTATGCTAACAAGAAATATTGTCACGGGCCAAAAGACACTTCTCTATCTCTCTCGTATATGTAGCATCAGTTTAAAAAAAGTTTTGCTGGGAAGCGAACTTGGAGCTTGATTTAAATGCAATGGACTAACCGCTAAGTTATAATCAGGGACTTTGTATAAAGGGACATAATTATACACTCGCATTATTGTCATTAAACGTGAGATGAAATGGCTCGGAGGATTTTTCCGAAGTTAATGTGCCATTAAGTGTGGCGGTCGTTGACCTACATGGACCTACAATGAGGCTAATTACTAATAAATGGATTATAAATACTTCAATATGTTAAAGTTTATACCTAGTTATATTCTTTTGAGCAGTGTTGGCCTAGTGGCTTCAGCGTGCGACTCTCATCCCTGAGGTCGTAGGTTCGATCCCCAGCTGTGCACCAATGGACTTTCTTTCTTTGTGCGCATTTAACATTCGCTCGAACGGTGAAGGAAAACATCATGAGGAAACCGACATGTCTTAGACCCAATAAGTCGACGGCGTGTGTCAGGCACTGGAGGCTGATCACCTACTTGCCTATTAGATTTAAAAATGATCATTAAACAGATTCAGAAATCTGAGGCCCAGACCTAAAGAGCTTGTAGCGCCACTGATTCATTTTTTAAATTTATATTCTTGTAAATTGTATCTTATAAAAATTATCAATCACAGTAAGTACCCCTTCTATTTGAGCTATCGTCAAATATAAATAAATTAAGATATCATCCAAATTAGTCCACGAACGGAGGAGCTATGCTAGAACATACGCAAAAGGTACGAATCAATCTCTCAGAAGTTTAAAAATAAATAAGCAAAGCAGAAGTAACTGGAAAAAGTTAGAGGAGGATATCCTATAGAATGCCTAACTACGCGACATTTTATTTAACGGACTTCATAAGATAAATGTAGTTCAGTATAAGCTGGCGTATTACCAAAGCAAAGTTATTATATGTACATTCAACGTAGAACGTACTAAGATTAGTTGTTATAATTTATGAATTACCATAGTTACGATCGATAGATGGAATATAAGATACAGGTATCACTTATTCCACGTCATTAAATTTGTATCGGTAGACATCCCTACTCATCGGCAAAGAAGACAGAGGGTGTAGGCCGAGAGAAAAAGGCAGTGTGAGAAACTCTCGGTACTCTTTTAAAATAGCAAATCATCATACAAAATGACTATGGCAAACAACACTTATTTTAAAACAAATATCGCAAATTAATTAAAAGAAGCCTGTCTAGTAATAGTCACAGGCTCTTTTATCAACTAGATAATCTTTAACAGAGATAAAAGAGCTGGGATTTTATTAAGGAAAGGTATCCCTTTTCCCAAAAAAGAATTACTAACTTTAGATTGTCTAGTACGCGGAAATTGCAGCCAGAAATTGAACAGAAATTGTTCCGAGTATTATCATTATGTATGTTCCATTCTAGTAAACTTATCACTATTTTTGTATACATATATAATATTTTTTTAAATATATTGTCAGGGAAAGGTTCGTATTAATTAATTATATTAATTTTCTCTCAAAGATTCCCTACATTTTAAATTATAGATTGCACGAATAGCCAGTTAGTTAAGATATATTTAATACATAATTATTTTGTGGTACAGCTAACAATTTCTATTCTAAATCGATATGTTCTAATTCAAAGTAGTAAAGTTCAATTTTCCTTTGGAGTAGAGACTTGGGCCGTGAGGTTCAAGTGCACACAAGTGGTAGATAGTACCCCCCCCCAGAGCTGGTGCTTTCCTCGCTCAACGAATAAGTATCGCAACATCGAGGAAATGCTGCCAGCGTTAAAAGTACACTGCCACAGGGATCAAACTTTTTAAATTTGTTTTGATTTTCTTTTTAATAATTTTTATTATTTCTTTGACTTCGAATCATTTATAACCTCACCAATTCGGTTCTCCTTACATACCCCATAATCACATGTAACAATAATCACAGCTGAATACACAAGCGTGAATAATTTTATCGTTTTTGACATGTTCGTTTGGCACGATTAAGTTAATTATCATATTACGATAAACCAAAGAAATCGTTGAAGGCGTTTGATGTATCCTGGTTTTTAGTAGGCCTATAGTACACTCACTACACACATACACAAAAAAAAGGTGTAGAATATATTTGTGTAAATGAATAATTACCAGCTACCTAAAGCTGCCAGCCTGAAGATTTCTTCATACATAAAATGCGATCCGATGTCTATAAAGCCGTGCTAAAGAAGAGATAAAATAAACAACGAGAAGTGAAAAGGTATATGGTTTTATCTGAAGCATCTCTATATATTATATAAAGTTCCCATACTCCTCCGAAACGGCTCGACCGATTCTTATGAAATTTTTTATCCATATTTAGTAAGTCTGAGAATCGGTTACTATCTATCTTTCAAACCCCTAAATGATAAGGGGGGGCCACCCCAAAAATGTTGTTTTTTACTTTTTAGAATTTTTTTTTTGTTTTTATTTACTATGGATATAGCATACAAAAATACATACAACCCCTAATTTTCAGCTTTTTACGATCAAGCCCTATTTTTTTATTATAGTAGATAGTTATTTTTATTGAACTAAAAAAAGTTTCCTAAAAATTATATACATGGCAAAACAAAGTTTGCCGGTTCAGCTTGTATATGTCACCGTAAAATTTTAAACACCGTTAGTTTGTAATCTATCTCGCGAGATTATAAACTGTCGAAAGATTGTGAACCTCAACGAAATGCTTACAAATTAACGTATTATTATTCGGTAGTTATATGAAATTGTTGGAAAGTAAAATTAATCTGTAATTGACCAAAGAAGTTTGAATGATAACTAAGTTAGTGTAGTACAATCTACCGAATAATAATACGTTAAATTGTAAGCAGTAAGCTGAGGTTCACAATCTTTCGACAGTTTATAATCTCGCGAGATAGATTACAATCTAACGGTGTTTACAATTTTACGTTAACATATATTTATAATAAAAAATACCAAATTCATAGAATCATTCCGGAATAGAATTAATTTCCTATCTAATCAATATTCAGAGCGTGGCGTCTGAGAAGTGGGAGTATAAGTTGTGAATTTGCTTACAATTGTCTATTTTGTTCCGCATTCACTTGTCTATGCATTCATTATATAGAACCTCTTTACTTGAAGAAAATTTGAATCCCTGTAAAATTGTATTGTGTGTTCAGAGAAGTTGTTCGAATGAATACCTTAGATATTTAGAAAGCGACTCAGTACTTCTTCTCCGTTTTCCACCACCGAAGTTACCACTTTACTATTAGTTTTTCCCTCTGAAATGCTATTCTCCCATTTCTTCTTTTAATTTCGGATAAAGTTGCAATCTTTTTCTAAAGTTACTTTTGTAAAGTCTTCATCGATATATATAAAAGGTGTTTTGTTCTTATTCTTAATTATCTGATTTCTTTCGTGTAAAGGACATACATCGTAGGAATTAATGAGGTGATAGAAATAAATTTTATATTTAAATGTAAAGTACCTATGTGAAAGAAAGCTTTAATAAAAATAAATTGTATGTAATATTTGACTGTATTATAAACGTATCATCTAGATACTGATACTGTACCTGCTTATCGACCTGTCAATACTATATATAAACAAACATTGTTCCATTATGATACAATACTATGAAAGTAGGTTTCTGTGCCTTTGCCCTATGAATCCTTAGGAAAGTTTCATGTTTGTTTCCTAATGAAGTTTCTATGTTAGAACTAATTCTGAAACAGCTTAAATTTATATGTCCCAATTATAACTAATATAAACGGTTTATTCATATATTATAACTAGCTGACCCGGCAAACGTTATTTTGCCATGTATATTATTTCTTGGAAACATTTTTTTAGCTCAATAAAAATAACTATCTACTATAATTAAAAATAGGGGTTGATCGTAGAGGGGTGAACATTAGGGGTTGTATGTATTTTTGTATGCTGTATCATAAAAAAATAAAAACAAAAAAATGTCTAAAAAGTAAAAAATTTTTTTTTGGGTTGGACACCAAAGGTGTTATTACTTAGGTGTTTGAAAAATATAAAGTAGAGGATTCTCCGATTTACTGAATATGCATAAAAACTTTCATAAGAATCGGTCGAGCCGTTTCGGAGGAGTATAGGAACGAACATTGTGACACTAGAATTTTATATAACGTATATAGAGATATTAGTATTGAGCTCCCAGAGAAATGATGCAATTGTATTTCCAACTTTCTCACTGATCGAAACAAAGGTCGTCATTGACGGAGCATGTTCCGACCTCAAACTCTGGAGTCCCACAAGGTTGTGGCCTATCCCCGACCCTGTTTCTTCTGCATATCAATGATATGTTACAACTTAGAGACTTTCATTGCTATGCAGACGATTGCTCTAGAGATACTCTATACACTGGCCGTGCAGGTATTTCTCGGGCAGTTGTCGATAAGTACCGGAACAAAATTGTGTCTGAAGTCGAAACTCTGCTACGTATAGACTCTAATTTAATCAAATTTAACCACAAGAAGACGTTTGCGTATTGCGCTAAAAATACCCTTTGTCGCTCTTCCCTTCGAATACACTCTCACATATAGAACGACGTTCAGTTTCGCGATCAGTAGGCTAAAGCCCCCTACCAACCACGCTTTTACCAAGAAGACCAAGAAGCTTGGTGTGCTCAGCAAGGCGAGACGGTATTTCAGACCGGGCCATCTCTTGCACATGTATAAAGCGCAAATGTTTCCCCACATGGGGTATTGTTCTCGCTATTGGCTCCCGCTCCCAGTACCAGCTCCGTATTCAACGAAGAGTGATCATTTTCCGAGTTTTGATCCCTTGGCGTTGCGTAGAGATGTGGGGTCTCTCTGCATCTTCTACCGCATGTACCGTGGAGAGTGTTCAGAGGAGTTGTTCGAATACCTTCAACTGAGTTTCATCATTGGACGTCAAGGCAGAAGATCCGTCGTTCCACAACTAAGTGTTTTTCTACCCACTGAAATATTTTCGAACCAATTCAACTTTCGGCAACACACTTTCGAGCCTTCTGGAGATGTGAGTGTCCATGGGCGGTGGTATCACTTAACATCAGGTGAGCCTCCTGCCCGTTTACCCCGTTATCAGTGGCGTAGCTACCCAGGGGCTAGGCGGGGCAGTGCCCCGGGGCCCTCAAGCTCAGGGGGCCCTCGAATCCTTACCAGAAATCTCGATCGTTCTGAACTTTTGGAAATTTCTCCCATTATCAAAATAAATATGACAGGTTGCAACCCCACTTTATTCAAGACATTAATTTGAGAGAATTCAAAAGTTATGCCTAGGGAATTCCCCTAAATTCTTTCTGTAGGTTGGCAGTGTTGTCAATTTGACGGATAGTGATATGTGCATTTTATTATTCATCTATGTGCGTTTTATTGTAAATTCTAGTAAAGATTTTTTTTTTGAAAACGGTTAAAAAACTCATGCTATATCAGGAGTAAGTAAGCTAATGTCAATAAACTTTTTTGTACTGGTCAATATAGTGGTTCAATTTTATTTGATTTTACCACTCATATTGATGTGTTAAAGTCAATAAATTGTGTCAAATCTAAAGATTTCGCCTAAGTACAGCTCATTGTATAACGCGAATTAGATAGCAATTGAAAACAAAACCGCATTAAGCTTAAGTAGCTTAGCATTTTTAAAGTATTTGTATATTTCATATTTTTATTTGATAAAACCTAATCCGTTTACATAGCAGTGGGACCCCATTTTTTAATTTGCCCCAGGGCCCTTGGTCACCTAGCTACGCCACTGCCCGTTATATAAAAAAATTATGTTAAATTTGTATGTTATATGTATAGTATAGATACTAAATTCATTTACGATCTCCGCCATTAAGTTGTGGAATACGCTGCCTGACTCCGTACGATTGGCTACCTCTCTTACATCTTTTAAAACTCTTCTGTATAATCATTTCTTAACCTTATCCTATCCTGATCAATCGTGACTTGTATAATTCTTATGTTTCCTTTTACATCACTATTCGCTGTTCATGTATTTGTAAGATTAGCTTTTAAGTTTTTAGTTTGTTATTAATATTTTTTTTGTATTTATTTATTTATTTATTTATTTATTTAGTTTAAGCTTATAACATCACACACAGTACTAAAAATTACTAATTATTTTACAAAAAATCTCGCATCTAAAATGTGTGACAATTAATGTAAGCATAAGTTTCACAAAAAAAAAATTAAATAGAAATAAAAATTACAATTAAAACATATACGATAGTAAAAGCACACAATAAAATAAAAAAAAATTACAGAAATTTGTTGGCACTTAGAGCAGAAAAAAAAAGAAAAATCATCATCAAAACAGCGAAATTAGGTTTGAGAAAGGCACTTGCAAATGCTTTCTCTAAAACCGATCAGCCCACTACCGAATATATCCAGCTCTGGATACGCTGTGTTCAATTTGTTAAAATCGCGAAGAATTCGAACGAGAGGTGCCTGAACTCCTAGGTTGGTTTTGGCAAAAGGAATTTGAAAGATATTATTGATTTTAAACCTAGGGAATGAGTGAGGGACGACAAATTTGATTTCCTGTAAGAGGTCACTGCTCTGTATATAGTTATTGAGTAATTTATGCAAGAAGGTAACACCGGCTAAAGTTCTTCGATTGTACAGAGATATCATATTAAATTTTTTGAGTCGCTGATGGTACGGGTGCCTATGTGAAAATCCTCTGCTTATGAAAGCTAGGTGCCGCGTAAAAGATCTTTGGATGCTTTCCACGCGTTGCGAATGGATCGCATATGGTGGATTCCATATAATACTGCCAAATTCTACATGACTGCGCACCAGAGCGTTGTACAAAATTGTTTTAGTCGTACAACCAAAACAATCCGCATTCCGTTTAAGAAATCCAAGCATTCGTGTGGATGTGGTGACTACTTTATTGACTTGTGATGTAAACGTTAATTTTTTGTCAATAATAACACCCAAGTCACGAATCTCCTGAACCTCCTGCAATGGCGCGCTGTCAAGCTTATACACAGTAACAAATGGTTTTTTTTTTCTTGTGTATTTAATATGAAAGCACTTATTTATATTGAGGATCATACCATTTAAAAAGCACCAATGTTGTATACCATTAAGATCACTTTGAACTAGAGCAGCATCACAGACAGTGTTAATAACTTTATAAATTTTTAAATCATCAGCGAAGAGAGACGCTTTACAGTGCTTTATATGATTCCTAACGTCGTTTACAAATAGTAAGAATAGCAACGGTCCCAAATGGGATCCTTGCGGAACACCAGATCGCGCAATATAGGGAGTAGACTCAGCGCCTCCAACAACTACTGACTGAGGCCTGTTACGAAGATAGGACTTAAACCAGTTCAGCAAATTCTCTCCCATTCCATAACCACGAAGCTTCTGAATCAGTAACGCGTGACTGACTTTGTCAAAGGCATTGCTAAAGTCAGTATATATAGCATCAATCTGGCGCCCACGATCTAATTCCTGACATGTTTCAGTCACAAAAGACATGAGGTTCGTTTGAATTGAACGGCCTTTTCTAAAACCATGTTGCTCATCAATGATACAGCCGTCTAAACATTTTGAGATTACGGGATACAGGACAGACTCAAAGAGCTTGGAAAAACAAGATAAAATACAAATAGGACGGTAATTTTTTACGTCGGTGATATCTCCCTTTTTATACACAGGTACAACACGAGACCTTTTCCATACTTCAGGAAAAACACCATCTTTAAGAGATCTATTATAAATAATAGTTAGGGGCAAAGATAACACAAATCTGCATCGTTTTACAAAGATAGGAGGAATCGAGTCTGGTCCAGGTCCCTTGTTAGCATCAAGACCTTTTATTTTCTTAGATATTTCATCTTCTCTGAAGCTAAGAGACATTAGGCCATCAACATTGCCAATTTCGTCTGGAGTGGAACTGCCAACAAGTGATTCATCACATGTATATACAGATGAAAATTGATATGCAAAAAGATTAGCAATATCAGGTGATGACTGGGCTGTAACATTGTCCATTTTCATGCAAGAGGGAAGCGATGAGTGACCACCTTTCCTATTTTTAATAAAACTCCAAAAACATTTAGGATTATTAGGAATACTTGCCTCAATATTTCGCTTATATTTAGTGTAGCAATCATCATAAAGTTTGTGACAACGTTTTCTAATAATGCGATACTCTATTTCGTCTCGAGGATTCTTGTATATTCGATACCTCTTACGTGTTTTTTCTTTTTCAGCAAGTAATTTTATTAAGGAAGAACTGAACCACACCGGATACTTAGATTTCTTGATGGTCGTTTTAGGAACAAATTTGCTTATAGTGGTGTTAAGAATTTTGTAGAACTCAGATACCATATCATTAACATCATCATGAGCGCGTAGGCTATCATTCCAATCAATGGTTTTCAGATCCCCTATTATAGACACATAGTCAGCTTTATAAAAATTTAGTTTAGTGTTACCTCTCGTTCGCAAAAAAGATATTTTAGAATATTCAATACTTAACAATAAACTAGGATGATTCGCGTATATTTTACATAACGAGTCGGAGGGGGCTGATACATTAATACTAGACATATTACTTAATACTAAATCTAAGAAACGATCATCGCTATTACCTATACTATTAAATTGCTTTAGGCTATTCATAGACATAAAATCAATAAAGGCAAAGCCAAGTGTATTGTTATAATTATAAGGTGTCATAAAAACTTCATTATTTAGCGATCTCCAATTAATGAACCCTAGATTGAAGTCACCTAGAATAATGACGTCATCGCTTAAGTTTAAAGCTCTGTCAACGCTGTCTAAAAAATGTGTCAAAGTCCCAATCTTTACAGGGGGAGGCAGGTATACTACACATATCGAAAGTTTCTTTATTATTTTATTAATATTTATTTGTAAGGTGACCCATAAGTCCTCCACATCCGATTCCCATGCCTCAACTCTGAAAGAAGAAATTTCTTTGGAGACTCCCAATATGACACCTCCACCATCCGATTTGGTATTGGTAGAACTTGAACGATCTCTACGATAAACAGTGTATCTATTGTCAAATAATTCCATGTTAGAAATACCAGATTTCAGCCAAGTTTCAGTAAGAGCGATGATCTTATAATTAGAAGTTGACAAATACTTGAGAAAGCTTGTCGTTTTAGTTCTCAACCCTTGTACGTTTTGATAATAAATTTCAAGCATCATAAAAAAAAAATCAGTGCGTTACTAGGCTAAAGATACAACAAAAAGCTTATAATCTAATATAGGTACTATACTATGTTAAAAGATTTAAGGTTTCGTTATTCTTAATAAGCAAGGCTTGGCAGTTTTCGTTCTTTCTTGTAAAAACGCGTCCGTTGCGAACCCATACAAATTTATACTGCTTCTCTTTTGCTTTCAAGCGTGTGGCCGCGTAAAGAGCATTGTTAACTGATGTTAGATGTTCAGATACATAAATAGGTTTCTTAGTTCCTCCGATACCAAGATGATGAGAGTTCAATTTATCTTGTGGATTCTTCCTATTAAATTTGCTCACAGCAGCCAGAACAAAGTCACGTGTACGCGGGCTACATAACTTGGCTACCACGGACCGAGGCCTATCACTGCTATTAGTTATTTTAGCAACCCTTGTTACGTGCTGAATATCAACTTGAGTGAGGGGACAGTCCACAGTCTTGGCTATACGAAGGACAGTTTCAAATAAATTTTCTGACCTATTCTCAGGGATCCCATTAATCAATATATTATTCTCCCGGGCATGTAGTTCAACAGAAGTTAGCCGGTTCGTTAGGTCAGCCACATTAGACTTTAACCTCTCATTATCTTTTTTTAGATTCACTATTGCGATGTCCTTCTCCTCAAGAGAAGACTTTATATCCTCAAATTGTTGACTCAGGAAGCAGATTGTGTCCTGGAACCCAGCGACCCTTTCAGTGAGATTATTAAGTTCCGATGTCACTAATCGCTTTATTGTCACAGTGAGGACTGAAGATAACTCCTGTTGTAAGATATCTCGCAATTTGTCTTCTGTGACATATGGTTCTAGTTCTGGAAGTTGTGAAGGGGGTCCATGTTTTATTCGCTGCGTTACTTTGGAGCACGGAGGTTCACTCTCCGGACTTGCTTCTTGTGAGCTCCTACTATGTGGGCTTCCATCAGAATTTTCACAAGTCAGCAATGACGTCCTTGCATTGCTAACATTAGCCGGTTTCCTAGAGCATTCGGGACATCTAAATGACGCCTTTTGTCTTGCGACCATCTCAACAAAGCGCTTGCGGGAGACATTAGCACATTCTAGGTCGTATTTTAACTTGCAGATATGACAGCATAAAAAATCCTTTTTTGGTAGCTCAATATGACAGCTAGCACAACAATTTGAAGGCGCCATAGCAACTTTTAATAAAATAAAAAAAATAAAAAAACAAGTGGGATGCCTGGATTGGAACCACGTCAGAAACTATACAACGATATTTATGCAGCGCTCTGTAACACTGAGCCGAGCGAGCAGTCGAGTATTTAGCCGAAATAATAGTATATATTCCAGTCCAATAGCGGAGTACAAACGCACAACGCGTCACCAGGTTGAACAAAAACTCGACACTATTTCACTGAATCTATGCATAATATGATTATTATAATTAATCAAAAAAACTATCAGATGCAAAGTAATGTTAATGTTATGATTCACTTGCGTATTTATCCATTTAGCGTATTGTTGATGTTTTAAAACGGCCACTGCACCAGAACGCTTGTTATTATGTTGAAAATTTGATTATCCCATTAACACAACAACTTGGAAAAGTCACACACTGCACTAATTTGCCTTGCTTAATTAATTTAAAACAACATTATAGCAATATAAGGGGAATTTCTATTTTTAATTGTATTTTTACACGGGAGCCGATGTGTACGGTACCCACACTTCTCGGTTGAAGAGAGAGTTGTATTACTTTAGATTAAGGATTCTGCACTTCTCGCACGCATGTTTCTTTTTTTTTTAGTTTTTTTCTTAACTAGGGTTGCCTGGAAGAGATCGCTTATTAGCGATTAGGCCGCCCGTTGCATCCCTTATAATAAATTGAAGTGTAAATAAATAAATAACTCGGGTTGACAAATAACTGTTCCTTGGTTTCCGTGTCCGTTAAAATGTATTAAAAAAGGGTGTCTAAATTCTAAGTTATGGTAAGAGATTGTAAGTTATCGTCAAATTACCTCAGAGTGATCTAAGACAATTTCACCTTTGATTGACGTTCATCAATTAAACCGTGAAATCGTTAAAAGCGGTAAACTGTCAAGTGAGAGAAACCATTGGAAATCATTTTATTATTATTTGCAATTATTTATGTATTTTAAACATTTCTGTCATGAAAAGAATTTATCAACTAACATGTTTTGAAATAATTATAAATTAACTAGTGGACCCGACAGACGTTGTCCTGCATAATATTTCAAGCGATTAGTAAAGCAAAGTATGAAAGTACCGACTGCAGCGCCATCTGGCGGGCTGATTTGTGAATCTAAGCCATTCCCAGATCCCCTTGAACACACACAAAAAATTTCATCAAAATCGGTCCAGTCGTTTGAGAGAAGTTCAGTGACATACACACTCACAGAAGAATTATATATATAAAGATATGTAAAACAATTAATTCAAAGCAAAATTAATTTTTAAAATACACTATTTATACGTTCATCGTTTGTATAAAAGCTAAATAGAAACAATTTTATTTAAATTTAATATATAATAATATTGCTTAGAAGAGATTACACCAAATTGCCATTGTATGTTGTGTATATTTGATTCCAAAGTATTCCAATTTCCTAACGATGACACACAATACTCCATTGGTGCAGACTGCAGAGCCATGATTCGAACGAACGACCTCTGAGTTGAGTTAACTGCTCTCGACGATTCCAATGCTAATATAATTAATTCATTGGATCTTCTACCTTCAATAATATCTGAAATGTTTAGTAAATATTATTTAAGGCTTTAATTAAATTCCATGTTATATCGATTACAGCAGAAATGCATGTGTTGCAAAATCGTAAAATATTTGTTTAGATAAGGGAAATAGTCATGTTTCGCACGCTTGACACGAATATACTTAAGTTAATTTAAATTATACAAAACGAAAATTTAAATTATATTTAAGTATTGAAAAAGAGAGATTGTCTAAAATCTTTTTATCATCTTATTTATGTGTACTTTGTCAGTATGCACCAAATATGAAAAATAAGACTGCACAATAGTACATTGTCATTTACATTGTCATCTATAATTTATGAGTGATATAATTAACGGGTTCTTAATAAATTAACGATCATAAACGCAAATTTGTTGCAGGGTCTCTCGCAGATTATGTTAACCGAACAGCCTTGCGATTCTGTAACTCACATTTGAGCGCGACCGCCGCTGCGAAAACCGCTGTGTGAGTTCGAAAAGTCAGTTACAGAATCGCAAGGCAGCCGTCAAGTTACGTAAATATTGTTACAAAAAACAACTATTATTGGAGAGCGTTTCACTATTGTATTATTTATGTACTTTGAGTGAATAATAATCCAGTGCAAAATTGAATACGTTAAGATTCAAAGCCGAAGAATTTGTTGATTGGGAACTCAGCCTTGCGATTCTGTAACTCACTTTTCGAACTCACATAAGGAGGGAGCTTGTAGTTTATTGTTTATCAGAATGCCAAATCGTAAAATGACTGCTTTACGACTGATTTGAGCGCGACCACCCCTGTGAAAACCGCTGTGAGAGTTCGAAAAGTGAGTTACAGAATCGCAAGGCAGAAACGACTGGTTCGAATTGAAAAAATCCATTTATCGAACCACTGTATCACAAATTAACAGGGCACAGCCAGCCAGCACTCTTTTTTACTAAAACTAACATATTTTTCATTTTTTTAATTAAAAAAGACACTTTTTAAAGCGTATAACTAACTTACTAAATATAAAGTTCTTTTTACACAAACAAATCTTTAAATATGTATAGTATATATATATATACCTAATAATAAAATGGATTGGTAACGATAAAATCATTTTAATCCAACTATGTTTATCTATCAAAGAAAGCAATAATTTACTAAAATTTGTTGACGAACACTTAGGGAAGAATAACTTATTCACTTATGATACATTATTTATTCCACTGAGGAACTTAGATGTGAGAGCTCCTCGCCGACACTTGAGGCGAACAGGTCAATATCAACAGTAAAATTGTTAAACTTACCATTAACCATAAAGATTTTTCCTCTGTAATTGGTGTTGACTCTAGGTGTTTACAATAGATGTATATTGTCTAATATACACACGATATCTTAACCCTTATGATATATATATAGCCATAGCCAATAGCCTTTCAGAAATTTACGTGTTATATAACTCTTACTTAATAGAATTTAACTATCCAAGTATTGGAATTACTCAACGTTAGTGACAGTATTGAATTTCCTAGTCTGTAATCGTATGTGTGACCTTATTTGGATAATAGTATGTAATAAGATTACATCTTGATTTTTCCAAGTAAATTTTCCTGTGATTATGGCGCGGAAAATCTCGTACTACTTTCTATTTCCGCTAGCTTTTTTCTTAAATGTATACACACAGTACCAGGCTAGCAGAAAGTTTAAGGTATATTGTATCCCTATATATTTTGTTTCATTTATGATAGAGGAAAAAGAGGAGAAGAGAAGATAGAATGTTCAGTCTTACATGGCTGTCATAGACGGCTAGTTATCAGTTTGTTTTGCTAGTTGTCAGATGCATTGTTGCCCGCCCATGGACACTCTTAATGGCAGAGTGCTCGCGGGTGATTTGCCGCCCCTTTAAGAATCGGTACGCTCTTTTCTTGAAGGACCTTAAGTCGAATTTGTTCGGAAATACTTCAGACTTCCATAAATAAATAAATAAGTGAATAAAATTGAATTTAATACATCTTACAATAGCTTATAATCTTAATACCAAATTCACATTATAAAGTCACTAAAGGTGATATCAGACGGTTCATTTTTTGTTCATTTTCACCTTTCATTCGGTACATTTCACTCGAAATGAAATGTCTGAACATAAAATGAAACACGAGTGCCAAATGAATTCATTAGTGAACCGATCCAACAGTGTTGGATATTGGCATCCGGTATCTTTCATTCCCACTCCGAATGAACGAGAAATGAACGGTCTGAACACTGAGAGTAGAATGAACGTTCATTCGGATTCGGCCATTTTTTTTCGAGTCCTGTTACCTGTAGCCGACGGACATCACGTTGTCGACGAAGTTATAACTTATTTTTTTCTGTGTGTTATTATATTGTTTTCATGCGGCAAAATGGTGTTCAAGTGGAACGATCAAAATACATTACTTTTTTTGGAGAACTTTAAAAATTATCAATCCATGGTCGCACCCACCACCGTCGACGTTTTCTTTGCTTCTTTTTTGTCAACTCTTTGATTAAATGATCACAAATTAAACTAATTCCAAGACGTACGACTTCATTCGATGACATATTTAAAAGAAAGAACAATGAATGTTCATTTTTGTATCATTTCGTCTAAGCCGTGTGAACATAGAATGAAAAAAAATGAAGCATTCACTCGAGTGAACAATCATTCGAGTGAACCGTCTGATATCACCTTTATACTATGTGCGCTGTAGCATGCGGGTGACAGTTGCTTAATTTTTCTTTCAATTTGATTTTATTTGTAGTCTAGAACATTCTGGCTGAGTTAAATTTAAGTTACTACAGTTATTAATGATTTAATATTACGAATGTGGTACAGCTGGAATACTAAGTCATAATTTGTAAACGCGGCAACTTTCAAGAGGGAAACGAAAAATTAAGCAACTGTCACAGCGCACATATTACAGTCAAAACATCATCTTACCAAAGTTTATGAAGGAGGTTGATACCATGGAGTATTTATTCGCCTTTCATCGTTACGTAGTGTCATTGCGTGTACCTTTTTACTAGGTACCTTTTATAACTAGACCAAACATAAAACCAATTGATTGAACAAAGGAGTTAAGTCATACTCTCATGGATTGCGTCAATGCGTGTGAAGCGGCTCATACGAACTCACGGAAAGACGCATTTTTATAGTTGCGTCTATGTACCATAGATCACTATCTCACTTCTTTTGAACAAAGAAGTAGGAAATCTTGATAATTATGTGTTATACTTTGTGTAGGTTACTTGGGGTCTTATTCCTGGGTTACAAAAGGGCAAGTATGAGAATTTTTGGTGTTACGGTATTGAGAATGCAACTTTGTGACGCAAGGTTTTACTTCCTTGCGGATCCATGCGTTATCTATACCTGTTTCAATCACACTTGTACATAAATAATGCAACAAAAATGCAAATTTTGGCAAATATGCTTAGCACTGGAATTATTAGACCATTTCAGACTGCAATCTACATGGTCTTCACATAATCTTGTTAGTTATTTCTGGACTTTAAAAGAGACTGTGACCTCTGAGTTTGTTTCGGCGTTTCTTCTCAGAGTAGTCAGATAGGAAACGTCGATCCCATGTAGTTTAAAAAAAAAATGTTTGACGTGTAAAAGTGTTTGTAAAAACCTACTTACAGAAATAAATCATTTATCATATATCATTTATTAAAATTCTAGAAACGATTCGTATTCCATATAATTAAAGTTTCTTTTGTTTAATTAATACGACCAGATATCGCAACTCAGGTTCATACAAAACATGTATCATTACCATTTCGACTTTTTGTTCATATGTTTCCCTATTAATGATTGTATAAAAATCAGAACTCTTTATAAATATAATCTAGAGATGTTTTATATATTATTTGGTCTTTGTTTCTTAACGAATTTTCAATTGAGATAAAATAATATCTTCGATTTTGCGTAGTTAGCCTCAGTCAATACTCATTGGGCATAAAATTGATTTGAACGTTGCCGACCCGATTCCTTCGATTATATAATTCAGTAAAGCGCTGATATAACCTGTCTTGTTTAAGGCTTTTAAGCTTCTTTTTAAATACACTTGTATTATATCCGGTCAGTGATTCATATTTTGAAAATGGTGCGATGTGCGATTAATGATATAATAATGTGTTATGTGGTTGTATGAATATATATATAACTAGCAGACCGGCCAAGTGTGGCTGTGGCTAAGGTTTTTGTTATATTACATAGTAGTAAACTATTCAAGGGAAACTGTAGGAGACCTTATGTGAAACGATGGTACTTTTAACACAGCGCCATCTGTTAGAATTGTATCAAACAATAAACAAACATTTGCAATAAAATAATATTGCGACTATAATTTGAGATTTAAACTACCCTATCTTTTAAGTTGGATCAAACTACACACGGTGTGCAAATTTGATTGATATCGGTTCGGTAGGTTAGGAGTCCATTGAGGACAAACATTGTGACACGAGATTTATATATATTAAGATAAGATTACGAAATTATCGATATCCAAGTACATAGGCAAAGATCCTGAGCTTAGATCGGAATATCTATATAAAAAAGTTGTTATAGTATTCGCTTGTCGGTTGTAAATGTTTTATGTTTGGTATATAAATTTCTTTATTTTAAGATTTTTCAAACAAATCTCTGGAGCAGTGGAGCAGTGTTGGCCTAGTGGCTTCAGCGTGCAACTCTCAAATCTGAGGTCGTAGGTTCGATCCCCGGCTGTGCACCAATGGAATTTCTTTCTATGTGCGCATTTAACATTTGCTCGAACGGTGAAGGAAAACATCGTGAGGAAACCGACTTATAAATTTCTTAATATAAATTTCTTACAGCAGTGTTGGCCTAGTGGCTTCAGGTCGTTCTTAAGACGTATGGTGATGATACCGGGTCTGTTGCGAAGTAGAAGATTCATGAGGTCGTCGACACGCCAGAATTACAGATGTAACGAATGATCAACTCAGGTCTCAGGTGCCGTTATTGTTCGGCTTACAATTGAACCGACATTAAGGCCGAGATAGCCATTACTTTTAATAATTTGCCTGTTTTAATCGACTAATCAAGGTTTAGGTGCACCAGATTAAACTTTTAGTTTCATGGTGGTATTAAAAGACAGAGTTTAAAGTTAAAAAATGGTAAGAGATATTTTTTTTTTGCTTTTTTTCTCTATATTTTGGCTTACCAAATTTTTTAATTTTTTCTTAGAATATAAATTTATCTGTATTGTAATTTTTTATAAATTGCTTTAAATTTCGAACATTCTCAATTCTTTTTATATTTTATTTATAATGTTTTTTTTTGTTTTACATTACAAAATCATTAATTGAGCAATAAAATGTGAATAAATAAATATGTAACATATCTTAGTACCCAAAACCACGTAAAATTTTGTTTATTTTCCTCTGCTGTTTAATAAAAAAAATCTTTATTTCACTTGTGATATGATTCTTCTTCATTAAGATAAGTTTTTATTCTTCTTCATTTTGGTAACATCCAGTTACAATATTGTTATTGGTACTGTAAGATTTAAAATTTATTATATTTTAAGATTTTTCAAACAGATCTCTCGAACTACTCATGTATGAGTATATTTTATACACTCTATCTATCTAGAACATAGATTATAGAATATTATAAGCAAGTATAGACATTATACTTGTTGTTTTTAATTTAGCGCCCCCAAATAGAGCCTGCACGAATGAAGTACGATGATTATTAAGGCATATAATTAGTTTGAAAACACATTTCCACACAATTGCAAAACAATTGACATAATTGTGAAATACAACGTGACTTTTACGATATTTGTTTTTGTTGTTAAAATATTATTTGGTATTATGCTTCGCGTTGTGCAAGATGATTCGAATGGACAAACCCCATTCGCAAAATATATACAAAAGCCAACATTCGTTTTATTATTATTCAAATACGCTAAAATATTACACTAAAAAACAATTGGCACTATTGTTACATTCTTGTATCGCTGTACATTTGATATTTTTTTCTTAATCGGTAAGCAAACCGTAAGAGCAATGTTGGTCTTGTGGCATCAGCGTGCGACTTTCATCCCTGAGGTCGTAGATTCGATCCCCAGCTGTGCACCAATAGACTTTCTTAATATGTGCGCATTTAACATTCGCTCGAACGGTGAAGGAAATCATCGTGAGAAAACCGGCTTACCTTAGACCCAACAAGTCGCAGGCGTATGTCAGACACTCTCGCCTATTATATTGACAAATGATCATGAAACAGATACATAAATCTGAGGCCCAGACCTAAAATTGTTCTAGCGCCACTGATTTATTTAATTAACCAAAGCTTACTGTGCCTGAAAAACGCCGTCTTTTAAGTACTGGAACTCCTCACGCCGTTAGGAACAACAAATTTGTAAACAGAATGACGTCATTGGTCCAAATAGAGTTTGAACGGAAAAAGCGGAGGTAGGGACATGAGTAAATGCTTAACAATTAGAATAAGAGTTTATTATTACATTTTCAGAAATGTTAAGGTCATTAATATTTTTATTACAGCTAGAAAAAGTAAGTTAGTAGCAAAATTTATGTGTATCATTAAATTTTTCAGCCTTAAAGTGCAACCCGAAATATTGTATTGATGGAAATCGATACCAGGATCTCTAAGCTACGACATAATAATAAATAAAGTAGCAGACGGTAACAATAATTAATTAATGTGTTAGTGACAATGAATATGTTAGTAGGGTTAGCACAAAAAATAATTATATGTTTCTTAATCACTGAAAAATATATACAGGCACTAGCTGATCCGGCAAACGTCGTTTCGCCATGTATATCATTTATAATAAAAAAATAGGGGTTGATCGTAGAGGGGTGAAAGTTAGGGTATGTTAGTTGTATGTATTTTTTAATGCTGTATCATAGTTAGTTGTATGTATTTTTAATGCTGTATCATAAAAAAATAGAAATTAAAAATTTTGTCTAAAAAATAAAAATAAAAATTTAGGGGTGGACTACCCTTAACATCTGGCGGGCTGATTTGTGAATCTAAACCATTCCCAGATCCCCTTGAAGACACACAAAAAATTTCATCAAAATTGGTCCAGTCGTTTAGGAGGAGTTCAGTCACATACACACGCACACAAGAAATATATATATTAAGATTACCCAGATGTTAACAAAAATAACAGTAATCTTTATACATAAGAAAACCTTATCACATTCAAATAATAAACTTATGTAATAGTTTCTATGAAACGAGTTTTTGTGAATCATATTTGTAAAAACACCACGTAACGAAACCTTCATACTATAAATGAAAGGTCAAAGCACTTAATGTGTTGAAATTATTCATAATTAAGAAAATATTACTCTTTCAGTGAAAGTAATTAAAATAACCTAAATGGAACTAGATTTTGCTAAATATATAAAAACTCTTTCACGCTTTTGTTATTATTTATAATTTAAATTATAATATGTATTTAGCTTCCATTGAATCTGTGATTTATTGAAATAATTACTAACGTAGCCAATAACTGTATTAATACATTCATATAAGCGGCAACACTTAGTAATAGACATTCATTTTATAAAGAATACAACCATTTTATAATATTTAATTACGATCCAAATGATTGGTGACATTATCTAAGCGATTTGTGCGTGGGAGATGCAGTATTCAAGGTAAACCTCCAAAAAGATTTGCATAAAAGCGAATATATGGGAAATGTACCATTTCGCGGTGCTTGGACAATGGCCTCGACAAAGGATGCGATTGTCGTTTGTTCTCAGCCTCTGGCCTCCACTGTCCATTGTAGAGGGTAATTAAGAGGAATTCGGAAAAAGGTATATGTAAAAGTACCTAATGGTTGTAAGGTTGAAGGAACATATTATAGGAACCATTCCCTTAAATTAAAAAAAAATTGAAGGCTATGGGTATTGGGTATACCGTTATAAATGGGGTAAACGGGAGCTTTCTAACCTCCAGCAGGTTGGCCCATCAAAAAAGATTCAAAATTCTGAGGATTTTGGGTTTTTAAGATCTGTTTAAAGATACTCAATGGATTTAATGCTTATCAAAGCAAAACCAAACGGGCAGGAGGCTCACCTGATGATAAGTGATACCGCCGCCCATGGACACTCCCATGGGCTCGTGAGTGCGTTGATGGCCTTTTAGAATTGGTACGCTCTGTTCTTGAAGGACTCTAAGTCGAATTGGTTCGGAAATACTTCAGTGGGCAGCTGGTTCCACATAGTGGTGGTGCGCAGCAAATACTGCCATAAAAAACGCTCAGTTGTGGAACGACGGACGTAGAGGTGATACGGGTGGAATTTCGTATTCTGTCTCAACGTCCGATGATAAAACTCAGCTGCAGGTATTAATCCGAACAACTCATCTGAACACTCTCCATGGTAAATGCGGTAGAAGATGCAGAGTGACCCCACATCTCTATTCTCTACGCAACGCCAAAGGAAAATAGCACACAATAAACTGCATGAATAAATGATAATTTTATTTCTTACTTCTAATATCTAGTTAATAATTTCTCAGAAAACCCTTCTAATCCAAAAAAGAGGTTTATTGTGTTCGATACAAGAATGTAACAATAGTGTGTAGCTGTAACTTGAAGGACAATGTACCGAAATATCGCACGGATTGTTATAACAGTTAAGGTAATGGTTGTAAGCGGTCTCAATAGCAAATCTGCCCGCACAGTAATGGGATCGCGTGCGCAGCATTGCGTCACGGTGGCACATGGTATGAGCCGACAGCGTATTGATGAATGATCTGGCTTATGTTTTAGCAACGGCTACGGAATTGAACGATAGTGTACATGTCGAATTAGGTTTAGTGTTAGGGTACAATGAAATTATACAGGTTGATATAATGCCATCTAAAGATAAAGTTCTGAATGAAGATAATGATTCTAAAATTGATTTAAACAAAAATTCTTTTTAATTATAGAATGAGATCGATAAATGAAAGTAATAACACTAAAATTAGAAATAAAAAAATCAGTAATATATTTTGTGAGGAACGGCTTGGATATCACGAGACCAATAATAAAACCTAAACTTAAACTAGTTAATTTAGTGTGTATCATCTGACATAACAAAGTTCTTATTGGTTATAGACTATCTAATCTGAGGGGTATAAAAGCAAAGGCGCCTCAGTCACAAAACACTTAAACTGAGTTATTTTCAATATTCTACTGTGGTGTAAGAAATTGTTATTTTGGCCAGATTCTGTTATTGGTACATTAATTAGAACTGAGGATTTAAATAACAGTACCGAAAATAATGATATTCACGTTATTATTATCAAAATTTAGAAATATATTTAGGAGTTAGGTGCATATGCATTTAAACATTGGACTGAAGTATGTTTGCTCTTCATTGCATTGCATACGCACCCACATATTAGATTCTAATATGTGGGTGTGTATATACATTATTAATTATTTTTGCCACTTGTCGTTGATACAACTGTCAAACAACAAACGTTTGTGTTACAAAATTTTCTGAGAAAAGTTTTATTTAATTAAGTTACCAAACTGTCCCGGTTTTAGCAGCTGCAAATCGTTTAAGATATTTCGTAATAAATCGTTAAGGGTAATTTCTTATGTTAAATATCATAAAATATTTACATTTCGCTTATTGTTTGCACCATACGAAACACAAAATCTCCCACGGCTGAACGCGATGCTCACCTTGGACCACACGTCCACGCTCTCCGCAATTTACAAGTTTTCGTAACTAACTCGTTATCAAGCCGATTCTCTCCGATCCATTGAATTCCAATCGACAATTACTTCATGTGTTCATGCTACGTCCATTGGCCGATTTTTTAAAAAGCATAACAATCTTATGCGTCTTCAAGTGTTTGTAACTTCACCAATGACCCGGGCAGATCAATCTGCTGTCTATTTCATTGATAATCTTGTTAATTATTCTTTGATTTCACTGGGAATAAAATATACTAGTACATTAAGTGTGGTATAAAATGTTGTTAAAGCATTATTTTAACTAAAGTATTTTACTTAAAATAACCTGTAACACATGTACTCTTACCTTTAGTAGGCATCAGTCTCACACAGACTAGCTTTTTCCATTAACAGAAGTAAGAATATAACTGTCACTTGCTTATGTCCTAAGTTTCTTTTTGTGAGAAAAAAAAACTTAAAATGCTGAAATTCGCTGATTAAGTTTGAACCCTAAAACCCCTTATTTGGAATAAGGGGTTTCAGAAACAGATTATAAAGAGTTTTTTTTATTTTTAAATTTTCTAGAGGCTTGGTTATAAATAAACATGCTTTATTATATAATATACGTTTTTATATTCAAACTCGCCGTTTATTAAATTATCTGTTTCAGATTATTTACGGATTGGAAATAAGACTAGAGAAGTGGGGTCGACGCACGTTACTGTAAGTATTTTTTTAAATTACATTTAAGTAATGTAACGCCATTTTTACTGTGATTGAAGTTATTTAGATCTATATTAGCCCACTGTAACCCAATGAATCTAATTAAGGCTGTGGTTAAGGAAATTGAATGCCTGTTAGTTAACGAATGATTTAAAGTAAAACCTTTCAATTGTATTTAAAGCAAACTTATTCTTCGTTAAGTTTTTACTAAAAAAGACTCAAGTTTTTAAAAAAGTGCTGATAGTTGTTTAATTTATCGTTATAATACTTCATTAGTAATTTTGTGTTTTAGTTTTGTTTATCCCATGTAATGTCGAATCTAAACTAACAGGACTTATTTTAAAACGTAACTAAAGACGTGACGTGTCAATTTCCTTTTAAACAAACAAATTGGCGATTTAAAAGTATTTCGAACAGTTTTTTGCCAGTTCTTCTCAGTTAAGCGACTAAGAGAAGAAATTAGTTTACCAAACTAATTTCTTCTCTTAGTCGCCATTTTGAAATGGAAAAATAGCGTAGTCATGGCAACGAACACATCACAGTTTAGGCTTTTTGGGAAAATTCTTATCAACCTAAGCAACCTATCAACAAGTACAATATCCAATTAGGATCGTTTGAACAGCGTGTCCATCACACCCACGCCTCTTATCACTTCCGTGATAGCTGATCCTAATCTTGGGATTATCTGCTTTAAGATTTAATGTGAATGATTGTGGAATAATAAATAGGTTTAAGTTTATTTGCTCGGACCTAATGGATCGTTTGCGGCCTGTCAGATAGGACTACGAACCAAGTGATTTGTGCAACACTTTTCGAGTAACTAATTTATACATTTTATCAGTTTGTCAATGCAATAATATATTTTTCATACGTTTTCTTAGATAAAGTAATACATTTTTGAATCCTAATTTAGTGCGTAATCAGAAGTAACGAATTTTCTTACAATTGTTTATGTTACGCATTTGTTGATAAAGAATTCTTTGTTAAGGATTAAAAGATACGTAACTTAAATTGGGATCCCAATTCCATTATGTAGTGTTCCTACTAGGACATGATATAAAAATTCAAATAAGTTCGTCAAAATTGGTTTTTCATATTAGATTATAAAAGTTCTTAGTTATGAAGTTAAAGTCACTAATTGGCTTATTGAGTCAATAATTGAATCGCTATTGAAAGGAAAATAATAATAGTATAAAGTTTATTTCCCTCTTCAAAATATTGCATCTTATAAGTTCACATTCCACGGATATGGACCATCCTTGTGAGGGGCTGGTGCCTATAATAACAGGTCACCGGATAGAAAATATACAAAGAGATCTACATAATATGACTAAACTAAAGATAACAATCTATTGTAAAAAAAAAATCCAATAAATTTTTTTTACAAAGTTTGGTCCCTATGGCAGTGTACCTAACAATAGTAACAAACAAAACAAAATCAAACTAAATCATGAGTTGTGTGTGGTGGAATATGTGTAAGTGTGTGTCTAAGGATTTAATTTAAAATTAAACAACGTTATTTTTCTAATCACTCCCGAATATCCTTGTTCTATATAAGATATCCTTTTTATCGGCATTAAATTATTCAATTGTACATTTAAAACTTTAACTGTACTGAAATTAGAAACTTCGAATCCCTTGACACCTGAATTTGTTTTACCTTAACTATGCAAACCAGTTAGCTATTGAATAACATATATGTTATATCAATAATAACTTTCTATTCGAGTCGGGTGACCGGTTCGTCATTGTTATAGTAATTACTTTCGCCGAGAGAATTCACATCAGTTACGTAATGTCAGCTTTTATCTGACCTCTGTCATGTGTTGATTGGTTACGCGAAATCGTAAAACTAATCATGGACCATCATAGGTAGATTTTGAACTTGTTATTGTTGTTGCTATATGAAAATAGTTCTCTCGTCCTCCATATAAGTTGGTAGAGGGGATGTCTGCCATGAACGGAGGTTTGAAAAGTTTTTTTTTAATATCTAGATAATTCCCCGACTATGATGTCGTCAAGATATAAATAACTTACGTAAATGGTATTGGTAAGAGAAGTGTTAGCCTAGTAGCTTTAGCGTGCTACTATCATGACGTCGTAGGTTCGACCCCCGGCTGTGCATCAATGGACTTTATTTATATGTGTGCATTTGCTCAAACGGTGAAGGAAATCATTGTGAGGAAACTGACATGTCTTAGACCCAAAAAGTCGACGGCACGTGTCAGGCACTGGAGGCTGATCACCTACTTGCCTATTAGATTTAAAAATGAAACAGATTTCTGAATCTGAGGCCCACACCTAAATAGGTTGTAGCGCCACTGATGTTTTTAAAATGGTATTGGTAACCCGGATGATAAAACACAATTAGGTACTAGACCTATTTATTTTAACACATTTTTTGTAAGACCATTACAGCAAATTCCAGATAGATTACTCTTAATCTATTGTTGAACATTACTTCCTTAAAATCACGTATGTTGCTTTTATTCCCATAGCTTGTTCAGTGTTATACCTGTCGTACACATTCGACAGTCGGTCATGACATGTAACACCGTCTCTTCAGCTGTATTGCTTCAAGGACAGGCTGCACTTTGTCTAACCCTAAACCTGTAGATACGACAAGAATCCACCGTGACCTGTCAACATCTGGGTAATCAATACCGTTGGTTTATTATCGAAAAGGCCGAAACAACATTTGGAAGGAATAACTTAGTTAGCAGCTGTTTCGCCGTGGCGATATCTGTGATTCCATTTATCTAAAGTGTTTCCACGTTGACAATTCTTTAAATGCGATACGGGGAATGTCGGAATGGTAGGAGAACGTCTAAGATTATTAAAGCAATGTATTACGGAAATGTACCTGACATTTGAACCCGAAACCTCGTGTCTCAGGTGCTGGCTAGGTAAGATCTTATACTAACGAGCATTGTCCAATATCAATTTAAATAATTTACTTCTTTTTTGGCATTAATTAGTAAGAAACATCCTATATATAGAACATACTTATTTTAGATAAACATCAATTCTTTCGATCATCTTAGGCATGATTTAATAACAAACATCCTAAGTTATAGAACATACAAACTTATTTTAGATGAACAGCAATTCTTTCGTTCATTAGGCATAATTTAGTAACAAACATCCTAAGTTATAGAACATACAAACTTATTTTAGATGAACAGCAATTCTTTCGTTCATTAGGCATAATTTAGTAACAAACATCCTAAGTTATAAAACATACAAACTTATTTTAGATAAAGACCAATTATTTCGTTCATCTTAGGCATGATTTAGTAACAAACATCCTAAGTTATAGAACATACAAACTTATTTTAGATAAACACCAATTATTTCGTTCATTAGGCATGATTTAGTAACAAACATCCTAAATTATAGAACATACAAACTTATTTTAGATAAACATCAATTCTTTCGTTCATTAGGCATTAGTAACAAACATCCTAAGTTATAGAACATACAAACTTATTTTAGATAAACAGCAATTCTTTCGTTCATCTTAGGCATGATTTAGTAACAAAGATCCTAAGTTATAGAACATACAAACTTATTTTAGATAAACAGCAATTCTTTCGTTCATCTTAGGCATGATTTAGTAACAAACATCCTAAGTTATAGAACATTCAAACCTATTTTAGATCAATTGTTTCGTTCATTAAGCATGATTTAGTAAAAAACACCTTTAATAATATACATTTTAGGTTAGAAAGTTGTCTTTTACAAGCACCAAACCATTTAAAATTATTCTAGTAAAATTTAGATAAGAAACATCTAACACAACATTTAACGATGACGACCGCAAAGATATGAAAAAGTTAAGAACTAATACGCTGTGGCTATTTATGTGCCGACAAAGCAAATAAAATAATACAGTGTTGCACTCACGAGAATTTGATATCATCTGGCAATAAAAACTTAAATACTATAACACTAGGCTACGCCGGTCTTAATGGACTGTGGAATGTTGATCCATTTCCGAGACATTAGGCTGTTGACACACGAACAAATTATATATAATGTAGGGGTTTTCAATGTGGGAAAGAAAAAGTAAGGTTGTGTTAGTCTACTGGTTAGGCGTTCTTAACACAATATTTTTATCGAAACATCGTAAAAAAATCGACCTGTCTTAGAACGGATAGTTATATGAGTAAAGCGTAGAAGAAAAAATATCAACAGACGTAAAAATGTGTCTACCCCTTTGCCTTATTGTACACGGAATTTCATACATTTTACGTATATTTGTATTCGTATGTGAAATTGCACTGCCTTCAGGTCCAAGTATAGCTTATTTATTTCTTTAATAGTAATTTTGTAATAACTTCCATGGGCTTAATTAACGAATAAGTGCTTAAGTAGTGTTTGTGGTATCTAAATGGTGATTTTAAATGAAAAAAATACAATATTTTTATATATAAAGCGGTCGCAATTGCTGGCAGTGCCTTGAGCGCGTACGAATTTACTCAGAGAAGCACCATTTACGCATGTTTTGCGCACCCTAAATACGCTTGTGAGACGGATATATTTAGTTGCACACTCGCTGAATTTACTAACTACTACTAACTAATTATAAATAATGCAAAAATATGCATTATTTATAATTAGTTATAAAATGGTTTAGTTTTTAAGTTTTACTTGTTATGTTTATATTATGATTTTAGTTTAATTTCCTATTGTATTAGTATTAAGTTACTGTAAAAATAGGATATAAATATTCAACTAACGTGATTATTTTTAAAATCTTAATTAAACTAATGTCCCATTTAGATACAAGGTTCTTTATTTAAAGTTGAAAATATGTATCTTATACGAAACAGTTTTTCAGCTAAACTAAACATCGATATCCGTTATTATCTAGAATTGTGTAAAACCAATAAAGATTGCTCATCAATGATGCGATCGGATTGATCACCCACTTTCCAACCATTATCATATTGAGCCAACAAAAAGACATTATACTTCATGGAGTATCTAAGCCAATGGCCATAGACCATTGCTCTGTGGTTTTCTCTATATCTGTGGTATTTTTGTATAATCTGCGTCGCTGTGAATCGTGACATTTACAATAAAATGTTCTTATTACGATCGTGTACATAATTTTAATAGAATATTATATTAGATTTGTGGAAGGATAACATATACAAGGATCTTAGATTTAATTCTTGTGGGTGAATTAATAAAGTAAGTTACATTAAAACACCGCGTTTTCAAATACGTCTTTTATAACTATATACTGTTCAAACACTTCCACAGAATATTTTAACTATACAATAAAATCACAGATAATACAAATATTTTCCAAGTAATTTAATTCAAACCTTACTGGCGGAAATCATGAGCTGTTTTACTTCCATTTTTAAATGGTATTTGTGTCGTATATAGACAATATTATTCCCAAAACTAAATCAGTTTAATTAAAATGTAACCCGTAATTCTCTTACTGTCAAATTCTATTCTTAAAATTTTAATTGATGATACTCTCAAAACTGCAAAATTCTCCAAATGCGGCTTACTGATTAGGTATATTTTTTTACTATATTTTCTTAGTAATATAGCAAAAAAAAATTATAAACCTTATGGTACGGTGGGACAAAAAATATTTTTTAATTTAATTATTTGATTTTGCTTATCCAATATAGATTTTCGATATAATATGCTTATTATTAAATTTAGTCTGTGCTGAACCAACTGAATCTACTTGTAAATAGTCTATCGTACGCGAAGGTATCCAGTAGCAACTGATTATCCTGTAGTCTGCATCCTATCACGCGCAGACTCTTTTCCCACGATCAGCAACTTGGTCCTGGCTCTACGTGAATCTATTTCTAAGTCTTTATTGACCTTTAAGACGCTGCTGTTTTTACTTACAAAGTTGTAAGCTTTTCTTACACTCCTCCACTGACTCTTCCATCTTCCTTCTTCTTTCTTGTCCTGTTTGTACCTTAAATTTAAGTTAAATATAAAAATGTTCTTTTGTTATTTTAAAGAATACGTCGAGATATAAATTAATTTACAGAACGCAATTTCTACCCAAATAGCTATTTGGTAGTAATTATATTTATTACTAGCTGGTACCCGCGACTTTGTCTGCGTACGATTGAAATAGTATTTGTCCAAATGATGTAGCGTGAAAGACATATTTTATCTACTTAAAATACCAGATATAAAGTGTCTATTTTCATTCAGGAATCAATTTATTACTACCAAATGTATATTAGAATGAAATTATAAACTTTTATTGTAGTTATGGTTTACTATTTTGGCTATAACGGCTTAAACATAAGACATAGATATATACTGTGGCGGACTTTTTTGTAGGACTATTTAAGGTAAACATTTCCATCATACATTACATATGTGTAACTATAGCGGTTTTGGCAGCGCACTCCAGAATAGCTCGCAGATGGTAGATTTTTTCCTTCTTACCTACTTGATATTTTGGACAATTCACACAATATCTTTATAAATTGTAGCCTATGTGTTATTCTCATATATAAACTATATTAAAGTTTCATTAAAATCCATTCAGTAGATTTTACGTGAAAGAGTAACAAACATACATCCATACATACAAACTTTCGCTATAATATTATACATATAGTAGGATTTTGAAGTTATGCCGGTTTGCGAGCTATCAATTGTCATAGAAATATACGGCAATCAAGGTTTGAACTACATAATAATAATAATAATAATCTATAAATAAATAATATCACTTAACTACTTGGACGTTCTAGTAGTTACGAGGTGCAGAAACTCAGAGGCATCTCCAATTGTTGTTGGTGTAAATGGAGCGAGACCGGGCACGGCTCGCTGCCTCGCGGAGAATGTGCTGATGTGAATATCATTGATGAAAAAATATACTTTATAAAATCAAAATTGCTAGTTATTAACTCACTATGTTAGAGAAAAGAACGACGGAAAAAGTGTCACAAAATCTGGGCACGTTATACTTGTGTCCGTATAGCAATATTGATGGATGTTTCAGACGAAAACACCTTTTTGTCATCATTGAGTGCATCATGTAGTAAGTAAACAAAGGGAAGAGAAATGGTTGATATTTACCACCCTTTAAAAAATTGTATAAAGCCAGTGATTTCTATAAAAAAATAACAATAAATCAGTGGTTACAACATTTTTAGGTCTGGGTCTCAGATTTCTGAATCTGTTCCATGATTATTTGTCAATCGAATACGCAAGTAAGTGAGGCAAGCCGGTTTCCTCGCGATGTTTTCCTTCACGTTCGAGCGAATTTTAAATGCGCACATAGAAAGTCCATTGGTGCATAACCGGCGATCGAACTTACGTCCTCAGATATAAGAGTCGTACACTGAATCCACTAGGCCAACACTGCTCAAATTCTGTACTCTAATATTTTCAAAACTGTGACCCCATTTGTCAGCTAAAGTAGTGTAGTGAAATTGTATTGTGATCGCATCGTTTAGCAAGTATCATAACAAAAACTCTCACGGAATATAGACATATCTTTGATAGTCACCTTGTAAGTGTAGGTTTGTGTTCGGATACATTTATATCGCTGATTATCTTGTCGTATTTTTGGATTTGAGCTCAGATTAAAAGTTACATACTTTGCGTTCCATACCTCATTTTTAACACAAATGAGAGGCTATTAAATGTAATCTAATCTAAAACATCTTACAAACTAATATTTTATCTCGTGTTTATGTCTTTTTATTGTTATATATGTTTTATACATATAATTATGTTGTATAATAGTAATACTTTTAGGGTCTGTTTCACAATGTACGGATAAGTTCTACATAAGTTCCAAATTAGCTATTTATTACTTATTGATAAGATAAACACTATTGTTGCCTTTCCCGACTATAGCGCTATTCGTCACATAAAGTCCATCATAAGTTATGAGTCCGATGAATATCAAATAGCACAATTTATCTTCTAAATAATTTATGTGTTGCATAGCTATTTGGTACTTTATTCATACATTGTGAAACAGACCCTTAGAGTTTTGTTTTATTAGGTGACCAGTAAGTTATTAAAAAAATGTCGTACAATAAATATCACGACTCAGTCTATTTCAAGTGTATTTGAATAAAAAACATTATCCTAAAAAATACTATGAAAAACATGACTTAATATGGCATTGTGGGTCAAATAATTCCTATAAATCAAATGAAGGTCTTTGCTTTTATGGTTCGATAGTTAGAACGTGCAATTTCCTTTTATGGAGATTTTTTGTTAACCTCACTTTTTGCAATATGTTTTTAATGTCAGATTTAGGATAAAGCAAATATCTTTAGCGATATTTAATTATTTTAATTAGCGTAATTATATATGTTTAATTTAGTATTATAAAAACGATTCAAACGATTGGATTACACAGCATAATGTATGCGAACTTGTGTTTATAAAGTACTAGTGGACCCGACAGACGTTGTCCTGCATGATATTTTAAGCAATTAGTAAAGCAAAGTATGAAAGTACCGACTGCAGCGCCATCTGGCGGGCTGATTTGTGAATCTAAACCATTCCCAGATCCCCTTGAACACACACAAAAAAATTCATCAAAATCGGTCCAGTCGTTTGAGAGAAGCTCAGTGACATACACACTCACAGAAGAATTATATATATAAAGATTAGTAAAATAACCGATTAGAATTGTTTTTATACGTCAATCTCTGACTCAAATTAAATTTTCCAGGCCTAAGTATCCCTTCTTATTAAGTACCTCTAAAATATTTTTGAAATAAAATAAAATTAATAAATTAGTGGCGCTACAACCTTTTCAGGTCTGGGCCTCAGATTTCTGTATTTGTTTCTTGATCATTTGTCAATTTAATAAGCAAGTAGATAGGTGTTCAGCCTCCTGTGCCTGACACACGCCGTTGACTTTTTGGATCTAAGGCAAGCCGGTTTCCTAATGATGTTTTCCTTCACCGTTCGAGCGAATGTTAAATGCGCACATTTCACTAAAGTCTATTAACGCACAGCCGGGGACCAAACCTACGACCTCAGGTATGAGAGTCGCACGCTGAAGCCACTAGGCAAACTGCTCTTTCTTTTTGAAATATTTTAACCAATTCTACACCTAATGACACGGATTATGTATTCATTTATTCGTATAATTCAATAAGAAAACGTTGCGCAGCGCATGAAAAACAAATGATAAACTGAGAAAATTGTTTTGTTTGCTTAAATCTTCTTTAATTGAGATAAGTACAAAAGTTTAATTCTAAATACCTATATATTCCTTACAATAATCTATATCTTCTATTCTATTACGATGACTGACACTATGCATCTCAGATCACACATCTGGGTGACTTTTATGTTTTACTAAAGCTCACAAATACGCAAAAGAAAGTGTAATACTTGCTTAAACCCTTTTGAAACATTTTCGACCATTAGACATTCCTGCGTGCTAATCGATCGTTCCCAGTATTCAGTGCCAAAATCCGTCATAATTATCCCAGCCTGTGAGTTATACTTAGCTTCAATTTCGCGTTTTCGAATATCTTGCTCGTTTTTTGGATAAATGAAGATTCCATGCCAAGTTTATTGCAAAAGTAAAAGTTGTTGTTTTATTTAGAAAACCGGAGAAAGTTAATTAGATATGTATAGTTTATTGCTAATTAAATCTAAGAACCAATAAAAGACGCTTGTGTAATTTTATGATCTTTAAATAATCGTTAATGACGTTGAGATCTAATAGACGTTTGGCGTATGTTGTAATTTTAATAGACTCATTAAAATTACGATACTTTTGAATTCGTCCAAGTTTCCATACAATTTGTAAAAACTGGCGCTACAACCCATGGGTTGTCAAATCGAAGGTCATTTGAAGTCTGGCGTGTTCCATGGTCATGGTCTTAGTGCACTTATTTCGAACCAAGGACAATTAAATTAAAAGCTAAACTGTAGCAAATGTATTGTTTAAATAACATGTGCGTACTTTTATTTACAAAAATCCCTTTCTGAATATATTTATTTTTTAAATTTATAACAACACAAATTCGAACCAAGGACAATTAAATTAAAAGCTAAACTGTAGCAAATGTATCGTTTAAATAACATGTGCGTACTTTTATATACAAAAATCCCTTTCTGAATATATTTATTTTTTAAATTTATAACAACACAAATTCGAACCAAGGACAATTAAATTAAAAGCTAAACTGTAGCAAATGTATCGTTTAAATAACATGTGCGTACTTTTATATACAAAAATCCCTTTCTGAATATATTTATTTTTTAAATTTATAACAACACAAATTCGAACCAAGGACAATTAAAGTAAAAGCTAAACTGTAGCAAATGTATCGTTTGAATAACGTGTGCGTACTTTTATATACAAAAATCCCTTTCTGAATATATTTATTTTTTAAATTTTTAACAACACAAAAATACTTTTGTAAGTATAACTCGTGACTTCTATGGTAAAGTTTTATAGAAAAATTACTCTTGCACACAACAAAACAGAAACACAAATACATAGTTCGAAAAAAATGAGTTTATTATACGCATTTTTTATTTGAACCAAATAAAATATATACAAGATAAAATAAAAATACAATATATCGGATTTCACTTCTCAAAAAAAAGCAATTTTATTTAGAATTTACTATGTTTTTTGATATTACATTTATCGAAGAAGGCTGTAGGTTATATAAAATTACACTGCAAACTAATTAACGTAAAGACGCGGGACACTTCAGCTTGATCTTCTGAGCACGGGCAATCAAGCGCAAGATTTGATTTCGTAATCTAAAGTATTTACTAAAAACTTTTCAAATAAATCAAGTGACATATGTACATGGATTGTGGTGTGTTATTACTCAATCCTGGCAATCAACCATTTTCTCGTTAAACCTGTTTATTTTTACGCAAGATTTCAAGAATGAATGAAAACCACGCCCATTCGCGTATTGCAGGAAAGCGAAAGTAATTCTGTAATTTCTATCTTTCCGAAGAGGTTCTATTAGCATAAAATTTCACTTTCTATCGGCCATATTTAAAGCGTGGGATTTATAATCTGTCATCCGATGACATGAAAAACAAATGATAAACTGTGTTCCTCATTGCTTGGGAAAATTGTTTTGTTTTCTTTGATCCATTTAATTGGCATTATTATCACGTTTAAGGTTTTTTAATTTTATTTACGTTTTTATCCTAAACAGTATTGGCCGAGTCCTGTCTTATAAGGTTCGAACCTCAGCTGTGCATCAATAAAGTTCTCTTTTTATGGGCATTTAATACTCGTGTGGTGAAGGAAAATATTGTGAGGTAACTGGCATGTCTTAGACACAAAAGTTGACACGTGGCTGATTGCTACATGTCTGTTAAGACACGCTCATCACAAAATAGATACAGATATTTGAGGCCGAATCTGGTCTGATTGGTCAGGCAAACTAGTTGTAGCGATTGGTTGGTTCGATGACAAACAATTATTGAGACAATTTAGCTGAAGATCTACTTGCATTAAAGTCAAATATATAAACTGTTTTTAAGAGACTAAAAGAGATAGAAAAATATGTCATTCAATATTACGTATATCATTACTTAAATGATATAATTAAATATAATTCGTACATTTATTATTTTAAAATTTGAACATAAATGTTAATTTAAAAAATATATTGTATGTTTGTTATTGGCTATACAAAACATATATTATCAATGTGTATTGACAAAGGATCAAGCGGTCCGAAAGCCTGAACAAATTTACTTTATCATATTTGGTAAATCACTTGTCAATATTATATTTCTTCGAATCGATAGCAGGAATTAGAAATGGTTAGTTCAAACAGAAAATCCCGCGACTTAGACTGTTAATGTTGTTGTTGTCGTATTTTAATTCGTGTATGCGGTGATGTTGGTTATTTCGACTATGTGTTTACGTGTTGTTCCCACGAGAATGTAAGTGCGTGCTCCTATTTCACCATGCCTCCTGCTGATAGAGGACAAATCTTTGTTTTTTTTATATTAATGTTATTATTATTAATTACTTGATATGTCATGTGGAACATGGTGTAATGGCTGCAGCTCCTTACAAACGTTGTGTAAAAAAATGGCGATTAAAAAGAGTGGCGGAGAGTTTATTGCCAGTTCTTCTCTCCCGTTCTACGCCCTTGATTTGATAACTGGCAGTAAATGAAAAATTAGAAGCATTAATATGTATTTCTTTACTGACGAGTCATAAGCGAAAATTATGTTATCGATTAAATGATTTTTTTACTTTACTTTAATGTTGTGCTGTTTTTTTCTATGTATTATTTTGAATGTGATATAAATAGTTGCATTGGAGTTATCTGTAATGGTTGCTAATTTTGTTAAAACTAAACGGTTGTGTACTTATGTACACGCGTTAGAAGTTATACTTCTTTGGCGTAACAAGATCAAAATCTTTTCAAAATTTTTATTCTATGTTTGTAGAACGACACTAACGAAAATGTTGACTATAGCTATCTTCAGGGTGTCGGTTTTTTGCGACGGTGTGCGCGCATCGTAAAAATTTACTCTCATCATTTTTCCATATCGCGCCAAAAAGTATAACTTCAAAAATAAAATAAAAAATAAATAATAGTTAAAAAAAACTAAAAAACACGCTTTTAAAGCACATCAAACTAAAAAGTGAAAAATAATTCCTAATTTAGGAATTAGGAATAATTTTTTTATTTTTAGTAAAAAAATTTTTTTTTTTCGGATTATTGCATTGTCATCGATCTTTGACAGGTGCGCAAAATTTGAATAAAATCTGTCCGTTTAAAGTGGGTCAAAATCGAGTCCGAAGGAGGTTACATACAGGTGAAGCTAATATAAAGCGTGTAAAAATGTTTATCATTCATAGACTAATAAAATATATAGAGTAATGTATTAATTTCGTTTTACGCATGTATGCAGTTGTTCGAAAAATATCTCATGCGGTAGCTGCCCTGCGATTCTGTAACTCACTGTTAATCCGTGAGTCCACTACGCAGTAACAGCGCTCCCTTCGTCACTGACGTAATTTTTGGAATCTCATGGTATTCTGTTAAGAAATTTTACATTACGTCTTGATAAGTGGAGGCAGGTAACCTAGTAAGTTGTTGTCTATTAATATCGTGACAATTGACTCATTTTATTTTATAAAAAGAGTAAATTGTCAAAATTTTCATCATACATAAACAAAATATTTTTAATAAAACAAAATAGAGAACAAAATGGTCGACGTTTGAAATAAAATTAATAATATTAAAAAAAAGATAAACTGCCCTGCGATTCTGTAACTCGCTTCACACACTCTCAGCGCTGAGTTTTGCTGTCAAATCGTTCGTTTCGGTGTCATGTTACAATTTGGTATTCTGTTAAACAATAACCGCGACAAAAGCGCCGCTCAAATAAGATTGTTCACATTTGGAACTAAAATTTGGCACTGCTACACTTACGCTCCAAAATTGTTGGTATTTGGTATTCTGATACATACCATTTGACATCTCATCTCATTTAAATGTACATTTTGTACGTCAAATTAAAAGTTGCTCTTCCCTCGCTGAAATCGTCATTTACCAGTGAGTTAGCCATTTTTAGCGAAGTTAAAACTTGTTTTATGTGAAAATATTCTAACATAGGACAATCTATATGTATCTTGGGGTAAGTTTATAAAATAATATTTATCAATACAGCATTATTTTACGAAAAAAAATTATATATATAAACATTAAGCTTCGTGAAATTGAACTTTGTTATTGTTACAGAAGGCCCGTTTCCACTTTTAAAGTTTAAACCTCTATTTCAAGAAATAAATGATGTAATCCATTAAAAAATACTTAATATAATATCTATAGATGGCGAAGAAAATGTAGGCACGAAACGACCAATTGGTTTCTCGGCGTTGGTTATTATCGCTTTTTTCCAATACTCAAGAAATTATATGGTATTGACGAAACCTAGAACATATGCTGCTGAGATGAACGAAGAGTCTAGTAAATACTAAATAGATGATCTAAGGTAAACATTTTGATTACTTTAGCATTAAAAATATAATTTTTATCCAAGAACCAATTTTTCGATGCAGTCTTGATCATGTCTTGTCTCCAGCAGAGATAAGTCGAACAAAAAACGATAAATAAGATAGGTAAATATTGTAATATATTTGTATTTTTCTACTATACTAAAATTATAAATCTAATAATTTCAGAGATCCCCAAATGTTCAAAATTCCTGATAGAAAAATACATTCTGCCTTTGAAGAAGAAGAATATTACATGTGTATCATACAACAAGGCCCCTGGATATAAAAAGACACAATAGTGCAGACATTTTCAAATTATTGAATTTCGACTATCCTTCAATTTATAATAAATGATAACACAGTACAATTTCGGTTCCTATATTTTTATAAAATATATTGATATAACATTAAGGTTTTGGATAAAAACATTATTCTGCTTTACACAAGTATGAAATACCATCATTACATACATGATGGTTTAAGTACTTATTAAGCTTTTTTAAATTTATCGTTCATAACTATTACTTTTTACAAACTAATTAGAAAATATATTAAAATAAATATATTTATCTACAAAATAAAGTAGATGTTATTGATTAGCTCTATGTGAGGCTGTGTTTTAATTAGTTTTTATTATACTTAAGTTTGTTTTACTGAAAGTTATTTTGTAGTGTGTTAAAAGTTTACTATAATCATTAAATTAAATGTTTAAAGTTATTATATTGTTTTTATTCACCTATAAAGTAACATGGCTTATATATTTTTCATTTCGGCTTAGCTATGTATTTAACTCGGTTACTACGTTTTCTATAGGCAGTCATTAAATAAGTGGTAGATTTAATTAATCATTTTATTAATATAATATTATTAGATACAAAAAAAAATATTATGAAGTACACAATTATCTTAAACACGGTAATACAATTTTTCATATAAAAATCATAGTTGTCCAAACTGCATTCAAAATAGATTAGTGGTCTCGGTTTAATATCTCTTCTTAACATTTCAATAATTGGTCATTTTCTTCCTCATTCTTGACAACTACCACTGATGGCTGTAATACAATGATTATCTGTTAAAATTGTAAATAGGAAAATGTGGTAGGTCACTGTACTGACACAATAATATTGCATAGCAATTTAATTATTGTAAAGTTAAGGTAAATAATAAAAAAACTTGCATAAAACACACAAAAACTTATATATGGGATATCTTTGTATTTCTAAGTAAAGTATCTTAAAAACATGTTTGATAATTCCCCATTCCCCCCCCCCCCCCCATGAAATATGAAGGTGCAGAAAAAAGAGAATCTACCCCAGGGGGGTACCACACGCGCTCGCGGTGGAGAATCCCCCTCTGGGCGTCCAACACCGGGACACTCTGCGCCCGGTGGTGGACGCACAGGCTGCCCTTCGTATTCTGGGGGGGGCAATTCTGCGCTCGGTAAAAACATTAATCGTTCTCGGGGCAAACGGAGCAATTTAACAAAGGCACCCCCGTCCACACTCGCCGTGGACTTCACAAATGTTAGGGGGCTCAATTCCAACATCAACGCTGTCCACTACCACTTAGAGACTGCGAAGCCGGCCTTGCTCTTTCTTACCGAGACTCAGATATCCCCCCCGGCTGATAATAATAATAATAATAATAATAAAAATCTTTATTTTTCTCCACAATCTTACATTGATATTAACTAAATATTAAGAAACAGATATATTGTCGCAAGGAAACATTATAAGATTGTGAGAGACTGGTGACTGAACTAAGCAGGGCTTGTATCTCAGACCACCAGCCTCTCCCCACATGGTGTAAAAAGTAACCAGTAACAAGAGTAAATTATTAATAAGGACATTTTACAGATGTAACATGGAGAAAAGAGGTACCTAAGTAAAATATGTATGTATGTGTAAATAGGCTGATACTTCCTACCTCTCCTACCCGGGGTACAAATTGGAACATTCATTTGTGCCGCGGGCGGGAGTTTGCGTGTACGTCAGAGAGGATATCTGTTCTCGTCGCCTCGGGACGCTTGAAGGAAGGGACCTATCTAACCTCTGGCTGCGCGTAGACTGCGATGACCATCCGCGATTCTACGCATGCCTGTATAGGTCCCATAGCGGAAATACCGAAACTGACCGACTCATTGAGCACATCCAAATGGCTACAGATTCCCTGCTCGAAAGGGTTCCTACCGCTGAAATCGTGATACTTGGCGATTTTAACGCCCACCATGCCGATTGGCTCGGCTCAGAAACCACCGATCATGCGGGAAGATCCTTTCACGACTTTGCTTTGGCTTACGACTTGACGCAAATGGTCCCTGCGATTACGCGAATACCAGATGTGGATGGTCATAAACCCTCTTTGTTGGACCTTCTGCTGACTTTACATCCGGAGAACTACCAAGTCTCTGTTGAACCGCCATTGGGTTCATCAGATCATTGTGTGGTCCGGAGCATTGTGCCGTTCACGCGCCCTCTTCGGCCTAGCTTCACTGGCTGTCGCCGCGTGTGGCACTATAAGTCAGCAGATTGGGATGGGATGCGGTCTTTTTTTGCGTCCTACCCTTGGGGGCCCATTTGCTTTTCGTCGGGTACTCCAGATGCCGTCGCTGACTCTGTCGCCGAGGTGGTCCTGCAGGGTATGGAACTCTTTATTCCATTCTCTGCGGTGCCGGTCGGTGGCAAGTCCCAGTCTTGGTTTAGGCGTTCTTGCAAAGCGGCTTTGCGCCGTAAGCGTGAATGCTTTAAAGCCTGGGCAGAAGCGGTGACATCCTGTGATGTGACTATCGGCGAACGTAAAAAAGCATACAATTCAGCCTCCAGGTCCTTCAAGCGAGAAATCGCTAAAGCAAAGTCAGAGCACATTGCCAGATTTGGTGAGAAATTGGCCCACCTCCCTTCGGGAACTCGAGCCTTCTGGTCTCTTGCCAAAGCTGTCCAAGGGAATTTCTGTCTGCCATCAATTCCACCACTGCATAGGGAGGATGACTCACTGGCCCATACCGCGAAAGAGAAGGCCGATCTTCTAGGCTGTCTCTTTGCGTCGAACTCCACTTTGGATGATCAAGGGAAGGAACCACCGACATTATTGCGGTGTGATACTACGATGCCCGAAGTTATATTCCGGCAACGTGCTATCCGTAGAGCTTTGTCTTCCTTGGACATCCATAAGTCGAGCGGACCCGATGGCATCCCTCCAATTGTGCTGCGTACTTGTGCTCCTGAGTTGGCTCCGGTCCTAACGCGCCTTTTCCGGTACCTTTACACGCTCGGCACTGTTCCGAAGTGCTGGAAGATCGCTTCGATACATCCGATCCCTAAAAAAGGCGATCGCTCTGATCCGTCCAACTATCGCCCAATAGCTATAACCTCCTTGTTCTCCAAAATAATGGAAACCATTATTAACAGCCAGCTCCTGAGGTATCTAGAGGGCCACCAGCTGATTAGCGATTCTCAGTACGGCTTTCGTCGTGGTCGCTCAGCTGGTGACCTCCTTGTATACCTTACACATAGGTGGGCAGAGGCAATTGAGTCCAAGGGGGAGGCGCTGGCGGTAAGTTTGGACATAGCGAAAGCCTTCGATCGGGTGTGGCACAGAGCACTGCTCTCGAAGCTTCCAGCCTACGGGCTCCCTGAGAAATTATGCAACTGGATTTCCAGCTTTCTCGCTGATCGGAGCATCAAAGTCGTCATCGACGGAGCATGCTCCGACCTGAAACCTGTGAATGCTGGTGTCCCACAAGGCTGTGTCCTATCCCCGACCCTGTTTATTCTGCATATCAATGATATGTTGCAGCTTAGCAATATTCATTGCTATGCGGACGACAGCACTGGGGATACTTTTTACACTGGCCGGGCAGGTATTTCTCGGGCTGTTGTCGATGAGTACCGGTACAAACTTGTGTCTGAAGTCGAAACTCTTCTACGTGGAGTCTCGGACTGGGGTAGACTAAATCTAGTCCAATTTAACCCCAAGAAGACACAAGTATGCGCGTTTTCCGCTAAAAAAACTCCCTTTGTCGCTACTCCCCTCTTTGAAGACACTCTCCTTAAAGCCTCAGCTAGCATCGGAATACTGGGCGTTGACATATCGAATAACGTTCAGTTTCGCGGTCATCTGGAAGGAAAGGCTAAATTAGCCTCCAAAAAGCTTGGTGTGCTCAGCAAGGCGAGACGGTACTTCACTCCGGGCCACCGCTTGCAACTATATAAAGCTCAAATTCGGCCCCATATGGAGTACTGCTCTCACCTCTGGGCGGGAGCTCCCCAGTACCAGCTCCTTCCACTTGATCGTATTCAACGAAGAGCGGTTCGAATCGTCGACGACCAGTCACTTTCAGTGCGGCTTGATCCCTTGGCGTTGCGTAGAGATGTGGGATCTCTCTGCATCTTCTACCGCATTTACCATGGAGAGTGTTCAGAGGAGTTGTTCGGTCTAATACCTGCAGCTGAGTTTCATCATCGGACGTCAAGGCAAAATACAAAATACCATCCGTATCACCTCGACGTCCGTCGTTCCACAACAGAGCGTTTTCTAAGGCAGTTTTTGCCGCGCACCACCACTATGTGGAACCAGCTGCCCACAGAAGTATTTCCGAACCAATTCGACTTAGGGTCCTTCAAGAAAAGAGCGTACCAATTCCTGAAAGGCCGGCAACGCACTTGCGAGCCTTCCGGCATTGTGAGTGTCCATGGGCGGCGGTATCACTTAACATCAGGTGAGCCTCCTGCCCGTTTGCCTCCTATTACATAAAAAAAAAATAAAAAATAAAAAAAATAATAATATTATAACTAAGCCAAATATTATTAAAAGTTTTATGGTAACAAGGCTTAGTAATTTCGCACAGTATTTGATTCAGTACTATGAATAAAAAAAATCTTGAGCAAACCTATATTTAGACTCAAAAATCCAAATCCAAGTATGTACTTTAAAAACAATTATTTATTAATGAAACAAATCCAAGACCCATAAAGGGTATGTTTAGTTTTAAAGTGTAGTCAGCAGCAATAACTATCTTTTGATTGCTTCATTAAATAAGTTATGGCAATGTTGTTTCCAACATTTAAAATTAACGTTGATCACTTGAAATGGTATGAATTTGAGCAATTGAAAGCTTATATATTTGATCCAACATACCTAACATGATTATTTATACTTGTATTCTGAAATCTGAACAATTAAATTAAATTCAACTTGATCAGTTAAAATTAATACTTCTTATATTTCATGAATGGAATTTGAAGTTAGGAAACCTAAAAATATGTTTTTATTTGACATTTTTAACCAACAATTTCATTATTCTTTACAATGTCGCTTCGATTTAACCTATTACATTTGACTTCAAATTTGCCATCAAACAAACAAACTTTGTTAACTGTTTTACTAGTCACTACTTATTCCTATTTATTTACTATGATAGTTATTATATTTCTAAAATAGTTTTAATAGAATTCAGTTTTTATGAGTGTTAGTAAAAACATAGGTAATATTGTTGTTGTGTGTTTGACCTCTGAATCACTTAAAAAGGTTGCAATAGTAGTTTCATGGCATCTAAAAAGTACCAACACTTGCACTTACACAAATGAATAAATATATAAACACAAATTTTTCTTCTTTATAGATAGGTACCCTTTCATTTTATAATTACTCAACAAAATATTATATGAAAACATTGGTATTAACCTTGGTTACCTTTAGTAACATTTTGAAAATTTAAAACACCTATCCATCCTGTTTACTTTGAATCCGTAGCCCATTTGCTGAGAGAATCACTTTTAGCGTGACATCATCTTTTATCTTTTTGTTAAGATAATATTCTTAAATTTTTTACAATATATCCAGATGTTAGGTATCCCTTGTTTCGTGCTGAAACATAATTAATATTTTTAAGTTTCTGTCGCTCATATACACCACGGCTGGTCAGTTGTCGGGTAAATACGAAATATAAACTCTTAATTGGAAGTTATAAACAAAATACGTAACTTACGATTGACTAATAAATAAACTCACTACTTACCTTTAAGCGGCCCCATTGCCAGATGGGTTTTAATAATTTTCCTCGCTATTCTATTATTTTCCATCAGATAAATCATTTTTGAGATATTTTCACGGTTTATCTTTTTTTTTAATATTTTTTTTAATTCAAACGTCGACCTTTTTGTTTTATTAAAAATATTTTGTTTATGTATGATTAAAATTTTGACAATTAACTCTTTTTATAAAATAAAATGAGTCAATTGTCACGATATTAATAGACAACAACTCACTAGGTTACCTCCCTCCACTTCTCAAGACGTAATGTAAAATTTATTAACAGAATACCATGAGATTCCAAAAATTACGTCAGTGACGAAGGGAGCGCTGTTACTGCGTAGTGGACTCACGGAATAACTATTATTTTATAAAAAGAGTTAATTGTCAAAATTTTCATCATACATAAACAAAATATTTTTAATAAAACAAAATGGTCGACGTTTGAATTAAAAAAAATATTAAAAAAAAAGATAAACCGACAGAAACTTAAAAATATTAATTATGTTTCAGCACGAAACAAGGGATACCTAACATCTGGATATATTGTAAAAAATTTAAGAATATTATCTTAACAAAAAGATAAAAGATGATGTCACGCTAAAAGTGATTCTCTCAGCAAATGGGCTACGGATTCAAAGTAAACAGGATGGATAGGTGTTTTAAATTTTCAAAATGTTACTAAAGGTAACCAAGGTTAATACCAATGTTTTCATATAATATTTTGTTGAGTAATTATAAAATGAAAGGGTACCTATCTATAAAGAAGAAAAATTTGTGTTTATATATTTATTCATTTGTGTAAGTGCAAGTGTTGGTACTTTTTAGATGCCATGAAACTACTATTGCAACCTTTTTAAGTGATTCAGAGGTCAAACACACAACAACAATATTACCTATGTTTTTACTAACACTCATAAAAACTGAATTCTATTAAAACTATTTTAGAAATATAATAACTATCATAGTAAATAAATAGGAATAAGTAGTGACTAGTAAAACAGTTAACAAAGTTTGTTTGTTTGATGGCAAATTTGAAGTCAAATGTAATAGGTTAAATCGAAGCGACATTGTAAAGAATAATGAAATTGTTGGTTAAAAATGTCAAATAAAAACATATTTTTAGGTTTCCTAACTTCAAATTCCATTCATGAAATATAAGAAGTATTAATTTTAACTGATCAAGTTGAATTTAATTTAATTGTTCAGATTTCAGAATACAAGTATAAATAATCATGTTAGGTATGTTGGATCAAATATATAAGCTTTCAATTGCTCAAATTCATACCATTTCAAGTGATCAACGTTAATTTTAAATGTTGGAAACAACATTGCCATAACTTATTTAATGAAGCAATCAAAAGATAGTTATTGCTGCTGACTACACTTTAAAACTAAACATACCCTTTATGGGTCTTGGATTTGTTTCATTAATAAATAATTGTTTTTAAAGTACATACTTGGATTTGGATTTTTGAGTCTAAATATAGGTTTGCTCAAGATTTTTTTTATTCATAGTACTGAATCAAATACTGTGCGAAATTACTAAGCCTTGTTACCATAAAACTTTTAATAATATTTGGCTTAGTTATAATATTATCAAACATGTTTTTAAGATACTTTACTTAGAAATACAAAGATATCCCATATATAAGTTTTTGTGTGTTTTATGCAAGTTTTTTTATTATTTACCTTAACTTTACAATAATTAAATTGCTATGCAATATTATTGTGTCAGTACAGTGACCTACCACATTTTCCTATTTACAATTTTAACAGATAATCATTGTATTACAGCCATCAGTGGTAGTTGTCAAGAATGAGGAAGAAAATGACCAATTATTGAAATGTTAAGAAGAGATATTAAACCGAGACCACTAATCTATTTTGAATGCAGTTTGGACAACTATGATTTTTATATGAAAAATTGTATTACTGTGTTTAAGATAATTGTGTACTTCATAATATTTTTTTTTGTATCTAATAATATTATATTAATAAAATGATTAATTAAATCTACCACTTATTTAATGACTGCCTATAGAAAACGTAGTAACCGAGTTAAATACATAGCTAAGCCGAAATGAAAAATATATAAGCCATGTTACTTTATAGGTGAATAAAAGAAGAATATAATAACTTTAAACATTTAATTTAATGATTATAGTAAACTTTTAACACACTACAAAATAACTTTCAGTAAAACAAACTTAAGTATAATAAAAACTAATTAAAACACAGCCTCACATAGAGCTAATCAATAACATCTACTTTATTTTGTAGACAAATATATTTATTTTAATATATTTTCTAATTAGTTTGTAAAAAGTAATAGTTATGAACGATAAATTTAAAAAAGCTTAATAAGTACTTAAACCATCATGTATGTAATGATGGTATTTCATACTTGTGTAAAGCAGAATAATGTTTTTATCCAAAACCTTAATGTTATATCAATATATTTTATAAAAATATAGGAACCGAAATTGTACTGTGTTATCATTTATTATAAATTGAAGGATAGTCGAAATTCAATAATTTGAAAATGTCTGCACTATTGTGTCTTTTTATATCCAGGGGCCTTGTTGTATGATACACATGTAATATTCTTCTTCTTCAAAGGCAGAATGTATTTTTCTATCAGGAATTTTGAACATTTGGGGATCTCTGAAATTATTAGATTTATAATTTTAGTATAGTAGAAAAATACAAATATATTACAATATTTACCTATCTTATTTATCGTTTTTTGTTCGACTTATCTCTGCTGGAGACAAGACATGATCAAGACTGCATCGAAAAATTGGTTCTTGGATAAAAATTATATTTTTAATGCTAAAGTAATCAAAATGTTTACCTTAGATCATCTATTTAGTATTTACTAGACTCTTCGTTCATCTCAGCAGCATATGTTCTAGGTTTCGTCAATACCATATAATTTCTTGAGTATTGGAAAAAAGCGATAACCAACGCCGAGAAACCAATTGGTCGTTTCGTGCCTACATTTTCTTCGCCATCTATAGATATTATATTAAGTATTTTTTAATGGATTACATCATTTATTTCTTGAAATAGAGGTTTAAACTTTAAAAGTGGAAACGGGCCTTCTGTAACAATAACAAAGTTCAATTTCACGAAGCTTAATGTTTATATATATAATTTTTTTCGTAAAATAATGCTGTATTGATAAATATTATTTTATAAACTTACCCCAAGATACATATAGATTGTCCTATGTTAGAATATTTTCACATAAAACAAGTTTTAACTTCGCTAAAAATGGCTAACTTACTGGTAAATGACGATTTCAGCGAGGGAAGAGCAACTTTTAATTTGTCAATTGTCGTACAAAATGTACATTTAATGAGATGAGATGTCAAATGGTATGTATCAGAATACCAAATACCAACAATTTTGGAGCGTAAGTGTAGCAGTGCCAAATTTTAGTTCCAAATGTTAACAATCTCATTTGAGCGGCGCTTTTGTCGCGGTTATTGTTTAACAGAATACCAAATTGTAACATGACACCGAAACGAACGATTTGACAGCAAAAATCAGCGCTGAGGGTGTGTGAAGTGAGTTACAGAATCGCAGGGCTGGACTTAGTTGGGTGCGAGGGACCGGCTCGCCATATTAGTCATTTGAAAACTAGCTTTCTCAACGACAGATCACTTTCACGGCCACTTATGTCGACAAATTAACAGCTTAAGCTATTAACTATTTAATAAAAATTTCATACAGCTTTCATTTCATAACTAAACGAGTAAGATCGAAAACCTCTATTATTTTTTAATTGTTGTTATTTTATGCTCCGGTTTATTTTTAGATATTTCTTGTTATGTGTTTAATATAATATTGTTTCTATGAGTGGTCGTGTTTACATTGTTCGTGTGCCTTATGAATAATAAAACATCTACAACTTTACTTTAATTAAGTTGTTAATTTGTTGTAGTTGTAAATTATTATTATTAAAGCTTTATTAATCCATACAACAATTGTTTAGTTTGCATTCCTTAATATTAGTATTAGTTGTGTTAGTATAAATTTATGTTAGATTTATTTTTTATTGGTCTATTTCTTGTATGGTAAAAGCTTCCTCCATATTTTCCATTTCTCTTTGTCTTGAGCAACATTCATCCAGTTTTTCCCTGCTAATTCTATAATGTCATCTGTCCATCTCTTCTTTTGTCGTCCTATACATCTTTTTCCATTAGGTTCAGTCCATTCAATTATTTCCAGCGTCCATCTTCTATCTCTTCTATACTTTATAGTTACGAGTTGTTTATTATTGTCATATGGTGGCAGGTCTGAATATTTTCTAATACTATTTCATACTGTATATGTTATGTATAACTCGCCTCACCTGCTAACCCTAAGACTGAAATAAAACTAACTATGGAATCTAAAAGTATATCGTTTATTTGAAAAAAAAAATCAACGTATTTATGAGGAAGTATTTATTTAATCGAAGTTTACGTAAAGTACCGATGCGTAAAATCGATTACATAGCCTTTCATAGGCCATCGCGTCAGTGAGGCCGACACGCATCCTTGACTATATCAGCCTTAGTTTGTCACATGGCCGTATCATTTAAATGTTAATTATTTATTTATACGTTGCATTTATAGAAAAACAAATAATATAATACATAACAACCGGTAACCTTATCGCTAACAAGCGATCTCTTCCAGGCAACTCTAGTAAAAAAAAAATATACTACATAAAAATAAATAATATTTTTTATAATTAAAATTAATTGATATAGCTTTATCTGGCTTAATTAATTTAGCCAACAGCTTATGTTGCTTAAAAAAACCGTAAAAACGATAATTAATAGAATATTATTGGTTACTTTTAATTTAGATTATCATACTCGATTTCGTACAATCATCATATTTTTCATTTTCAAAACCATCTAAATTTATTAAAATACATAATGACAGAGAGGAAAGATTTGTAGTTTTATGTAAGAAAAATTGATTATTTTTTATAGCGTATTCATTTAATAGAATGCTACATTATTCCTGAGTAAAAGGCTATATTGATTTTCAAAATGTTTAAATAAATAACTATCCAATGAAAGCTAACACAAAACCTAAATAAGTTTTAAATGTTAACTAAGTTTAACCTTTTCTGATATGATTATGAACCTTTTGTTGATAAGAAACTTTCAGCCAGCGTTAGAGCTAAAACAGCATTACCCAAGCATTTCGGCTAGTTTTTTAGTATCCTTTACATGTTTTCATCTAAAACTTGGATTCTTCATACAAATGTTTGACTGACGAATGTTTCGTGAATTACACAACTTTCGCGAAGTATTAATTCTCGGAATTATCTTACCTTATATCATATTAAGATCGACAATTACGTTCAATGAGCTACGGTTGTTATCTAATACGCGTTGTTTTTGCGCACACGCATCGTTTTTGTGCGGTAAGTGAGAGGACAATTATCGAATTGATCGATATCGAATGATGAATGATGGAAAGCTATTATAACGAAAGGAGAAACTCTTGTTTCAAATGGATAAATGGTAAATCTATTAAAAGAGAGAGAAAATTAAGCCGAATTTAAAAGAGGAAACTTCTACTTAATGCCAAAATTACCAGAATGTGTTATAAGATGCCATCAAAAACATAACTCGTTAAAATCCAAGTCTCGCAATTCTTCTACCGTGAAAAGTTGTAAGATCCACGTAATACCAAGTCGGTTAATTTATATACTCCCTACTTAAGGGAACTTCTCTTCAAATTTATTACGTAATTTTTATTTGCAAAATTATGGTACATAAATTTAAAAAAAAATGTGTGTGTGTACTAGGTGTACACACGTAAGAAGTGAAACTTCTTTATGACCTTATTTTTCGAAAAATGATCTACTATATGCAACTTTACAGAAATTGGTTAAATAAAGTTAAATTAGATAAAATTTAACAAAAGGCTTTTATTATCATAGACATGAATACAAATACAATTATTTCATTTTAACTTATTACTGTACTACTATAGTACTAAGATTATTACAGAATTTCATAAATTGTAATAGAATTATTAGTATTACTATCATTGTTATCGTTATTATATATTTTTGTTACTAATGGCTTCGAATCTCTTCGGATCAACCGCGTGGTAGGGACAAGAAAAAGATGGCGTGTAACGGAAAAATGTGACAAATGTGTGTAATTTTTTTTCCAACGCCGATAAAGAAGTTTGACTTCAAAAAGCAACATGGCGCGTAACCTGCTACAAAATTTCTCCCATACGTCGATAAAGAAGTTTCACTTCAAAAGATGGCGCGTAACGGATAAATGTGACGCGTAACGAAAAAATGTTACACTAAATTTTTTTCCAACCCCGATAAAGAACTTTCACTTCAATAATCGGTTCGGCTTATTACAAAATTTTGAACAATTTTTTGTCACACTTAAAAGTGCGTCCTAGAATGTTTGCAATGTAAGAACAAGTTGCATATCTGTCGCCAAGCTGAAGGTCTACTTAATGGTAATTTATAGCAAAATTGGCATTAGAAGGGAAGCATTCGAGGTGCGGCGAAGGGCCGAATATAGTACGAATTCTTAAGATTTGACCCTAATATATTTAAAATGGAAATGTACAACTTTTGTATTGCTATTATTTTGACTAGCAAATCGATACGTTCCGACAGAAAACTCAAGACAAACGACTCGTTACGAAAGGATACAGAGCGTGTTCCTTTGAATTAAGAATAATAATAATTATTGAAACATCTTAAGCATAAATAGTGAATGAATCGTATCTATTACAATACCATTATAACATTAAACAATATAAAGATAAATATCTATGGTATATAGATACTCTCCATTTGACCGAAGTTCTAAACAGGTTGTAAACTATCCTTTATATCCACCCCCATGTGATTAGAGTCTAAATGTCTAATTCTTATACAACATTTTTATTTTGTTTCGTTTAAATAAGTTCATATGAACTTTCTAACAGCAATATTAGTACTGTAATAATCTTTATATGACAAAACGTTTGCCCGGTCAGCTAATAGGTGACACTGCAACATTCAAACAGTCACCAACTGTAAGCTCATATATAGATACCGGCAAACTTCTTGAACATTAAACAAGGGAGTGGAGGAAAGTTTGCGCATCGCGGGACACAAACGTCAACTGATTTACCAATCACGCGATCGACACGTCACACTCCCGCCGTAAGTGATACCTAAAAATCGCTTCTGCGCAGGCAAGGACATTTGTTCAAGATGTTTGCCGGTATCTGTACCGTAATCTTTATATGACAAAACGTTTGCCGGGTCAGCCCATAGGTGTTGACACTGCAACATTCATAGTCACCAACTATAAGCTCATATACTAGTGTAATGGAACTTTGATAAAACTTTTCCCCAACGTATGCGATAATTGAGACTTTCATAAATTATGAAATAGTATAATTATTTCGCCGCTTATCAACCTGTTCGATCAAGCGCGATCAATTACCTTTTGTGGACTTTGTAGTTGGGTGTAATTATGTTTCACTTGATAGAGTAAGCTAGCATTATATATTGTTTGATATTATATAAAAATAAAGAAAGAAGTTAAGTAAAAATAGCAATTTAAGTCAAGTCAAAATTATTAATTCATATAGGTAACACAATGTACACTTATGAACGTCAAAAAAGAAATGTACATTAAATGCTTCTAATTTTACATTTACTGCCAGTTCTCAAATCAAGGGTGTACAACGGAAGAGAAGAACTGGCAATAAACTTAAAAAAATAAAAGGCACAATGGCCTTGAACGTAAGTTTCGAAGTCCCTGTTCGAGTGTCCAAAGGTCGTAATTACTACAGGTTGTCGATTTTTTAATAAAGTGTCGCTGAAACTAGGTTTTTGCAATAGTTAATATTGAGACATTCCATTTTTTGACGTTCATCAATGTGATAACTATGAATTAAAGATATTTGGTTTTATAATATTAAAAATAAAATAAATCAGTGGCGCTACAACCTCTTTAAGTCTTGGCCTCAGATTTCTGAATGTGTTTCATGATCATGTTTAAATGAAAATAATGAAATATCTAATAAATATAATGATAAATTTATTAGGCAAGTCGGTGATCAGCCTCCAGTGCCTGACACACGCCGTCGACTTTTTGGGTCTAAGACATGTCGGTTTCCTCACGATGTTTTCCTACACCGTTCGAGCAAATGTTAAATGCGCAAATAGAAATGTCCATTGGTGCACAGCCGGGGATCGAACCTACGACCCCAGGTATGAGAGTCGTTGAAGCCACTAGGCCAACACTGCTCATAATATTGTAATTAATAAATAACAATCCAACAGTAGTTACGTATTGTATATAATTAGTATTGATATTTTAAGGAAATTTTGGAAATTTTGTAGGTTATAAATCGGAATGAGCTTGGTACAATTCAATAAATCAGTAGTGACCTCAGCGCACATGATCCCGATAACGAGTTCAATGACCGAACTGCGTCATAGTTTTCACTTTCATGTGGACTGTATGGTTTAGTGAATACTTTTATAAAAATCAGTCAAAAATATTTGATGTACGTAAAAATTTTATGTTAATTATCTACAAATATAAAACATTTTATTTCCGTGCATCTAAGGATCTATAGAATCTAGATCTATAGAATAGTAAAATATATTCGTTTTGGATAGGCAATCTAGGAACATTTAACAGTGCTATAAACATACTACAATACACTACATAATAAATATACTACAAAATGTACGCGTAAAACCGCTAGGTTAGTGTTTTATTTCATAAATTCAAATTCATTTATCAATTTAGGTAACACAATGTACACTTATGAACGTCAATAAAGAAATACAGATTAAATGCTAAATGCTTCTAATTTTACATTTACTGCCAGTTCTCAAATCAAGGGCGTAGAACGGGCAAAAAGAACTGGCAATAAACTCTCCGCCACTCTTTTTAATCGCAAAGTTTTTTTATTTAACAAAATGTTTGTAAGGAGCTGCAACCATTACACCATGTTCCACATGACATCTTCAGTAATTCATAATAGAAAACAATAATTTGTCCTCTATCAGCAGTAGGCAGGATGAAATAGGAGCGCGCACTTATATTCTCGTGGGAACAATACGCAACTACATACTACTAGTAACTAATATTTAACACACAAAATTTTGTTAGAATAACAAAAATGGAAAGGTCATAAGCGGATTTTCTCTTTTCATAAAATAAAAACTCTTCTTGGATTGTTCTTTTTTCAAATCTGAGGATAGAGGATGAAACAGGAAATACGAATTTTGTTTCATTGTGATTAGTTAACAATGGAAAGTAAAGTTTTTTGTATCATCCCAATGTCAGCCCCCATGATTTAACTTTTTTTGTCACTTGATTTTCTGGCCTTAACGTTAGACCAAATTGGTATATGATGAGATAAATAAATCAATTTTCCTCATTTAAAGCTCAAGTAGTACGAATTTCTCCGTAGTGTTAAGTAATGTCGAAAGTATTTGCCCGGGGCGATGGGCCACTTGCTTCACTCAGGAAATACGTGTTAACGCCTCTATTATATAATCTGTGGTTATCTTTATAATTATTTGTTGCCCATGGCTTACCAATGATTATGTATTAAAAGTAAGCTTTATACGACTTGTAGCGATTGTAGCGACTTCAAAAATACCGAATTCGACATCATTTTTTGGTGTGTGTGAACTTCTCAAAACGGAAAAAAAATTAAAAGCAGAAAAATAAGACGAAGAACAAAAGTTATAGATGCCTTATATTATGCCCTAAAACAGAAGTGGCAATGGGCGGGGCATATAGCAAGATACACCGATAATAGGTGGACCTTAAAGACGATTATATTTAATTAGATGATTATATTCAAGATAAGAATGCTTGGAAACATGCTGGTCCTGCTCCATAGGACAATCCTATGATTGGCTCTATAGCCTGGACAAAATCAAATTGGTTGCTGATTTTTTGCTTTGACATATTTTTGTTATTACTTATTATTATTATTTTTTTTAATTTATATAATGCTACAAATGTAATTATTTTTTTTTTGTATCTCACACACTGTTTTGTTGTGTTTTTTTAATATTTTTATTACTCTTTAATGTTAATATTCTACGGTTTCGATATTTGTAAATATGTGAGGAACATGTATACTAACTTTTTTAGTATAGTAGTTTATTCTAAGAGTACATTGTCTTCACATATAATTATTTAACAAATGTAACAAAATATTGTAAACCTATTTTAAAAGAGTAAGTGTGGAGTTTCTTGCCCATTCTTCTCCACACGAAACTACCTTTTGGAAGGGGCAACTAGAATCATCTTTATATTTTTTTTTTGACGTTCAAAAGTGCCATTTTAGATGGTCTAATTGAAATAAACGATTTGACTTTGACTTTGACAACTGTATGGAAAGGACCAAGAGGAAGGAGAGGAGGTCGCCCAAAAAAGATGGATAGAATAAATAGAAAGGAGCAGGAAACGAATGGAGATAGAGAGCCATAGACAGAGTTAGTTGTAAAGAGCTGGAGGAGGCCTTTACCCGTCAAGGGGTTCCGATCGACGGTATCTACTGAAGGAAGCTAAGATATATGATAACAAGCAAAAGAAAAAATATATATATAAAATGTAAAATAATGTGTATCAGCTGTGTGTCAAAAATGTATTGGATTTTGAGATACGGACGTCATATTTTACGCTAAAACTCGATTCTGAATCTTAATCCCTCATATTTGTACATAATAAAATGTATTATATACTGTATTCTTATATGTTACTTTTTGCGTGGTTTCAGGCTGCTGAGCTCCAAAAACGCCGTTGGATGAACCCGTTTTTATAACTATGGTAAGTGCAATAATTTAAATAGTTATTGACCATTTAAAAAAAAGAAAAAAGATTTGCATTAATGTATGTTTATAACGAATTAATTCAAAAACTACTGGACTGATTGTACCTTTCAAATACTGGAATCTCTGAGTTCCTTCATTCGTTATTTCCAAAGGAATTACATAATTAAGTCCACTCGTGCAAAGCCAGGGCGGGATTAACAATAACTTAGGCATTTAAACCCTATCTATACTTCAAAATGGTTTGGCACTAGCAGGCTTACACCGTAGTTTGTATCGATTCCGACTTCATTATTAACATATCGAATGTATCCAAGAATCTAACATCAACGTTTATTTTTTTATTTATAAGTAATCTTAACAACTACACATATCCATATTACAAAAGAAAATACGTAGACAATATACAAAGCTAAAACAGATTGTATTGATAAACAAAATATACAGAATCTTATGTCAATTACATACAGAAAAAAAGGAAACTGAAATCAAACAATCTACTTAGTATTTAGAAGAAAAATCTCAATTGATAAAACTACTGAATAAAGTCTTCAGTCAAAGGGTTCTCGCTTCCTTAAATATGTCCATACAAACTCTTCGGTAAATTTAAAGGAAATAATGTTCAATGTTGGGTTAAGGGGCATCTTTTTAGGGTTTGCTATAAGGGTCATACAAAAAGTTGTTAAAAGAAATAGGTAGAAGTGTTTAATTATTCGGGTTACCAATACCATCTACGTCAGCTATTTAATACCTCCGACGACTACATAGTCGGGGAATTATCTAGAAAACATTCATTAAAAAAAAATATGTGTGCATGTACTAGGTGTACAGTGTACACACGTAAGAAGTGAAACTTCTTTATGACCTTATTTTTCGAAAAATGATCTACTATATGCAACTTAACGAAAGTGGTTAAATAAAGTTTAACAAAAGGCTTTTATTATCATAGACACGAATACAAATACAATTATTGTATTTATTATTATTTATAAATATTATGATGGCGCGTAACCGAAAAACGTGACGATTTGCTACAAAATTTCTCCCATACGTCGATAAAAAATTCATTCTAACGCCGATAAAGAAGTTTGACTTCAAAAAGCAACATGGCGCGTAACCGAAAAACGTGACGATTTGCTACAAAATTTCTCCCATACGTCGATAAAGAACTTTCATTCCAACGCCGATAAAGAAGTTTGACTTCAAAAAGCAACATGGCGCGTAACGGAAAAATGTGACGCGTAACGAAAGAATGTTACACTAAATTTTTTTCCAACCTCGATAAAGAAGTTTCACTTCAAAAAAGACACCCTCTTCGGTAAGGTGGAAAAGTGTCTACATCTACATAAATTGTATTGTAATTTGCTAAAACTCGTTAAATTGGCGAATTACGCACATAATTCGTGTACGACGCACATGAAACAATTGTGAATATCTTGTCACATCCATAATGTATTGGAAGACATGCAAAATGGGTTACTACGTCAATCATTAGACTCTGCATCGGTTTTACATAGTAAGCCCTGTTAAAGAATATAAACATTCCGAGAAGATTCATGACCATGAGTGGACTAATCTAAGCGTCGTTTAGGCGACTTTCCATTGTTTTTGTAAACATTTAACAGCTAATGCTTCGCAGAACACGTGTCGCAAACATGCGTTACAGATCGCTAATTGCGTACTCTGTGCAAATACTATTAGGAATGTTGTACGCGAAGTTATATGTTGCGCGAGAGTGACAACTTTAAAACAATATAAAATTTAAAAGAATTTGAATTATGTCTTGGCTCCGAATATGATTTTGTTCCATACGGTGTCGAGACCCTTAGTCCGTGGGGTCCTAGCACTAAAAGGCTTTATAAGGAAATAGGAAAAAGGTTAGTCGACATCACAGGAGACCGAAGAGCTGGTAGCTACCTCGGACAAAGAATTAGTCTAGCTATTCAAAGGGAACGCTGCCAGTATCTTCGGAACCTTGCCTAAGTCCTTTTATTAATATATTTTAGTTATTATATTTAAGGGTTAGTTATTGTTTTTCTGTTATTAAATAATCAAAAGTTTAATATAATGTTTATCATGTATTCAGTATCAGATTTTATAATTAATGCCAAACAAAGAGAAAATGAGAAAACATTTTGATTGATTCACGTTTAAGAATACTGTAACCAATATAAATGATGCCTAATCTATTTTTCTATGGAAAACTTGGAGCTTCATGAGCTTTTTGAACAGAAACATGAACATGTCTCTTTGAGTAGAATAGTAGTAATAGTAGTAGTCGTGTAGTAAATAGTAAACTATACAAATGGTAAAAAGTTATGTCGCTGTCAAAAACTGAAATTATGTATACTTGACTATCGTTATTAAAATTAATATGACATTTGCATGCCTATTTATATATGGCTGATTATGCTATTATATAATAAATCGATCTAATTGTACTACTATATTTGCAAATAAACGATTCATAATTTATTTATTTATAATTATCGTAAAGCTAGTGCCTTAGCCTCTGGCCTCTCTCGGATGGTCCCCTGACCTATTTATTAAACTCTTTTATAAACCTTGATGATTCAGATATGTATTAATAATTTAAAACGGTTGCATGTATCACCGAGGCCACGCATTGGTTCTTATTTGTATAACTTGTTTCTTTTCTTTCTTATGTAGCCTTGTTGGTGCTTAAATAAATAAATAGTAAAATGCATAAAATTCTCAATTTCCTTATTTGCAGAACATAATCTTCTTGTCTGTAGTCAGCCTAACGTTACAAAACGTCGCACAGTCGCAATTCTGTTTTTATCTGTGCAAAACAATTAATATCTTGTCTATGGAGTTTCGACCTAAATTGCGTGTTTCGTGGGAGCCATTCTAAGTTTACTAGTACTTAGAATGTATTGCTCTAAAATCTAAATGTATTTCTTGGCATAATAGTATAGAGACTAATAATTTAGACTAATAATCTTTGATATCGTGCAAATTATTATATATTTTTTTAAATATATAATATATATTTCTAAAATTTACTTAAATCGAGATCAAAATCATTTATTCATATAGGTAATACTATGAACACTTAAGAACGTCAAAATAAATACATATTAAATGCTACTAATTTTACATTTACTGCCAGTTCGCAAATCAAGGGCGTGGAACGGAAAAGAAGAACTGGCAATAAACTCTCTCTCTAAAAACTAAAAGTTTGTAAGGAGCTGAAACCATTACACCATGTTCCACGTGACATCTTAAGAAATAAATACATAATAATAACATAAATTAAAAACAAAGATTTGTTCTCTATCAGCAGGAGACATGGTGAAATAGGAGCACGCACTTACATTCTCGTGGGAACAACACGCAAATACATAGTCGAAATAACTAACATCAAAGCTCTCTTTCTGTCATATTTTTTTTATACTGAAGTGAAATGATAGCATACTTTAGTTTAAATATATTTGTCCAACTAGACTGCTTTCTGTAATAAATACTTATTTTAACAATACGATAATTTTATATATTTACACAAATACAGTATTTACAATTTTCTTAACATATAAACTAATAATAAAAATAATTAAAAATAAATAAAATGAAAATCAAAACAAATTTAAAAAGTTTGGTCCCTGTGTCAGTATACCTTTAATGCTGGTAGCATTTCCTCGCTGTATTGAGATACTTATTCGTTGAGCCAGGAAAGTGCTAGCTCTGGCGTCATCGGTACTATCTACTAGGCGCCAACTGAAATCTTTAATAAGCGCCTGTGCACTTGAACCCCACGGCCCAAGAGTCTCTACTCCAAAGGGAACAAAATTGAAGTTGGAGGAAAGACTCTTATATTTGTGCCGTTTGTTATTTTCTGCCTGCTCTGCGGCCGCGCCAGCTTTTTGGCTTGTCCGAAGGAGATGAGACGGGGCAAAGGTGTCTACACAGGTAGCATCCCATACTAAAGCCCGTCCCATTTTCCAAGGGATCAAAGACATTCCATCTGGCCGCTTGCCATAGTCTCTTGTGATGGCAAGACTGCTTTTGTTTTTATGAATAAGGTACATATTTATTACGCTACACATTCTAACATTCGCATTTAATTTTTATTTTAATTGCCTTTCCCGACGAATTCTGGAACACTTAAAGAGCTTTAAATCATCAACTATTACGCGCTAAACCTTTATTATATTATGTCGATTTGATTCTATGCCTATATAGGGAAAACCAGAATAAAAAATGATTATCTCTTCAAGAGATAAAAATCTTTTGCATTGAACCTTCGAAATATACGTTCCTATAATTATGCCATGATGATATTAATTTCGGTAGGCGTCACCGCCCATGGCCGGTCATTATACTGCATACCGTATCATGGTGCAATCGGATTCCAATATTAATCATCCTTACGTTTCACGAAATGCATTGCCAACCGGCGTGGTTTTTGAAGTTATACTTCTTTAGGCGCGTTATGAAAAATTGATGAGAGTGAAATTTTACGATGCGCGCTCACCGTGACACAAAATTAACAAAATGAAGTTGCCCACGGAAGATGCTACGGCATTGGACATAATTTAAAAACAACATTCGAATAATAATAGAATTTATGTTACACTTAATGTAAGAGAATAATAATAAATATTTATTTAATTTTTCAAATGTAAACTGATCTTTATTGACTAAAATGACTCCTTTTCCAGTCTTTGATTATTTAATTGTAATTAATTATTTGCATGCAATCAAAAACTATTTTTAATAATGCCAAAGAAGTATAACTTCTTACGAGCGTACATAAGTACACGCACCCTTTTTATTTCCAGCCCTGTCTAATGAAACTTATAGAGGCGGCGTCTTGCATCGTACGTTATACGTAATTTAACATGAGTATACCTAGGAAACACTGAAAATGTTTAGAAGATGAAAAACGGCTCAATGTAGAAAGTTGCCAATACTTTTATTGTTTTTCGAAGTAATCTCCGTTCCTCTCTACACATCGTCGCATTCGTGATTCGATGGAACCACTGAGAAAAGCAGTGGGCATTCTTCCTTAGGGGTCTCTTCTATGGCATTTTCATATGCTTTCACCGCACCTTCAGGGCTCGTAAAGTGATTACCTCGAATTTTATCTTTAGTTTTTGGGAATAAATGACAGTCGCATGGCACCAGGTCAGGACTGTATGGCGAATGACTCATTATCTCGACACCTGTCATATTCAAATATGCAACAGTCCGTTTTACTAGATTATACTAGATTCGTGATTAAACCACTGTTAATAAATAGACAATAAATAAAGAATAAAACAAAAAATATACCCGTTTAAACTTCCCTCTTCCTCTGGGTCAAAAAATTTCAGCATATAATACATATAATATAACAAAACTTGTATGTGTTACGTAAGTTTCTAATCTTTAAGCAACAAATTTCTTTTAATAGTACTTTGAACATTAAATTATAATTTATGTCAAAATCAGCTTAACTTACGTAAGATTGTAAGGATTAATAGAGATTTATATCTTCTCCGCATTAGCTTTTTAATTCGTTTTGGTAACACATTAGAGTGTATCCATCTGAACGTAAAATATCTAGTATGAAACAATCTGATAATAATTGACTAAAGTAGAAAAGGAAAATATTTAGGTTATTTGTGTGTTGAATAAACAGTTTCACAGAAGCAAAAATAATCGAATATATAAAATTCTCGTGTCACAATGTTCGATCCCATACGCCTCCGAAACGGCTCGACTGATTCTTATGAATTTTTTATATTCAGTAAGTCTGAGAATGGGACAACATCTATTTTTCATCCCCCTAAATATTAAGGGTGGTCCCCCTCCTAAGATTTTTATTTTTTAGACAAAACTTTTTGGTTTAATTTTTTTTATGATACAGCATACAAAAATACATACATTCCTTAATTGTCACCCCTCTACGATCAACCCCTATTTTTTGGAACAAAGTTCCTTATCGCGCGTTGTGAAAGGGGGCTAGACGGAAAAAATTCTTACGAAAAGTTGTCACGACACTTTTTTGTCTATTGTAATACACCGGTTCTCGTCCGATCACTGAAGTTAAGCAACGTCGGGCGAGGTCAGTACTTGGATGGGTGACCGCCTGAGAACACCTCGTGATGTTGGCTTTTTTTTTTTTTTCGTCGTAAGATTGGTGTCGAGAAAATCTATAATACACCTCTAAAGTTTTTATTATAGTAGATAGGTATTTTTATTGAACTACAAAATTGTTTCTTAGAAATAATATATGTGCATGGCAAAACGACGTTTGCCAGGTCAGCTAGTAATTATATAGAAACATGACAGGAGGACTGTAATATTGTTAGATAATATATATATATAAAATATATTATCTATTATATATAATATATATATATATATATATATATATTATATTATATATAGGTATATATATAATATTATTTATTTAGACGCTTATATTAAATGTAATAAAACAAATAGTAAACCTCAGTAAAACAATGAAAAATGTTACAGGAAAATGATTCTTCTTAACATATTGTTTCTCTAGTGCGTTGCGGGGTTTTAAAAACCTCGGTTTTTCCTTAGTCGTAATGTTTTATAAATACTACTAAAGTATACGTCTCAATACCTTACTATCATTTTGTTATACCAATACTGTATTCACAACAGTGACTATATTATTATTTATTGGAAGTTGATCAAATTTCTCTCACTCATTTGTAAAAGTTAATTTGTGTGAATAAATAAATACTTTGATCTGTGAAACTATTTTGATTCCTAGCGCCTAAATATACTCAGTTGCCGAATGATATGATACCAGAATTGAAATTAAAATGTTCCTGTCATATAGATAGACGAAGACGCGGGTACTAGTTAATATTTAAGCTATATTCGTAATAAGATCAGTGATATACGAGTATGTGAAGCCTACAGGTGCTTCAGGTGTGCTGATCAATTAAAAGCGATTGCAGTTAAAGATTGTTGCGCGTGCGCACGTCAGGTATAAGGTAGACGCTTATTGCGGTAATAGGTTTGTCTCTAGTTACAGGAGAGTCAGACTATGTCTAAATAATCTAGCCTATACATAATGTAAGGTAAATAGTTATTACCCTGCCTGTGTAATAACTATTACCTATTAATAATAGAGATACAGATAGTTATTTTTTATGGTTATTTTATCCAAATCGCTGAGCTATTAAAATGGTATTATTTGATTTCGTCTGACTATATATAATTTTATTGTAAATTTATCTATTCAATATTGTAAAAATCTTAACGTCAGTTGAAATAAAAACATCTTGTTTACTCTGTAACACAATTATGTACATTATAGAGTCTGAATTATTTAAAATACGTAGATTTAAATTTAAGTATTCTTGTGTTCGAATAACTGAAAAATAGTCTAAGCGCAAACAATTGTGCTATCCTTAGCTGTACTTTAAGCGTGTACAGTTTCATATATTAATAATTGCTTATAAATAAATTAAGATTCTCTAACTTAAATCCAGGAGCATTAAACATGCATCCAATCAGTCGTCAGATCGCGAGATAGCGCCACGAACATCGTAAAAAATACAAAAGCCAACGCCATCTGTGGCCATTGAAAGTGTATCGCGCTCTGCGATCTATATTTTATCTGGACTAGACTCCTGTGGGAATTTTGTCTCTGGTTTATTTGTAGATATGTCAATCTTTATTAAAAGCTACCTGTGCCCTGCGGCACCTGCGTTCATACAGATATTAAATAAGATAAATGGATAATGCAAAACATTTTATGAATTTATAATAATAGTTTATTTAACAATTATAGAAAACTATATTCAAATCAAAATCATTTTCTTCATTTAGGTAACACAACCATTACACCATGTTCCTCTTGGCATCTCAAGTAATTAAAAGTTAATTAATAAAAAAACAATTATAACCAAAGATTTGTCCTCTATCAGTAGGAGGCATGGTGAAATAGGAGCACTACATCCTCGTGGGAACAACACGCAAATAACATAGACGAAATAACTAACATCACCGCATACACGAATTCAAGTCCGACCAGTCACCACAAGTAGCACCCGTTCACGAGTATGATGCATGGCCAGCCATCGCCTATACGATACTAGCAGACCCGTTAGAAGATCTACACACAACTTAAATAATAAAAATCTAAACCGTTTTCGAATCCACATACACTCAAAATTTCACCAACATTGGTTTAGGAGGAGTTTAATTACAAACATTGCACACATGATTTATACGTAATATATGCAGGTAAACGCAAACCTGGACCCTTACGCTAATATTATAGCGATACCGATCCCAACGTTTTTGTATACGATTTCGATGTAGTTCTCTCTATATACGTAGCGCTGATGCTTACGCGACCTTGGCATCGCTGTCAGAATTTGAAGTGACAGGATAAGGGGCTAAATGTCTGGGGTCAAGTCAGTGGAACAATTGTTTAAATTAGTAATGAACAGTTTGGAGATTGATTGCCGACCAGTAGATGCACCGCTAGAGAGGAAAATATACTTTTAATTTCTCAGTACTTAGTAAACCTGTACGAATCCGGCCGAGATACTAGCGCAGACTGCGTTCCAATTGACCATATAGTGCGCGTGACATTTACAAAGTACTATAAAAATTTACTTAATTAAGCTATCGTACAAATAATAATAATAATACTATACATATAAATAATAATAATACATAGTAGAAATAATATGTAAAAACACATTTTACATATTATTTATTTTTTCATACTTGTTGACCAAAATTGTATGCATAATAATATAAATAGTTTTTATTTCTTTCCTTTTTAGGTAGACTTACTCTGTTCGCCTTAATCTACAAGTTAATATGTATGTCTGAAATAGTGTTCACAGAATAACCTGGTATGTCAAAAAACCATATATTTTTTATTCTTAGACTTTTATGTCATTTAACTGGTATAATCCTAAAGTAATCCTTTTTACCATCTAAAAATATGGACAAAAACACATAATAATATTTTAACGAATACTGACGATTGATTTATTAAATGAATACAAATGATTTTTCGTTTCCTGTAATGTTTGGTTCTCTGGACATACGAGGTTATCACGCTACAGTGACGATATATGAATATACATGCATACATATATGAATTCTTATTTTAACTACTGATTAAATATAAGTACAAAATCTGTATTTTTCTATCAGTGTTGCCAATATCCGATCACGCAATTCCACTGAGGGATTAAATAATTGGTAGATTTGGTAGTTCTGTACACAACTTATAGTAGTTTTTTTAAACGCTTAAAGTTGGGCGCTAGCAAATTTTTTAAAGCGCTAACAAATCCGCGGCACTAAATTGGAATCAGCGGGAAATATCTTTATGATCAAGGCGCCATGGACAATAGTCGAGAGAACCTCCAGCCGGTGCTTTTAACTCCAGTTCGTGATTCCTTCGACTTAGAAGTCCTGACAACATTATCCAACCATCGAAACTTTACCATGAGCCTCCGCAGTACTCTTCTATCCGGCAGGCCATTGAAACCCATCTTATAGTTATTTCATACAGTGTATACCCAATTGATAATAGCCTATTAATATTCTATATTGAATATCGACATCCCGATATCATTCTGTGCGTGATAACAATTGCATAATCCCCACTGACCACGCCATTAGATCGTAACAATAGGGCTCGGGAACAATAGAGCGAGCGACGCCGCGGGCGCAGCTATACAATGCAGCGTTAGAACACAACAAAATTTAAAGCTAGCTATCAACAATAGTGTTCCACAGCTTACAAAGTAAAAATTTTCCTAGTTTGAATTTTTCGGTGAACGTCCGATATTATTGGTGATTTCGCATTTATGTTATTGACGGGATTTTTCTAACATAACTTTGTTACTATTCAAAAGCCAATGTTCGCGGGCTTGCAGCAGAAGAATGCAGCTGCTGGACGATTTCCTTCACGCGGCATTTTGTGTCTGCTTGTTTTCTTATGTCTTTTTCTAATGTATTAATGCTAGCATACACAGTTGAAAACATCGCTGAAACGGCGCAACTACTTTTTACTTACTTTTTGTTAGCATAGCATACGTTTACGTAAAACTACTACATGAGAGAAAAACTATACAGAGCTTTGTGATATCCACGGTGTGTACATGACACTTGATATGTCATGTGGAACATAGTGTAATGGCTGCAGCTCCTTACAAATGTTGTGTAAAAAAAAATGGCGATTAGAAAGAGTGGTGGAGAGTTTATTACCAGTTCTTCTCTCCCGTTCTACGCCCTTGATTTGAGAACTGGCAGTAAATGTAAAATTAGAAGCATCAATATGTATTTCTTTACTGACGAGTCATAAGTGTAAATTATGTTACCTATATGATTAAATGATTTTTTTACTTTACTGTATTTGTTTACGCCTTACTCCTATGAAGGGAGTATGTAGTGCTTGACCCAGACTCTTTGCTACTAACATAATTATTTCGACTATGACCGCATGATAGACAGGCCGTCACATTCTAGCGAGTTACGTATATATCTTCGTACGTATGATTCTTGTATAAAAAACCAATTCGTGTGTTGAAGGCGTGGGGTCCAGCTAGTGCCGCCGGGGTACATAACAATGGCGGCTATCTAGCATCACCACATTGTTTACTGTTCGCTCTAATAGCCGGACCTCCTCGGACAATATGTTTATTGACATGCAGATTATAAGCCGTAAGATTATCAGATATCGATAGAATGCGGAAATCTAGCGAAAATCCTCTCATTTTTGTGATATTATCATCTCTATATGGACAAATATGGACGTTTCATTGGAATACGTGACATAAAGAAACACAACCCATCGGGGTTGTACATTTTGCTCACTCCGGCTTTCTTAAGTGGGCCATAGACGGACCAGGCAGTCGGTCTGGACTGCAACATGCGGTCCATCTATGGTCCGCTTTATAAGCGTAGCGATTATATAATAAAAAAAAAAAGCCCCTATATTTACCACCCGAGAGTATGGTCAGACGTAGGCACTCTCTTCAATAGACATATTGCATTCATTCGTTTCATAGCAATTAATTATTTCACTTATACTCTATTGTTGTACGCGAGTGGTTAATATAGACCCCCGAATCAGGAACCGCACATTCGAACGGGGTTCGAGGCATGGACGGATAAAAAATTTTTCATTCTACCAAAGAAACGCTTTTACTTGAACGGTGTTTAAACCAGAATTAAATTGTTTTTTTAAGATATTACCACGATGTTTCAGCGCATAATTAAGTCTTGTTCAAAGGATACAATAAAAACATCTCAATTGTTTAAAACATTCACATAGAACAAAGGCATGTTACTAGCTTATTATCTTAACAGTTAAATTTTTTATGTCTACTAATATCATTTCATTTGCTTGTGGGAAGTTATCCTACGCTAATTAAAAAAAGGAAGTAAATTATATCTTTATCATAGTTACAGTAGACAAGTAAAAGACTTTCTATACATATGTCGCAGCCAACTAGCTTAATTAGCCATTCAATTAACAGCCTAGCCTTTTAACTAAACGGCGCCGTTTAACTAGCGGCCTGAAAGATGATCACTTAACTGCTGGTGGGCCTCCAACCCGTTTGCCACCTGTAACATAAAAAAAAAATGTTACTAATGTCTCGTGAAGAAATACAAATAAAAATCCCGATACGTACGCTGCGGTAACTATAGACAATAGAGCAAAGTGACGTACTACAGTTTTGTAAAAGTATCACTTAAAAGTCCGAGATACCATATGTTTCTTATATATTTAATCAAATGCAACCGTACGAAGCTTTGCGCTAGTATTATATAAGCTAATAGCAAATATGATGTTTCTATATAAGTAAACAATGTTCATTTCAGATATTTCGAACAAATTATAGTAAATACGCGGTTCACAGCAGTGATTACGAAAATATTCGAATATAATAATTATTTGGTCTCAGTAATTTCATGTAATGTATTGCGTAACATGCAATTACCTCTTGAAATGGGCAGACGAGTTGGTAACGAATATACAATTAAAGTAAGATGTACAAAAAGTCATCTGATAAATAAGTTTTGTTTATGGCTTCTTCTGCCTCTTGAAACACGTAATAATTATTGTAAAAACAAAAGCCGATCGCGTCACTGACAAATTTTTGTTTTGCTTTACATTGTACTTATTAAAAATGTTTTTGTTTTTGGAACGAAGTTCCTTATCGCGCGTTGTGAAAGGGGGCTAGACGGAAAAAATTCTTACGAAAAGTTGTCACGACACTTTTTTGCTATTTGCTATTGTAATACACCGGTTCTCGTCCGATCACCGAAGTTAAGCAACGTCGGGCGAGGTCAGTACTTGGATGGGTGACCGCCTGGGAACACCTCGTGATGTTGGCTTTTTTTTTCGTCGTAAGATTGGTGTCGAGAAAATATATCATACTGTTATGATACCAATTAACATATAAATTAATCGAAAGGAATTTCGTTCCATCCGGGTGTCCCTTGACACCTCTAAAGTTTATTATAATTTTATGAAATAATTACACAGTCAAGTTAGTAGAACTTCTTCCTAACCAAGTGTCAGTCCCATGGGATCGTGACCCTGGACTCATCCTTGAATAGTTGAACTTCTATCAGCGTCTGGTGATTGATATAGCCATTCATGTTACACTCAAAGCAAAATAGTAGTTGAGTAATAATGAGAGTGCAGTGACATTGCGTCTAATAATGATCATTTCATTACTCTGTAATTACTAATTGTACTCGCTGTAATTGCACTGTTGCAAGTGGCCAAATTATTTCAATTAAGGCACAGCATTTTGTATTGATTTAATAATTGCTCTAAATAAAATTTTGTGTAAACAAAAAAAAATTATCAAACTAAATACTTATAAACAACTGTATATAAATAATATGTATGAAATAGAAAAAACTGGACAAATATTTCTCAATAAAAAGATAAATGTAAAAAATACGAAAGAGGCTTTTATACTAAAAGGGGCCATACAAATACTAGAAAACTAACAAATCGAACTTTAATTATTAGAATTTAAACTAACTCTTACTATACTTATACTAGAAAATGTATTAAATATTTTAAATGATTATTGTATGAATTAATTAATAAAGCTTTAAAATAATTATTATTACATAGGTGAATATATTACTTAGATTTTTGGCAAATAAATTATAAATATAATGACTGTTTTTTATTAATTATCAATACAATGTAAGTTTCTATTTTATCTAACTTTTTTCATTAATAGTATTCGTTCTATGATATATTAGTAAAAACAAGATACTATACATAATATCCAGGTGCAATACTCGTTCGTAATTTAAATCTCAAAGGAAATGCAAGTCAGTACATTCCGTTAGTATAATTTCATCCCAATACGATTCGAATAGCACACGTAACGTCGCCTTAAGTGACGTTCGCTTCCCACGGGCATCAAAAAGACCGCTACCTGAGATTGCATTTATTGTAATCTTAAGATTGGAGTTATTTGTGAAAAGATTATTTGCTAGAGAAATCATTTGGACATCCTAAAACTATGCAAACGCGAACATCAGTTCAATTAATCATACCGTGTTATATTGTGGCATGTTGCGATTATGTTTATTAATTATTCTTGAAATTAACATGAAACTAACACACATGTATATATAAAAAAATGTTTTTCGTTTGTCTAGCTAAAACTCGAGAATGGCTGGACGGATTTGGCTAATTATGATCTTGAAATGTTGGTGGAAGTTCAGAGAAGGTTTAAAGGTGGAAAACATAAATAATTAGTAAACACAAATACTACGACAATTGAATTTTACAATAAAAAATTGTCAATTGGTTGTCATATATTTATATATGCATTCTCTTTGGTCCGTTTTAAAAAAAAGTGAATTAAGTTTTGTCACAAATACATGAAGGTGATACGATATTTACCTATGAATTAAAAATGCAAAAAATGGATACACGTTTCTAGCAGAGACAATATGTTCTCATATTGAAGTATCTTTTTTTGCTTGACTGATAACAATTCGTACCAAAGCGTTACACTTTTCTTTAAATAGAACCTATGTTATGTTGATAAACAAGTGAAAAGTGTAATAAAGTTGAAAGAAAGGCGCGCTCATTCGCGGACATAAAATATGTGTGGTACAAGGTGACGCGATGCCTACAGTAGACCACTATGTAGGCACAGCTATCCGGGGGTAGGCCCCCGAATGGCAAATTGGGCCTGGTTATTCTAATAATAAACCTAGATCCTCAAATATTTACTGATAGTAACACGAAACATGCCATTGGCTCGCCTTTTCCTTTAACAACTGTTAATAAATAATCTAACCTAACATTATTTATCAAAATAATAGGTTAGAAAGCTTTTTGAAAGCTCCCAGTTCGTGTTTTGATAGATTTGACTTATTATTAATTTTCGTAAGATTTTTATATGATACTATATAAAGCAAAATAATAGTTATAATTTTGTTAAGCGTTAAAAACAAGGTAATTAAAATAGTTTTTTTTCTGTAAGTAGTTCTCGCTTTCGCGTTTAACTTAACTGATGCGCTGACCACACAAAATGCTTTACGACGCAAGCTCGTCAGGACACTCTGCGCTTGCGCAATAACAATAACTCACCTTTCATGCGCAATTGCGCAGAAATGCGACACATGTATATTTGTTAAGCGACTCTACGTATGTTATCAAAACGAACTTGTAATTAGTACTTTACTGCTTTAAGGATAAATAATATCAAATATTCGAGCTGTCAAATACTAACATTGTCATAACGTACACGAATAATTAAAAAAAAAAAAACAAAACTATCGTAAATTTCAAAGGCTTCTGGACAAGTTAATGCCGAAATTAACATGAAAACTTGATTTAATGGCAATCAATAATAATTATAGGTTAGTTTTATATGGCATGCTTGCATCTACACTGATAAAATACATAAAATACCATCCATATCACTTCGACGTCCGTCGTTCCACAACTGAGCGTTTCTTAAGGCAGTTTTTGCCGTGCACCACCACTATGTGGTACCAGCTGCCCACTGAAGTATTTCCGAACCAATTCAACTTAGAGTCCTTCAAGAAAAGAGCGTACCAATTCTTTAAAGGCCGGCAACGCACTTGCGAGCTTTCTGGCATTGTGAGTGTCCATGGGCGGCGGTATCACTTAACATCAGGTGAGCCTCCTATATCCTTAATACATCCCTAATGCCCTGAGACAAGCTGTATCGGTCAAGGAAGACTAGGAAGAAAAAGAAGACTATTTACGGAGATATGTCATGTTTGGAAAGTCAAATTCTTTTAAAAAAAAGATGATCACTTATAATGGTGGATGTTTTTATTGTGCATGTGACATTGTTAATCAAAACATTTAAGAAGAATGTCAGATTTAAGGTGTAAGGTTACTTTCCCAAGAGGTACGGCAACCGTCACCTGTTTTATGGCTTATTTTAAAAGGGACATTACCAATTTATGACATCGTGTTTTAACTTTCTAATTAAATAGCTTTTAAGTTTGTTTCGAAATTTTCTAATGAATTTAGATTGTTGCTTTATATTTTTAATTTACCTATTAAAATAAATTTTGATTACATTGTGATTAAGTTTAGTTTTCGAAGTTTTGGTGTCTAAACGAATGAAGGTGATGATTTTAATGAAAACTTAATACGGTACAATATTCTTAACCTTTTTTTTTATATCCGAGGTGGAAATGCATTAACGCATTCCCTGCCCTCAAAAGTTGCAGGGGTATGTCGGACTCGAACCACTCCTAAATCTCTGCTATTCAAAGACTGGGTGAGCAATACCCATTAAAACCACCTCGAGTAGTCCCTACAAAGCCGCGTTACAGATGCTGCGGTGTCGCTGTCGCATTCTACCGGGACAATATCCTTAACCTAGTACCATAGTAATGATAATAATGAATTATGGATACATAGAAAATTAAAACACATGTAACAAATACCTTTGGCAGTGTACCTTTAATTCTGGCAGCAAAACTTAATTATTTGCATAGGACACTCTGAAGGCAAACCTATACGTTTATGTATGTATTTTTTATATATTAGTAGAAAGTAACAAACCTATGAACACATTGAAAACATATACGAAAATGTATATTGTTCAAATTACAGTAATCAAAAGTCCTTCCTTAAGCAACAAAAGCATAAAATATTCAATTTAACGACTTTTAGAAAACAGTTTCAACTTAGTAAACAAACTATAAACATCAACTAAAATAAACGACGACATACGCATGAAACTTCCCAACAAACTGTGCAACAAATCGACCAACAAATTGTCCAACAAATCGTCAAACAAACTCGGTCTATACTATGAATACTTTGAAATCTCTACAAGAAATATATACCTTATTTTTATGGCGTTTTGGTTCATTTTGGAATAGACATGAAACCGGTGCGAGTTTTAACAGGGCTATTCAACAAATGACACGATTCTACGCCACTCTTAAACGCATCAGACTGCATTTCATAGCAAAAAATGGTTATATCCGACCTACATGGCTTTATTCTGCTGCTAATATTTAAATAATTTTATCCTCGTAATTTCGCACATACCCTATGCTATTTGCTATTTGTTTTGCGAATAAATGTATTAATAGTATCACTATTTATAAAACGCAATAAAAACGCAAACCAATGATTATTGCGTTAAGTTATATTATATTTTACTCGTTAAATTACTATTTCACTGGTTTTAATTTTTATAAATTTAAATAGTTTTGTTAATTTTTCCAAGCGATTGTAAACTTGAAACCAGTCCACAAATAAAATTCTTTATACTGTAATAGCGACGTCGTTTATTTTAGTAATGACCAATTATGATTATTTTGTGAGGAAGACACAAATGAGTAGATTTCAACTAATCGTTGCAATGGGATTGTTTTTTATTAGGAGGCTTAGTTATTCAATCCAATTCAATTCAAAATCATTTATTCATTTAGGTAACACAATGTACACTTATGAACGTCAAATTGAAATACTATATGCTTCTAATTTTACATTTACTGCCAGTTCTCCAATCAAGGGCGTAGAAGAACTGGCAATAAACTCTCCGCCACTCTTTTTGATCGACAAGTTTTTGTTTTACACAATGTTTGTAAGAAGCTGCAACCATTACACTATGCTCCACATGATATCTTAAGTAATGAATAGTTAATTAATAATAAACAACAAAGAACAAGTTATTAAGTGATCGTAGATGATTAAATATATACATATAATGTAACTTATTAATTCTGCTGTTTTTAATCATTAGATATACTAAAAAGCCGATGCACGGAATACAGCCGCATCAGTTCGGCTATTTGCATATTTTACTACCTTAAAAAAGAAATTAAGTGGCTTCGAGGGTTTGTTGACTATACCCAGATGTAACCTTGACCTTTCTTTAAGATAAAACGAGCATCTTACTGGATTCTTTTAAGGCCATTTTTAATGAACTTAATAAATCTAAAGTACTTTGTTCATTTTAATTATAGAATAATTCGAATAAATAAACACTACATGGAGGATCCTGAGCCTATTTTTGGCTTTAGTTTTTTTATGGACACAACCATGAACACTCTCTTTGCCAGAGGGCTCGCGAGTGCGTTGCCGGTCTTTTAACAATTGGTACGCTCTCTTCTTGAAGGACACTAAAAATAAAAAATCCATTAAATTAACATTACATAATCTTGATTTATATAGTATTTAAATGTTTTTTAACCTACATAGTAATAATAAAAATAATTAAATTTAATAAAAAGTAAAATAATGATTGGTTTGTTTATTAAAATGATTTTAAAAATATTCTCAATCATTAAAACACGTAGGTATATTTTCATCAGTTAGTTTCAATATATCGTACAAAAACTACATAAAATCTAGTCAAGAGTTAAGATCCTATTCTAAAAATAAGTATCTATATCAATTAAACAAGAATAACATACATTTAAATATAAATTGCATCCATAAAAGGTTTCTTATTCTGATCCTACTGTCAGTGAACTGTGGCTGACCGGCGAAGGTTGTTTCTGAAGATAAGAATAAAGGTCACGCGTAATGCACTTTATTGCGACGTTTATTTAATAATTACAGATTTTTTTTACGGTAATAAAAAGTTATGGATCTGCATCAAGTTATAGTAAGTGACCGCTTTCGTAGGAGATAGGGCATAAGTGTGTGCGCAGACGCCCTTCCATAACAGTCATAGCCCGGTCGGATGTCCGATTATGGATATGGAAACTTAATAAAATCCTATTTGAAACCAATTTTATAAAAATTTCCTTTGTTTTAAAAAAAACGTTGTCTAGTGAACCGCAAAAACCTTTACTATACTTCAAATTAGCGTAAAAAACTGTGTTCCATTTTTAAATATTTGAATCTAGATTACATAAGCTATCCGAGACACCTGTTTGCAACCTTGTCTAAAACTCAATTAATGAATTTCTCACGCGATCACAATCGGTGGGTGTGCCTGATTTGACCTTTACTCAATTGACAGGTAATAATCGCCAATCATAGTCTTAAATTTTTGAATTTTCATCATCAGAAATTTAAGACTATGGTCATTCCTACTGGAGTGTGACCGCGCCCGTGGCATCTTTAACTCTAACTCGAGGCTCTATGGGTAAACTTCCGAAACGGAACTAAGTCCTGAAGATTCCTGGAGTCACTCTTAGCGGTAATTCTCGTTTACTGAATCTCACTAGGATCTAATCTGTGACATTCGACAATCGTGTCTCCTATTGGGCAGATTCACGTACTCAAACAAGGACGTGGCTTCCAACAGTATTATCTCTTATTTTTTTATAGAACGGGGGCAAACGGGCAGGAAGCTCACATGACGTTAAGTGATACCGCCGCCCATGGACACTCTCAATGCCAGTAGGCTCGCGAGTGCGTTGCCGGCCTTTTAAGAATTGGTACGCTCTTGAAGGACCCTAAGTCGAATCAGTTCGGAAATACGTCAGTGGGCAGCTGGTTCCACAAAGTGGTGGTGCGCGGCAAAAACTGCCTTGAAAAATGCTCAGTTGTGGAACGGCGGACGTCGAGGTGATACGGGTGGAATTTCGTATTCTGCCTCGACGTCCGATGATGAAACTCAGCTGCAGGTATTAATCCGAACAACTCCTCTGACAACTCTCCATGGGAAATGCGGTAGAAGATGCAGAGTGATGTATATATGTCGATCATGCGATACCAAGGGCAAGAACCAGTCTGTTGCACAGATCCCCGTTATCAAAGACGTTGCGCCTACTGAATGCTGTCTCCGACACTATCGACATATTTATATGTTCCCAGAGTGAATTCACAGTAGCGATGTTGTGTATATTATGTGTATAATACTATATATGTACCTACTTTATTATATTTTATTTAATGGTTCACGACATTATCGTATTGGCATAGTCTGTAAGGATAATGTATGTATTTCTGTAATTAATAAATAAATAAATGTTTCGAAGCAAAGTGTTCATGCTCATAGAAAATAATAATCCATTGGAGCACAGTATGTTATTAGGTTATCATTGTGAATAGGCAACTTACACGGTAATTTTAAACAGTAGCATATTTCATATTTCGTCAAATTGAAAGAAGGAAAGGGCGTGGCAGTCCCTAGGCGTCGAAGTCACCCAGTTCGATTCCGGTTCGAGCTTGTGTCGTAACTGGCCTCTTACTGCACTGAATTAACTTACGTGTAACTTAAAATTATCTGTTTAAAATGTTGATTTAAACATTTATATGAATTAAATGTTTGGATATATTTTAGTATAATTGCTTGTTAAATGTACTATAATAAATAAATAAATAGGTGATGTTCACGTCAATGAATGCGCTACTAGGCGTATTTAGTAAAATCTATTAGATATTTATTGATGTTAAGGAACAACAAACAAAATCATAAATGAAGCTGCCTTGTTTTTTAAACCATCTCTTTCACACCTGCTATCTGAGAGCTAAAAGTAAAACAGATAAATGCAAAAAGAAAGGAGAGGATATTGTTTCAATAAAAGACATTGAATGAAAAACGTAATTTTACTAATTACGTTGATACGTATGGGTGATCCCATATATTTATATATATTATATTACCCACTCTGACACAAAACTTAATATAGTCGCTATTACGAAACTCCTTGAAGCAATTAAATTCAATTCAATTCATAACGCTCAAATTGATGGTGGTATTGGATAGATATTTTTTCAAACTCCTCATCAATTCTTATTCTTCTAATTCTTCAAAAAGTTAGCGGCTCAACTGGTTAGTAATTGAGATTTTATCAGGGATATTCAATTAATTTTGTAATGTTTTTATTTTGATTTTATTTTATCTTAAAAACGAACGAAAAATTCCTTTAGTTTGAACTAATTTATTATGTATAATTAAAGGTTCATACAGTTACAAGTGAACAATACATCCTTGTATTGTTCACTTGTAACTGCGTGAGCAAAACAACCTTGCTCTTCGTACGCATAATTTACGATTGATTATATCAATTAGTCTATGTATTTATGTACTTCTTGCTGTATGTAGACTAAAACGGATATATACAAGTACGTAAACATACGCGGTATTTAATAAAAGTGGGACCAATGATCAGGATGCCAGAAAACACTGGCCCGAATTCGTACCATAGATTCACACCACAGATTTCATATAGTGGTGGAACAACCGTTTGATGTGATATGGAATTTCGTTATTCCCGATCACCTTGTACATCTAGACCTGCTGCTGAACTGAGCGGTGAGGGCTAAAAGAGGACGTAGTGTCAAGGATACGAAAGCTTAGGTGGTTTCGCCATGTAGAATGAGAAGCAGTTAACACGTATGATATACCAGGCAAGAATGGTGAAGACGAGTTGGATCGGCCATATGGTACGGAACTAGACCAAATCCAGGATGTACTAGAGAAGGGACAATAATTACGGGCTATTGTCTCCAAACATCTTTTTGTCCTAGGCGCGACAGACAGCCTTGTGCAGAGACTGTTTCAGCGCAGAGGAATCAGTCACCCACGTAGTCCTGGAATGCTGTGGCTAAACAACGTGCAGAAAGCCTCGGATCAGTGAGGTCTCACCGTGAAGCCTGCGAAGTGCCCGGCTTCTGTGCGTTTGGAAGGAGTTAGGCTGGCTTAGTTAGCCAGGACTTTACGCACAACGGACCAATGTGAGTCTAAGTACGGAAACTGAGTCCACAACCCATAACCATAACCATAGGGACAAGTTAAAAGTAGCCAATGAGCATGGTAAATGTCATGAAAGTGGATGATGCGGGAGAGGTATGTCAGGAAGCAAGTGCCGATCCGTGGTCTCTGCCTACACCTTCAGGAAAAGGCGTGAAGATATAAATAAATAAAATAGTACTTACAAAAAACGCTCAAAGCCATATAAACAAATCCACGTTACAATAAATGCGAAATTGTATCATACATTCCCACGTTATCAATGCAAAACATTTCGAAATACCTTCAACTAATATAAACGAAATAAACTCAAAGAAACCTTGACCTATACGTATTATCGCTATTTGAACATAGAGTTGCCACTTATCTATGTAATATCTGATCTATTGCCTTGCATTAAATTAATGGAGTCGGTAGATTTATTTCAAATTTATAGATTAATCAACGCTAATATATAAAGAGTATAGATATAGGTAGAGTTTGTTTGTCTCAGGAACTGATAGTTCGAGTAACATGCATGATGCACGGCGCTTTTTTGATATCTTTCATTTGATTGGATATGAAAATACCAAACGGATCACTCCTAAGGAAAAATGTCAGCAATTTTTAGCGAATTTATGTCTGTTCTCTACATAAATACATGATATGATGCTTGGATGTGTGCAATGGTAATTTCGTTTCAAATTATAATCAATAAATAGTAAAAGATTTTGGTTGAATTTTTATAGTTTATTGTCGTAAACATAATATAATAAAAAGTTAATAGGAATCGTAAAAATAAAGGTCATTTCAATATTACTTAACTAAGTTAACATTTATTATACTGCCTAAATACAATTGTCTTAATTCAAGAAAACAATCGTTATTATGTGTGTAACATTCACATAAATAATAGATGTACTAACATTTTTGTTTTAATTAAATGTCACGATTAACTGACAAATAACACTTGTATAATTCTAGTTGGACACGCAAATTCATTATCACTCACGCAAGTGTTTATTGATATGCATTATACGTAAAATAATGAAGAACAAAACAAAAAAGATAATGAATTTAAAAAATCTGAGGCACAACACTTAATACATAGACTAAATATCAATATATAAATATCAAAAATAGGAATTTAATGAATTTAATTGTCATTAAAATATTAAAAGTGTCGAAAATTCATACAAATTGTAATTTTTTTTAAATTCATTTCTTCGATAATAAAACGTGGCATTTTAATTTACAATTCGTCATTTGAGATTTCAATAAATTATTTTGCATAAAATATAAAATACTAATATTTCATAAATTCTCTTTACGAAATTGAACTTTAAAAATATAACTTCTATAAGGTAATTCGCCCGTCTCACTCTCTCTGAATCGGTCTCAATAGCTCTCTCCCTTTTCATCGACAAAATCGCTGCACATCTTCGTGACGTTGTCTTTTTTTAAAAAATCACGTTGTTTTATAAGACATAAATTTAAAAAAAATAATTTACAATTTATATTAATTTTCCACACTTTTAGTGACAATTAAATTGATTAAATTCCTAACATATCATCCTTTTCCCCTCACTCTATATCACGGAAATCTAAAGTTTTAGATTTGTATAAATATGAACAAGACTTCAAAATTTGTTTACAAAAGAAGTTTCACTTCTGACATGTGTACTTTGTACGCACGCACTTTTTTTTAGTTTCACGATGTTTTCCTTCATCGTAAGACTGACTGACTAATTGACATACATATATATTGATACTAGTGGACCCCACAGACGTTGTCCTGCATGATATTTCAAGCTATTAGGATATTAAAGTATGAAAGTACCGACTGCAGTGCCACCTGCCGGGCTGATTTGTGAATCTAAACCATTCCCAGATACCCTTAAACACACACAAAAAATTTCATCAAAATCGGTCCAGTCGTTTGAGAGAAGTTCAGTGACATACACACTCACAGAAGAATTATATATATAAAGATAGAACACATTACACGACGTAAACTTTGCTATGAACTAAGTATAGTAAATGTATCACACTTACGTACTATGAAACCTTTTTTATTAACTATGTAAATAATAAAAAAAATATATTTATCAATTCACTCCAAGTATTGACCCTCTGACACACACTTGTAGTTTTCTATTTGTCAGCAAATACATTGGCAACTCCGCTTTCGAACAGTGTGGCATGGCGCGTTCTTAAAAACTATAATATATTTCTATAATAGACCAGGCTTTTCCAAAATAACTTTACATTTTATTCGCTGCCATTTAGTAAAGAAATTTGATCTATGGGCATTGGGCATACTGATGCCATTAGAAGTATTGGTCTTGCGTCGTCAATCTATTTTTTTATGTGAGCAAAAAGTACGTGCTACATTGAAGTAAAACATCGAATAAAAGAATTAAAAAAATATATACAGTGCTTGTACTCTGCAACTGCCAACAGCGATTCCGTAATTTTTGACGATTTTGAGAACTTAATCAAAATTGCATACAGCTTCAGATGCTGAAATTTAAGACCAACATTTGCCTATGACGAGACAATAATAATAATAATAATAATAATACTATTAATAATAAAGCCCGTTTAATTTCCAATCATGACAAAAAGAAGATAATATACAGCTTAGATTTTATACATTTATACACTATTAATTTTTTTTGTTATCCTATACATCTAGTATTGTCTTTTATTGACATAACCTTTACACATTTAAAGAAAAAACTTTTTAACCGGATTAAAGTGGTCACGGTGACCAGGCACGCTACGCTGTAAAGCACGCGAAACGTCGGATAAATTTAAAATTATGTTAAATACATAACTTTAATCCGGTTAAAAAGTTTTTTCTTTAAATCCTATACATCATTAGCTACCTTCAGTAACGTCGATCGGAACTCCTTCACGGGTAAAGGCCTCCTCCAGCTTTTTCCATCTGACTCTGTTCATGGCTTTCTTTCTCCATTCTCTTCCTGCTACCGTTTCTATTTCTTCTATCCACCATTTTTTGGGGCGCCCTCTTCTTCCCCTTGGTCCTTTCTAATTAAAAAAATTACATTTACCTAATTGTAATTTTAGGTAAATGTAATTCTTACTTTTGTTAAATATTTTAAACACCCTCTATCGGACCTGTATAAAGGCCTGAGTATGTCATAGGGCCGCTAATGAAACCGGTCGACGTTTGTCGAAGCATTTTAACTCGTTAGAATATGAGAGCTACTCTGATTTATGTTTCCCTTTACTTATTACACCTAAACACCATTAATATTATTTACGATGTCCACTTCGACAACTTTGTAAGGATGCTTCCGTAGTGCAGTATAAATAGAGACATAATGGTAAAGGGAATTGTGGATTGGCCGAATGAAACCACTGTATGAAACCATTGGATTTATTAAGTTATAAAACACTAGTTAGTTTTCGCAGCGCACACGATTGAAGGAAGTTTTTTGTTTATTTTTTTACACCTTGGGTTAGATTATTCAAGTTTTAGTAAGCATCCTTAATTTTTTTGAAAATGAAACATAGCCTATGTCACTGAATAGTGTAGCTTGCCAACGGTGAAAGAATTTTTAAAATCGGTCCAGTAGTTTCGGAGCCTATTCATTTCAAACAAACAAAAAATCGAACCTTTCCTCTTTATAATATTAGTATAGAAAAAACATAGTCTTTGGTTTACTCATTTCAATACTTCGGATAACGGATATAAAATAACATTATTTATATCGGTCACGGATATTTATTTATTGAAGTTTACTGTATCATACATAGTAATATATTTACAAGCTATCTCTTCTAAAATATATAAACATTTTAGTAAACAAATGTTACAAAAACAGTGGCGCTCCAATCTTTTTAGATCTCGGCCTCAGATTTCTGTATCTGTGGCATGATTATTTGTCAATCTAATAGGCATGTTGGTGATCAGTCTCCTGTGCCTGACACGCCGTCGACTTTTTGGATCTAAGGCGAGCTGGTTTCCTCACGATGTTTTCCTTCACCGTTCGATTTAATGTTGAATGCACATAGGCAGAAAGTTCATTGGTACAAAGTCGGGGATTGAACCTATGACCTCAGGGATGAGAGTCACATGAAGCCACTAGGCCAACACTGCTCAAAACTATAATTGTATTAAAATTATTATATGTTCTATCTCATCTAGCTCTTGACTCTAGTGAGAAAATTATAATAGTTTACTAAGGTTCAAATAACACATACTACTTTAATAAGTACTTAAACAAATGATAAAGAAAAAAGCGATTAAACTAACAGCTAATGCACGACACCTTTATGTACTCGTAGAAGGCAAAAGATTTCAAAATTTTACAAACGTAGAAATGTGTTTTTTGAACGCATTAAGCTATTAACATAAAGAAAACGCATTACAATAATAAGTAGGTCTGTATGTTACCCGAATTCAATGCACGCTCTGATTCCTTCGGGCGCACAGATGATGTTAATGTGTGAATTGATATGAGATAGCCGCTTCCGCAAGTTGACAGTCTTCTGTTTTAATTGTGAGAATAGTTCAAGCCTTAACGAGTTTTCCGGGATTGTTATTTAACTGTAATAAAATAAAATTATTATTTTTTTGTCTGGAATCTTACGTAACTGTCATATTTTAAACTAGCGACCTGCCTGTAAAGATCATATACCTTGCCTTCCTCATGAATCATTCTAGATATTAATGAAAACCGCAAGTAGGTTTTGAGTTTGTGCCAGACAAACAGACTATATAATATAAACGTTAGACATATGAAGTAGCCTATTGTGTAGGCATTAGGGCTCTACAACTCAATCATATCTCTCATCGTTAATTATATATATGACACTTAGAAATAACGTGGATTTTCTTTTTAAAACAACAAATTCTACATAACACTAATTTGTAACTTAACTTAAAACAATAATTAACTAAATAACATTATTATTAAAAGGAGTCCCTTTAGGCAAGGTTCCGAAAATACTGGCAGCGTTCCCCCTTTGAATAGCTAGACTAATTCTTTGTCCGAGGTAGCTGCCACCTCTTCGGTCTCCTGTGATGTCGACTAACCTTTGTGAAATTTCGCGGACCAAGGGTCTCAACACCGAATGGGACAAAATCATATTCGGAGCCTAGTTTATTTGCACGCTTTAGCTTTTACATAACACTTATATTAGTAGAAAAATCATATTTTTCCGTGAGCTACCAAATCTAATCTAAGTAGTTGTTTATAAGTAGCGTGTAGAATGTCGAACAAAGAGGCTTAGTGGCTGCATTCCCGCTAAGCTAGGGGCAATCATTAACATCGTGGCCACGAAAACAATTCGTACTTTGTCGTTCCACTGAGCGTATCTTAAGGCAGATGGCAATTTGACTTAGGGCCTTCAAGAAAAGGTACCTTCTTAATAGGCTGGCAACGAACTCGCGAGCCCTCTGACATTGAGTCTCCATATCACTTAACATCAAGTGGGCCTTCTGCCCGTCTACACCTTGTTTTATATAAAAAAATCGGTTGTCTGTAAAGTCAGTTTACTGACGATAGTTGAACGTGACAACGTCATAAAAAAATATTGATGGGATGGTTGCATTTAAAAAAAAAAAAATATATTTGTTTGATAGGTATTTTGTATAGATATAGAGAAGGAGGTAAATGGAAATCACAATTGAATTGATCAAGTTACATTTATTTGTACGCATAAATACAATTATGTCAATTTTAAATGGAACGCCTCAGAGCGATGTAACGCCTCAGAGCGAGGTAACGCCGCATGAGTCATGCGTGCGTGCAGCCGGCTCCATCGAATTATAATACGTTGTCACGTCAAAAAGTTGTACCCGGTTCTAACAGTATTTACTTCCTATACATAATTCAGTTTTAAAGAGGGGATTTCTATGAATTTCCTTTTTTCCTGGCCCCTCGGCAGCTGTTCACAGTTAGTCGAGAGCATGGACGCGGAAAATTATTCGTTCAACGCTTCCGTGCCGCGATCTTCGTCATCTATTGCGATTTAATAGCTACTGATTGCGATCAATATACGACCTCCTTACAACCCTATACCTCAGTGGATAAAACCTCACCTTCCTAGAAGTTATAGATCACTGCCGTGTAATGCTATCAAGGGAAGGTGATTAATTCTAATGGCAAGGTGAACGAGTATTTAGTTTGACAATTATAAAAATACTAGTGGACCCGACAGACGTTGTCCTGCATGATATTTCAAGCAATTAGTAAAGCAAAGTATGAAAGTACCGACTGCAGCGCCGTCTGGCGGGCTGATTTGTGAATCTAAACCATTCCCAGATCCCCTTGAACACACGCAAAAAATTTCATCAAAATCGGTCCAGTCGTTTGAGAGAAGTTCAGTGACATACACACTCACAGAAGAATTATATATATAAAGATGGAGGGAGCATGTAGTTTATTGTTTATCAGAATGCCAAATCGTAAAATAACTGCTTCACGACTGATTTGAGCGCGACCGTCGCTGCGAAAACCGCTGTTCGAAAAGTGAGTTACAGAATCGCAATGCAGTTCTCTCATATAAATAAAAACAAACGAATACTATATCAATACTCATCTGAATATTCAATAGAATGTCATCTCAATTACACCGCTACCTACATCACACCCACTGGTCTACATAAACAAACCAGGGTGTGAAACAAGTATTTAAATATACGACAGGCGTCTCTGCCTACGGTATTATAATTATGGAATATATCTAGGACCTCCTATTGAGCTAGATCTAAATACGGCTTACAGGACGTATTGAATATTGCAATGAAAAGTTAAACGAGACAATAAAAAAAATATGTTTATTATGGAATATAAGATACAGGTATCACTTATTCTACAGATAAAAGAGCCTCTGGGATGTTATTAAAGAAGAGTATCCCTTTTCCCAAAAAAGAATTACTAACTTTGGATAGTCTAGTACGTGGAAATTTCAGCCTGCGTTTGTTCCGCTTGTTCTATTCCAGTAAACTTATCACTATTTTTGTATACATACATAATATTATGAAAATATTTTAAAAATATATATTTTCATAAATATATTTCTAGGGAAAGTAAAATTAATTTCCTTGAATTTATCTCTCAGAGATTCCCTACATTTTAAATTATAGATTGCACGATTTAATCTCCATATGTTTATTATTGTTAGTCACAATGTTGTCCTAAATATTATATTAATAGGTTAGCTTAGAATATTAAAACATAAAATTAAAGAAGGGCACATAAAGTCCATTGCAATGACCCATATAAGAGCAATCCAGCCTTCCCGCTATTACCGCTACCATGCTCCCCCGCACTACGCATTACCAGAGATACAGCTCGCATGCGCATCGTAAAAAACAGTCCACACTTGCAAACTAAACATTTTAGATGCACTGTAATAGCGAGAGAGCCCCATCAAAATCCTGAACGCATTATTGAACTGAACACGAAGGGCATTGTTTGATTTTTGAAGTTAGAGCTGATTTACACAGGGTCAGTAACTGACTACAAATTCGAGGCAAGTCAGTGCTGACCCGAAAAAAACCCTGTGTAAACTGATTTGAAGTCAGTACAGTGGCTTGAAGTCAGCGCTGACTTGAATATTCGGACACGAATATTTTAAAGTCAGTTGGTGCCCCCCGCCACCCGCGCACCCCCGCGCCAGCCAAATAGACCTCGTGTAAACAGACAAGTCAGTGCGTGGTTAGTCACTGCCGCTGCGTTGTAGAGTGACCACGTTTTTTTCGCTGGCGATAAAATGAAGCTTAGCGAAGACGAAACCTTAAAATTGGTGCAATTATATGGCGAAAACGAGTGCCTTTGGGATATTAAATCCCTAAATTACCGCAATAAAGAAATGCGGTCAACAGCGTTGCAAAATATGGCTCAATTTTAATTTAGTTATCTCATTTTCTACCATTTCTATTAACTCATTCAACAGCAAAATTGATAAATTTTTCAACAAATAATTAAATCGTCGTTTCAGTTGTTTTCGCGAATTCATTTTTCCCACTGACTTCACACACGTGTGCTCATCGTGAGAAACGCACCACTACTACTTACTTCATGTAAACAGTTAAAGTCAGTCGCGGCGCCGACATTGGCGCTGCGACTGACTTGTCTACTTACCCTGTGTAAATCAGCCATTAGAGCTGATTTGCACAGGGTCAGTTCTGACTTCAAATTCGAGGCAAGTCAGTGCTGACCCGAAAAAAACCCTGTGTAAACTGATTTGAAGTCAGTACAGTGGCTTGAACGTCAGCGCTGACTTGAATATTCGGACACGAATATTTTAAAGTCAGTTGCTGCCCCCCGCCACCCGCGCACCCCCGCGCCAGCTAAATAAACCCCATGTAAACAGACAAGTCAGTGCGTGGTTAGTCACTGCCGCTGCGTTGTAGAGTGACCACGTTTTTTTCGCTGGCGATAAAAATGACGAAACCGCTTGGTGCAATTATATGGCGAAAACGAGTGCCTTTGGGATATTAAATCCCTAAATTACCGCAATAAAGAAATGCGGTCAACAGCGTTACAAAATATGGCTCAACAAATGCAAATCCAAGGGCTCACTTTTACTGAAGTATTAAATAAAATTAAAGCCATAAGGGCTACATATTATTTAGAGCTCGGATACAAAAATCCACCAGATCTGGCGCTAGTGGGAACGTATATGTCCCAAAAGTCAAGTGGTTTCAAGAACTGGACGGCTTTATAAAAAATGCTATTGTAAATAAATTTTTCAACAAATAATTAAATCGTCGTTTCAGTTGTTTTCGCGAATTCATTTTTCCCACTGACTTCACACACGTGTGCTCATTGTCAGAAACGCACCACTACTACTTACTTCATGTAAACAGTTAAAGTCAGTCGCGGCGCCGACATTGGCGACTGACTTGTCTACTGACCCTGTGTAAATCAGCCATTATACTACTTTTGGCGCGTTAGGGAAAAATTATGAGAGTAAATTTTTACGATGCGCGCGATGCGTAAAGGAACGGCAACGGACTTTTGGTTTAACAATAATATATTTAAATGAAGAGAGTGTACTATAACATAAAGTTCACTTGCATACCCACATAGATATATATGTATGCTTTCATAATTCGTATGCAAAGAGGATAATGCCCAATGGTATTGACTCTCGTTTGAAAGCAAGAGTGCATAGTTGCACATTTTCTCGTTTGTCGTGAAACTTTCTTTATGTTAATTGGAAATGGATTCGACATGATCACTCTATTTATGTAAACACACATGTGTACACAATTAAAAATCACGTTTTATTATATCATAATTTGTGTACACTACTTAAATGGAGTGGCGGAAAGATTATAGCTAGTTCTTTTCTACTCCCTTTCTTAGCTACGTTATAGTCCTAGAGAACTGGCATATTTTAAAGTAAATTTAAAGATATTAGATTTTTTTATGTTTATAAGTATACTCGTACAAATGTTATCTACGTAAATAAATGATTTTGAATACAAGGAGTATTTCGGTTTCGGCCATAGATTATGTATCTGTTTCTTATAAACAGCAGCAGATCAGACTGAGTTCTGTGCCACGTCATCATGATTTTTTTAAGATAGTGATGTGTTCTTCAAGATATTTCCATTCATTGTATGTATTAATATACGCATATAGTACGTCCATATTTTCTCAACTACATATTTTCCACAATTTTCGCGACTTTGTTTCCAAGGCAGCCGAAAAACTTCTTTCTTCTTTCTGTAATATTAATAATAATACATAAATCACTCATAGTTATAAATTTAATTTGAGTACTATAAACAATTTTAGTAAATTAATTTCCCGTAAACATAAATCTCGACTTCTCCGTTTGTCCAGAAGTTAGTAATATAATATTTTTAGCAAACGGATCGCCTGATAACCCCGATTCAATAAAATAACAATCAAACCCAACAGTCGGGTGGTGTAACGGTACATTACTATAAATTAAACGGCAGTCTATTAATCGTTATTTATAGAGCTCCGAGGTTATAAATCAAATAAATGTCGCGCGAAGGTGCTGGTCCGGGAATTATACTAGACAGTTCAACGTTTGACCTCTTTTGGAATTTCCGCTTTAGTTTGTTATGTATTGAACAGGTGCGGTAGACAGTGAGGCGCTACTAAGTTCATTATACACATGAATATTCGTCCACGCGACTTCGTGTGTGTAAAACTTTCCGATCGGATAGCTTCCTCCCTTTTTTGACTACATTTTCTGATTTTAATTAATATGATTTTTTTATGTAAACTGACTTTTTATTTCCAACACACAAATGCACAACGAAGAACAATAAATACAATAACTAACCTTCAAATATAATAACTAAAATATATTATTAAAAGGAGTCCCTTTAGGCAAGGTTCCGAAGATACTGGCAGCGTTCCCCCTTTGAATAGACTAATTCTTTGTCCGAGGTAGCTGCCAGCTCTTCGGTCTCCTGTGATGTCGGATAACCTTTTTGATATATCCTTAAAAACAATATGATTCTAATTATCTACTAAATTCAATGTCGTGTCTATCATATGATGATGACTATAAATGTTAATAATGAAATATTTATTTTTTATACAATCATCGCGATCGAGAGACGTAACACGATATAAATATTTGAACAATAATGATTTAGTAAATTTTTGGGATCTATTTTTACAATCATATTATATTTAACTTACACTTTGCGATATTTTTACTAAGTTACATTACATAATATAGTGCATAGGTGTGTGCATATAGTGATACAGATGGCCGACATGACCGGAGTATCACAAGAACTGGGAGACTCATCTAAGGCACGGTACTTACCTAAAGTGATCATTTATTCTTTGAAACGGGACATTTGTTTAATTAACAATTAATAAGTAGTCAATGAAAAAAAACACTTTTTAAAGTTATTTATTTAGAAAAAGTTAGTTGGCTTAAAAGTCACACTTACGAATCAAAAAATATAGGTACCCAAAATGTTTAGTTATTTTTATATTTATCAGAAGAACAAATTTAGTATGGCTGGTGAAGATTTCAAATAAGAATGAAACTCTTGGCATGTTTTTTTTATATTCTGCTGCTTTCATTTTCGCGCGGTTTCTGAAAACGAGACAATTTTGCGACCCACAGTACATATTGGGGACACCGGGCTTGTAATTGGAAAAAGGGACAGTCCCGTTCAAAACGGGACGTCTGCTCACGTTATACTTGTACTTACCCACCATTGAAATTCTTAGACAAATTGCAATAAATTTTCGGCTCCATCGGGGTCCTAACGCAATTTCGCAATCCAACGACAGCATTGAGATGTCATGTTCATTAGTTTGTACGTTCTAATGACGGCCGGTTTCACGTTTTCACTGAAATCATAGAAATTATAGCTTTCCATCTGTATGTTGCTCTTTAGTAGGTTAAAACTATGTTAGAGACATTATAATTGCTAATTACATATTCAATGAGCCAGTTACAAGCTTAGTGTAAAGTCCCGTTACACTGCTTGCATTCCTCCATTAAAAAAAAGCCTATGTATATACATAGATATGAAAATATTGATGTGTTTTTTCAACAGTCTACCAACTTACCGTATCTTTGTTTAGCAGGCTCTTATTGTGGTTTAAGTTTTCATTTATTTTTGTATATTACTGTTATTGTTATTTTTTATCTTTTTAGTTATTATTATTATTATTATTTGTGGTTGTTTGTTTAATTTTTTTCCTTTGATAGGTTGCTTATTTTCTAATGTAATTGATGTGTATGTGTGTTAAATTTGTGATGTCATTTTCTTGTATTCTTTAGACATACACATTGTTTTAGAACGTATATTCAAATTCAAATTCAAAAATCATTTAATCATATAGGTAACATTAAATCATTGTACACTTATGAATTGTCAGTAAAGAAATACATATTAATGCTTCTAATTTTACATTTAGTGCCAGTTCTCAAATCAAGGGCGTAGAACGGAAGAGAAGAACTGGCAATAAACTCTCCGCCCCTCTTAATCGCCATGTTTTTTTTTTACACAACGAATTTATAAATAAATATGGAAAATATCTATGTATACCGGATACGCAGGGTTGGTTTAAGCGTCTCGCCCTCTCTCTAACTCTCTATCTTCCGATCAAATCGCAGCTTTTACCAATGGATTTGGTTTCTATGTGCTTAAATAACACGTGATGCCACAGTAAAAGTAATTGTGAGGAAACCGGAATAAAAACCCCAAAAATCAATGACATATAGGTAAGAAAGGTTTTCTTGTCTATAAAGATGAAAATGATCAAAGAAATCTTTATTTTTAATGCAAACGGGCTGGAGGCTGATATTAAGTGATACGCCAATGGACACTAACATTGCCAGAAGGCTCGCAAATGCGTTGCCGGTATTTTAAGAATTGCTACACTTATTTCAAGGACTCTAAGTCGAATTGATTTGGAAATACTTAAGTGGGTAGCTGGTTCCACATGGTGGTGGTGCGCGGCAAAAACTTCCTTAAAAAGTCCTAACTACTCTGAACACTCTCCGTGGTAAATACGGTAGATGCAGATAGAGATAGAGACCCCACATCTACACAACCTGCAGCTAAGACATGGTTTGTAGAGCTACAGCAATATTATAACAATTTACGTATATGTAATAAACACTTTTTATGGGAAATAAAAAGTAATGATAATTTGTTGTTTAAAAAACGTTTGACGTTATACGGAAGCAGGAACATGTATCGTGCGAATAGAATAGTGTATAAATTGTATGGAGCACTTTCCACTATATCGTCCGTCGTTACGGCAACGCTTCATCACCGTAAAAGCCATTGTGTCTCCAGATTTCATCCGCATCACCTTGATGGAAGTGCTCCACGGTCCGCTTCACTAGGCATATTCTTTTGCGACTAGCGAACTTAGGAATTGACTCCTGGTGAAGACACGACCTCCAATTGTTTAAAGAGAGCATAGGTACGCCTTCCTCAAAGGCCCGCAACACATCCACTAATATGGGTGTCCATGCGCCCATGACTGCCCGTTATGGGCGTCCGCGTAGGCATGTTTGCCCATCGTATAAAAAACAATAATGGTGATATAAAAAGGCGCTATTGCTTTTGAAAGTTTTATAACTTTTTATTACATTAAATCATTAGTTTGATTGTATATAAATTCTAAAGATTTTTCTTATTACGTAGAGAGAGTTATATCTGTTTGTAATGATCGAAAGTGAAATGTAGAAATGGAATATGAAGACTATTAATGGTTCATATTGCCATTTTATTATCAATTTATTAAAACGTAGATTATCAAATGATTTTTAAAGTTATTGAAAATACATTTTTATTTATCTTGTTGCAAATACAATAGGAAATTTACAACAATCTTTAAATAACCACGTAATGGGTTTATTATTCAGAGAAGACAAAACACTTCTCTTTTAGTTCCAGACCATTATTAAGTTTCTATTCTATTTCCTATTACGACGTACAAGAGTCATAGTTTGCGCGCTCGAACCTGAATACCCTAATTCCGAGCAATTCACTCAATTCAACTACAAAGGGTAATAAACAGTCGATAATGTAAAAGCCGGTTTGTTTACAAAGGCGGCCTTGACCCAATACGACCCGCGACCCGTGTTTACGCCAAGTTCACGCTAGAGGCTACGCACGAATAGCAATTTGCTACAGGTGGACTATGAATTTACGCACGTAAAGATTATACGATAATCTGTAAAACGATCTTATTTACGTCACAGATAAAAATTGATATAACCTTTTCAATTTGCACTTTTTTTTAATATTTTTAATACTGTCCCGGAATCGTTACATACACGTAGGTATTGTTAAGTTTGTCACTTACTTTTGGTGGAAAGAGTGTTATGTCAAGGATTATATAATATTTTTTTTTTTTATTGGAAAATTCACACCAATTGACCTAGTCCCATGCTAAGCTAGTGAAGCTTGTGTTATGGGTATTAGGCAACGGATATACATACATATTATATATAGATAAACATATAAATACATAATTAAACGCCCAAGACCTGAGCACAACACCAAATGCTCATCACATCGATGTTTGTCTCAGCCGGGGATCGAACCCGGGACCCATGGATTCGCAGTCAGGGGTACTAACCACTAGACCAATGAGCCGTCAAAATAATTATGTTTAAGTTATGCAAATGACGATGATACTAGAAGAACATTCAGAGACAAATGTATTATCACCAAGGTACCGTCGGGCGTTGATAACTAATATATTGTTTAACGCCTGTAACTAAATTATTATTGGTACTTATTTAGTTGTGTAGTGAGTAATAAATAAGTTCCCAGATAATATTTATTTTCATAAATAATGACATACAGTGTAAACCTCATTATAACGAATTTCAAGGAACCGAGCATTTTTCTTCGTTATAGATGTTTTCGTTATACGGAGAGAAGAGAAAAAACACCACATTTAGTTAATTTAGTGACAATGGTGCGTTTAATAACTGTGACCAAAATTTCTTACAGGCAATGTAATCTAAGAATAATGGCACACGTGTTAATGCAATTAACAATAACAAAGGCGAGAAGGTTGTTTATGACCTCAGGTGCCTTTTTAGAAATTTCGGATAGTCGGTTAGTTTTGTAATCTGATTATAAAAACAATTATACTTAAGTATGTTGTTGATGTCTAAATATGAAAATATTTCTTCGTAATAGCGACTGGCTGTTGCGTTATAAAGAGTGAACTAATGTTGGGTTTTGTGTTAAACCAACCAAGTTATATCTTTCTTACGTTATAGACAGTTTTTCGTTATAGCGCATGACGTTATAATTATTACACTGTAATTAATATTTACTTGTGCATTACAGATGAGACTGTCGGAGTAGCATGGGCCAAGCGGGTAGCCAGCCGGTCGCGGAGATTCCGCGCCGCGCACATACCCTGCCGCATGAGCCACTCAGACATGCACCCAAGGTAATGTATCCATACTATTTTATACAAATAAGTTGGCTAAAGTCAAGTGAAAGGGTATTAGGAATTTATTTATTGTAGTGAAACTTCTTTAGGCGCATGAGGGTAAAATTTTTACGGATACATCACGAAGATGTGCAGCGTTTTTGTCGAAGAATATGGAGAGAGAGATTGAGACCGATTGAGAGAGACTGAGAAGGGCGAATCACTTTATAGAAATTCTATTTTTTTTAATTAAAATTTCGTAAAGAGAACATAATAATATCATCTTCCTTTTTCCCTCCCTCTAAGTCTCGGAAATATAAAGTTTTAGGGTTGTATAATTTTATCTATTTATTTACACTTCGTTGCATTAAAAAATTCACAAATAACACAATACATAAAAATTATAAGGTATATAAATGTTATATAATATAAAAAAATATAGAACCTTAATCTAAAGTAACACAAAAAAATATTAAAACAAACTAAAAAGCTAATCTCACGGATTCATGAATGGCGATGCAATACAAAAGAATAGAAAATAAAAGCATTACACAAGATGGATCAGAATAGGTTTGATTTGATTTTTGATTTTATGGAGTCGGGCAGCCTATTCCACAACTTAATGGCGGAGATCCTAAATGAATTGCCTTTGAAAGATGATCTGTGGGATGAAATTTCCAATATGTTACGCTCCTCCAATACATGTTCTATTAGTACATATAGTTAGAAGAACAAGGATTTTCTTCATCTTTCTATGAGTGGAAAACATATATTATAAAATATATGGTTCATTACAGGTGCTGCCAGCGCTAGCAGAGTCGCCGCGGCTGCGCATCACAGACAATGGTGCTATACTTCACTCTGGAGGCACCATCAGCGGCCGTCGACCCTCTTCCATGGTTCCCGAAGTGACAAGGACTTCACATGGACATGTGGTAAGGAACTAATAAAAAATAAATGGAATACTCTATCTGTACTCGCAAAGATCCATTTTTTTTTTACTTGGGGAAATGCATTGCGCATACCCTACCGCGGTGCGACTGCTTAGTGCGGGAGGGTTATGTGGGACTCGCGAATGTGCATACCCACTAAAACCCCAAGGCGCCACCAACAATCGCCTTAGGCGGGATGCGGTAACAGCAGAGAGAGAGGCAGCCTTATCCGCTTCGCAAAGATCCATAAAAAAACTAAAATGTTAAATTTGGAAAATGTAATCTGTCTAAATTGCGGGTACTTACTTTTTTACTTGAGAAACGATTTTTTAGTTAGAGAACTGTTTTTTTTAAATTTCATAAAGACAGTGTACGAAATAAAATAAATCAGTGGCGCTACAACCTCTGTAGGTCTTGGGCACAGATTTCTGAATCTGTTTCATGATCATTTTTAAATCTAATAGGCAAGTAGGTAATCAGCCTCTAGTGCCTGACACACGCCGTCGACTTTTTGGGTTTAAGACATGTCGGTTTCCTCACGATGTTTTCCTTCACCGTTCGAGCGAATGTTAAATGCGCACATAGAAAGAAAGTCCATTGGTGCACAGCTGGGGCTCGAACCTACGACCTCAGGGATGAGAGTCGCACACTGAAGCCACTAGGCCAACACTGCTCTACACTCTCACTAACAGTATACGAAATGGTTATTTTAAATACTTAAAAATGCGTTCATACAAATAATATTGAGTCGTTTAACGGTGATTATTTTAATGGGCTAAACGATTTTCACTACAGTACGTGTGCTTATTATTAGTAGTATTATAACTCATTCCATTTTACTTAATACACATATATTAAGATTACTCCGAACCAGCGGTTTCCTTTGATCTTATAATGAAGTACTTTGAAGGACTCGTCTAATGAGCTTCAAGTAAGGAACAAACATCTTCATCTAAGCTTCCGGGATTAAGCTCCACGTTAAAAGCTCTTGTGCATAACCATTTTTAATGAGAGTAATGTTTGACATTCAGTATCAGGTAGCTTCCTTGTGTAAGACAACTATGGATTGTTTATATTGTAGGCAATGTGTAGCTAATAATTACTATCTACGATTAATTAACGAAAATGAATAGGTCAGAATAAAATTAATATTAGCGAATTGCAGGCTGAATATTGAATATATACTATAAACAAGTCAATTGTTATTGTAACATACGAGTATGTCTCAAGCCCGTGGTTTTCCGTTTTAAACGTTTATAAATAAAGGATTTTGATTACCTCGTAATGTGAAGGAAAATCAACACGAGGAAACCAGAATGTACCTATAAATTACGACACGTACCGTTGCCACCGACGAGCGATCACCTATTTATCTACAAAGAAAAATAGTACATGAAACACTCCTAAAAATGTGTATATCCTCTGCACATTAAACGCATTTTCTACATATAAATAATTAAGAAAGGTACTTAAATCGTTAAGCTAACTAGAACTTTCTACTATTTTGAGCATCAGCAGCCTGTTATTTCATCTTCAGCCCTATAATAATATCTGAATTATATTTCCAGCATTCCAATGTATATCGGTCGCGTTCAGCTGGTGGAGCAGAATGCGAGCAAAGATTTGAACGTGACCATCTACATCGGTCACACACCAATCTTGACATGAGGCACAGTGACTGTAAGTTTTTATTATATTCATGATAAGAAGACAGTTAGATTACGTCGATACAAACAAGTGTCGACATAACAATAAGCTTACCGCATGATTAGGCTTCTTAGATAGTGCTAATGCCAGACAATTATTAATAACCTTTAAAAGTGACCTAAACTATATTAATAAGGTATGTTTATAAGTTGTTTATATATATTTTCTACTTCCAGCAAGCAGTTTGAACAAACGATTTGGATCAGAGCCAGACCTTCGAATCGAGGAAGACCAAAAACCTCGTAGTAACAAACACTTTCGGAAGAAATACAGGGCGCCCCAACCACCAGCTAACCATGTAAGTATCATCTTACGTCCAGAACATATGTGAATTCAACTTTAAAACTAAACATATTGTTAGTTAAATTATATTTTTATTATTTAACACGGGGACAAACGGGCGGGAGTGGTCCTTAACATCAGGATGCTCACTTGATGTTCAGTGACACCGCCACCCATAGACACTCTCAATGCCAGAGAACTCGCCGGCCTTTAAAGAATGGGTACGTTTCTTTCTCGAAAGAAGTTTTGTTCTCCTCGTGAAGTTCGTCTTCATATTTATAATTCTTTGGCAAAATCACACCTTCTTTACCTTATTGAAATTTGGGGAGCCGCGACTAAAACTAATATTTCTCACCTTCAAATTGCTCAAAATAAAGTAATTAAATTGCTTTTTCATTACCCATACTTAACTTCTACAAAAAAAATTTACAGTGAAACAAAACTCATGAATATTAAACAATTATTTCAATACAATACCAGCTTACTAATCTACAAAATTCTAAATGACCATATACACACTAACATTACCTTTACTAAAATAAGCCAAATTCAGAAGCGCACTTCACGACGCCCTCACAATCTTGTTATACCGAAGTTTAGAACTAATAACGGTAGAAAAACATTGAGCGTTGGGGGAGTGCTGCGTTACAATAGACTACCACAAAATATAAAAAGTGCTGATAGCCTGGCAATATTTAAACTTAAACTAAAAGACCATATTCTGAGTGATCCTAATTACCTACGCAAATGACAGTCCACCCAAGTTATACTTCGATGATTGATCCTTGACGCTTAAACACGACGTGATAAATTGTATTTTTAGTCTATAAGTCTCATGTAAGTGACCATTGTCTGTAATGAGAAAAATAAATGTCTTTAAACCTAAAGACCCTGAGTCAAATTGTTTCGGAAATACTGCTGCAGCTATGTCAATCACCACTATGTGCAACCGCCACATAGTGGTGATTCGCGGCAACAAGACCTTAAAAACGCTCAGTTGTGCAACGACGGACGATATATTAGTTATATCAAACTTATGTAGTATTTGCATTTGTACCTATTATAATTTACTGAAACCCTAGTAAAAAATACGTTTTTTAATCAAAACTTATTTCATAAGTATTTATTTTTTTTTCATTTTTCCATTCCAGCGCCGAGAAGGCTCCTCACCAGACTCAACCGAAAGACATTCAAAAGCTGAACCACAAAAGAAATTACGACTGTTCAGAACGAGAAATGAAACTAAAAAACTAAACCCATTGAAGCTAGAAACGCAACCGGCCTATAAAAGTACATATACAGACTTCAAGTCCCTGGATTTCAACGACGCGTCTTTCGAAAGACGCTATAGATCCCCGTGCAAAGACAAAGACCATTTGAAATACCCAGACAACGTCGATATGCTACAAAGCACAACTTCTTTGAAGAGAGAAGAAAGACTGTTGCAAGGAAGACAAGATTATCGAAATAAAACAGATCGAATTAGTGGATGCAGAGCTAAAACAACAAAAACAAAAGAAACCGATGAAGCTTGGAAGACACCGCTCCTTAACAGGAATTTCAGGCACTCTGAAAGATTCACCAAAGACCTCGAAATACCACCGCTTCGAAGAGAAAAAACATTCGATAACACACTCAAAATCAGTGAAAATGAATCTCCAAAAACTACTCACGAGAGTAGGATGAAATCAATCGGAGAACAAATAAAAACAATAGAGCCTTTGAGAAAATCTCTTCCTTCATTACTGAGCAAAAGTAATGACGAAAAAGATGAATTTCAAACTGAACTCAAAAAGGCGACGAATAGAATAAGGAACGAATTAGTTAGTAAAAATAATGTAAGTACCAAAACTAGTCAGAATGATAGAACGAAAACCCCAACGAAACCACAAGTCAAAGAGTCTAGTCTTAGCACAAAAGATTCGAAACCATTGAATAATGTTAGACGACCACTAGGTCGGATTAATGAGATTAAAACTAAAGCAGCTCACGATAAAGTGGAAGCGAAGAAATTTAAGAGCGATGTAAAAGAAAACGTTAAATTACCAGATAGAGGACAAGCTTCAGGGAAAGAGTCCACTCCTGAACATTCGCCTATCAGAAGGAAAGGACTTCAGACGAAAGATAAGTAAGTTCAGTCCATAATAACAATTAAATCTTTAGCTATCTTTTATGTAAAAGCTTTTGGTAAGTCAATATTGTAAAGAGTTAGAAGAAAGAAAGAAAGATATATATTTCTATATTTGCAGACAAAAAGCACCATCGAAACAATTTTACTTCGGAATGTTAGAGACGCCACTAACCGAAACACAAGACAATCTAAAAGACTTCCCTGGTCTAGGAACTCCTATAATTGAGGAGCTTAGCAATTTCCATTTAATTGAAAAGAAGCTACTGGGATACCACGAAGAAGATGAATTGGAGAAGTTCAATAAAAAGTTCAGGAAAAGCTGTAAGAAAAATCGTGAGTATAATAAGCTTTTCACTTTGTATTAAGTTAACGTATTACGAGTATAAATATAAAATCTATACGGGAGTTAAGTTCGGTGGTGGTTGTTGGAATGTTAAATGAAACTCTTTGTTTGAAGCTGGACGTCAACGGGTTTTAATCGTTTAAAACATGAGCTTATAACTAACATAAAATTAGGGGTAGTTGGGTTGCAATGATGCTAAATTATTTTTTTTTAACTAATACTAATATTCGATTATCATCATCATCATCATCATTGAGTCATCGTAACTAACGCATACAAAATAATGAAATATGTAAATAAATTTAATTTTAATCAACCAAGATTGCTAAAGAAAAGCTACATATATATAGGTCTACCAGGATCTGATGGCAAAAAGGGAAAAAAGAAATTGACGCTAGCAATACAAAGCAAATTGGAATAAAACGATTTGATACTTTTTTTTCCTTATAGCGGCTGATTCTGTGTGTGATACATGCAAAATATATAAAAATTTATCCAATGATAATTTTTGAAAATGTGGCGAATGTGGGGTTTGAAATTTAGATGAAAACTCCAATTACTCTGTTCATGAGTTTATTAATTAATTAAGAACTTGAAAATGGTTCCAAATACTGCACATCCATAAAAAAAAGTCTTTAACGCAGTATTTATAATAAACCTTTCCTCCTGCATCTCAATTAACCGATCTTGTTCTATGAACTGATTTTCAATTATTATTACATGTTCACAAGATTTTCGCTATTCATCGATCCCTATTTGAAAGAAAGAAACAGTGTAAAACTCATTTATCTTGTTTCTGATCAATTCTAAATCAAAACTATCCAAGTTTATTTGTAGTATAAGAAACCCCTGAAATAAACCAAAGTTTAGTATAAGTACATAATATAATACACACGAAAAATCCCATAAACCAAAGTATCAAGACGTGTCATTCCTCCTAACCAGTCAACGCTTGCACATGGCTCAATATCGATGATTGTGTATGTTCTGCATCTTGTTGATCAAGTATTCTTTGATCAACATTGAAAACAATATGTCTTGCTTGCGATCGAAGAGGTTTCTTCGACATTTTCATCACTTTTTAAAGGAAATTTGAAGCCAAACCAAAAACAATTCCTCGAAATTTCAGTTGACAGATGAAATTTTTCTTTTATTGCCATATGAAAATCGCTAATTTAAAAAAAAAAAATTGCCATCAGATTCTGGTAGACCTATAATTCTGTACAATCCATTCTTGTGACCTATGTATGTAGTAGTGTATAAACTATCCTATATTTCACAAAAAATCAAATTACTTCTGCGCTCTAAATTCTATAAGCCGATATAATTTATCTGGTTTAGTATCGTCGGAATCGGCGCTTTCATCGGATGAAGGATCTGATGGGTCTATGGGAATCGCAGTTAGGTTGCGGCCTACTTTACCCAGGAGGGTATTGAGTCCACCTCGCTTCTCACCAACCTCTGCGTGGAGACAACTTGCTACGTTGGATGCTCATCTTGCTGGTAAATTAGATTCCGATTTATCGTCGTGACTTATTATATTGTAGAATACAATTAGATTGTCTGCAAAGTGAATGTTTCGGATTGGGTGGCTCTTTACTTGCAAGATTATCATCAAAATAGATTTATCTATATTCTTTAAAGAATAATCTCAAATTTCTTAATAACTTTTATCATATTACGAAAACAATACTATTAGTTAATCGCTTGCCCCGGTGAACAAAGTCGTGTAAGCAAAATTATATTTTTTTCAGAAAAAATAAAAGAAGGTATTTAAAGAAAAAACTTTTTAACCGGATTAAAGTTATGTATTATTATAAATTTACAATTATTTAAATAATTGTAAATTTATTACGAGGGCACATTTTGACAAAAGTCTAGGACGCAATAATTTATTACCACTCTTTTCGCTGAAATATTATAACCTTGGTGAAACAGAGATATATTATTACCACTCTTTATTTATTTTTAAACTGTCGCATCTTATGATTATTTGGTAGAAAAAGAATCAAAATTAAAGCTATTTTTATGGTTGTTGCGATCTATTTCAGGAAAATAAAATTAGGTAAACGAGTATTACTTACATTGTGTAAAAAATAATTTCCGTAGAATAAAGATATCCTCATGTTTTATATTAAAATGTTTTGCGTAAATACTGATAAAAATTACAGTTTTAATATATAAACCAAGGAAGTCAAAAATGAGAAACCATTAAAACAGCCGTAATAGTGCTTTACGACTTTTTTCCCCGGAGCAAGGGAAATATATTTACATTTCACACTATCAAATCTTTACCACACAAATATGAGTTAATGAAGAACTTATAAAAGTGTCACTTTGTCGTAAATTGCAAGATCTTTTTAATATCATATTGTTACAGAAATTAAACCGCTAGCAGTTGAGACAAAGATGTCTTCGGATATATCTGGTGAATCTTCTCCACGATCTGATCAGTCCGGGGATAAGTCCGGAGATTCAGGGATATCTGGGGACCACGTGCATAGTGATCACAGGATCGAGTCACCTTTAAGACATAACGTAAGAATAACTAAATAAAGCACAAGAAAAATGAAATTAAATAATTGTTTTAATTTTTCTTGCGCTCCCATAGGATATAGTAATGTAAAAAAAATAATAAACAATAAACTTTCCGGTTATATAGTATATTTATTAGTATAGATACAAATGACCAAACGAAAAATAATTATGATTATTTCATTTTATTTAAGACAAAATTTAAACCGGAAATTTTGAATAAATTAATAAAGTTAATAATAAAAGAAAATTGAGACTTAAAAAAACTAATTAAAATATCAAGCATTAGAATTAGTGGTGAAATAATCAATAACAAACATATGAGCGTTGTTGGCATAGGGGCTGCAGCGTGAGAATGACATCCCTGAAGTCGCGGATTCAATCCACGATATACGGGATACTACGGGATACTAATATGCTAGGCTATTTGCATTATTATTACATTTTCACTTTGACACATAGTATTTCTTCAATTGTTTTATATGCTAAAGTGTCAAGTGTAATACATGATGGATTTTCTCCAGGCTCAACCAGAAACCGCAATACCGGAAACTTGGACGCCGCAACAGGACTTAGGGGACAGTAGCTCTGAGGGCGCTGGTGGAGCTCTGCATCATGCACCTGTGGCCACCTTCTCTCCAGGACAGCCATTCAGCCTCTCACTGCCAAGAGAGAATGAAAAAGTGAGATTCGGCAGATTTATTGCACGGGACGTTAGAGTAAAAATTAACATATTTTATTAGTTTAACTGTCGTACTTGGAGTCAAATATTCGTAAAATTGGAGTTCGGCGAAAGTTAAACACCTCTATATATATAAAATTCTCGTGTCGCAATGTTCGTTCCCGTACTCCTCCGAAACGACTCGACCGATTATTATAAATTTTATTTTGAATATTCAGTAAGTCTGAGAATCGGCTACTATTTTTCAAACCCCTAAGTGATAAGGGGTGTCTATCCCAAAATTTTAATTTTTATTTTTTTAAACAATTTTTTTTGTTTTTAATTTTTTATGATACAGAAAACAAAAATACATACAACCATTAATTTTCATCTACCCCCTACGATCAACCTCTATTTTATTACTATAGTAGATAGTTATTGTTGTTAAACTAAAAAAAAAATCCTAGAAATAGTATGGCAAAATGACGTTTGCCGGGACGTTGCACTATTTTTTTTAATTTTAAAGTATTTTAGACACATAGAACATTGTTCGGTGTGTTTTTACTATTAAAAGACCTATAGTCTTCTTTATTATTAATACAGTTATCAGACTCAGAAGTCTAAAATGTTATGTAAATTTTATATTTTATTTTCTACCATTTTCGGCGTTTTCTGAACAATGTTAAAGATTCTAAGGGCATAATTCAGAGTCGAGAGTTCTGAGTCCGGAACTGCAAAAGCACATTTCTGACTGACGAGAGACACATTTGGCCAAAACGTTGTAGATGGCAGTCTTTGAATATATATACTAATAGTTAATAGCTAGTTATACCATTGCTAGATTTAATTTCACTATAGTTCCGCTCGCAAACAAAATTTAATGTAACTGCCTTAAACCAGTTATGAGTACCGTTCTATGTAAACCTACAATTAATGGATGACTCTGAGTACGGCTGTATGTTGTAAACTAACAATTAACCTAACCTCCCGTGCTTAACTGAGGAGGGATAACGATATTTTGTGACTAACTATTGCTAATTGCTTTCACTAACGCTTATGCATGAAATTAAATTTACTAACCTGTATGTATATTCTATTCATGTTAAGTTCTCGTTTAGTCTATAATGTATTTTCGTTTGAATTTGTATTTGCTCTTACACTTATTTTAACCTATATTCACACACTCACTGAAATTATACATCACTTGCACTCAATTTATACGTTTTAAGTGTACTCATAGAAAGAATGTAACTGTTAACAACAATCTCAGTCTGTTTTCGTGCCGTGTGTATGTGTATTGTGTTGGTCTCATTTGTGTGGCGTTGTCCCCGGGATTGTGGAATCCTCGTAGGGTTGTGCTGTACCGCGTGCCTTTTTGTCTTACCATAGTTGCGGACTCAATAAATAAAATTCGATAAAACTAATGCAATTATAAATGATATCGATATACTTGATGTTGCACAATCTTCTCTTTGTGACGTAGAGGACTGCCAGAGACTTATGAACTGCCCGAATAAGTGTCTAAAAATTATCCATCAAAACATTCGTAGTATAAATCGTAACTTTTCTGATTTTCAAACCTTATTGTTTAGATCCAGGACTGATTGGGACTTAATAATCTTAACGGAATGTTGGCTGCATAATAATCGTAACTTACCATCTCTTGAGGGATACAACTCTGCTCTAACCGAGAAAAACTTCACACAGAATGAAGGAGTTGTAGTATTTTACAAAAAACATTTGAAATTAGTTATATCCGAGCCTGACCTTTGTGATGCCAACTGTTTACTGATTAACCTTGAGGATAATGTAACACTAATTGCAGTATATAGACCACCTGGTTACAAAGATGTTCAACGGTTTTTGGTATCTCTTGACAAACTTCTTTCTGAGATTAGTAGTCCACATAAAGTTCTGATAGGTGATATCAATATTGATATATTGGATAACAATAAGGATGTTAATTCTTCAACGTATTTGAATATGTTGGCTTCTCACGGTTTATTGCCAGCCCACATATTTCCAACTCATGGCAGGACTTGTCTTGACCATGTAATACTAAAATGTTCTTATCGCGTCTTTTGTTATGTTGCTGAAACCTCAGTCACGGATCACGACACTTTAATTCTGAAACTTGAACGTAGCACTATGACTGACAAATACTCATCTCTGAAAAAGATTGATTACCCGTCTTTGGACGATGCTATGAAGAACTTAAATCTAAGCCTTGTATATAAAATGACTGATCCCAATGAGGCAACAGCATTTCTTCTGACTGCGCTTGACACTGTAATTAAAGCAAATACGAAAACTTTAACCATCCCAAATCGTAAAAGGATCAAGAGGCCTTGGATGACTGCAGGTCTACTAAGATGTGTAAAGCATCGTGACAAACTACATCAAAAATCAAGAAAAAATCCTAGTAACGAAATATTAACGTTAACTTACAAGAGGTATAGAAATTTTTGCAACTCACTTTTAAAAAATATTAAAAATACTTATGAGAGCAACCGCCTACTTAAAGCTGCTAAGACTAATACAAAAGTTCTCTGGGACACTATCAAACAACTAACCTACTCTAACAATACAACTAGCACTGCACTTGAATTGGTCTCTCCACTGGACCCGATGGTCTCAGTCAACAACATTAATAAATATTTCGTTTCTATCGGGAAAGATATTGCCGAAAAATCATATTCTAATAGCTCTTATAAAAAACCATCAATCAATCCTACACTGTCCTCATTCGTCATGCTACCTACTGATGAAGTTGAAGTTCAATCTCTTATCTTGCAACTGAAGAAGGACGGTGCTGCGGGCAGAGATAATATTTCTGGAGCCTTTCTCAAACGTTATCATGAAATCTTAGTCCCTCCACTTACATATATATTTAATTTGATTCTTTCTACAGGGATCTTTCCGGACCTATTCAAGCTAGCTGAAGTAATTCCGGTTTTTAAAGGTGGTAATAGAGATTGTGTCGGTAACTACCGACCTATTTCTAAACTATCTACCCTATCCAAAATCATCGAGAAATTGATAAACAAACGCCTCATCGATTATTTAGAAAGTAATAACCTACTCTCCAGCTCACAGTTTGGATTCAGACCGGGTTCATCAACAAGCGACGCAGTTCATCAATTAACTGATCATATTGTTACAAAACTAAATAAGAAAAATAAAATTTTAGCTGTATTTTTGGACATTGCAAAAGCTTTTGACGCGGTCGCTGGTCCTATTCTGCTGGATAAATTGGAGGCTTTGGGTATACGTGGTTTGCAGCTTAAACTATTTGAAAGCTACTTGAGTGATAGACAGCAAAGAGTAAGGGTGGGCAACATTGTTAGTGACGATTTGCCGATACGCTATGGTGTGCCACAGGGTAGTGTTTTAGGTCCGACACTGTTTCTGGCATTTATCAATGATCTTTGTGACCTCCAGTTACAAAATGGTAAAATAATAACATTTGCAGATGATACTGCACTTGTGTTTCATGGTGATAGCTGGAAAGATACTGTCGACATTGCTCAAAGAGGATTCGACGTTGTTAACAAATGGCTCAGAATGAATGCCCTAACTATCAATGTCAATAAAACTAAATGTATACCGTTCTATATAAAAACTCCTGGTTCTAGTACTAACCTTGGTTTAACTGCTCATGTATGTTCTGATACTGATTCTTGTGACTGTCAAAAGATCTTTGTTGCCAACAATACTAAGTATCTAGGTGTCGTTGTTGATAGCACGCTAAATTTTAACTACCACATTGACCTGCTACTATCGCGAACTCGGAAACTTATCTTCACCTTTAAGAATCTCCGTAATATTGCTGAAAAATCGATAAATAAAGTGGTTTATCAATCCCTCTGCCAATCCGTTTTAAGCTATTGTGTTACTGTCTGGGGAGGGGCTTGTAAAACTAATCTTATAAAACTGGAGAGGGCTCAGCGTGCGTTATTGAAAGTAAGTTATTCTAAACCATTTTTTTACCCTACCAAAGATCTATATCTTTTATCTGACGTGTTGAGTGTTCGTCAACTATTTATACTGAACACTGTGCTCAAACAACACTCCATAGCTCGCTATGATCCTTCTTTGAATGACAACAAACGATGCAAATATAAAGTCTGCACCTCAGATACCCGTTGGTCCACAGCTTTCTCAAGAAGGTTTTTTGGTTTTATGGGCTGTCACCTATATAACAAGATAAACAGGTTGATCAACATATATCCGCTTACTAAATATGAGTGTAAAAAAGCTACAGTCAAATGGCTTAAAAATCTAGACTACGAGGGGACTGAGAAGTTGTTAGTAGTCCTCAGCTAATACCTAACACTAACACGTTATGTATACGAGTACATAGGTACACTATCACCCATGCTCATATATGCTTCACTAAGACATATATACACTAAGTCATAAATTCACTAACACATACATACATTAACACTTACATACACTAAACCATACATGCACCATCACATACACCCACTTAAATGTGAGTATATTTGTAATATTTGTAATAGTTTCTCGATCAAATTGATGTACCTACTTAAATTCCATTCGGTCCGGATGCGGAGGGACTGGCAATCTGTAATACAGGTATCCTAGTACAGTCGCCAGTCTCTCACACAGATTTTGCCTGTTAATGCTGAAATTTGTATTTTGTGTCTGTATTTTTTTTTTGTGTGAGAGAAAACAAATAAATATTTTATTATTATATTATTATTTATTATTTATTATTATTATTTGTTATTTATGTCTAAATACACTTAGACTAGGGTAATGGTAGAAGACAAATATAATAATAATTATTATATTATTGAAGTAATTTGTTAATTACATTAAATATTGTCAGCACAAATCTAAGACTTCCCAATAGCAGTAACCAAAAATATCACTGAAATACTGGAAGAAAAATTTCAGAGAATTTAGAAAACAAATTTAAACATCCAGAAGATAACGAAAATTCTGTGGTATTTGGAATAAAAGAAGAACAAATCCATTCTACAGTAGAAACAACTTATTTACCCTGCGTAAAATCACAATAAAGTGATAGTGAGAAAGTATCCAAATTGACAACGATTTCAGAATTGGAAAAGAACCACCAAAACCTTTTCCTGTCTAATTTGCTACAAGCTGGAAAAGAAATGAGATACTTTAGAATAAACATAACTCTCTCCTCCTCTTCTTTTATATCGTCGACGATGATAATATTTAATAAACGAACATTTATTGATGGTAACAATCTTTTATCCACAGTTTTTATCCTTACTAAATCACTACACACGATATTTGCAGGACTTTGGTAGATTTTAGTGCACCTTGGCTGCTTTTACAACTGCATGCATTAACATCTAGTTTGTCTATCTGTCTTACATGTGATATTTGCGCACAGTCAGCGTTCAAACGCAAGACCTCGGTTGCTAAAACATAGGGCTTATTAGCCCATGTATTAATGCAGAGCTAAACTTTCATGATCTTGGACTTAAATATGGAATGCCCACTTTAATAACTTCTATTAAAAATGCAACTCCTGCGAGCTTTATACTTCCAGAACTTTCTATCGCTCCTATCTCCTTTTTTATCTACAGTCTAGCATTTTTTCATAGAGTCACTTTATCACTATCCCTCATCAGACTAAAAGAACTACCAATCCCACGTAGTTAAAAAGCGTGTCGTGTTTCTACGAATGTTTCCAGGGAAAGCCGCTACAGCAGGGATTCAACAGTCTTCAGAAATTTAGGAAATCTGTGTCAGGTGCGCTTGGGGCAGCTCTGGGCTCCAGAAAGTTCGATCTGGAACATGAAGCAATGTTGACGGAACCAGAGCAAAATTGGTTTTTGAGCAAATCAGCACCGAATTCGTTGAGTAACCCAATGCTTCTGCAGCCGTTGAGGGTGAAAAGTGAAGAGATTAAAGAAGAATCGATGATTAAGGATAAGGTAAGGATATTTTCTTGCGATTATAATTTATGTTATGACGGTATAGTTCCAGGCGTTGAAGAGCGAGAAGAATTTTAACTATTATTTTTCTATATAACAAAAACTATACGAACGTTTAAATATTTTTTATTCTGGATTATTACTAAGCATTTGACAGCGTTTAGATGGGCTGTCAAAATATATACAGCAAATTATTGAGAAAGCTACTAGTTTACAACTTCGACCAACCATTATTATTATTATATCATTAAAATTTTGTTTAGTGGACTTTAATTTGACTTTAAAATCCTGATATGTTACACGACTAATAGTTATATAAAAAACAAAATACCAGCCATAATATCTTTACTTTACTTTTAGTTTACTTTACGTAAAATATTTTATTGTAGGATGACAAGAGTCCATGGCAAGGGAGTTCATATCTTCCGTGGGCTGGTCACGTGATGTATCTTCCTCCGGCACCTGATCAGCCAATGTCAATGATTCCTACTGACAGACCAGTGAGGTAAGTGCACAAGCTTTCAAAAGCTTCTCAATGAATTATCTTAAAAATACTCTAGGGCGCTGGTGGCAGACAAACTTTTTCGCCTATCAAAGAACAAGTATTTGATTTTTGTTGTTATGGCGCTGTAGATTGGAATATCCGCACTTCACTTACTTAGTAATTATCTTCTGAAATGTGATCGCAGCAATTACTTATAGTGACTTAATGTCTTTGGGATCTTGTATAAGAAATAAACAAAGGACAATGAAGAAAAAAGAAACATATCTTTGTACACACTGTAAAATTTGGTATTTTTTTACTTTAAACTTTACAGGAGCAAATCGAGTGGATGCCTCGAAACTGCAGCGAGAGCTGCGCGTGCAGCTTTAGCTGGGGAAATGAGAGAGAGGGAGCGCTCCGCCTCACCAGGGGTCGCTAGAGCTGTTCCCGCTAGAGTCGAACCTGTTACAGTAAGTACAATTATATTTACAAAAGATCCTTGACTGTTAGGTCACTGATCTATTTATGGTTCAATTTATATATATACACAAATTGTCACCGAAGAAAATTATGCGAAGTTACTAGATAACTTACTAGATAGTTTATTCGCAGTCATTATTTTAGGATGACAATATAAGGAAATATGTCTTGTATATTAAAAAGCACGACATAAAGTAGGTTTGACAGTACTGTTTAACTATTTAACTGTCCAACTCTTTGGAAAAGCACAGGAACTCTAAACGGGTTCGTGAACCTAAAAAAAAAATAATAATAAAAATTATTACTCGAATGTTGTTTTTAAATGATGTCCAATGCCGTAGCATCTTCCGTGGGCAACTATTATGTTAATTTTGTGTCACGGTGCGCGCGCTTCGTAAAATTTCACTCTCATCAATTTTTCATAACGCGCCTAAAGAAGTATAACTTCAAAATATTTTTCTTTTTGATTATTTTGTATGTGTTAGTAATAAATGTTATTTCTATGTCTTAATAAAAAATAGACCAAAAGTAGTTCCTTCCAGAAACCCCAGATAGAGACGGAGAGAGTACATATTTCGAATCACAAATAGAGCCTTTAATTAAAACATGTAACAAATGAGCCCTTCCAATGTTTAACGGTGTTCTTAATTTGTGCTGTTCGAGGTTCCCACGCGTTTTCAATTAGCAATAGGCAAACATACTTCCTTACTTTTTGTCGTGCGATATTGAGATGACATACAAGGGCAGACCTATATATCATCATTATCAATGGTTTATAAAAGGTTGCTTAAAAATAGGTATTTGTTTAAACAAAAGAAAATTTGCCGCATCAATTGACGATAAACTTAAAAAACTAAGTACTTCCCGTATTCTCATGAGGATTCCACAATAGTATTTGGAATTTTATTTGTCAAGTAAGCCGTGCTGATGTGCAGTGTTGGCCTAGTGGCTTCAGCGTGTGACTCTCATCCCTGAGGTCGTAGGTTCGTTCCGCGGCTGTGCACCAATGGACTTTATTCTTATGTGCGCATTTAACATTCGCTCGAACGGTGAAGGAAAACATCGAGAGGAAACCGACATCTCTTAGACCCAAAAAGTTGACGATGTGTGTCAGGCACTGGAGGCAAATAGGTGCCTATTAGATTGAAAAATAATCATGAAGCAGATTCAGAAATCTGAGGCCTAGACCTAAAGAGACTGTAGCGCCACTGATTTATTTAAGTAGTGCGGAGCCGTGTCGCAATTTTTAATTTAAAAACAAACTCATGATTACGATTATTGAATACGTTTTAATCTGTCCGTAATTTAAAATATATAGTTCCATAACTTGAATCAGGTGAATATTCAATATACTGAAAGGTATTAAACTAACAATTAAAGAAAATACTCTTAGGTCACGTTAGTTTTTCGTTTACTTTTTGCTGTCTGACTATTGACCTTATATTCAAATAACCTCCACCATCTATTACTTATATCATTTTTTTATGTATTTCCGTTTACATTTTCTAATGTTTCCTTCTCCTATTGAGTTTATAGTATTGTTCTCGCATGTATAGACGACGTTCAGTTTCGCGGTCATTTAGAAGGAAAGACTAGGTTAAGAAGCTTGGTGTGCTCAGCAAGGTGAAACTGAAGTATTTTCGAACTGATTCGACTAAGGGTCTTTCAAGAAAAGAGCGTACCAATTCTTAAAAGGCCGGCAACGCGCGAGCCCTCTAGCATTGAGAGTGTCCATGGGCGGCTGTATCAAATCAGGTGAGCCTCCTGCCCGTTTGCTAAAATATGGCCTATAAAAAAAAAACAAAGTTGTCGCCTTTAAACAATAGTAATGGCAGATGTTGGCCACAGGTCAAAGCTCAGTGGCGTAACAATAAGATGGCAGGGCTGGCAAAATGCCACGGGTGCCTGACCAAGAGATATTATGTTCTATGGATGAATGTGAAGTCTCCAATACGCATTGGGCTAGCGTGGGGACAACAGACCATTCCCTCTCGCCTAAGAGAGGAGGCCTATGGCCATTAGTGGGACATATACAACGTGTAATTGAGTACGCTGAAAATCTCGAAGTTTATTAAAATTAAACTGAGTACAATGTGACGATTTTTACTGATATCTGGGGCTCAAAAGAATTTGCCACGGGCCCCAGATGGTATAGTTACGCCACTGTTTAAGATATCTACAGTTTATTTGCTATATTCTTAAATATCCAAATTATCAAATTTCGTATACCAAAATACATAGAAATCTTGAAGACATCATTAGAATTCCAGCAATGAACTGACTAACAAGTGAACAAGCACGCTCTCCACACAAACAGCAAATTCGTGGCTGTTCACGAGATGCATTCTTGAACGTTCCCTTTGTAATTAATTACCTACTACTTTTATGACAGTCATAAAACATCTTTAAGGTATGAAACTAGAAAATAACATTCCCATTACAGCAGAGGGAGGTGTAACGATGTGAGTAAAAATGAAATTCTATTAAAAATTTGGTCGTACTTATTTTAACACCGACATTAACATCGTTTACTTAAACAAATCAAAAACTATAGTTTTGTATTAAATAATTGTTTTACATGAACAACATCACTAGTGAATGGTTAAAGGGGATTTTACAATAAAAAAAAATTTATATGAAAAATAAAAGAACTTTTAATTGCGTACAATGGTTACACAGCAAGAATATCGAAATTAAAGTTTCGATCGAGTTAAATTTTCAAATATATTTCAACAAATACAAGATCTTTAGGTTTGGTAAAATAATGCAAGTCCGTAAATAAAATAAGTGTATGAACTCCGGAAATCAAATAAATATACCCTATATTATATAGGGATAATGTAGCATTCTTATGGTTTCCTTGGATTGAATGCCTTGGTAAACCCCGAAGGCTCATCTTAAGGGCCCGCTCCATAGCAGAGGGCTAGACTAATGTGCCTGTTACACAATATCGATTTATAAGCATTCGGGCAAGCGAGTCTTACGTAGTAAGTCTTGACTTTTGCCCGAATAGTTAGCCCGAACTTGCCCTATTTCAAATGTAATGCGTATTATATATTGATAATTTAATAAGTTTTCATCCGCGGGAATCGAACGTACGACCTCGGCGTTGAGTATCAAACACATTACTAAGACTATATACTTAGCATTCAAGCCGTTATACCATTATGAGGAATACTTTGTGATCGGCCCCTGAGCTGATCTGAATGTTTATCACAATTTACTGTTTGAAAATATTACGTAGAATATAAAGTGTTACGCATCTTGTTCATACTGTCACAACTGTCATTTACTGACAGTTCTCAAATCAAGGGCGTAGAACGGAAGAGAAGGCCTGGCAATAAACTCTCCGCCACACTAAATAAAAATAATTATTAATTGTATAGATTTTTGGCGTTGAATATTTTGTTGATACAGGAAGACGAGAAGAAAACTAAAGATTTGTTTGCTTTGCTTTTTTATTTGTTTAATACCTTTTGCATAATAAATGTTATGCCTTTAATTTGTGACTGTTCAATTAATCATGCGTCCCTTGATCTTGTAAACTGCAAAATTATAATTTAAAATTCAATAGAAATAAAAGCCAAAAAAAATTCATCTTTAAATTATAACAAGACAGAATTCTCCCGTATAATAAAGCCCGTTTATATCCAATCGTTACAATTGTTAACAAAATGAGTTCAAATTTGTTAACTTTTTTAGCTTTCTACCCATTATTCCATTTGTCCCTCCTAGATTAGCCCTAGATTTGAGAACTGGCAATAAATGTAAAAGTAAAAGCATTTACCATAGTAAATATATATATATATATATATATATAATAATTTGATAAAACTTTGTACTGTTAATACTACAAAATGTTATACAAATATTTGTCATCTGTATTTTCTCTAACTCCGGTTACCTCTGTTAGGTCATACGAAACATAAACACTACAATGACGCTATTATTAATGAACGTAGTAAATAATGGTGGGAAGACACATCGCTTGCCCGCAAGAATACTGTATTAACTCTGAAAACGTACTTTTTCAGGAGAAGCGATTAAAGCTTGTATCTCCAAATATTGTGGTATTTTCTTAAGATAAACAATCGGTTTCTTTATTGTTATTATGTATTAGTCTATACTCTATAATTATCTCTGAAGATATTGTTATTTTTAACATGATTTCTTAAATTATTTATACCTTTTCTAAGGAGAGTATCACTTGTGACTGTATTCTTTTGAATATTACTTTTATTTAAGATGTTTAGGGTAAAATGAAAACAGTATTTATATAATTTTGAATGCAATTAAAGTAAAGAAAAAAACATAAACAATAAATGAATTCTCATCAATTTATTAGAAAAAGATCTAAACATCAAACATACTTATAAAAATCGGATGATTAACAATCAAAAGCTAAGTAACAAAACATTTGGCTTAAACTTAGGGCAAAATAATAAATTCTAGTCTTGTACCAAAAAAAATAATTATCAAAAATCAAGAAGTAAGCAGTTTACATTGAACACAAAACAATCAACTAGTCAGCCTAATTTTTTTTTTTTAATAAAATAAAATTTCTCAATGTTTAAAACTTAATATTAATTAACTTAATAGCAACTTTACGCTTTGACCAGGTAACCTGGTTAATAAAATAAAACTGAAAAAATGTTTGAAGTAGGTACAACTACTGTTGAAAAAAACATAATTCGTAATTTAGAAAGTTAAAAATCTCACTGAAATCTAAAACCAAATATGAAATAAGTACTATGAAGAATTGAAATAATATTTAAAATTCACTTATAAGTTTTGATAAAAATCTTCATAGTATTTAGGAATTATGTTTTTTTCAACTAATTTCATCAGCCCCTGTTTCTTTTTACTTGAAATTTTAATCCTCTCTGAATAGGCTGCAGGTAAATTAAGTGTCATCAAGTTATGTTGAGTGCTTCGAGTGGACCCTGATACTTTTATTTGCTTATAGGCGGTATCAGAGTAAGAAGTTTTATAAAAAAAAATCCAGGATCTGATTTAGACACATAAATTACCCTAATATCATTCATTTTTACGGTTTCATTTTGAGTATTTTTGGAAAAGTTTTTTCCAATCTTTGGTGATACTTCTTTAAAATCGTAAAAGCTATCGTAAGTCAATTCATTAACTGCAAATGGCTTTCCGTTAGATTTGGCAGTTCTAATTAAAGTAAAATACTGAGCAGGTGAATATATCGCACTTGAACGAAGGGACTTTTTAATTTTTCTTTCAACCAGAGAATGGCAATTGTCACCCTCATTTTGGGTATGCCCCTTAATTAGGAATTTGTGGGTAATGGAACTAATATTTCGAAATTTACATATTGCTAAGATGTACATTGAAATCATATAACGGTTTTTCTGCTGCCCGCAGCAATTGTCACTGTAGAATATTACATCAATGGATCGCTCAGCCTTAGTGTCTATTTGGTTAAGATAATTCCACACGCAACTTGCAATCTCATTCACACCACGATTGCCATGCCCTTCATGCCATACATTACAATAAACATCTCTTGTCTTCAAATCAGTTATTGTAAAATTTAAGACATTTAATTTGGAGATGTAATAAAAGTTACTTACATCCCCTCTTGGACAAGGCATTGTTGCTTGTAAGTCATAGACAGCAACTACCACACTACTGCCTTTCAATTTGTCTTGCTCCTTCTCGGCTCTCGATAGATCTTTTTCTATTAAATGTGTATCATACTCAACTCGAAGTCGTTGTTTTTCATCACCGGTAGCATTCATGAATGCCTCACAAGTGTCACATCTGTCTTTTTTAGGTGAATAAAAGGCTATATTAAACTCATTATTGAATATATGGCTATACATAACATAATTACCATAAGGCTTATGTTCAGTCTGACATAACTTAACGTAATCTTTGTGTAGATCAGTCAATGTTTTACTGCCATCAATATAAAGCTTATTAGTATTACTGCGACAGTAATGACTATCCATAGTCGGAATAGATTGTATGTGCTCTCTTATTTCGAATTTAATAATATCCGGTATTTTTGCATGATTTGCATGCTTCCCTCTGCCATCTACAGCTACAACATTATTCAAAGAGGGTATTCGCTTTTCAAACGCGGTCCTTATCACGCGGTCATTTAAGGCAAGTGTGGATTTAAAAAATGTTTTACAAACACGTACTTTACTATTTTGAACAGAAAAATAAAATGCATTGTTGTTTTGCCTAGGATTTGCCGCATTCGTGTATTTATATTTCGGATTAATCATAGTAGTGCTGTTAATGATGTATTGTCTCTGCATCGTGATGTTGCCCAAATTGTAATATTCATCAAATATATTTTTTCTTTCTTCTTCTGATACATTAGCAGAACATTTTAGGCGACACTTCTCACCACATGGTGGCCCTACTTTTCTGGCTGGAATGACTTTCTTTAGTTTTTTTGATGTGTAGCTGTGACCTGTGTTTCTTAAACGTTTCGCGACTTCTGACTTCCAGCTGCTAACATTTCGTTGTCGTTTTCGTGTGAGTTTTTTGTTAGAATCTAAGTTTGCAAGCTGAGAGTTTGCAAGTGGAATGTTTTCGTTGCCAGAGAAGTGTAATGTAGGTGGAATGATTTCGCTGTTAGAGGAGTGTAATGCGGGTGGAATATTTTCGCTGTGGGAGGAATGTGAACGTGCACTTGAAGCTGACGATGATGAACTACTGGAGCTGGAAGATGAATCCGTTGATGATCTTGACGCTGGTCTATGTCTATAGTTCGGATCTTTAACGCTGTCATCTGAATCGAAATCGGACTCATAACTTTTATCGGCTTTACTTAGATCTTCAGTGTTAGATATTATGTCATTAATATCAGTATTATTAGCATCATTTTCGAAACAATAACTAACATTGTCAATAGCACTGGCTGTCTCAATTCTATGATCTGATGCATTTATATCTTTATGAAACAAATTGGTTTGTACGTTAGCATTTGGAACTGATTCACATGCTATATCAACATTTTCTAAGCATTCAATGTAGCCAGGGCCTTGTTCATCCAAGCTAGTATAAAGATTTTCAGATGGGTTCAAATTATATTGACTGTTATTCGATGTCTCACCGTGTGTTGCTATACATTTCCGAATATACGCTAGTCTTTTCTGTGGTAACATTCTGAAATAAAGAATAAGAAACTGAAGATCAAAGACCAAGTTAGACATACTACTATCTAAATTAATTAGGTACAAACAGAACAACGTAGTTTTAAAGTTTGATACATTGACATCAACTTAAACTCAAATGAATACAGACACATTTTGAAATAATACTTGAATAAGATACAATTTATGGTGAATAAAGTAGTAAACAAAAAAACACACAAAACTTTTAATAGATCATAGGCATAACTCGAAATAATACTTTGTTCATTTTAACGCAAGGTATTTTATGCATTATGTTATTGTGTCGAATACGGGTTCATTTTCGTGTTAAAACTATATTCTAAATAGGAATTAAAAAATAAAATACTTACTTTATGAAAAATATTGCAATAAATCACAAAAATACACTTTTCTTCCTAAGGTTGAACCGAAATATATATTAATAGGAGATAATACTTTGTGCCCTAAAATAACACGCGTCTAATTAGTTCAAGTATAGGTGCAATACTGAACGTGACGTTCTTCCTTTTCTAGTGAATAGAAAAGAGCGAAAGGGATAAAGACGCAACTTCCGTAATTGGCTCATTCAAGGTGCAAACGATTTTTGACCTTATTCAAAAGGTAGAACGTACTTTTTTTAGTCGAGCTGTATTATTAAGTCAGTTAGTGCCAAATTTTGACATAATACTGTATTCCTTCGGGCAAGCGACATAGTCTGTCATTGCGCATCCGTCTGCGCATGTGTGATGACGTATTTGTGATCTGTTGTTTTCGTTTAGTTTATTAAGGTATGTTATTTATTTTTCTTATTTACATAATAATATTTGAATTACAAAAATGTCAGAGTTAAGCTGAACTGCTAGAGAAATATTGAAATAATCAAATAATAACACGATTTTTTTTAAATATTTTAATAAACGACAATTTATTTTTCAATTGTAGATTTTTAACCTAAATTTATCGTTTTCCTTATATGTAATTTTTATATTAAAAAAAATCGCTAAATATGTTACTAAGCGCAAAACTCGTAGACGGCTGGACAAAATCGATTTGTTTAAATTTATTCTTTGATCTCTAAGGAAAACCTAAAAATCTGTTTTTATACCGGAAAAGCGAACAGTCACTATGACGTAGCATAGAAAAATGTTCCATATGTTGGTATGAATAGGTTGGTTAATAAAAAAAACATATTAAGGCGAATCGAAGTTCCCGAGGGCAGAGAAGTTACATATAAAATATACACACTTTTTAGTAACATCTAATTTCAAAGTAAATATTTTGTTTATTACATAATCATTTAATAAATATATTTAACTAATCTATCAGAACACAATCAAAACCTGTTGTGCAGAAATATGATTATAAAATCACTAATAAATCGTAAGTTTTTATGCTCATTCGTTAGAAGACAAATTAGACAATATGTATTCTATATAAATCCTTGATTAGATAATTATTCCGTTATTAGATAAGTAACATTTTAAAAGATATATTTATTGTTTAATTATTTACTAGAATATGGATAAATACGACGAAAAACTGCCACCGTAGCTTAAATACGTGGTTATGAGTTGAAACACGAACATAATGAGTTCCTTTAACAAAACGGTTCGAATCGAAAGTTGGCTTAATTATGAAACATATGCAGAATCGTATTGAGGGACTTAAAACTTCATAAACTACCATAAAGTTGATTTGATGTTATACATTTTACAACTATATTAAAACATGTTTAAACATAAAACAAAATTTAATTATCGTTAAACAAATAAATCTTTTGAACATTGGCTGCGATCTTTTGCTTTTTATTTTCTTTCGGGACTGAAGGTGCATTATATGCAATAAAACCCGACGTTTTTAAGTTATTATTTATGGTTATTCAGAGTATAATGCGTCTTAATACTTTATTATTTTAATTTTAAATGAATGGTTACAAAACTATCTAGTTATAGAACTGTTACGAGAAAAGCGGATATGAAGCGGCTGTGCGGAACCGCGTTGAAGCGCTTATGTAAAAACTTTTATTTTCACATACGTCTGTAATCTGTGGTCAAATTTTATTAGCCGTGACGGAGTTTGCATAATGTTTTTGTGAAATAGGCCCTGCGGTGGCCTATGTCGTAAATTCGGAGGACACAAGAAAAACAGCGTAAATACCTTTTTGTATTATGTTTAGGAAAAATTTTGGCCTAGTGGCTTCTTCGACTCTCATTCCTGAGGTTGTTGATTCGATCCCCGGCTGTGCACCAATGGACTTTCTTTCTATGTGCGCATTTAACATCCGCTCGAACAGTGAAGGAAAACATCGTGAGGAAACCAACATGTCTTAGACCCAAAAAGTCGACGGCGTGTGTTAGGCACTGGAGGCTGATCACCTAATTGCCTATTAGATTGAAAAATGATTATGAAACAAATTCACATATCTGAAGCCCAGACCTAGACCAGGTTGTAGCGCCACTGATTTTTTTGTAGGAAAAAATCTGTGGTTAAAATTGTATGCATAAAAATACAGATGATGAACGTAAACCACAATAATGGTCACAAGTAAATGCTTTTCACGTTAATAGATCACGAATATGATCAAATCGTAAAAAAATCATAAAAATAATACGCGTCTTCGTGATTGTTTAATTATCCATATAAATTTGTTATATACTAGTCTCTTATAATTAAACATTTACTACTATATATTATGTTTTCTACTCTTACTGCCAACTGCGGAATATCTTCTGAATTTCCGAGTAAAAAAATTCTTTAGACAGAGACACGTTCAATACGACAAATTTGATTTGAAATAGATTTTCGTAAAATCAAGTATCAATTTTTTTTTACTTAAAAACATTATACATACATGATACAAATTTGAGGTCAGTATTGACAATTGCTAGAGAAGAAAGTTATAGAAAAAAAAAGAAGTTAAAGAAAGTTAAATAACATAAGTATTTTATCTTAAATAATTATTACTAATACTAAAAACTGGTAATACTAGTTAATAATAAATTAATAATGTTTAGTGCATTTATTAAAAAAGTCTGTACAAGTCTAATCTATTCACATAAACAAATTCTTGAGGTTTATAATCTTCCGTTCCAATTATGAATTCCCAATAGATAATAATTATAGCGTTGATGATAAAATAATTGTCAATATACGCGACCTTGCATTGTGATCTCATCACACCTATAACTTATACAGCCAGTAAAGAAGTTCCATGGTTTTTATGTATTTACATAATATATATTGTTTTAAATGTCAATTTTTATCTTCTACTCCAAATTTAAGATGAAACTGCCCATTAAAATCTCACCGTATTTCAATAGAATAGTCAATCAGTTTAATCTCGAATAACAATAAAAAATATTTTTTCATTACCCACCAGCAAGAACGAAAGCGTCTTATAAAGGGGTCCTAGACTTTAGTCTATCCATCAGTAAATTTTTAGACAGAACCACTATCTATGTTATTGTATACTTATACAACTTAGACTACTTTACTCGAGTATAAACCAAATAAAAAAAGAGTGGCGGAGAGTATATTGCCAGTTCTTCTCATCCGTTCTACGCCCTTGATTTGAGAAGTGGTAGTAAATGTAAAATAAGAAGCATTAAGCATTTAATATGTATTTCTTTATTGACGTTCATAACATGTGTTACCTAAGTGAATAAATGATTTTGAATTTGAATTTAATCTGAGAGTCATATTTACAATACAATAATCTTTTATTTATCTGTATTTCGCGCTAATTTATTTTTAATTCAGCTACGTTACATATATATTATAATGAAACACTCCCAAATCTGTCGAATGAATTCCGAAGCATAAAAATGTTGCCATAAACAGAAATATTAATAACAATGTATTGCAAACAAGTTAGTCCACTGATGTCATCGCTCAATGCAGCAGGTTCAATATTTTTACCGGATTAGAAAATTGTGGCAGCTTCCCAATCCTTTAATAATTATAATGTATAAATAATTATTAATTTAATTTGTTTATTTATTTAAAGTAGTACAATTAATTCTCGATATTGCTATACAATACATGTAACTGGGAATTCACAGACTCCTGAAATACAGTTCTCACTACAACAGGAGACTGTTCGTTATGTAACCTGTTTTTGGAAATATAAAAAAAAACATCAGAATATTTGTGTTTTTTTTTTACAAACAGTATAGTTTACTTAATATTGTGAATTTCTAGATATATTCTAGACATATCTATGGTTTCTATCTATGTGCACAATTTTTTAACTATAGTAAAACAAAAACGAAACATCGTAACCAGAAAGTTAGGGGCTTCATAGCCTAGCGGTCTTATTAAGTGGCAGCTAGGTAAGGGGTACCGGGTTCGATTACCGGTTCGAGGGCAAGTTTTAATTTAATTTAAATTTTTTCTCGGCCTTTGGGAGGGTTGTGCAGTACCGGGCGAGTGCCTAAACCGTACATGGAGGACATGGTCGAATTTCTAAGGCATAAAGCACGAATTATAAAAAATCTTATACTTGACGCTGGCTAATGCACAAACCGTGCCAGAGCCATAATAAAAAAAAAACCAGAAAGTTTAAATACTTCTACCATTCAAAATACTTAACGCTAAATGTGCCATATGTCAAAAGCGTATTTGGTTTTAGAGTCTTACCTAGCGTAAGTATCGACTCTGAATATTAGCCTGCGAATAAGAAATCGACTGCGTTTGTCAGGCATAAGAGTGATCATCTAATAAAAAACATGATCAAGGAAACATATATATAGGAACGAATCTATAGGAAATATTTCAAGGATTTTTCTAAACCATAAAATTACAATAATTACTTTGTTATGTGATAAAATGCACATTTTAAATTAACGCAAGACGATTAAATACTCGCAGCGTAAATAATAAGGGGACAGTTAGACCTGTTTACGCAGGTTTTGTAACGGGTATAAATGTTGTTCTTGAACGTCTGTAAACTGTAAAGAAATACAATTAAGGTGAAAGCGAAGAAAAGGAGTCTCGCACGCATGGGGCAAGGGGCAGGTACATATCAGTTTCACCATGAAGACAATTAATTCACAAAAACATTGCTTTCACAAATGAGTTATGAAAAATTTATACTTCCGTATCGGGTTAAATTCAGTCTTTATAAATAGCTACAATTCATTTTGACAATAGTTTATAACTCTTTAAATAGTCTATCTTTTTGTATATTATTCTATTGTACAACTCTTAAACGGCTGGGCCCATTTGAATGATTTTTTGCATGGTGCATGGTTTACATTCACAAATCAGCCCGAAAAATGGCGCTGCAGTCGGTATTTAGGTTATTTATATACAGCAAATAAACAGCCGGTATATATATTAATCATATGTGGATGTGCTCGTAATTAAACTCCTAAACGGCTGGACAGATTTTGATGATTTTTTTTGTATGGAAGACGTGTGCACAGGACAAATTAAGAACAGTATAAATATCTGCCCGCCATCTGTAGGTATACTTAGATAAACTTAATTAAGAGAAAATGGGCATCTTATAAGCAGACGAGACTATCCTATTTCATATAAAAAGAACATCACGCAATAACTAGTCGTAATGTCTTCGAGTCGAGTTCTTTAAACCGTCGAGTGGGTCAAGTCAATTAAAATTAAGATGCATCATTAACAAATAAAATTAGTAAATGATTTCGTTATCTCGTATTATTGCTTTTTACGAAATTAATGCTTGCGTTTAAATGGATTTTATCTCGGATTATGTAAATGAGATGCGTGCAGTGAAACTCTTAGTCAAGTTATTACGTAGATGTTCTTTGTATAAATGCTTTTCATTTGTTTTAATTCATATCTATTTAGCGGAGTACAGGCATAGAGCGGTGATAACAATAACACTGCCCTGTACTGTAATTTTCGTATACATTAAAACAGGGCGAGAGAATATAAATAAGGTACCAAGGTGGTTTAAGTTCGGTGGCGGTTGTTGAATTGATATGTTCAATAAAACACTTTCTTTGAAGCTGGGTAACGATAGGGGTTGTGACGTTGGATTAACAAAAAACTAACTTGACTTAAGAGTTCGTAAATCTAAGTGACACTTATGTTATTGGACATTATCGGAAACTAGAATGTTAAAATACAATTTATGAGTGTGGTAAAAACTAAAGGGCTCATATTGGTTTACTTTTTGTTTACGCTTTTAATTATTAACTAAAATATTTATATGAAACTTAACTAATACTTACATATCTGGTGTCTAGATATTTTTTGACAGCAACACTTCGATCCATTTATAACGTAGTTTTTCGAATTCTATTCGAGCGATGCATGTTCGTGATTCCGTTTAGTAGTACTTCCACAGAGTGCTCCTCCTTCGTACATTTACAATGTTGAAAAAAAATTCAAACCAAACCATCCTGATGGTTTGCGTGCAGCATGCATGGTCACTTGTTGACTTTGGTCACAATGTGTATTGATGTTTTACAATTATTGAAATGAATGTTTATTCATATTGACGACTTATTATACTTTTCTCTCCTCAATACTATGTCTTATAATATATTTGAATTGTCATTACTACCGATTTAATACGACTAGTCGTATTTCATTTGTATCGTATTTTTTTGAGTTCTTCAAGGACATTGAAAATGTTTTTATGATACGTACTAAAGGCCAGCGATAAGCTTAACGCGTTTTACGCAACATGCATAACAAGTAGTGTTGATTTTACCATGCAGTAATGTATAAGCTGTATACTTAATTTCTTGACACACAAACATAAAACACTAATATTGAGGTGTGCTAAGCCTTAATAAGCGGTCCCTTTTAGACAACCTGTGCAAGGTGAGGTTAAAGCAGTAGTAATGAAAAAAATACAAAGAAAAGTGTACACCATAATATGATATATATGTGTGCCCTAAGACAACGATAAACAAACACCGAAATCATAATTAAAAACAGTTTTTGACTTTTTTCTTAACTCATGTCATTCTGCTACTGACAATTTACATACCTTGCCGAATACTGGTGTCATTGTTTTTTTTAAATACATAAAGACTTTGATTATATGCACGTCATTCGAAATTTATCATTCATGTGTCGTTTACTCAATTATTTCATTGTTTAATCGATCTTTACATACAATGATTGTTCAATTTGTTGCTACTATAGTAAGTTACGTTATAAATAAAATAAAATTTATTTATTTCTTTTTAAAACGACTATTACTAAAAAGTAATTAACTAAGTCAAAAATAAACTTAATCCTAGTCAATCCTTAGTTGTTTTCACGAGTAAACGCTTTCTTAAAACCACTCCATTTATTTCTTTTATCTTTCGGTAAGTCTTTTCAAGATTCTCCCCCGTCATTTTAATTTCATCAGATGTACCATCACCATTGTATGCGTGATATATGTAGTAAGTTACAATTTATTTTCGAAGTAAATCTATTTTAATTTGTCTGCCCGAGTCAAAGAACCATTCATTATACTAATCTCAGGTATAATATTTGATTTTTGTCACTGTGTCAATCTATTCGAGTTTTACCGTCGATGTGGTATTTTAGAAAGTGTTTGGTAATAAGTTGTATAATCATATGTATTCGAGTAAAAATTAAAAACGATGCTGCATTGCGTTTGATTTTAATTTGTCAATAGTTATTACGTCTGTTTTCCCAAGCACCACCATTACGTATTCCGTCCGTCGTGCTTTCTTTAATTAATAAGACTGAATATTTTAGTATCCAATTTGCTAGTACACTAAAAACTTAGCGATTACAACTATAACTAGACGACTCATTGGTCTAGTAGTTAGTACCCCTGACTGCGAATCCATGGGTCCCGGGTTCGATCCCCGGCTGAGGCGAACATCGATGTGATGAGCATTTGGTGTTGTTCTTAGGTCTTGGGTGTTTAAATATGTATTTATATGTATATCTATCTATAATATGTATGTATATCCGTTGCCTAGTACCCATAACACAAGCTTCACCAGCTTAGCATGGGACTAGGTCAATTGGTGTGAATTGTTTAAAAAAAAAAAAAAAAAAAAATTACAGGACTAGGGAAAAGTATCTTGCCAGTTATTCCCGCCCTACAACCTTCATTTGAAAAACTGGTAGTAAAATAAAGAACGAGATAATTCAAATTGCATTTTAAGCCAAGCAAATACGAATTATAATATTTCTCATTAAACTTCATCTTCATAGGATAAACACGGCACGCGAGGCCACTCGTGTTCAAACAATATTGTTCGCAATCACCGTGGACAAATGGATGTCCCAGTTACGACTACATTTAAATAAATTCTAACGTTTAACGTATTCTATACAATAATGTACTTGCTTCGACAAATATAGTATCTAAATTTATTCATAAAAATAAATCAGTCTTATTCCATCGTTCTATCTACTTTATCAGTCTCTTGTCATCACAGCGTACTCACAATATGACAGACACGAAAGAGAATTTTAACGAACTATGCTCGCTATATTAAGTCGCTATATTAATAGTAATTACTATCAAAACATTATTACATACTCCCACTACGTTCTGTACTTATCATTTACCTCTGTATTAGTATCTAACATAATATTACCGTATAGATCTAGATCCAAGCAATTGCTTGGCCAATATGAGTGAAATCTTTTATCTCTGCCTTTTAATAAATTTAAGAAATTATTAAAGAAAAGCTGTGTAAAAAGGCATATAACGTTAACGATTATCTAGTTGATAAAAGGGCCTGGGACTAGAGCTAGACAGGCTCCTTCTAATTAATTTTCATATTTGTGTTAAAATAAGTGTTGTTTGATGATTTGCTATTCTAAAAGAGTACCGAGAGTTTTTTACGCCGGCTTTTTCTCTCGGCCTACACCCTCTCTCTTCTTTACCGATGAATAGGGATGTCTACCTATTCAAATTTTCAAATAAGTGATACCTGTATATTAAGTTCCATAATAAACATTTTTTTTTGTCGCACAATTCAAAATTCGAATCTATAGTTTTCATAGGAGGAGATTCAACTCGTAAACGTAAACTAAACTATAAATTTCATACAGTACTGCATACCTGCAGTTCACGTTAGTTGAACAAAGTCTAGATTTAACTAAACCATCTAACAGTCAACAATGTGAAGCATTCAGGGCATGTCCATATTTCTCGCATTGTTTGACAAGAATGGAGCGTCCTTCGATGGCAGGATAACGTTTATAATGTCATTTGTTACGAGGTAATTGTTTATTGATTTAGGTGACGTATGTAGGTTATATATGATTTTTTTATGCCAGCCCTGCAATTCTGTAACTCACACAGCGGTTTTCGCATCGGCGGTCGCTCTCAAATCAGTCGTGAAGCAGTCATTTTATGATTTGGCATTCTGAAAAGGTGGGAGCTTGTAGTTTATTGTTTATTAGAATGCCAAATCATAAAATGACTGCTTCACGACTGATTTGAGAGCGACAGCCGATGCGAAAACCGCTGTGTGAGTTCGAAAAGTGAGTTACAGAATCGCAGAGCAGGTGTTGAGGAATGAATAACGGTTTGAGATTAGAACCTTAAGGCTCTACCTTCGAATGTACTGGTAAATCAGCCGTGGATTGGTCGGTTATTCTCTAATAGACGAACTCACCGAGATTTTGTCAATTCCGAAACATTGTAACTTCTTTCCAATGTCTTTTGAAATCGACAAAATCACTATTATTCCGTTTACCTTAAATACAATTTCAAATGACTTTTGTCGTTATTATCAAGTGTACACTGCTTTCAATTTTGGTTTTGTTTGTGTTTATGGCATTTCTATTACTCGATTTCTGTGGATGAGCTATGGAAATATATTTATGTCCTTAGGTGACATCATTTAGATTAGTTCATAGACTAAAAGATGTTTTTTCTTTCAACATATTGCAAATCATCTTTTTTTACCTTTTCTTCTATTGACTGTATTAGTCACGCCGAATATAGTATTATTGTATCCATCTATCATCTATCTCCTTCTAAATATAAGCCAGGGGTGACAATATAAAACAAAAGACGATAGCGCGTTTCGCTTCTCTCTGATTGGTCGAATGCCACGACGGCTAATGTATGCTTATGCGTGTCTATGATCAAGCTAAAGATGCCATGACCAATCATAATTAACGAAACGAGCCATTGTTTGGTCATTGATTCTTCACCCTTATCAGATTAAATCTTGTATAAGTTACGTCTTATTATCATTTCGTCGGTAAAGCGAACAGTCTAAGACATTTTCACTTTCAAATGCTTCTATTAAGTTTTTTTTGTATGTATGTTGTGTCGTTTATATAGTTTCCGCGTTCCTTATATCTGTGTACTTAATAATCTAATAAAGAAGCTATGCGTGACACGCGTGAAAGAATCCAAGTTAATAATATCTTAACAAAAATCTAAACGGCTATTGGCGTGCATCAAGATGTACGCGGTGTCACGTTACCATATTACCTTCAAATTGCGTGTAATGGAGTCTTTGCACTGTATAATCTTTACTAAGTTTTTATAGATAAGTTTAAGTGTTCTCAAGGCCGTCTTGGTCACTGTGGCTATCGCTGAGACCTAAGAAGCGACACAAAATTGTCAAACTGTTAGAGTATGTTATATTAATGTAGGTAAGGCGACCGCAGAGCAGGCGGAAAATAATAAACGACTCAAATATTTGATTATTATTATATATTTGATTGTTATAATTACTAATAAAAACTGTTTGTATATTTGTATTTGCAAAAGTTGAATTACATAGGAACTTTTTGGAATCTATGTTAATGTCTCCAGTATACGGGGCACTTAAAAAGTTCAATTAGTACGTACTAAACTATTAAGTAAATATGATACGTAAAACGATTATTAACATACATTATAATTCCCGGAACATAAGTTAATCAGTGTTTGTGATAGAGTGATCAATAAGATGCGCGGAAACCCATTAAGTTCTTTTCTACTAACAGTACATGCGCGCACATTCTCTTTTTTATATTATATTGTTATCATTTATTCTCTTATCCGAATATCTACATTACAATGTTAGGTAAGCTTTAACCAGTTACCACACAAGTTTTAGATCCGATATTATTATGTATTTTTAAATGCTGTATCATAAAAACATAAAGAATATCATTTTATCTAAAATTTAAAAAAAATTAGGGGTGGATTACCCTTAACATTTAGTGGGATGAAAAATAGATGTTGTCCGATTCTCAGATATACCCAATATGCACACAAAATTTCATGAGAATCGCTCGAGCCGTTTCGGAGGAGTTTAACTACAAACACCGCGACACGAGAATTTTATATATTAGATAAATCAGTACTAACTCTAGTCTACATTTAAAAGTAGCTGCTTCCACTAACTTCGTTTCGCCTTAAATGTTTTTTTACTTAGCCTACCCTTTTAGTAGCTACATACCAACATATGGAATATTTTGCTATGCTACCAGAGACTTTTGCGGAAGAAAAACTTGTTTTTAGGTTTCTCCGTGTCATTTTTCTCTCCACAAAAACCTTCATCAAAGTTCAAGGAATAAAAATGATCGAATTGGTCAAGGCGTCGAGTTTTGCGCTTAAAACATGTTTTGCGATGTTTTTTTATTACGTATGTAACTGAAAATCATCTCTTAATACAGCATTACAATGTGCATTTACTTACAACTAAGTACTTAAAGGAAATCACGACTTCATGTATTATTAACACTTAAACATCATTACATCCTTAACAGTCTCACAATACAATAATAATATTCCAGTAAAAGAATTTAATAAAATATTGCTATTATCCATTTTTTTTAACCCGGAATAGATTTTAATTGTCTCTATAAATCGCTTTCCGTGATGTTTAGAATATAACTACTTCGGAATAAACTGTACGAAATTTATTTATTCGCGAAAATTTTTGTATCTAAAAACATTTGTTTCATAATACATGTATATTAAACGAACGTAACAAACAACTCTTATGTACCAAACGCATAGTCAGATAAGCTTAACTTTATATGGATACATATATTTTTTTAATTTTGGGACATAATTGGTATGATAAAACCTATTCATAATTGTCTTTCTGGCAAGGTAGTAGTGTTGTCCTTGTGGCTACAGCGTGCGACTCTCATCCTAGAGGTCGTAGGTTCGATCCCAGGCTATGCACCAATGGTCTATGTGCGCCCTTAACATTCGCTCGAACAGTGAAGGAAAAAATCGTGAGGAAACCGGCTTGCCTTAGACTTAAAAAGTCGACGGCGTGTGTCAGGCACAAGAAGCTGATCACCGACTTGTTTATTAGATTGACAAATGATCTTGAAACAGAAATCTGAGGTCCAGACCTAAAAAGGCTGCATTTGTATAGTAATTTTTTCGTGCTAGATATTTGATAAATCTGTCAAAAATGAAACAGTTACAGAAATTGTGATGTTTTTGTTTTAATAATTCATAACTAAAACGTAATATTACGTATTATTTTCATAATACAGGAAGGCCTCATGCGTAATTTAAAGTGGAACGAATTAGAAAATGAGTTGCGAAGTTAGCATATCAAGACAATAGTTAATTTAAACAAGTGTGAAGATTGTCACTGTAACACTCGAAGATGTCATTTTGTCTAACAAAGCGTTTTGTACAGTAGAAAATTTTAATATTACATATCGTCACTTCTTAAGGTCGATTTACATCAAACGAGCGAATGCTCATTCTATCCCCACTACAACAAATTCTTCTAGTGTAAACAGGCGTAGAGCATTCTTTCGTTGTTCTTAGTGCGTTCGCAAAGATTCTATAGAATATTCTAAGAATGCTCGTTCGCTTGATGTAAACGGCGCAAGAGCGCGCGAACAGTTGCTTAGAGCGTTCTAGCGTGTTCGGACGTGCTCGCGCCACTGAGCGGTCTTTTCAAAGCGTTCTTGTGTTCTAGCTCTAGCTCTATGTTCGTTTGATGTAAATCGATACCTCTAGTTTTCGTTTACACTAACAGATTACGAAAGAATGCTCTTGTTCTAGCTCTAGCTCTATGTTCGTTTGATGTAAATCGACCTTTATAGAAAAAGAAATATATCGTCGCTGAGGAATGATTACCTCGTATGTCAAAAACCATTGACTTTTTATTCTAGACTCTTATGTCATTTAACTGGTATAAACTAAGGAAGTAATGACTTATGTTATTAATAAATAAGACCTTTTTACCATCCAAAACTAGAGATAAAACAACATTGACGAAATGAAACATTTTTTTCGTTTCCTGTAATTTTTGGACATTTGTAAATAATACACTAGCTAAGTAAAGTTAGTAAACGAATAAAACATTCTATAAAATAATTTAAAGGCCTGCAACGCACTTGCGAACACTCAGGCAATGTGAGTGTCTATGGGCGGAGGTATCTCTATCAGGTGAGCCTCCAGCGCGTTACAGAAAAAAATCGATGGTAAAACTTCGATTTACTTAAAGTATTTTCTTAAATCCCCAACGGTTTGTCATATAAAACCACAAAGCAGTCAAATTAAAAATGGTTTCTCTTTTCTGAGGTTTGCAATACACGATAATTTTCGTTAATTCGATGAACGTTCGCTAGCCCGTTGCCGTTATACATAATATTGACAGTAATTTGTAGCATGTCAATGTTTGCTCAACCGACACCTGAGCAAGCGACACTGTATTACCACTTGCGCATATTAAACTATTCTCATCATTATGAACGAGATACAATTTCTAAGATAATAAATTTTTATTAAACATAATTCATATTTACAATCAAGTACAAGTACAGTTTTCTTAACCTACAAAGTAAATGCTGCCAGCGTTAAAGGTACACTGCCAGGGACCAAACTTTTTAAATTTGTTTTGATTTTCTGTTTAATAATTTGTAAGATTATCATGGTTTTTTTGTAAAAAAAAACGTAAAATTTATAATTTGAATTCATGTAATTACTACAGTGTTCGATATCTCTGTTTAATTTAAAAATTTGCACCATAACATTAGCATAAAAATTTGCAGATATTGGAAATCTCTCTATTTTTTATTATTGTATGAAGTACCCCAGTGTATAATGTGTATACCCCTCCCATCATTACATTTGTTCCTCCTTCCCGGAGAGCGCGTTTTGGTCAATCTCACCGATGTCCAGATTGAGCATTCTGATAAATGAGGGTCTGGATATCCATGGCTGCTTCCCTCACGCTTTAAAATCGATTTTCGTTTAGTTGTTTTTTTAATTTGATTTTATTATTTCTTCGTGTGTGTTGTTTGCCTGTAAGTGCTTGTACATTAAAAAACATATTTGTTCTTATACCAATATATCAGTGTGGCAAGCTTTTATAAATACATAAGTCATGAAATACGTTATTATTACAAAGCATGAAGGTGCTATTCATAATTGTCTTTCTAAAACCATTTGTACTACACGCAGATGTTAACTAGGCACAGTACCTATTACAGTATCTAGTCATAGTGTTTTTCGTGCTTTATTAAAAATTGTTTACAGATGAAGTTAATTGCGTAATTTGAAGTGGAAAAAATTGGAAAATAAGTTTTTTTGCTTAAATGAATTTGATGTATTTTACCCCTACAAAACTTTTCACTTTAGGTTTATATTAGGTACTATATTTATATTACACTTGGCATGTATATCTACTATTAGAGTAGTAAAATGATATTTTAGTGAATCTGACGCAATTATCTCGTCATTAATGTATATGATTCATAACGCTCTAAAGAGTAAAAGTGCTTTAGCATCTTTTGTATTCTTCTGAAATATTTGGAGCGTGTGAAACGGGTACGCATTAAGCTTAATGACTTTGCAAATGATTGCTTAAATAGTCTTTACGCGACTGTGGACGAAAAGGAGGGTATTTCCTAAAACCGACTTCGATCGCGTCTTTGGGTGTCAAATCGACAATTCAACGTATGTATCTTTTTCTGTTGATGCCTCTCTATTACTGGAGATTGCCATGCCATTTACCCAGAATTTTACCCATTATAACTAATTGAAGGAAATGGTAGCTGTGCACGACGAAATTGTTCTTTGTTTAGTTTTTAATAAATAGTGTGATGCAACTGCGGGGGGCGGGGGCCGGGCGAGCGTGTGGTGTGCTATCGTCTCGTTCATTCACCTGAGGTCACTGACCACACTACACGCCGCTCGACACTGCTTCCGCAGCTGCACACTTTTTCGAAAATAGTCTTTTAATTCTTCGCCTCGTCACCAACATTTTGGTCTTCGGCCGGATCTTTGAACATTTATAGACAATTAGTGAAGTGTGTAATCGTATAAAAGTGATTTGAATCGTGAAGTTTTGTGTGCAAGTGAATATTATAGTGAATCACGCGCACGCCCTTTGTTTCCTTTGTTCTCGGTTCTTATACGTTAGGTACTTTTATTGCGGAGTGCACAGTGATTTATTTTATAGGTAAATTGCGTATTTCGTGAAATCTAATAACTATTTAAAATTATTGTTCGTTTCGTTTTATTATTTAAATAGTTAATTAGTTATTTGTTTCGTTTCATCGAAGTACGTAATAAATATACCTGTTAAGTGTTAGTGAGGTGAAAATAGTTGCTGTTATGAAATAAATAGCTATAAAATTATTGTTCGTTCGATTCGTTTTAAGTATTTAAATAAAATACTTGTTGAAATAGTTATTTGTTTCATACTGGTATTCATTATGTTTTTGTGATAGTGAACCTACCTACGTTTAAAGTGAATGTTAGTGAGTAATTAATAGTTGTTCGGTTCGTTATATATTTTGTGAAACTAAATGGACATTAAGTTATATTTATATAATATTAAAGTGTGTGTTTATGAAAAATATTAGTGTGGATAATTTTGTGATTATTTTTGCGTTGCGTATTGAAATAAAATAAAATAATAGTGCTCGAGTGCGGTATTACAATTATAAATAATAGTATTTTGCTGTTGTGTTCGTACGTAATACGTAAATAATTTTCGTTTTCGTTTCGTAGTAACGAGTTCTTTTCAATAACTTTTTTGTGTAGTGAATAAAATTATAAGTTTTTTTGTGCGTTTGGGCGTAGCGTGTGTGTTGAGTGTTGAGATTTCTTTTAAATTTATTAATTACTTTTTTCTCCCAAACATGCCAATTACTAGGTCGCTCAGACGCCAGGCCGTAAAATGTGAATCGGCCCCAGTACATCCTACACATGAAGACGATAACTTAGCAAATCCGCAAGCGCCAGCTCCTGCATCAATGGCAGCCGTTCATCATCAATCAGAGAAGTCATTACACGAATACCCTAAGGCTCCTTCGGAGAAGCGATCGGTGGTGAGCAAGAAGAGTGTGCAGCGGGCAGAAGCTTTAAAAAGATTAGCAGCTGCAAGAATAGAAGAGGCTTGCGCTAAGGCCGCTTTCGCTGAAGCTGAATTAGCGGCTATTGAAGCGCAGGGTAGTGAGCTGGATAGCTTGGCGGAAAATAAAGGCTTCAGAGAGAGAGATAGTTTAGTTAGAGATTGGTTGGACTCAAACGATCATAATGCTCAAACAACTTCGAATCAGCAGCTCGATATTAAGACACTCGTATCTGCGCTTACTGAAGCCGCACGAGCGATGCATAGCCCAAAAACGCTATTCGAATTACCTATTTTTAGCGGGGCAAGTAGCGAGTGGTTAGCGTTTAGAGCAGCATATAATGAAACTAGCAGTAATTTCTCTAAATTGGAAAATTTGGTGCGGCTAAGAAGAAGCCTGAAAGGGGCAGCCAAGGAAGCTGCCATTTCTTTGTTTATAGTAGATGTGGAGCCTGGAGAGATTTTGTCACTCTTGGAAGCAAGATTTGGACGACCTGATGCATTAGTTATTGCGGAGATGGACAAGATTAAACAACTTTCTAAACTTTCTGATAATCCTCGTGATATTTGTATTTTTTCAAGCAAGATAGTCAATATTGTAACAGTCATCAAGGCTTTAAAAAAGGAATGCTATTTGTTTAACCCGGAATCTGTGAGAGCTGTTGTGGAGAAGATGACACCGACTTTGAGGTACCGTTGGTATGACTACGCTGCGGGGCGACCTGGGGAAGAGGCGGACTTAGTTAAATTATCTTCTTTCTTTTCCCGCGAGGCGGACCTTTGCAGTCGGTATGCTCAAGTTGAAAATGTTAATCCCTCGTCATCACAAAGAAGACCGTTTCTTACAAATGTGGCATCTACTACTGCAACATCTGGAACGTCTATAACACCAAAGAAACAAAGCTATGAATGCACTGTCTGTCATCATTTACATCACATAAAAGACTGTAAACAGTTCATGGATTTGGAGAGTAAATGTAGATGGGAGAAGGCTAAAGATTTGAACCTGTGTTTTAGATGTTTAGGACGTCGCAATCATCGTCATAGGTGTTCCTATAAGCCATGTGGGATCGAAGGCTGCAATGCGTCTCATCATTCACTTCTGCATTATTCAGCGTCTCCCTCAGAGACGCCAATAGAACCAGCAGGAAAATCAGCTGTTGTAGCTGCGACTCGACAGAAAGTTGGCAGAGCTTTGTTGAAGATTGTGCCAGTAAGATTGAGAGGTCCCAAGGGGACCATGACTACATTTGCATTGCTTGATGAGGGGTCATCGGTCACTCTTATAGAGAAAGAAGTTGCCTCTGAGATTGGACTTACAGGTCCAGAAGAGTCTTTTATTATTGAAGGGGTGGCAGGAGCACGTACGGAGGCTTCCAGTTCAAGGAGAGTGAGTCTCTATATTAATGGTGTTCACACGGATAAGGAGCATAAAATAGAAGCACGAACAATTGATAGTTTGAATCTTAATCACCAATCGGTGGATGCAGATATGATAGAAGGTTGTGATCACCTTCTGGAAATAACCGAGGATCTTACATATGATCGAGGTACACCTACTCTTCTTATTGGCCAGGACAACTGGCATTTGATTATTTCGAGGAAGATAAGAAGTGGTGGGTGCAGAGATCCAGTTGCATCATTAACAGAATTAGGTTGGGTACTGCACGGGCCTACTAAGGGGCCTGGAAAAGTTAGTGTATTAAAGCTGGTAAATCATAATGAAGAAGAAGATGAAAGGAATGAAAATAAATTAGAAGATTTGTTCAAACAGTTTTTAAGTATAGATTCACTAGGAATCGAACCAAAACGTCAAAAAAATGATCCAGAGGAACGCGCGTTGTCATTATTAAAGAGCTATAGCCACCGTCTTCCTGATGGACGTTTTGAATCGGGGTTGATGTGGCGCAAAGAAGATCTGGAGTTACCAGAAAATAGAGAGAATGCTTTAAAAAGATTGTTAGCTATTGAGAAGAAATTAGATAAAAACCCTAAGCAGAAGATGGAATATAATGCTCAAATTGAGTATCTTTTAGAATGTGGCTATGCTGAGGAGGCCCTACCTTCGTCTCGTTCTGGCCGCACTTGGTACCTACCACATTTTGCTGTGATTAATCCATCAAAACCGAAACCGCGAATCGTTCTGGACGCTGCTGCTAAAACGAATGGGATATCTTTGAATGACATGTTACTTACTGGACCAGATCTGTTACAATCGCTACCTGGAGTTTTGATGCGCTTTCGACAAAGACCAATTGCTGTGTCAGGAGATATTCGTGAAATGTTTCTTCAAATCAAAATTAGGACTGAGGACAGGGATGCATTGCGCTTTTTATGGCGCGGTGATAGACGAGAGAATGAACCTCAAGAATATCGTATGACAAGAGTGATTTTTGGTGCGGCGTCTTCACCTTGTACTGCCATTTATATTAAAAATTTAAATGCTGAAGAATATCGACGGAAGTACCCTGAAGCTGCGGATGCAATTTGTCGCAATCACTACATGGAAGATTATCTCCAAAGTTTTGATTCTGTGGAAGAAGCTAAGCGTATAGCAAAAGAAGTCAGTTTTGTGCACCGTCAAGGAAAATTTCATTTACAAAAATGGGCGAGTAACAAACCTGAAGTTATAGCCGAGATGGAGCCGCAACTCCAGAATAGAAGCAAGGAAGTCAAGCTTCAAAATAGCCCATTAGCTCCGTTGGAAAAGACTTTGGGTCTGGTTTGGAGAACCACTGATGATCACCTTACTTTTAATCTGGATATTAAAAGGGCTAATCTGGAAGTACTCGAAGGGACCAAGCGAACCACTAATCGAGGCTTCCTAAAAGCTATTATGTCTCTTTTTGATCTCTTGGGTCTTATTACATCGATAACTTTGCCCGCAAGAGGGATATTAGGAAAATCGTGGCGCGTCGGTCATGCATGGAACAAGAAACTTTACATTCTTCGTGATGATGCCATTAGAAATGTACCTCGAAATTTCAATACGAATCATCGATGGTTTCGGGGATCCAATTTCCTATATTCTCCAGAAGAGACTTGGCCTAAGAGAAAAATAGAAGAGGCAGTAACTGAAGAAACTTCAGGAGAAGAGCGACTGTCAGTTGTCGATTGTTGTGCAAGAAATCGCCTAATCACTGACGCATCCAGATTTTCGTCCTGGATGCGCCTAATAAGAATGACGGGGGGAGTTTTAAAGTTCATTATCTTATCCCACAGAACTCAAATTATTGCTTCGGTTCACGGGCGAATTTGGTGGCGTGGCAACGGCTGGCTGGTTGAGGGAAGATTACAGGTGCTCGTGGTGGATGGAACCCTGCCCAGAAATACGTGGCCTAGGGGAAGGGTCGTGTCGACTTTCCTGGGCAAAGATGGTGTCAGTCGCGTGGTCGAGGTGCAGACTAGGGCTGGAATCTTTAAAGACTTTCCAAGAAGATCATCGTGCTGCTGATAGAGAGTGCGCAGGTCGCACTGGGGGGAGAATGTGCACGACGAAATTGTTCTTTGTTTAGTTTTTAATAAATAGTGTGATGCAACTGCGGGGGGCGGGGGCCGGGCGAGCGTGTGGTGTGCTATCGTCTCGTTCATTCACCTGAGGTCACTGACCACACTACACGCCGCTCGACACTGCTTCCGCAGCTGCACACTTTTTCGAAAATAGTCTTTTAATTCTTCGCCTCGTCACCAACAGTAGCGGTCATAGCCTTACGCAACTTTCCTTTGTTTAAGTATGTATGTATAATCCCGTGCAAAGAAATACTACGTAAAACTGTTGGGCGGACGCCTGTTCACATATCGGATATTTGTTCCATTGAATAGAGAGTGCAGTATTGCACTGTGTATACCCTGCATAAATGGCCAGTCTTAATAGAGATTAGCCGCTATAGCCCAGTCGGTACATTATTATATACTAATGACAATCTTTATATATATAATTCTTCTGTGAGTGTGTATGTCACTGAACTTCTCTCAAACGACTGGACCGATTTTGATGAAATTTTTTGTGTGTGTTCAAGGGGATCTGGGAATGGTTTAGATTCACAAATCAGCCCGCCAGATGGCGCTGCAGTCGGTACTTTCATACTTTGCTTTACTAATTGCTTGAAATATCATGCAGGACAACGTCTGTCGGGTCCACTAGTATTTATATATTTTACTAGCCGTTTCGCGCCCGCTTTGCTGGACGAATTAAAATAAATTTTATGTTTCATTATTTTTTTTTTTTTTTCATATTTTTATTATTCTTCTTTTTAACTTCCCGCTAAGAAAATTGAAATATTTCGAAAATCGAGTTTTTAACAGATGTTGACGTTTTGCGGTTCTAGGAAGCCTCTTTTGTTTTTATTAGCGGGAAAAAATTTCATAAAAGTAAAACAGAAATAAAAAAATGAAGGAACGTTGGAATTAAAATAAATAGCCATAAACCATCTAGGAAAAATTTCGCATCGAATGGTGGTAGTTTCATGTCGATACGATCAGTGGTTTAGGCGTGATTGAGCCTCAAACGAAGACCATTTTCATTATATATATATATAGATAACAATATTCTTACTTTTCGTATGCTATTAATGAGTTTCAAAGAGCAGTTAGCCTAGTGGCTTCAGCGTGCGACTCTCATACCTGAGGTCGTAGGTTCGATTCCAGGCTTTGCACCAATAGACTTTATTTCTAATTAACAGAAAATATCGCGAGGAAACCGGCTTGCCTTAGACTCAAAAAAATCGACGGTGTGTGTCATTTGATCATCTACTTGCCTATTAGATTGAAAAATGAATGAATTATGAAACAGATACAGAAACCTGAGGCCCAGTCCTAAAAAGGTTATAGTGCCACAGATTTACTTTTTAATATTGAAGTATAAGTTTTTATAAAGATTTATTGCTGCGTTTTGGGCTGTTTTGTCAATTTCTATTATCTTTTGTAAAAATTTTAATTAAATAGAAATCTATATATATAAAAGAAAGTCGTGTTTGTTACAACACTTATAACTCGAGAACGGCTGGACCGAATGCCATGGTTTTTGATTTGTTGGATTTGTTTCCGTCCCGAATAGCAGAATAAGCAATAAAATATCGGATAAGTTATCGAATAACAATTAATTAATTAATTAATTTTACGAATGCAAAAACCATATGGTGCCATCTGTTGACAAAACTACGCATCATTTTACGTCGAATTCGTGTCAGTTCAAAAAAATTCCGATCTTGAGGTGAATGAGGAAATGCATAACCATGCTTTGATCCTGATCAAAAGATGTTGGATATCAGAAAGTGCTTAACATGCAGTATCGCCATATTGACGCTAGAGAGAAGATGCCTAATGTGTAAAACTGCCATTCTTCTTTCGCAATGGCAAGCAATAAAACATTTCTGTATTTGCAAAAAAGTTGTATTAATGTAATACTTAACATTAATGAAATCCTAAAATAAGTTAAATTAAAGTAACAACGATATTATAAGGTTGTAGGGCGGAACGAAGTTAGCCAGGTCAGCTAGTTAATAATAAATTAAATACCACCAACGCAAAAACATGGCGTATAGCAGCTACGACCTCATAGTAAAATTAAACACCTAGGCTTTAATAGCTAACAGAATAATTAGCAAAATTATATGCATCTATATGTAGAACAAAGGCAAGTGGAAAGCTGATCAGATAGGAATCTGGGGCATCCTCTTGCACAACCCGACCTCACTCGCATAACGCATTACGAATTTGCGCTACCTATTGTTAACTGTAATTATTCTAAATCAACTAATTGTGCATCTAATATTAATCTAATTAAATACAACTATATATGTTCATATATTGATATTCAACTCGAAGTCTCTGAACTTCGTAGAAACGCATATGCGTTCTCTGCTTCAATGAATATGTTTGCGATTTTATAAAAAATAACGGGTTTTTTTTTGTGTTCATAGCTAATATTCTATAAAGTTAGAGACAACTAAAAACAGCAGTACGTATTGTTTATTTTATTGATAAAAGAAAAAATATTCATGGAGAAACAAAATTATATTAGTAAAATTAATTAAATGTTTCAACTGATTTCAATGATTACTGATTTATCACGACTAAATAAGGTTAAGTTAAGTTTTAATAAATAAATTTTTTAACACAAGCGATAGTTTTCTAGTCAAGCCACGTGAAAGTAATATTTAAAGTGTAATCAATTTGTAAACCAAAAACTGGGCGTTTAAAGCTGTACTTCTCGGCTACGCCTTGATCTAATGTAAATTTAGAAACTTCAATTTATATATATTTTTGGTTATATCATATATATGTGTTGCTATAAATAAATGTTAATTTGTTACAGCGAACGAACCCGTCACGCAGCAAGCGGTTCACGTTCCAGTCAACAGTGCGACAGCTCGAACGGCGACGGCTCGCGGAAAAACTGTCCAAGGAAGCAGATTTGAAAGAGCAACAAAGGAAAACTGAGCTGGAAGCCATGAGGAGGTAAATTATCATAAAGATAATACATATATTATATAATATAGATAATATATATATTCGGAGATGTTCAAAATCTTCTTCTGGTTTTGCGTGTGTTAAATATAGATACGAAGTTTATTTGATTTTAACCTAAGCTATAGTTACGTTATACTTGCATTTGTGTCAAGAAATTGTGTAGACTTATAAGAATTCAAAATTTATCATTTTCAATACAAAAATACTAAATTTCAGGGTAGAAGAAGAGTTTCAGCGCAAACGTGCGAGAGAGAAGGCAAATATACGCCAACAGTTGCGACTCGTGAGCAGTGGTGCTAGTAGCATGCCCCCTTCTCACCACAATGTAAGTAATATAAATCAAAATCAAACCAAAATTGTTTATTTTATACCATATAGAAACTAGAGTTAAATATTATGTGTACCTATAGTGTTAAGTAAATACAAATTTCTTGTGCCCAGCTTTTCCTTTACTTATAAAATAAAAAATAAATCAGTGGCGCTACAACCACTTTAGGGGATTTCTAAATCTGTTTCATGATTTAAAAAAATCAATCAAATAGGCAAGGAGGTGATCAGCCTCCTGTGCCTGACACACGCCGTCGACTTTTTGGTTCTAAGACATGCCGGTTTCCTCACGTTAATACAAACACACTTCTAGCAAAAGACACTGTCCGTTAAATTAGCGTTTCATTCCAAACCCCATATCCTCTGTGATTACGGAACTATATTATTTATGTATTATTATTTGTTTATTTTGTAATCGTATTTAATTAGACCCGTGACGAGCCAGACGGCTCCTGCCGAGATTCACCAGACCGCACGAAAGACAGACAGAAGAACAGCAACGGCTCCGAGATCAGCGGACGCAGCAAGAGTTCCACACCGGTAACACTATATTAAAATTATTAATTTTGAGAGGTCAATTGCCGAAGTTAGCTCTGTTCTTTTCTTGATTGTACAGAGATTGATTAATTCCTTTTTTTTACGCAATAAACACGAAAGGCTTCTGACTTGTTGGATGGCAGCGTATAGCGTGTACAAAATGCATGCACTACTAAACTTATATAGAGTTTTTACAATCATTGCCATTGGAATGCTATTATGATTAGTTGACTGAATTAATTAGTAATTTTAGAGTGGTTGATAAGCTGTTTTGCTGCTGAACGTGATAAATATTAGCTAAACTTACTAATACAACTCTGGCGCCCATCATTATAAATTTGCAATGATGGCTCGCATCTCTTTCTCTAATGGGCAGTAAACATTGTTGGTACTTCTAAATATTTTGTTTAACAATAAACTAATATTATCTTCAGAACCGAAGCGTTGAGATGTCGGAATGGCGCAATGATAATGGCGCACGAGTGTACCGCGATTGGTGCGGCGCGTTCGCAACTCACGCGCATCCGCCCGCTTGCGCCCGTATGCATATGGCGACACAGAATCACGGTAATATCTTTAATATTTAGTGATGAATTTTATAATTTTAGGTTTAATGAAGTCATAATGACTAACATTAAATAGAAAAACGTAATAAAATAGATGAAACTTTAGTTCCAGGCATATATAAATTCACAAAAAGTAATAATCATAATAAAAAGACTTGGAAAGCAAGGAACAACTGACCTTCAGTCAGTCCTATGTACTTTGACTTGATCATAGCACGATTGTTTTTTTTTTATGATACAATAGAAAAACTTTGATAACTTTATAATTAACAATTTATAATAAAGAAACACTTTTTTACCGGATTGAAGTTATGTATTATTATAAATTTAAATTAATTATTATTATATATTAATTAATTTTGTTTTCTTTAAATGTATAAAAGTTATGGCAATAAAAGACAATTTATAATAAATTGAAGATAATCATTATTTATTTATTTTAGCTTAAAAAGATTAATTATATTTGGTATGTATTATTACAACTATGTAATGATTAAAAAATTAAATGTGACTTTGGCTTGTGCGATACTTATAGTATGTATCGAAAAATTAGACCAACTCAACCTAAGTAATTATTCAAAACCTTTACCAAAAACCTTAATTATTCTAAAACATTTAAGAGGTAATTTCGTATACGATAACAAATTGCGTTTCTAATAACCTGTTGTGTATAATTTTCTATTAAACATATACTCAATAGTTCACTTAACAGTCAATGAACATAAATAAACACAGTACGAGGACAACCACATATGCTAATTTTATTAAAATCAGTGACTATATAACATTTACTAATCATTGTTTAAAATAGAGGAGCTGTGTTGGCCTAGTGGCTTAAACGACTCGCAACACTGAGGCCGTGCGTTCGAATCACGGCTTTGCACCAATTAATTTTTCTTGCGCAGTTAATTAACACTTGCTCCTACGGTGAAGGCATATGTCAAAACTCTATAAGATGTCAGACACTGAAGGATTACCTACTTATCTATAAAATAAAAATTTGGGGTTGTAGCGACACTGGATTATTGTTTAAATTTCATGGTATTTTCAATTCTCTTGTAGATTGAATACTATTATATATAAAGGGATACTCTTCTTTAATAAAATCCCAGAGGCTGTTTTATCTCTGCCTTTTAATAAATTTCAGAAATGTATTAAAGAAAAGCTGTGTAAGGCTTACTATAAAGTTAACGATTATCTAGTTGATAAAAGGGCCTGGGACTAGTGCTAGACAGGCTACTTCTAATTAATTTGCGATATTTGTTTTAAAATAAGTGTTGTTTTATGATTTGCTATTTTAAAAGAGTACCGAGAGTTTTTACGCCGGCTTTTTCTCTCGGCCTACACCCTCTGTCTTCTTTTCCGATGCGTAGGGATGTCTACCGATTCAAATTTAATGACGTGGAATAAGTGATACCTGTATCTTATGTTTAATAATAAACATTTTCTTTTTTATACAATTGAAAATTCCATTCATAGATGTTAATATTTCTTTCGTTTAACTGAATAGAAGGAATGTTTTATTCTTAACGTATAATAGCGATAGGGTGGAAAGCGCTGTGCTTGCTGTCGGCAGACTCGGTCTCTTTATTAATAAATCCTTTTTTTATTAACTACTTGAACTTCTAAGGCAAGGCTTATCAATGGTCAACGGATGTGCAAAGGCACGTACAGTGACCGGCCTCGTTACACTGACACACATTTTGTCCGTTGTGGACACGTTCTTATAATCTGTACTTATTATTAGATCACTACAAAATATATTCCACTGATTTTTCTATTCATTTTTGTATAATCATTGAACACATAGGGATACATTTTTGTCTTACCAATTTTGAAATTACGCATTTTATGTTCTTTATCAACTTATAAGCTGCAACTTAGCAACATTCGATGCTATGCGGATGATAGCAATTGGGACACTCATTACACTGGCCGTGCAGGTATTTCTCGGGCAGTAGTCGATCAGTACCGGAACAAACTGCTGTCTGAATTCGAAACTCTGCTACGTGAAGTCTCGGTCTGGGGTAGACTAAACTAGTCAAATTAAACTTCAAGACGACACAAGATGGCGCGTTTTTCTTGCTTAAATAACAACACCCATTGTCGCTACTCTTCTCCTCGAAGACACTCTCCTTAAAACCATAGCCGGAAAAAAACACTTGACATATCAGACGTTCAGTTTCGCGATCATTTGGAAGAAAAGGCTCTAAGAAGCTTGGTGTGCTCAGCTATGCGCGACTATTTCACTCCGAGCTATCAATTTCAACTGTATAAAGTCGCTCCATATGAAGTACTGTTCGACAATATATATGTCGCAACTTAATTAGCCGTTCAACTAACCGCCTAGCCTTTTAACTAAACGGCGCCGTTTAACTAACGGCCTGAAAGATGTTCAGCCAATTGATCAAACAGCTAGGCTAAGACTTGGATCGATGACGTTTCATAGGTGGCTGCGACATATATATTATTTGTCAATTGTGTCTCTCTGCACACGATGGCTTTGAAGTACCAACTAGGAACGTAATTAAAATAGTTTATATCCGTTTTAGAATATTTTATATCATTATAGGTGTGGAGGGCTCTACGTTTTCCGGTAGCCCCCGGTCAGACAATTACCGCCTAGAGTTCGCCCGTGGCGTCCCATCCCCACGCACACCGCGCCCGCCGCGCCTGCTTACTACCAGATCACCATCGTCTTCCAGCTCAGAGATATCTTTGAGACAACCCATCAAAATAAGGTAATGCATTTAAACTGTGAAAAAAGAAAATTAATATAAACGGTGAAAAAGTTATTTTAGTGTCACTTTGACAGTAACAAATGACAATACAAGTTGAGGTTAAAAGATCTGTTAATTTTAATTAATAATTGGTTGATTATTTAGCATGTTTAAGAAAAAAATGCATTGTCTCCTTCTTTACATAAACTACATAAATCAGTTTTGATGCAATCTTTTAAAGTATTAAGTCTCTTTCTGTCAAATTGTTTTACCGAATAAAAAGAGGCCGTTGACATCTTTAAAGAATGCAATTTGATTGGTTTTTCATGAAGTAAATTTAGCCACGAAAGAGTATTAACTGTAAGATTGAACGACAGATTATTTCATATTCAAAGTAAAGTAAAAGTAAAAATCATTTAATCATATAGGTAACATAATGTACACTTATGCCTCGTCAGTAAAGAAATACATATTAATGCTTCTAATTTTACATTTACTACAGTCTACAATAAACAATAAACTCTCCGCCACTCTTTTTAATCGCCATTTTTTTTTTGTTTTACAAAATGTTTGTAAAGAGCTGCATCCATTACACCATGTCCCATGTGACATTTTAAATAATTAATAATAATAACATAAATTAAAAACAAAGATTTGTCCTCTATCAGCAGGAGACATGGTGAAATAAAGTCACATTAAGCGAAAATCAAGATGCATGTATTTGATTTTGCCCGCATGTAAGTTTCTGCTTCAAACGTAAGGAATAGTGAATCGTATTTATAATAGGCATGTTTAGTAGAAATAACAATGGTTATTTTCCTCAAGGTGGTGAAGGAGATTCCGTAGTGCTTTATCTAACCGCTTTTCCAAAGGTGAGTGCTGTATATTAAAAATTTATTGGATTTAGCTTTTATTACTGAGTTCTATCAACGGTTGATCTGTATACAAAACTGCCTCTGTTACTTCTGAATTTAAAATCTGTCATCATTTATATAAAACCTAGTTGTTTTTTTTATAAAAAAATTTCCCAATATCCCCGACTCTTGTGGTGCGGGACCTTATTTTATACATTTACCAGCTGACCCGGCAAACGTCGTTTTGCCATGTATATCATTTATAATAAAAAAATAGGGGTTGGTTGTAGAGGGGAGAAAGTTAGGGGTTGTATGTATTTTTTAATGCTGTATCATAACAATATCAATATCTAAAAATAAAAAAAAAATATTTAGGGGTTTTAATATTTAGGGGGGACTACCCTTAACATTTAGGGGGATGAAAAATAGATGTTGTCCGATTCTCAGACATACTCAATATGCACACAAAATTTCATGAGAATCGGTCAAGCCGTTTCGGCGGAGTTTAAATACAAACACCGCGACATGAGAATTTTATATATTAGATTTTGTACAAACATATATACAATTATACATACATTAAGAAATTTCCTAATATATATATATCCATACATACAATTACATATATTACTACATATTTCTATATTATATTCATGGGCTAGTCTCACCCCGTCTCACCTCTGCTACGCTCTTGTCAGTGAGTGACACATCTCACTACCTTAGTACAGAAATCTTCCAGTTGCGATCAGCCTTGCGATTCTGTAACTCACTTTTCGAACTCACACAGCGGTTTTTGCTCAACAATAAACTACAAGCTCCCTCCTTATCAGAATGCCAAATCATAAAATGACTGCTTCACGACTGATTTGAGAGCGACCGCCGCACTGATGCGAAAACCGCTGTGTGAGTTCGAAAAGTGAGTTACAGAATCGCAAGGCTGACCTAGTTGTTTTAAAAGTTGTAATGACTAAGTTTAAGGATTACATGCATTTAGCATGATTAATACTAATACTAATCAGCATTAAGGTTAGTTTTAAAAATAGTTTACCAAACATTTATTTAGTAAAAAAATAGTTTCCGCCCTATGCGTCGGGGTAATTTATAATCGAACCTTTGAATTATTTGTTACTAGGATGTATAATAAATAATAAACTGTGTAATTTTAAATAAGTACTTGCTTATCAGTACAAGACAAATGCTTTATATCCCTTTTTTTAAACTACGTTACGGTATTAATGATTATTTGCGTGAAACATTATAATTACTATTAATTTGATAACGTTAAAATATATTATAATAATGTGTTATTTTATCACTTAGATTTTACTATGATGATATGGCTAATATGTAAAACTCCTTTTAAGACAAATTTGTGGCATTAGCGAAGTTTAGATTGTACCACCATATTCTTGCAATTAAATTATTATTATAAAGGCAAGTACATAGAATGTATGAATTGTTGAGTTCGTTCCACAGATCAACCTATAATTCAATAAAGTGATTACACTCTAACATACTTTACAGTCACGAAACATATTAACCCTTCAATGCATTACAGTGAACCGAAAGAGGAGCCCATCGTGCCCATACTGCGGCCTTCCAGACCAGCCAGGAATATTGTTGCAATTCGCTGAAAACTTAGTTTAACATGTATGGTGATTTATTTAGCAGGTTCTTTTATGATTTAGTGGTGCTTATTTGAACCTATTTAAAAAAAACTAAATTTACGTTCAGATTCGGTGATTATAGGTGAGACATATTGTTTTAAATATTGTTAGACAGTTATAAATATTGTTATTTCTCTTTATTTGAGTTAAGTATATCACTGCAATAAATACTTCGATCAGTAAAGTAGTTTTGTATATTAACAAATAGCTGTCTTCCAATGTATAATAGCTTTAACATAGATGTTACGGTGCTAAACTTTCCATATGTATATGTTGGTTTTATATAAGGTTCTCTGTAATACCACATTTAAAGTGAATCCTAAAACATTTTCATAATAATATACAAAACAATATATTGATGGCGCGACATTTTTGTTACTGGTAGTACTTCTCTGTATAGGACTCTGTCTGTGAGTTTAAATGCGGCATTATGTGATATGTGTCAGCAATTCCACATGTATACTGAATAGAGAAAGTAGACAGGAACCTCACTTCTCGTCGGAGTCACGTGCGAATGAGAAGGTATGAGTTTGCTTCTCTGTTCGCCTTCTGTAATCGTGTAGACGCGATATTAGCAATAAGAAATAATATGGGGTAAAATTGACCCATTCGTGCAGTGACTAGGTTAGCTATTGAATAGTCATGCGACAACATCATTACGAAAATCGATATTTCAATATAAAAAATATATTTTTCTTCACGTTTTTATTAAGTCCCACGTTCATATATCATTTCAATTGATTTGACGAGTCGGTAAGAACTTTTTACTGCATTTGGGAATCAAATGAAATACTTTTTAAATGCAATAAACTTTGTAAGCATATGACTATTGGTAATTGCTACGGTGTTTCTAATTCTTGTAATTGCTATAATTCTTTATTCCGTTTAATATTTGTATAATTTTGTTGTTTAAGACTAATTGTATCGCCCTTTACATGTAATAATAGGTGCAATAATCAATAATACCATATGATTTAAGACTGTAATTACCACATACCGAATATTTAACAATACATAGATTTAAGCCCAATAAATTAAGTTTTATATGTAAATAGTAAATCTATCGAAAATTATATGATATTTACAAAATTGTGTTTCTTTACCAATCCTATATAGTTAACACACTAGTATCAATGTCTCTAACCATGAGGTATTAATTCGGCGAATTATTTTTCTGTCTACACAATGAAGACATTGCTATGAAGCCGCTTGAGCTTTAACCCAAGATTCGACGGCGTTGTTAGGCATAAATGGCCGTAAGTATATAAGAACATAGTACCAGCAATCTAAGTTTTATAAAATATACGACTAACCCATTCTGAAATAAAAAAAAAAATGGGTAAAAACATATGAATTACTATAATTGGCCATATAAAAAATTAATATCTGTTGCAAGCTATATAATTAAAGACTTAACATAAGATTTTAGGGATGCTTAAATATTTTGTTTGACATAAAATATTACCATAATAAGTTTGCTACACAAGTCCACGTTCATACAGTGATGGAGCATGCGTCGTTTTCATAAAGTTCTTCCATCAGTAAAAGCTACGCAAATTTAATTATTTATAAAGCTCATGAATATAAAACTCGAGAGATATTGTTCTTATAATAGAATTGTTTTGGATATTACAGGCAGTATAAATGCAGACTCAGGCATATGTTTGTATAGTCATAGCTAAAATAAACGAGATTTTGTTATTGCTATCGTTGTGTTCTTAAGCTACGTAGCGCTGGAGTAGTTTTCTATCTTTACTGAGAGTAAGGGTAAGATTACTGCTAAGAACGAGTGCTGTGTACTAAACTAAATAGACGACTTTTTTGTAAATTGTCTATTGCAAAAGAGATGTAAGTGAAATAAAATTGTAATCTCTCATATGACAACTGTAGAGCACTTAACTAACGTGCACTAATCCTAGTAGTAAACACTAGTTTAAAAAAAACTTGCCAATGGGCATTATAAAGTCTATCAACAAATACACAATACTAACATTAAAAACGAAATATACACTCTTTAATGGGCAAACAACTTGCTTTATATTTAATGAGTACAAACATAATTCTTACAAAATAAAAATTTGTTATTTAAAAAACGAGACGTATAAATGATTGCAAAACTGTAAGAGGAGAAAATAACAGGGAAATGTGAATTAGTACACATTCTTGTAATAGCAGCGTTAGAACCTAGGACGGGACAAAAATGACAAAAGGTTTAAAAGTAAAGTGCCTGAATGTATTGTTAAGATGCCTTCATTAAATTGTTATTATATTTTTTAACACCTCACTGTATGTACAGAAATATAATACAACTGATATAATTAAAGAAAAAGTAGCGCAACTGGCGGTTTTATCGCTTCGAGCGATCTCTTCCTGGCAACATCTGTGAGAAAAAATTAAATAAGGTAAGTGCAAGAAGTGCTCAAATAAATAAGACATAGTCATTTAGACAACATTTAGGGAACGAAATTTGTTTTGTTTTAGGCTTTGGCCTACGACGTAGTACACGTACTATGAACGGGTGTTATATCTTTCACTGGTATACTATACTTCATTGAAAGGGTTGGAAAAACTTTCAAGCTTTAGTAGTGAGTTTAACTCGTGGATATAACACGTACGTATAAAAAAAATACTTTACTTTTTAAGTATATTTATTATATACGAAACTTTTAAAGTCTTATACTTAAGTCGACTACAAATTAGCTTGAGTACATGAGCTTTTAATTAAAATGTAATCTAAATTTAGTTTTTATATCTAATGGGATATTTTTTATTGATTATCGCATAATTAAATCAAATAACTATTTAATGTTATCACTCTCTCGTCACTTTGAAAACAAAACATGACATAGCGTAAGCTTATAATGATTTTGTTTTTTGATTAAATTCAAATTGTTATTCTTTATTTAAACTATAAGTTGACGATTTGACTTTAACAGGTTTTTAAAAGTACCGGGAAGGTTTCCGCAACTTTATTTTTTGCTAAGCCAGAAATTGTATTTACAACGATATAGATTTTTAAATAATAGGTATATATGTACCTAAAATATCTCCAAATACTAAGTATTTTATTATTTATTAGAACATGAGACAATGCAATTTTTTTTTAACTTTTTAGCTTTAATTAATGACAGTATAAGTCAATCAAGCTGTTGCCCGACATACCGGAACCGGGTTCCCAGCCCGCCCTTCGTGGGGACAGCCCCATTAGGGTTCAAGTCATGGAGAGCACAAAGACCCAGAACGTTACAGTGGAGGAGTTGCTTGAGGATCGGGATCCGAATAATTTAAATCAACATGTTCAGGTAATAATAATGGTCTTAGTATTAGTTAACCATTTAGGTCTCACACAAGTCAATTTCTTACTTATCTTTGCCTTGTTCGAGCTAATTTAAATTGCGCACAGAGGCTCAATATTGTATATAAATAGCCTTGTAATCTGTATTTACAAATCTTATTTTATTTTAACTAAAGCTCTGCCTTGCGATTCTATAACTCTGCGATAAGGAGGGAGCTTGTAGTTTATTGTTTATCAGAATGCCAAATCGTAAAATGACTGCTTTACGACTGATTTGAGCGCAACCGCCGCTGCGAAAACCGCTGTGAGAGTTCGAAAAGTGAGTTACAGAATCGCAAGGCTGTCTCTATATGACAGCGTGAATGGTCTGGCAGAGAAAGAATGTCCTAATGTCCACATATAATATGTTATTGTTGGCACGGTGTTAAGGTTAGCAATTACCACGTAAATAAATTAATCGTATTACCATTTATTGATTTTAATTTTCAATTACAATTTTTAAAGAGAAATATAAAATATGCTGCTTAATGCTATAAAGCGATACTTTCTAGGCAACCCTATTACTAAAAAATCACTGTTACAATTTACGGCTATTATAATATGTTTTCCAATGAAATTGCTTCGAGAGCAAAAAACAAAAGCATAAATGTAAAACACACGACGGAAGTTCATTTACATTCGCAATAGCTATAATAACATTAGAAAACGAACAACACAAGGTGACTTATAATAAATTCGTAGTTAAATGGAAAAAAAAGTGCAGAAACAAAGTACATATGTCAGAAGTGAAACTTCTTTGGCAAACTAATTTTTAAGTCTTGTTCATATTTATACAAATCTAAATCTTTAGATTTCCGAGACTAAAAGGGAGGGAAAAAGGAAGATATGTTAGGAATTTAATTGTTATTAAAATAGTAAGTGTCGAAAATTAATACAAATTATAAATTTATTTTTTTTATTTTATTTCTTCGATTCTTACAATTACGAATGTTAAAAACACGTGATATTTTAATTTACAATTCGTCATTTGAGATTTCAATAAATTATTTTGCATATAATATAAAATACTTATATTTCATAAATTCTTCTCACTCTCTCTCTCAATCGCTCTCTCACTTTTCTTTGCCTAAACGTTGCACATCTTCGTGACGTTTTAGTAAAACTTCACCCTCATGCGAAAGAAGTTTCACTTCAAAAATGTAATATATCAAACCTTAAAAACTGTATACATATCGATCGTCCTGCCTAAAATAATTATGAAATTTATAACAAAGAAAGCGTGATTTAACACGGAGAATAAAATAGCAGACCATCGCGTGACCTCACGCGCTGCTCGCTTGAAAGGGTGTTTGAACGCTAAATTACTTCAACGGTCAAATATTTTTAACGCTTCAGCTAAAAGCGCTTATTCTTGAAAGGTCAGTGGTAAAATATAACCTTCTGAAAACTTCTTCGTTTCTAGTACTTTAGTTTTAATTACTTCTTAGCTTCGAGTATTTAAGAATACCCGCCGTCTATCTTCTATCTATACCAAATCTATAAAGAGGAAACATTTGTGTTTCTTATGAAATTATATATTTATATTCAGTAAGTCTGAGTCGGCTACTATCTATCTTTCAAACCCTTAAGTGATAAGGGGTGTCCACCCCAAAATTTTTTTTTTGTTTTAGGATTTTTTATTGATTTTTTTATGATACAGCATACAAAAATACATACAACCCCTAATTTTCAACCCTCTACTATCAACCCCTTTTTTATTATTGTAGATAGATATTTTATTGAACTAAAAAAAGATTTCCTAGAAATAATATACATAGAAAAACAAACGTTTGCCGGGTCAGCTAGTAATTGTATAAAATTACGTCAATTATTAATTATTATCAATTACACAACATAATAATTCGTGTAAGGGAAATTCTACAAATAAATCTCTTCTCTAATATAGAAAAAATTGCATTTGAATTTTAGTTTTTATTTTAACAATTTCTCAAGCTTAAAATTCCTGGACTGATTAAAAAAAATATTTCATTACTTGTCGGACTGTCGGAATGTCGGACATTCTACGTAAATGATGTTATGAATATAAAATTTATTAGAAGTAAAATCTGTATATTGATTAGATTAAAAATGTAATTGTGTATCCAATAATTTGAAAGGACGTAATTAAAAACTAAGAAAACTAAGTAAAATAAAACTTTTATGTTAATAAAAATATATCTATAGTCCGAAATGGTAGACTTTGCACTACCACGAGCTCGGTATCAACGAGAGCGAAACCGCGGGGCATTGCTAGTATCATGTGTTTGACAGACACCGTATAATAAATGATTATTTTTCAGTTATTATGGGATGATGTAATCGGGGAACCTGAAGGCGGTAGAAGTCCTGAAAGCGCGTGGCGGGTTAGCAGGTTTTGCTTCAAACAATCGCGGCGATGCTGCTACACTGTGCTTTCTATACTCCTTGCACCTCCTTGTGCCCTGGTACTAGGATGCGGATTTGCATGCCTTGCTTTTGAGGTAACTAACTAACTGGCAAGTGAGAGTAATGATTAATGTATATTTTTATCTGTTTTTCATTAAATGAACTTTATATTTTTAGCAAATATGGTGCGCGACGCCAGGTTTGCGATGCTTGAGAGTGTATTGCTTCTCAATAAGGTCTCTTTGTCAATCACTTTTGGCTGCAACTGTCACTCCAACCATGGAATCTATCGGCCATCTCTGTAAACATATCAGAGTTAATATGAGAAAAGACGCGCCTGAAGAAAAGGATCTACTTATAATATAAATTGAACTAACCCATTTTCCATTATTTTACGAATTACAAAATTTTAATTACACTGTAAAAAGCTTTAAGAAAAAAATCAACTATATTTTGCCGTTTTATTTGCAATCTTATATATCAAATTCTCGTGTCACAATGTTAGTTACCATATTCCTCCGAAACGGCTTTACCGATTTTTATCAAATTTTGTATGCATATTCAGTAGGTCTGAGAATCGGCTACTATTTATTTTTCAAACCCTGAAGTAATACCAAAAAAAAAAGGTGTTCATACCAAAAAAAATATTTTTTTTTTAGACAAACATTTTTGTTTTTATTTTGTAAGATACAGCATACAAAAATACATACAATCCCTAATATTCATTTTGTATTATTGAAGATAGTTATTTTTATTAAGCTAAAATGTTTCCTAGAAATAATATACATGGCAAAACAAACGTTTGCCGGGTCATCTAGTTTTATTTATAAATTTCTCATTTGAAATTCGTATAAGAGAAAAAAATAACAGTCAAAAACACAAGGCAATGACATAAATTACCTATGCAGCTAAATAAATGTATTAAAAGGTACGCTTTTATCCTCTATCTCTATCTATACTTTAACGTACAGATGATAGTTTATAAAATGTCTTTTTCTTTCATCGTCCAGTAACTGTCAGGCCATAAAATTTAAAAAAAATTCAGTATCTGTCATAGACAATTATGGAATTGTATCTGTGTCATTTGTCGTTGCAGTAAAAAAGAGCGGGAAAATTTCAGACGCATTGTGATTTGTGAATTAGTAACGCGTAGATCGAATTAATTATTTTAGCGTACAAGATTATCACTTAAAAGATTAACATAATTAAAAATTTATTACAATTAATATGAGCGCGTCTACATCGGCTCAGGCGATAGCCTCGGATTCCAATTCTAGTGCCGCACAAAATTCGCGTCCAAGTCATTTTATAATTTCAACATGCCGAAGGTATTTAGCATATTTTATTCGTGTTACTTACATAATTAACTTTTATGTAATTATTTTATTCTTTATGCAGAAATAACGATTTGTTATCTACGAATAGAAATTCATGTGAAAATCAAGAGACGGAAGAGTCAGAGGTTGAGGAGGTACAAAATAAAATTTTATAATAAAATTAATAAAAAAGATAAATTATAAACATTCGTAAAGCAGATACACGTACAAAATATTACTATATAAATATTTCTTAACTTGACGCAATTTTTTACTGAGTAGTTAACTATTAAAAATAATACATTATACAATATATTTTATGTTTGGATACTTCGTTTTAGTTATTCTTTTAGATGTAACAAATAAAAAAATTATATATGTAATTACAATATTTATTCCGTCCAAGTGACCCCAAAGTTGCGACACGCATTGTTTCATGTAGATTGAAGATTGTTTCTATGATTAAAGAAATGCCTAGAATCTAGGTTTATATAACTTAATTAATAGGGACTTGTACTTTACATACATACATTTACATAGCGTCTACTTGCCGTATGCTGCAGATCAGGGAAGCTGGGAGCGGCGTCCTACACTCTACAAACAGGAGAGGTAATTTTTGTCCCTAACATAATTCAATCTTACGTATACACATCGATTTCCGTCAATCTAATTGTGCTACTAGAAAGAAACGAAAGTATCTACACTATCGTCTCTTTCAATGGAACTGCATAATATTGCGGCCAATGTAAAAAAAAAATCCGTGCGTACAAAGTAGACAGGTCAGAAGTGAAACTTCTTTGGCAAACTAATTTTTAAATCTTGTTCATATTTATACAAATCTTTAGAAATAAAATTATAAAAACTTTAGATTTCCGAGTCTTAGAGGGAGGGAAAAAGGAAGGAATTTAGTGTATTAAAACATTAAAATATTAAGTGTCGAAAATTATTACAAATTATACATTTATTTTTTTAATTTATTTCTTCGACAATAAAAACACGTGGCATTTTACATTTCATTTGAGATTTCAATAAATTATTTTGCTTAAAATATAAAATACACCATGAATTCTAACGAAATTTTAATTTTACAAAATAGAATTTCTATTAGGTAATTCGCCCTTCTCACTCTCTCAATCGCTCTCTCCCTATTCTTCGACAAAAACGCTGCACATCTTCGAATTATTATTATTGCGTATCATCTGTAAATATTTTACCCTCATCTGCTTAAAGAAGTTTCACTTCAAAAATCCTGATGTCCTTTATATGGTCTACCAAAGTCATATACCCTGGTTTATAGTTTATGGATGAATGCAGACGATTTTATTAAATTAATTTAATGAGTTAAATTGTGTCTCAGCTGGAGGTTCTTGAAGAAATCCTCGACCGTCCGCCAGAACATCAAATATTCCTATCGTTATTTAGACAAGTGGATCCTGTTAAGATAATACTCGATAATAAAAGTCAGAATACTTTTATTAGCATCGTGAAAAAGACTGTATTCGAAGAGAATGACTCGGACGGCAAATGTAAACTCATTTTTGTCGCATCTAATGATTACAGTAAGAAAAAACAATTACTAGAATTTTTTTAATAATTTTTATGTTTAGGTAGGTAATTAATATAATAATCATTTTAATCTTGTCAGTTTGGCAATTACGTTACACGCAAGTTTTGCTAAGGCTGTCAATTATAGCCTCTGATGGTGGCAACTCTCCTATTACCAAATTTCATGGTTTTTTGCATTATTTAAGGTGACTAAACATAAAATTAATTGTAGATAAAGTACTACCAACTAGTAAAATGCGCTTTTTTTATATATTAATCGAGCATCTAATATAGTAGGCACAGAACTACACTATGCTCCATTGGGGAAAATGAGACAAGCATAATATTTAAAAAAACGTGTGGTACTCGGAGAGTGCCGCGGTAAAGCTATTGCATAGCATTTTTTTTTGTTATTTATTCAATCTACCCCTCTACCAGACTCAGACTACACGCCTATATAGTCTGTCTCACTCTAACGCGTACCGCCTGCGCTTATGTAACGTCACCGATCTCGTCAGAGATATGTGAATACGCAGTATTCATTCTGTCCCACTCTAACGCACCTGCGCTACGACACTGATCACGCTAGACCGATGTGAGACGCAGTATGTGTTCTGTCCCGCTCTAACGCGTATTGGCCGCACCTATATTACGTCATCGTGTTTTAGCTCGCTATAAAATCTATGCAATAGCTTAAAACCTTAGTTTATCATCTAAACATTCAGTCAATTTCACAACATTTTTACAAAACGGCTGAAACGGATCAATGATAATAACGGAAACTTTTTTTAATAGACTTTGAAGCCTGCAAGCGTCGCATTTACTCTCTATCTCTTCCCAATGAGCCACAAAATTGTACGGACGAGGAGAGATTGACATTTCTACGTACAGTGATAGATTTCTCCCAAAACCAAAGCGTGCATGCCCTAGGCGCTTTATTACGTTATCTAGATCTTAATTGGTCAAATTTGTGTATGGATTTACACACAAAAGCACAATTTATGGGCTTAAAAAGGATTTCACTGTAAGTATCACCTTGTTGTTTAAGTGAATAAATTAGTTACATGCAGCTGACTTTCATCATCGACGTTGAGCAGAATACGAAATTCCACCCATCCACCGCGTCCGTCGTACCACAATTGAGCGTTTTATAAGTGTCCTTCAAGAAAAGAGCGCACCAATTCTTAAAAGACCGGTAACGCTCTTGCGAGCCGTCTAGTAATGTGATTGTCTATTGGTATCACTTAACATAAGAAAAGCCTCCTGCGTTCTGTAATATAAAAAAAAGATTAATTAATAAATAACGAATCGTACTTGAGCAGATGGTGAGCAAATTTGTGTATATTTCGAAAATGGACATCAAAGCAAACAAACACCTTTAATTATTGTACGTTCTTACTATTAATAGAGTACACGCAAAATATCTTAACGAAATATGAGCCTTTAATTAAATGTCTTCAATAAACGTCGAGTGAGCTTTAATATAATGTCAAGTACATTTAAGCAACAAGCTTCTAATCGCGTAAACAAGACATCGTGTAGAATCAATAATTACTCATGAGTCTTAATGTTTGGTCTCTTTTATTGTATGACATAACGCTACCCGTACCTAGCTATGGAATTCGTCTCTTTCTGTCAAAGTATTTTCGATAGAGTAAAATACTGTTAGTAATAAATCAAGTAAGATTGAATTTTATAGTAACGACATAGTAACAATGGACGAAGACACATATCGGGGTCTGCAAATATTTAGCACCATATCTCATCCGAGTAACTTTAAAAAGGGAGTTCAAGGAAGCAATAAGGAGGGATTAAGCCTTTATCAACTATTCAGCAAATGTTCTTCGAAGGTCGGCTATCGACGAATGAGGTAATAATTTATTTTATATTTCTCTAAAACTTTAGTAGGCAAAAATAAACAGTATAAATCGTTATTTGCAAAAACAATTGCGCATTTTTAATTTATTTATCATAATATTCATTTAGGTTCATTTTCGCTTCTACTTCCATAGTTTTACCATAAGAGCGGCGCTATTATAAATCGCTTTATTTACTAGCACTATATTGAATACATTCATTATAATTCATGCTAATGCATTAGTTGTTCCAAGCGAGTAGTTATTATAGACTGAAAATAATGTAAAATTTAAGGAACAAATACATTTTGATCCTTCGAGTCGGCCGGCTTTTTATGTTTGCACATACAAAAATTTAAAAATTTAGTAAGTACGTACGTAATAAGTAAACGACTTAATTATTTCCATTTATTTCATTAGACATGAGATGTCTTTGTAGATAATGGTTATGTAATCTAATAGGGTACTCTTTCGTCATCCAAGTAAGGACTTGGTGGTTTTGAAGCAAAGACAAGAAGTCGTCGCCCTCTTTATGAGACCACAAAGTGATACTGCTCTAAGGAACATCTGTTCTTCGCTTAGATTCATCAAAAATGTCAATGTATGTAAATCAAATATCTCGTGTCATAACGTCGCTGCGCGTGCAATACCGCGGAAGAGCACTTTGTAAAAACCGCGTATCTGCGTTTTTGCGATTTTACAGGAAGAAGAAAAAACTAAATATCTCAGTCATTTAACTACATTTTGCTGACTGAACTCTATCACTACTAGTTTGGGGCTTACTTTATGGAGTAATAGTGTAAATTTATTTGTAACTTCCGTAAATTCCGTGTAAAATCACTTACGCGGTTTTGTTGCAACAATTGATAGAAAAAGTAGTATAGTATCAGTAAGTACGCGGGTTTGAAATTTTTTTTTATTATTAGAAAACATTATTAATTGTGATAAAAAGCAAAATTTTTTCAGAAAAACAATATCTTTCTATTATTAATAATCAACATTATAAAGAAAACTTATTTTTGCTAAGTATAAGATGTGAGCTTCTTATAAAAAAAAACTTCTAATCTGTAGAAAATTAATATTTTATTCATTAGTTGGACGAGGAATAGATTTTTATTTTCATAAGGAGTTCACATCTTTTACTTAGTAATACACAGAAAAAACTTTTTATAAACGTTTTAAAAGAAGTACAGGGAAACTATAATATTTTTTTACTATTCTCTATCAACATTCATCTATACTTAACATTACGTATATAAAAAAACTTTTTTATTGGTAAGTTTAAGATTTGAACTTCTAATCTCAAGAGAATTAACGAAGTTAGGTATTAAATTTTGTATTAAGTAAGACGTTGTGAGTTCATCTCTTTAACTTACCAAAAAAGTAGTTTTCTTAGAGATCAGCCTCCTAGGTTCCTCTAAAATCACAGAAAATATTTTAACGTAATCTTTGTTAAATGCTTTGTGCGAATACAGAATAAGTAAAATTAGCTTTTAATCATTGAATACTGTAGGTACACTTTACAACCCTAGTGCCTTGAATAATTTAGTTGACTGTGAAAAATAGGAATTGTTTTCACAATCAACTAAATTATTCAAAAGTACTCATACTTATTGAGTACAATATAGCAAACAAAAACATTAAATAGCAAATAAACATAACAAAACATAATAATTTTAATAATTTAAACTCTCATTTAAATAATTATAATTAAAGCATTGAGCCTCTCAATCACAATAAGAACATTATTTATAAGGAAAGTTATTATAAAAACTTTGCCAGTCTTTGGGTATGACACTCTTAAGCTCCTGTAAGTGATCATACTTGGTCTTGGATATTGGCTGTCTAGATTCATAAAGTGAAGGCACACTGTCAATCGGAACTATTTTCTTTGGCCGTCTTGGTAAAGGAATAAAATCATCTGCAAAGCGGAGCTTATAGTCTATTGTGCCACTTGGATTATATCTGAGTGCTTTTATTTCAACGACACAGTGATCACCCGCCCCACGACCAGGTCTTATTGAGTCATAAATCAAACATTCTTTAAGACCGAAGTCTTTAAAAAATGTATAATCAGGTGTAATAACTTCGTAATGACTTGGTACTTTTCTCGCTTCCTTCGTGATCGTGGCGTATTGTGAGGGTAATATCATAATTTCTTCACCGTTTGGGTAAATACGCGGACTTGCAGCCAACTTCAGGCATACTACTGTTCCGCTGTATTGCTACGATGCCAAAAAAGAGGTTTCCCATTGGCTAATTCAAATTGTGTGAGAGCTAGTATAAGCCAATCCGCATTAAGGATCTATTGGCGCGATATCTCAATTTTGTTCCTTTTGCTGTTACGCGGTATTAACAAAGTGCTCTTCCGCGGTATTGCACGCGCAGCGACGATAAGATGAATTCTCTGGTGAAAGTTTTACTTTATTACTATTTTGATTTAATCACTTTTCTTATAAACGGATGGTTTGATTTCGATAATATACTCTTAAAAAGCTCAAAAGTTAACTGATCATAATATTATGAATGTTTGATAAAGGCTGGCAAAGGCTTTTTGGGCGTCTTTATTTTAAAGCCTGTTGAAATAACCTTTAATATGTACATGACGCTGATATATACATTTGTTTTAGGGTATTTTAGCAAAAATTAAAGCACTTTCTGCTAAAGCTTACCATTGGAAGTCTCTTTATAATGTAAGTGTGATTTTGCATTCAGTTTCTAATTCATTTAGGTAACACAATGTACACTTATGAAAGTCAATTAAGAAATACATATTAAATGCTTCTAATTTTAACATTTATCTACTGCCAGTTGCTCAAATCAAGGGCGTAGAACGGAAGAGAAGAACTGGCAATAAAGTCTCCGCCACTGTTTTTAATCGCCAAGTTTTTTGTTTTACAAAATGTTTGTAAGGAGCTGCAACCAGTACACCATGTTCCACATGACATCTTAAGTAATTTACTGTAATAATAAAAAAACAAAGATTTGTCCTCTATCAGCAGGAGGCATGGTGAAATAGGAGCACGCACTTACATTCTCGTGAGAACAACACGCACTAACTAATTGTGAAATATATATGACAACTTATCATTTACGATTAGGTTCTTAATAGAGTACAGAAGGATAATTTAAATAATATTAAAAAAATCAAGCATACGCTTGTTATAACTAACTACACCTTTCAACAAAATTTAAAGAAATTATGTTTTAGTTTCGTTTTCTTTCTTCCTATCCTAATAATGTTATAAAGAAACATTTTTAGACCCTATATAACGCGGTACTGATAAGTGAATTGTGTGAGCCAATAGCTCGGTCAAGTGAATATTTGGAGAATATAGCCACTTGTGACACAAACAAATTGTACGAGGTAATAAAAGTATTATTTTTGTTCATTTGTATTTACGAGTTATCATAGGTAGAAGCTTCTATATAGGTCCAATATAGCTTTTATATACGGAAGGTAGCTTCTATATCGTTATTCTAAACTTCTTTGAAATAAAAATAAAATAAGGCCTAATACACAACCTCTGCTTTTTTCAATTGTTCATAAATATTTTAAATGTGTGACATAAAAATCTTTTGCTATCAATAAGTATTTAAAAGATATTCTATTAATAAACTAAAAATTACGTTTTACTATATAAAAACCCATTTCAGCTCAGCCTAAAAATCCTTACATTTCTATCACGTCAAGGTCAATGTACCTTATTTGGTATTCGTATGTCCTTATAAGGTATTGTAATGAAACGAGGCTCTTCAGGACACGACTATTTAATATGATTGTTGGTACAATACTGATCTATATTAAACCATCGATACATTTATATTAATCATGTAGGCACAGTTTCAATTTGTATAATTCTACCAATCTAAAATTTTTCTTTGAATTAACAGATGGCATTATACATGAATAGAATAATTGATTTCGATCTCTCGAAATCCGAAGGAAAGTTCACTGTAAAGGCTGGAGTGGATGCGGACTTAGATATGAGTAAGACAAAACATTCCAGTGTGACTTAATTTTAATAGGAAATATATTTAATTTTCCTATTTTATAGCAAATAATGACGATCAAGTAATAATTTTAATTTAAGTTTCATTAATACTACAAAGCAGCAGTGTTGGCTGTTTATTTTTGTTTTAATACTATACGTATACAAGTCGGTTTAATACATTTTTCTATTGATAATAAAAGCAAATATAAACATATAATTTATAACTAACAACAATCCTAAATGAACCATTTTTTGTAATTTCTTAAGAAAAGCAAACAATGGCCAGTCTCCACAACCTTATGTCAGAGACTGCCAAAGTAGAGATGGACCGTCTCCCACCCTTCGTTGAGGAGTGTACGATGTTGTATATGCCTCATTTGGGATATCTTCTGGGAGTAAAGGCCTGGTCTGATCATCTCACTTTGGACCAGAAGCAGCTGCCTGATATGAAGTTCATGGTACTATAATTATTATCAATACGCCTTTATTTACTTATTTATATTTCCCTAAAAGGCTACGCTCTCACGAGCTTTCTGGCAATGTGTCTTAACATCAGGTGTGCCTCCAGCAATTTACATTATGCTTTTTTTTTAATTATTGACGGATTAAACCTGGACGTCTGCTTTATATCAAAAGTTTCATTTGCTTTACAGCAAGTATTGTTACATTATAACAAATTTAATAATAAAAATGTTTATTAATATTTTGAACAGTCAAGTTGTTTAGTTATGTAAACTGAGATTATTTCACCCGGAATCGAACCCAACCTATCGCTTTTTGGCCAAGTAAGTAAGCCGCGATAACGCAATGGACAAAAATATGTGTGAGTCGTACGAAAGCAATTCTCTGAGCTTGAATTTAATTTTCTCTGAACTTTACTATAAAATAATATTTTTTTCAATTTACAGTTTCAAAATAACGATTATATTCATTACAAAAGCAAAGGCTGCGAAGGTGAGTAGAAAAGACACTTAAAAAATAAATTAATCAAATCACAAAAAATATTTTTGAAAAGCAATATAATATGTAAAATTCTCGTGTCACAATGTCCTCCTTTCGGTTCGACTGATTCTTATGATTTTCTTTATGCATATTCAGTAAGTCTGAGAATCGGCTACTCGTTCAAACCCCTCAGAGATAAGGGGTGTCCACCCCAAAAAAAATATATTTATTTTTTAGACAATTTTTTTTTTTATGATACAACATACAAAAATACATACTACCCTTAATTTTCACCCCTCTACGATCAACCCCTATTTTTTATTGTAGTAGATAGTTATTTTTACTGAACTAAAAAAAATTCCTAGAAATAATATACGTGGCTAAACAACGTTTGCCGGGTCAGCAAGTTTAATTATAAAAATATATATCTATAGAATATACAAAAAATATTTTTTCATTATATTTTTCTTGGTAGAACAGTGTTGGCCTAGTAAGCTCTATGTGCACAATTAACACATATTCCTACGGTGAAGGCAAACATCGTTAAGGAGTCGACACGACAGGCACAAAAGACTGATCACCTACTTGTCTATAAAGTAAAAAAAACGGCTGTAATCTGAAACTGAATTATTATTAATACATATTTTGGTTATCGCTTCTAATTTAAAGGAAAGCCTATCAAAATGCTCAATAAAAAGCAATTAAAGTATTCTCATCGTGGCAAGGTAGCCATTGCTGATAATATCTTAGATTTAATTAAAAAGATACAACAATTAGAGCATTTCTTTAGTTTCGTTATATATTTTTAAATAACCGCGATTGCTAGAGTACATGAGCCATCGAGTTATATAAATAATGCAATAAATTTGCGTTTTTATGCATTAAAAACTTTTAATCGGTTTATTTGTACTTTTATAGAACTGGATCTACTAATAGGCGACACGTACCCAGAAATAGTTGCTCACGAGACACGTATCATGATGCGTTTCACGTCAATCTTATTGGAGAATTTGAATTCGTTGTCCGCGCTTATCGAGAATTGCGCAGAATTAGATTGGTTTGTACATAAACTCAGTTTTATATATTTTATTACAATTTAAATAAAAAATGCTTAGCCTTCGTGACACCGCTCTTTTGTGCACAAAAGTTTTTTGTTTAATTGATATCACGCTAATATCAAATTGCCTAGTTCGAATTGAAAAAATATTTATATTGGACATTCCGTTAGCTATAGAGGCTGAGCATGAATTAAAGTTGATGCAAAAATGGGAAAACAAAATCCATTTTGAGAAATGATGTTGCGATAGTGGCGAAAGAAATGCAAACATTTATTACAAAATTGTTTTTAAATAAATTTTATGACACTTTTTTTCAGGTTCTAATATTAGTGTGTGTATTTTTTTATTATAACACCTTTCTCGTATTTTTAGCATGCATATTTTTATTAATTGATTTGTCGTAATTGCCTTTTATTCTAATAATTCATATTGCCGAGCTGTTTTTAATAAATCTGCTATACGGCTATTCATCAATCACATCAATTTTTTAATGTGGAACTAAATTGCCCCTAATGGCATGTGATCTTCATTAATATCTTTGAAGTATTTATTTATTAATTTACATCACATCATAATAATATATAATCCATTTTTTACAGTACAATCTATATATTCTAAAATACATGACAACGGTGAACATAAATTAAAAAAAACAACTTACTTGTACTACAATTAACTATACATTTAACATAGCATCAATAACCCCGCAACTTAATAATGGTCTAGTACATTTGTATTGGGCATGGGACATCAAACAATTAATTAAGTATTGTGAATGGAATCCGATAATGTAGACTTAAGATCCAAGGCTGCTGTTTCCCACGTTAAAATACTTAAACTAAGGTTTAGCTCAACGCGGAAAACAGCTAGTTAATAATAAATGAAACACATCCACAGCCTCATAGCTATATCCAAAGTGTGTAAAGAACTTAACTTCGTACGTCCAGAGTTGACTATGGACAAAATAATACATATAAAACAGGGAAAACACCCCTTATACCTAACCACTTGTGAGAGTTTCGTTCCCAATGATGCCGAAAGCTCTCGCACGGCAGGATACGTTAAGATATTAACGGGACCAAATTCGAGTGGCAAGTCTGTTTATATGAAACAAATTGGTAATACAATACAATTTATTCAAAATATATGTAATGGAATCTTTAAAGCTTATTTTTTAGTCGATTAGGGAAGGCCCAATTTCGATCTAAAAAAAAAAAGAAAAAAAAGTAAAGTTTACTCCTCGAGCTATTGGCGCCTTCTGCTAGTCGGAGGTCGAAGGAAGAACAGCCTTCCTTCCTCCACAAAATAAAAGCCTATTGAAATAACTATACCATTTCAGTAATTAGCTTGACGTCACTTGATACCAATAAATTTGGAGATTTCATAGTTTTAAAATAACTGAGCTACAAAGTAATTAGCAAGTACTACGGGCATTTATGATGTGTAATTCACATTTATTTTATCAACTTTACAATGATTCAAGTTGTGAGAGACTGAAAAGCACCTACATTTCATTCATATTAAGATAATTCAGTAAACTGTTCTTACTTATACTTCTTCTTCTACTTTAAAAGTTTTGAAGGCGAAACTCGAGGAATTTTATAGATTATTTTTCCGACCCAAATATCGGCCAATAGAATTGCACCATTCGACGTCACGTGGTACAACCTACATGGTATTATACTGATAATTTTTTGTGAAAATTTTCTCTGGTCGTTGCTTCAAGAAAAGTATTAAGTAGTTGTTTTATTCATTATGAAATTCTTATTTGTTAACTGTACATTTCGTCTCATGGTGCAATTCTATTGGCCGACATTTGGGTCGGAAAAATAATCCCCCGAATACCACACGAGATTCAAAATTATCGGGCATTTCCCTCAAGGTTCCCTGCAAACAAATATAGTCGTCATGACGACTTATATCGTATATAGTATTATAAGTGAATATTTCATGAAAAAAATTGTGACTAAAATGGTAGATGTCCTTTCATTTGAGGCCAATGTTTTACTCAGATAGCGTCTTTATGGTTCGGTTACATAATGATCCTTAAGAAATAAACCAATGCTTTTGTATTTCATTTAATAGGGAGTTAATAGACTTAAAATAATGAAAAATATAGCTTTAAATACACGGTACAAATCTGTATATGTGTGTGGTATTGCTGTAGTAATGTGTGTAAAATTATCACAGAATATGCCGGCAATAAAATATTCAGGACAATGTTGAAACTAACACAAAGCTTTCCAAAGAATAAACTAATTATTATTATTATACTCTAATATATAAAAACTGTGAAACAATTTTAGGTCTGATAGTATATCTGGCACATATAGGCAGCTTTGTGCCAGCAGAATCCGCCACAATTGGTATAGTGTCAAACATTTTCACTCGAATACAATCAACTGAATGCATCGCGGCGCACATGTCCGCTTTTCTCATCGATCTAAAACAGGTTAATTCTTATACTTACTAAAACTAAGTTCTACCGCGTCTATATTTTTTATAGAACGGGCAGGAGGCTCACCTGATGTTAAGTGATACCGCCGCCCATGGACACTCTCAATGCCAGAAGGCACGCGAGTGCGTTGCCGGCCTTTTAAGAATTGGTACGCTCTTTTCTTGTCTATATGAACCCGATAATCTCAATAACAACCAAGTGTATGATTCTCCATTAGTGTGCAGTGGAAGTATTACAATATAACTAAATCCACGTGGTCAATTTAATTAATGCCCATTTGACTTTGGTCGAAAATAATATCCCACGAGAAAAGTCTGCAAAGTTCCTACGATGAAACCTTTTTATACTCCCACTATTTTTCTTTCATTTCCATGTAGCTTAATACATATCCATTATTATATTCGCAATTTTTTATATTTAATGAATTGTATTTTTATTATAATTTCACTCTTTTGTGACTCTTTATTTTGGTCTAAATTCTAAAATATTATTGATGTTTGCACTGAGCAAACTCATATATAGCTTAAGTAAAATTCAATCTAATCGTATATGTCTAGAGAACAAAATCAAAACTAAAAAACAGTTCCAGTTTGAAAAAGTATCCTCAAAATATTATCGGACATTCAATTTCAATAAATCAAGTCAACATTACACACACACACACACCTACACCCTAAAGGCATTGGGCGTGTTTGGCCGAAGTAAGTACTTACTAAACTTAGTAAGCCAGTAAGCATAAAAAAATTAAAGTCTTACAAGCTGACTGTAGCGCTTTTCGGCCAGGACAGACTTACTGGCTTATTAACATAACACAAAACACCGGTTTATGTCATATCCCGTACATAACCTCATAGACTTCTCGATTAAAGAAGAATTATCACTCATTTTAGAAAATTCTATGATAATTGATACGTAATTACACACACCAGTTTTTAACTGTCAACTTATTTTTACGTCTAAAATCATTATATTGAGTGCATGTGTATCTGAACAATGACAGGTCTGTTCCTGTCCGTTTTGTTTACATCAACAATAAGCAAAATGGCGTCGTATATTAAGCCATACTTACTGCGTTAGCACTTATTTTGTGTCCCGGCCGAAAATTTTGTAAGCATAGTAAGTGACTTACTAAATTTAGTAAGTACTTACTTCGGCCAAACACGCCCATTCTCTCTGTATAAATTATTGTTTAGTATGTGAACTTTTAATTGACGTTTCAATTTAAAAAGTATTTAGTACTTTTCCACCGTCAGGTAAGGTAACACAGGCTATATTTTTTTTAAATATTTAACATGTGCGAAGCCAGTACAAGCTTCTTTCTATAACGGGTCAAATTTTTCATAGATGGCATTAGCCCTACAAGAATCTTCATCGAATTCTTTGATACTGGTAGATGAGTTTGGTAAAGGCACTTCAGAAACCGACGGCTTGTCTCTACTAGCGGCGTGTCTCAACACGCTACTATTTAGGTCTGAAGAATGCCCTCATGTGTTCCTATCTACCCACTTTTTGAACGTAAAGGAGTTTATTATTGAAACACCAATCGTTAAATTCTTGGTAAGTTAAATTACATTTACTGGTTAGTTAAGTACTGATTAAAGTAAAATTTACAGTTAAAATTTGTTGGACGGCTCCAATTGAGGGGTTTGGGATCTGGAGGTGTATTTTTAAATACTGACGTCATGGTTAATATACATTACAAACACTATACTGATGACACATTTACAATATTTTATAAACCTGCCATTAGTTACACATTCAAACTCCAATGAAATTAATAAATATTATGGTATTTCACCTAAACTTAATATCTTCGACTGCAAATCAAGATTACCCTCATCGCCGCTAACGAGGACTTCGTTCCGACAGCATAACATATACCTATACAATATCTCGCACTCACCCACTGATGCCTTCGCGCCAAGTTGGTGGATGTAGAGCACAACTTCTAAACTTAGAAGAAGGAAGTTGTGCTAATGCATGACACATTTTATCCTTCTCTATTGTTCAGTTATAATACTTGAACTAGTCTAATTTTAAACGTTCTGGCTTTTAGAAGGAATTTGTTTTCCTTCGATCTAGAAACATTTTATTCTTGGAACAGGTTATACTTTCAGTAGTTTATAATTATTAGGAAATTACAGTCAAAATCTTTTATTACGACATCGAAAGGACTACTCATATTTGGTCGTAAAAACCGATAGTCGTAACAGCCGATGACGTTGTTATTAACCTTATACAATAGAATTCAGCCGGGACCTTTGATTTTGGTCAATGTAACCGGTATGTTGTTCTAAACGATGTCGTCGTAGAGTCTGGCTAATGAAAGTTGATACTGAAAAAGCGCGGCAAATTTAAAAAATATCAGCATGGCAGCCCTAAAGTAAAAAGGAAAGTTGGAACAACTCACTTTGATAGTTTGACATTCATTTTTATTTTACTAGTGGATGCTTGCAATTTTTAGGCTTATAGGTTTTGTGGACATAAGTTTCATCTAAGTAGATTATTGGCTTGCCTTCTGCACGTTTCGATGCAATGGTACGCAAAAAGCGATGTCTCCATGCATCTATACCATATCGTTCAATTAATAATGAACGTTCATTTTTGTTTTTCTTAAATTCATAACCGTTGGCTAATAATCTCAAGACTATCTGTAATAGAACAATAACATTATCTAAAGTAACTAAAACTAATATGTACTTATTTAAAATAAAAAATATCAAGACATTTTGACCGTAATAACTTTAGTGTTGTCATATAAAAAGTTTGCAAAAAAAACCAGTATCTACTTTCGTTAGCCAGATTCTAAACGGTTTTGACTGTTATAGTGTATATGCAATCTGTGTACACATATAAAATGAAAATACAGTCAAAACCGGTTATAACGACATTGAAGGGACCGTATAGTTGCCGACGTTATATCCGATAGTCGTTATAAGCAATGTCATATATTATATATACACAAGTATAGTTCATATGTATGTACAATACATACAAGTTATATTATCATAGTTATCTATCTAGAATAGGTAGGTATGGGTTATAATATGGTATGTTAATATTATAATATGTAAACGAGTCAAAAAAGAAACAAAAATATTTATTACGAAATAATTAGGTACAAAAGTAATCAGTCTCAAGGTATGAGTATCACGAGTATCAAACTGTTCGTTAAAGGCAACAAATTTTTGCAAAATCGTTACAGCGTTAAGAGCCTCGGAAATCGTTGTTGGCTGAAACTGTTCGTTGGGAGAAAGTGCGTAGGTAATAATATGCCTAAATATTCATTCAACGCCTCTAAATAATATTTAAAATCGTTTGTATTGTTTTGTTTTGCTGAGACAAGAAGCGGTTGGTCGTTATAGCCGATGAATATCAATAAAATTTCGTCGTTGTAAGCGATATGTCGCTGTATCCGATGTTGTTATAAGCGGTTTGTTTACTGCATAGTTTACTAGGGATTCGGACGGGACCGTACAATCTGGTTGTAATAACCGATAGGTCGTTGTAAACGATGTCGTTATAAACGGTTTTGACTGTATAACTAAAGCAATTCATTCAACATAAAATCAATATTAATTTTAAAAACACTTTTATAATCAGAGTTTCGAGCACATAATCCAAGATGGCGAACCAGTATTCTTATTTCGCGTAATGGAAGGCTCTTGCGAGTTCAGTTTCGCCCACCAGGTGGCGTGTTCCAGTGGAATTGAAGAAAATATAGTGGATAGAGCTAAACAAATCTTCCAGACCATGAATGTAATTAATAACATAATTTTTATATTACGGTGCGTACAGACTATATAACATAACATGTTATATAACATTGCTATACAACATGTTTCAGATAATGTGGACACTGAATGTTATAAAACATGTTATAATAACATGTTAACCCAGCATCTACGTTTTTTTTGTTTTTCTTTTGTTATTTAAATTGGTTATATAACATTGTTATATTGCATTGTTATTCTAATGTGTACAGTATTGTTTTATATTATAATGTTGAATAACAAGGTTACATAATGTGGACGTGTTATAAAACACAAGTTATATAATATGTTACATAGTCTGTACGCACCCTTAGAACCACATTCCCCTTGAACACCATCAACCCTTTGCCGCAGATTTCGGAATCGTGAAGTGTTTATTGCGCACATAGAAAGAAAACCCCACGAAGTCTGGGTTCGAACATACGACCTATGTGTTGAATATAACGCACAAACCACAGTGAATTTATTCCTAAGTATGTTTGTTAGTGTTGGCCTAGTGGCTTCAGCGTGCGACTCTCATACCTGAGGTTGTAGGTGCGATTCCCGGCTGTGCACCAATGGACTTTCTTTCTATGTGCGCATTTAACATTTGCTCGAACGGTGAACGAAAACATCGTGAGGAAACCGACATGTCTTAGACCCAAAAAGTCGACGGCGTGTGTCAGGCACTGGAGCCTGATCACCTACTTGCCTATTAGATTTAAAAATGATCATGAAAAAGATTCAGAAATCTGAAGCCAAGACTTAGGGTCAACGCACACGGGCCACCGGCCACAACCACAAAACGCCGCCACTGGCATATTTCCTGTAATTTTCATACATTTTATATGGACTCGCCGCACACGGTTGGCGCCGGTGGCGGCCACACGCTACAAATCGTCGCAGCTTGCTTCTTGTGGCTCGCACCGGCCACTAAACGCCGACACAAAAAGCCGCCACACGCCACTCGCGCGATTCCGCGCCCCTCTCTCCCTTGCCTCAGTTAACCTGAAGTCGACGGTAACGCACGCACGTAGTCTGTGGTTCATATAGGTAGATAAATATGGATACAGAATTATTTATATCAGAAATACAATCCCGTCCTGCGATTTGGGATTCAAAAAGTGATAGTTATAGTAATAGAGGAGAAAAAGTGAAGGCCTGGGAAGAAATCTGCGAATTGTTTGTGGGAAATTTTTCGAATAAAACTGCCAAAGAAAAGAACATTGTAGGTAAGTTTAATAAAATAATATAAAACCATATATTTATATTCTATTTTCTTGCCACGGTACTGCTCCTTCATTCATAAAATAATCTTTTAACGTATCTCTTGCAGTAGACGCTCGTGTTACTGGCCAGCCTGTATTTTGTATATCTTCGAGTCCCACTATTTTCAAAGTGTGACGAAAATTGAAACCATCCCTTTTGTGAATAAAGTTGTGCAACAAATGTATAGTTCAATGGTTGTCGATTACCGACCTGTCGTGGTGAAGGGATATTTAATGTCTTTCTGTGTATTTTATTACACAGTTCACTTTCTCTAAATATTGTAAAATAAAATAAATAAAAATAAAATATGTTTATTATGGAACATAAGATACATGTATCACTTATTCCACGTCATTAAATTTGAAGGCATAAGAAAACGGCAAAGAAGACAGAGGGGGTAGGCCGAGAGAAAAAGCCGGCGTAAAAATAGCGGCGTAGAACCGGATGCTTTACCGTATGCCCCAACATCCACGAACGTAAAAAGTAAATTCGAGTCGCATTTTGCTAGAAGTGCTATTAAAAAAAAAATAGTTAAAGTACAAGGAGCCGGTATCGAATGGATGAATAATTCTTATATGTTTCCCATCTATGGCGCCTAAACAATTAGAAAAATTAGTATTTTGAAGAAATCCGCTGGCAATTTCATTCCACATGTCTTGGGTCGGTTCTGGAATACAAACGGCTTTTAAATAGTTCCAAATTAGTTGACATGTTTCTTGTACTATTTTCCTTGCTGTAGAGGCCCCACGGTGGTAAGAGAATTCAAAATCCTCAAACGAGCATCCAGGTCCTAGATACCTGAAACAATGAAGTATATAATATTTTTTTGTTGTTACAGAAACTAAATTACAGAGGAAGTGGAAGAGTCTTCGTGACAGTTTTAATAGAGAAAATGCAAAAAACAAGAACGTTGCGAATGGTTCGGCAGCAACAAGCAGTAAACAGTACATTTATTTCAATCATCTATCTTTCTTGAATTCCTTAAAAGAAGTGAGACCGTCTACCGATGTTACTAATGCAACTAATAATGCGGAAACACCTCGCCCGAAAATAAACAGAAACGTTAATATAAAAAGGGCCGAAAAATCAGAAAATGAAATTCTCAGAACACTTTCGGAAAATTTAAAACGTAAACATGATCAAATAAGCGACCAAAATGACCCCGATAAGCAATTTCTGATGTCGCTGCTTCCACATGTAAAAAAAATTGACGAAAATTGTAAACTTGATTTTCAATTAGAAATATTACAGTTAATTAGAAAGTACACGCATAATCAAAATTATGAAACCTGTTCGGCACAATATTATGGTTATTCTTCAGGAAATGACAACAAACACTCGACACAAAAAGCTTCTACATCTGCCCAGCCTTCTCCACTTCATTCACATTATTCCGACAAGTCTATGCTTGACATGTCATACTCTACACAAAACGCTTCTACATCTATCCCGTCTTCACCTATAATTCAGCTTTCTCCAACTCATTCATATTATTCTGACCAGTCTATGGACAACAGTTCTGTTATCGAAGCCATGTTCATTGTTCCGTGATGATGACGAGTGATATTAAATTATAATAAACACACAATAACTAAATACAAATACCTACGTGTTTTATTTGTTAACTAGCTATTCTCTAGTAGAATAAACAATGCATAGTGATTATAAATAAAGTATAGATTATTTTATTATAGGGCTCTGTGGAGTTTTATGCTAGTGATTATTTCCACTTACCTTAATGTGATAGCTAGTCTTTCCGCAGGTGCGATGCTTTTCCGCATGTTGGTGTCGTGGTGCTTTAATCCAGCATATAATAGAGCATGTAGTTCCCAAAACGTACCTATACTTAAACGAAAATGTTTGAAAAACTTTTTAGGATGGTTTAGAAGATTATCGAAATGTTCGTGGCATTTGTGTACATTCGTTAAAATTGGATGTATCCAATAACTACGGTTTCGTCTTCTACGACGACGTCTTTTTATGAAAAGTAGCGCAATTAAACCTTCTTCGTCAGAGTCCATTATGATACTGCACGCAAGGGTTAAAAAAAGTAGCAGCCACCGGCCACAAGTGTCGACCACCGGCCACAAGTGGCTGTCGCGCGCTTCAGCTACCTTTGTAGCCGCTTCTAGCTTCTCGTGGCGGCGTTTGTGGCTGTCGTGTGTGGCACGTGTGCGGCGACCCTTAAAAGAGGTTGTAGCGCCACAGTTTTTTTTGTTTTTAATGTTTGTAGTGATTTTTCCTGTAGAATTGGAAAAAGATTCCAATTCATGTCATTTTAAAGTGGATAGTTATTTCTTATTTCAGAATAACCAATTACCAGAACCGAACAAGAAAATAATGTCAAAATTAAATCATATCACAAAGAAGATAAGAAAAGACCTCATTTTAGAAGACATTTATTAAAAAATCGCTTTAAACACTTTGATTAGCAACATCATATAAAATTTTAAAATATACAAATAATAAATAATATTGGAATGTTTTGTAATATTCTTAATAAATAATTATCTAATTTTTTTTATTACATAATTGCGAGCAAATGGCTTCGGTGAAATTTTTTTTTTAAGCACAACCATGAAACATCTAAAATACTAGTACAACCAAAATGTGCCCTTTTATTACTACTTTCCTTTTTTTTAATACTTAAGGGTCTTGATAAATATGTCTGTATATAATCCCAAGTCATATATAAGTTGATAATATAATTTTTAATTAAAAATATTGAGTACTTCCTTTTATTCTCATAAGATATTTGTGACATCAAGTTGATCAAAAATGCATCTTACAAAGCAATAAAATTACAATTCAATACACATATTCTTAGATAAATATCTAGTTTAACTTTTTAATTACATAGACTTCATTTGCTGCATAAGTTCCTCAAGGGACAGTTCGGAAGCCGCCACAGCGCCACCTGTACTTGATTCGGGCGTACTATTATCTACTGGGATACTGTACGCGACCTAGAATAAAAAAAAACAGAATTCGTCATTATCGTATGGTAGTACAATGTCAGATTTGAAAAAATCCAAAATGCACTTTTTATCACATTTGGATACATTGAACTAAATATTACGGCTACATTTAAAAAAATCCTGGTATTTAAAATTTTAAATTAATCTTTCGGTAAAGTGACGAATTTGATAGATGCATGTGATTTTTCTAGAATACTGTGTAATTTAATGTTATAATTTTTATTTTGTTTCAAAACAAACCCTTTTGTTTGCTTGTTTGCTAATTTTCATAATAACAGAATATAAATTAAAATAGTTAGAACAAAAACTAACATGATTATATTTTTTTTTAAATGGCTGCCCTGTAAACTTTACAATTTGTCAGATCCGAACTTATTATTTATTTATTTTTTTTAATTAAATGATAACAAATATTTCTGTCCACGGCGAAGCAACGTTTTGTGATTCATTCATAAAGGAATTGTATTTTAATTAAACAATTCTATTTCATTAATAAAAACTTCTATATATTCTGTAGCAGTAAGGACCTATTAAACAATGAAGATCGACTTGCACACATTGTTGTGTGTCATGGCGTAGAATACACAACATACCAAAATAGCACATACAAGAATATTGAAAAGCAATCAAATTCGCCTTTGCCTATAGAAATGAAACCTAGCTGCAAATAATAGAAACTTTGCGGAAGTGACCTTTGACCTTTCATAAAAATAATTTCCTTTCAACGATTATATAATTAATTAATCAATTTTAACTATTTCCATTTTCGTAATGCGTTTCAATATGAACTCAACAATGCGTCGTAATGTTGCGTGTTTTGTCGTTAACTGTACTTCATGTTTAAATGTGTATTACCTTTTCGTATTATATGTAATTGTAAATAAAAACTGTATGTTCTTATATAAGTTATGAAATTTCCAAATGTGTTTTTACCTGAACTCCATCAACCAGATTCAGGTTGGGTGTCTCCTCTTCTGGTGAATTTTCATCAACCAAGCTTATACCTGAAAATGCACAAAATATGTTGAAATGCATTTTTTTTTACTGTCCGAAAAGTCTATAAATTTTTGCCGTTTACAAGGACTTGTATACCAATATATAATAAATTATAGGTTAAGTATTTATCTTGATGTAATCATCTATTTAAAATAAACCTTAATCGCAAATTATGGTCCTAAGCGCAAAACTTGAAGATGGCTGGCCTTATTCGTGTTTTTTTTCTTGAGCTCGAAAATTTTTATGAAGACAAAAAATTAGAAAAATTGCACGGTAAATCTAAAAATCCTTTTTATTGCGGAAAAGCGAAAAGTTTCTATGGTTTAGCATAGAAAAATGTTTCAGATGTTGGTATGTAACTAAAAATACTAAACGAAATTCGAGGGGGCAGCTAGTTTATAATATGGGTAACTAGACAATATGAAAAATAAAATGTTATTGAGATTGTGTCATGTGATAAGGGTCAGAGTCGAATCAACAATTACGTACCGCTTTAGATAATGTCTTTGTGTGTCAATTAAATAGAATATATATATTCTATTTTTTTTAATGTTTACTGTTATATTAAGTATTTGTTAATAAGTTCCTTATCAACAGACTTAAAAGCATTTTTATTCCTATTACGTTATTATTGAACATTCATCTAAATCGTAAAAAAATCTATTGAATTTCTTACAAATTTTACTATGGGTACACAACTTAGATATATGAGAACGTTATTTAGCCAATTATTTTTAGTTTATACATATTTATTTTAAATACAATTAAAATCTCACCCCACTGATTTTCTTCATGTATAGGTTTCTCATCTTCCGTCACTTCAGTCGCGACCTCCACAGTGGCCGGTCGTGCTTTCACCTCTGTCTGACGCGTTCTACAATACGAGTCTTCGCATTGAGGGTTAGGCTTTGAAATTAAAAAAAAATATTAATCAGTATAAAAAGTATATTTTCTTGGAAATCAAAGCCCTAACATATGAACTATATACCTAAACACACATTATTATTATAAACTAACATCCGACCATAGCTTAGCAACTCAACAATAATAATTATATATTTTAAATTTACTTTACATCGTAAAAAAATCCATTGGTATTTTTTGAGTTTATCGCGTACATACATGGTCTAAGATCCCGCTATACAACGACCTTCACCGAGATGCTTATTTAATGAAACTTATTTTATATTTAATTTAATATGTCAATAAATATAATCCATATGGGTTGCCTAGCAAATTTCAGTCCAGAGTATTTTAATTAATATTAAAAAAAAAATATTTTTTTAAACATTTCACCGGTATGATTATTAGATAAATTCTATACCAATCGAAAGTATGAAGCCCATAGAATATGCAAACGTTAGGTTGTTTTTAATCAATTAATTATTTATGTGTATATTTTTTATGTGACACTAAAGTATATATACATCTTTAGTATAAAAGAAGGTTATAGTGATACATATATAACACTACCCTCATTAAAAATATTGATTGAAAAAAGTTCAAAAAATTTACTACATGCAAATTATAAAAAACTTTTTTTTTTTTTTAAATATTAATTAAACATACTCTGGACTGAAATTTGCTAGGCAACCCATATGGATTATATTTATTGACATATTAAATTAAATATAAAATACGTTTCATTAAATAAGCATCTCGGTGAAGGTCGTTGTATAGCGGGATCTTATACTAACAGGCGTAAAGATATCTAAGGGTATGTAGGTATTTCATTGTTATCTCTCTCTGAGTAGAAGTTACTATTTGCCATCTATTTTTATTATTAATAAATTGTATGAATTCTTATGAAGTTTCACAAGTTGTAAACTATAAATTAGTCTAACCCTACAGTTTAAAGTATTCATCTGTCTCGTTTCATTGCAGTGTAACAACAATTTGACAGAAAGAGACGAAAGAGTGCAATCAGACTAAGCTAGACTAGTGTGGTAGAATTATTGTGTATTTTAAATACATTTATATAATATAAATAAACTATACCTTGAGACCCATTGTGGGAAAGAAATCTGTCAAAGCGCTGTATCCCAAGTAATGGCTGACATTGCCAAATCCGAGCAAGAATTTTAATGTATTTTGTACTGAAAATGGATAAATATAATTCGTTTATTAGTGGACAATTAAAATATAGGAGCAGTCCGTACTCTATAACTCGCCACGGTGATTCTAGTAATGAATAGCTATCTAGCCCGCTCATACTAAGAATAGATAGCGCAATTTTAAAATAATAGCGTTTTTCAACAATCATTATTTAAATAATAAACGCCTCAAATATAAGTATTTCCTTCAACTTCGAGTTTAATCCCTTTGGAGTAGAGACTCTTGGGCCATGGGGTTCAAGTGCACAGGCACTGATTAAAGATTTAAGTTGGCGCCTGGTAGATAGTACCGGTGACCCCAGAGCTGGTGCTTTCCTCGCTCAACGAATAAGTATCAGAGATCATCATACAGTGCCACAGGGACCAAACTTTTTAAATTTGTTTTGATTTTCTTTTTATTCATTTTTAATTATTTATATACCTAATTAATATGTTGGTTAACACATTATACATTTCATTACGTACTAACATTTAAAAGCATAACCCTTAAAGAATTTTATGTTAATACTAGCTAACCCGGCAAACGTCGTTTTGCCATGTATTTGATACCTAGGAAAATATTCTTAGTTCAATAAAAATAACTATGCACTATAATAAAAAAATAGGGGTAAGTCGTAGAGGGGTGAAAATTTAGGGTTGTATGTATTTTTTAATGGTACATTATAAAAAAATTTAAATTTAAATTTCGTCCAAAAAATAAAAATTAAATGTTGGGGGTGGACAACCCTTATCACTTAGAAGTATGAAAAATAGACAGTAGCCGATTCTCAGACCTACTGAATGCATATAAAATTTGACAAAAATCGGTTGAGCCGTTTCGGAGGACTATGGTAACTAACATTGTGACACGAGAATTTTATATATAAGATAATGTCTTTAAAAATATTCTTTTTTACCTAAAAACCCAGCAACAATGCCCATAGTAGTAGGAAGACTTGCAGCACACACTCCTTCCCTTTTCAATGTTTTCTCGTCGATCTTGGAAGCAACAACCAAAGGTGGCGCGCACTGTACAAAATATTTATTTCTAAAGTTTTTGATATGATACTAAACACGTGTTTCAATTCGATTAATAATACTTTTGCGATATCTGTATAGTGTATACATTAACGATTTATTAGAAATTATATTTTAGTTCTTATCTGTCTGTCTTGCAGTATAAATATAAAATTGAATATGCCTGCACGCACGAAAAAGCATGAGTTATTGTCCCGTTACGCTCATTGTACGCTTGCGCCGCATCTATCTCTCTTCCACTAGATTGGACTATGCGTCCAAGGATACAAATATCCATACAAAATAGTGATAATTTAATAAAAATTATTCAATTTTATTAATAAAAGTATGCAATCATTTCATCAATGTTTTGTTAAGACGTTGTCACGTTAAGATATCGTCCTTAAACCGAATTACAGACAACCATTTTTTTGTTTTAATATTGCTGATAGAATTTGACGAAAATTTAATACTCTAATTTTAATAATACAATTGTAAATAAAATGAACGAAAGCAGTATTTGGACAATGGTTAAGTAACTGCTTCCCAATCTGTGGCAAGGTAAGCCTTGATCAACCATTGTAAAGAAACTGATGACTTAATTTTTAATAAATTAAACAAGAATGTAGTACGCACAACGGACCAACTACGAGTCTAATTGCGGAGAAAGGAGTCCTTCTACCCTAACCCTAACCCTAAGAATGTGTAATAAAAATGGTTTTACAAACTCACCGCAAAACAAGCAGTCTCGCCTGGCACAATAAACTGAATATGTCCTGACACAGCATTTTCACTGACTCCAGATTCAAACCAGCGTTGGTTAAGTTCATTGCATGCCGTATTGATGGCCATACGAGCCTCAAAATTATCCACACAACTTAAAACAAGATCTACAGGTCCGCCTGATAAACTGCCTTTGCTAGAAGAAAAATAAATACACAGATTGTATTTTTAATATTCATGTATGTATCTTAGCAGTGGATTTTCTCTCTATCTCTCTTGATCAATCTCTGATAATTATTTTGTTGTATTCTAAAAGAAGAATTGCACTCTTGCACGTCTTCACAATTTTTTTAAAATGTTTTCTTTAGCTAGGGTTGTCTGGAAATTATTGCTTAGTAACTATAGGGTAACTACTTGCACCATGAAATTGTTTTTATGTGTATATGTGTAAATACTTTTTAATCATACATATAGAATTGTAGCACCACTGGATTTTTTATTTGATTATTTTATTACACATAAACATCAAAAACTAAATTGTGAAAACTGCTAGGCTTATTACTATTCATTTTAAAATCTTTAATTAATAGATATAATTTTTTATTCATCAGTTAAACAAATATAAGGTGCATTAACAAAGTTAATATGCTAATAAGCCAACTAAGTTGTAAGGAGTTTTTAAATACAGAAGTTGTATTTACTAATTAAATGTATTATTAGGTAAATATACATTTGATTTCATCTACATCTTTGTAATATATATTTATGGGAAGCTTTCACTCAACACTTTGTTCAAAATATCTCATTTAAAAATTATATCTAATACAAACACTGAAAATATAAATAAGTGTTACTTACAACTATTAAATAAATTACCTGATTGAGTCACAGAACTTTTGGAAATTATCCATTGTAGTAATATTATAATTATGTGCCTCTATGGTGACATCTGGGTTAATAGACTGCAGTGTTGCCGCTGCTGCATCTACCTTACTAAGCCCTGCCTGGTGGGGTTGGAAGAATAGCCTATTCATGTTCGCCAGCTCCACTTTGTCATAGTCATAGAGTATCAACTGAAATGTAGAGTAATAATGATAAAGATCTAAACACAAAGTTGAAATGAACTGACAGCCAGTATCAATACTATCTATAATAATAATATAGTAGTAATACTATAGTAAGTATAATTAATTATAATGCTACACAAAGATTGCACCTTAAAGTTCACAGTAATGAATATAGTTGGAACATTTCAGGAGCCGGGGAAACATGTTTCAAATAATCTAATATATATTATTCAAACTTTTAATAATATATAAAGTAAATAATATTCCATAATTGTACAACAATATGGATTGTTGTAATTATTCTATTAACTATAATATCTACTAATACTAAGTAGTATAATTTTATTTATTTTTTGAACAAGTATTTTCATTTTACATAATAAGAAGTACCTTTCCAATGCCACATCTTGTAAGCATCTCTGCTGTAACACTACCAACTCCACCGACACCAACAACAGCAACAGAGAGCTCTCGAATTTTCTCATAATTGTCCACTATGCCCATTCGTTTGAGTGCCATGAGACGACTGTTTAATTAAACAAGATGTCAAGGGAAAGAGATAAAACGAGATTTATATAAGTTGGCAGACAATTTAAATAACAATTCTCCACTATGTTGCATGTAACATATTGTTGATATAAAATGTATGAAGAATAATTTAAGACGATAATTTTACAGGTTATTTGAAAATACATGTGTTATTGAAATAGATTATCGTCTCTCTGAAGACTCTTGAGATTAATTATAATAAAAAATCGTAAAATACCTGTAAGGATTTGAGTCCACAACTTCTGAAGACATTACATCAATTTTCTGACGCACAGGTCCTGCGTTTCCCTGGACAGCTGCTAATTTAGCTTCTAATTCACTTACTTTTCGTTGTAAATCCTCAATGCTAGCCATTTTTACACAGTATTATTTAAATCTTTACACAAAACCACTTTTCGAATCTGGTTTAAAATGAAAATATTTAGCGAGTGACGTCAAATGTCAATTGTTAATGTCACTGAATACCAGTGATGGTGTGCCACGATCAAACGCTGCGTTCAACGAAATTATGCTAACAGGCAACAGCCAATGCTCAGTAGCACGAGGTGACGGAGTGTTGAGCTGAGTACCTGCTAAATCGAAGTTTTGTGGCGCTACTGGCAGGGTATTAGCTACCTGTATAGTTCCAAATACGATTACGAAGCGCTGCAGAAGATTTCCCATGCACACAATGATTATATCTCTATTATATTAACTGTAGTATAATACATATTTTTTATTTATTGTAAGGGTTATTTTGTATTTTTTCAGTGTATGTCGTTTTCTACTAAATGTTACCCCATGCAAATCATACTTAACAAATACATTTAATGGTTTTTACAAATGTATGTACAAAAATCAAAATCACCGAGAATAATAATTTTATGACCAATTTTTGATGTTTAAAGAACAGTTTTGCACCGGAAAATATCCGTCTAATCATTTTTTTAGTCATAAAAATGTTAATATTAAATATAATGTTTTTTTTAAATTTATAATACATGATTTCACTATATCATAATGGACAAAACATTTTTTATTAATAAACATTCCAATGTATTAAATAAAATAATTTTTACATTAGGGATCTGTGGATCTAACGTTATTTTTGGCAAAGTTAAGGTTATTGAACCATTGTCAATCGGTAATTTGCTTCGTTTTTTGGAAAACAGGTTAATTTGGTCAAAACGAATGCACTAATATTTTTGACATCTTTAATCTACGTAGAATAAATATGTATGCTCTCACTTATAAACCACTCTCTCGACTTCAATAATAATAATAGCCAGGCAGATAATTATCTGTGTTACTTTTAGCTATTAGTAGAATAACACAATTTCTACAAAAATATGAACCTCCGATCAATTTAAGTCCAAACACAATTTTTTCATTCATTTACTCTAGTTCAGTTAAGGTCATATCAAACACTGTCGCATTTCACTGTCATGTATGAATTTCATATTAAAATATAGCCAAATAGGTGTATGAAGAATTTTATAAAATACACCATCAACTTAACAACTAAAATATTCTTTCTTCTGATTCTATCAAATTGTTTTAAGCTGTGATGAATAGAGATATATTAACTTTAGTTAATAGCCCTAACAATTTACAAACAACCAACTGCGATGTGCGGGCGTCAGAAAAAGAATCGTTAATAGTTGTGATCTAAGTATATTAAATTTATTCATACTGAAACAAAAAATACAATATACATATTACTTTCCAATACAATACACGACACGGATTATGTCAACCTTCAGTCGCTTCGTAAAGCCTAAATCTCTATAACTATCCAATAGCAATTACATCTTGCAAAAACGTTTCTACGGAATTTTATGAAACATCAGACATGTACTTTGGACCACTTACACTTCCTAGACATACACCACACGCCACTTTATAAAACTTCAGTTATTCAAGTCTGTGTATTAACTAGATTTAACTTTAAGAATACGGCCCCAAACTGAAATATCTGAAACCTGTATTACGGTCGGACTCGGAGAACGAATACGGCACGTTCGTTAGTTGTTCTTGAAACATCGAGTAAGCATGACCGGTAGTTCAAGTTAATGTGTTAGTGATAGTTTACAGTGGTTTCTCGTTTATAGTAAAACTATCAGAATTTGTAAGTATTATCTTGAATTGCAATATTAAACTTAAAATATCATCAGAATAAACAATTAAAGATTTATAGCACTTTAAGGGTTTTATTTTGCGGTTAATAAAAATTATCGTAAAATTTAATTGATTTGAAAATAAGGAAAAGTGAGTTTCTAATTTACAAAACCTTACCTTTTATTTTTTAAACTCTACTAAACAGTTAAAATTTACAGGTTTCTTGCGATGTAACAATTATCATTTCATACCAATCTAAGCGATTTAAATCATTAAATTAAATTATTTTACAAAGATCTTTTCACTGTTAATTTGTATTTTTTTTTGTGAATATGCCTAATAGTAAATAAATTTGGTAGCGTTTTAGTGTTTTTTTTTTAGTTTAGGTTTATATAAAGGTATATATATTTGTATATATTTTTATTTATTAACTTTATTGCACATAAAGTGCAATTAAAAAAACGAAGCAGCCTTGAATGCAACCTGAGATTTATAATTAATAATAATATAAGATTAAAATAGTGACGTTGTTTAATAATTCAAATATTAAACAAAAATACGTATAATAATAAATTTATATTTTTTTGCAATTAATACAAATATAAAATATACATTACAGTACGTACGTAATACTTGTCTACAGTATTGAATAAGAATCTATGCAAATATACCCTGAAAATGGACTTCTTTAACTTTTCCATGTCCCTGCTATCACTGTCCTTCAATAATGATATTAATATGAAAAATATCTGGTATCAATGAATGCAAACCGAAATACGCTTTTAGCTTTTAACTGCTTGGTCTTATTGGACGTCGTAGAGGCTAAAGGTAATTCAGAGTTTACATTTATGGTAAGAATAAAAAACAAAACTTAGCTGACTCTAATAAATCTGAAAGCGAATCGGATTTCTAAATCTTAGGTACCCTTAGTGCTAAGTATGTATGTAGAGCTAACAAGAAGATTTAGTGCTTTGTCTGGACATGACCATTAGAACACTTAAATAGACAAAAATAGAAACAATCCGATACACACTTTATATTATTGTCAAAAACGAAATATGTGCGGGATCTGTTGAAATACACATCTAATTTGCTTGTCTTGATATTAAAATTATGCTCAATTATCTTTTATTGAATCAATTATATCCAAATAACTCATTTGTTAATAAAAATCACAAGATAGCCCGCGCATGGGATAGGCACGAATCTGTGTAGGCCAGTCTGCCCACGAATCTACCGAATCATTTCTTGTTTCATACATAGGCTGTACCTAAACTAATCACAGCTTTTTCTCATATTATTTATATCATCTGTCCAGTTTTCCCCCTAAGCAAGAACATAAAAATGTCCAGCTAAAGAAATGTTATGGCTCGTTGATCTAACATTAGTTAAGTTACATATATATATTTTAGTAAATAATTAGAAGCGGAAATAATCATCGCACACTTGGAGCCAATATGATCCCTTTAGATTTATGAACCCTTAGAAAAGCCAAGTTAGTTTTTAGTTAGCGGTTTTTAGTTAGCGTTGCAACCTCACTACCCCTAATTTTATGTAAGTTACAAGCTCATATATTAAACCATTAAATTCAGTTAGAATCAAACAAAGTGTTTCATTTACCTAAAGTGTTTGCATATCTGCCCTGCGATTCTGTAACTCACTTTTCGAACTCACACAGCGGTTTTTGCATCGGCGGTCGCTCTCAAATCAGTCGTGAAGCAGTCATTCTATGATTTGGCATTCTGATAAAAAATAAACTACAAGCTCCCACCTTTTCAGAAAGTACAATCTTTTCTGAACATCCATACAAAAAACCGCCACCAAACTTAATTCTCATAAGACGATTTGATGATATTTTACATAAGTGCCTAATATATAATGATGTAAGTAAAAAAAACCTTAATAAGATACATTACACTAGCAAACTATCTTCTTTTAAGAAATACAATAAGTTTTCTTTAGGTATGTATCATGTAATGTTCCATTTTGAAGAAGAAAAATAGCTTTGTTTAATTTTTAGTTATATTATTCTTTTGAAAACGTGAATTGAAGGCGCATTGTCATATAACAGACTCTGCTTGATCACAGTTCGTTTTGTGCAGTTGAGTTCAAAAAGAATGTTATCACATAACTGATAACGTAGGTTTTGCATAAGGCTTTATTTATTTGATATATCCTCGGATATTTTAATTATAAAATAGTTTTCGCACAGAGTTTCGCTCGCTTGAATTTCATACAGGCCAGTGAACTTGAAAAGACAAATCAATGAAAGTAAGAAATTAACTATACTTTTGTAAACTTTGGTACCACTATTTTTATAGTAAGGATAAATCGTATATGTATCTCTATCTATCGATAGATAGAGATAGAGTAAAATCATAAGACTCATAAATTCGGGCGTTTGAATTTTATTTTAGAACAAGATAGGAAATTAAACAAGAAAAGTTATTATTAGTTAAATCTAGGGTTGTTTTAAAACAAAAAAATTATAAGGAAGTTGTATTTTAAAATATTGTATCTATTTCCTCTTTTTTCTTTAATGTATATGCGTAAGATGCGAAGGACAAACTGTTCACAGGACAAGGTTCTCACACAAATCAAGTTCTAATATCGCATGTAATTACGTTATGTTAATTGACGTATTACTTTAGATGCTATTTTTAAAAGTTTTTATATAGGTAAGCTATTAAATATCAATAGTAATTATACAGAGGATTTTTTTTAGTTTACAACAATTTAAAACAAAGTTTTCAGTTTTAATTACCATTAGAATGTTACATTATCTATTATATACTCATGAGTTCGGTTTGAAAGCCCTTATTTTTTCGACTGAAAACACCTAAGAAGGTTCAATTTATGGCCAAACAGCTACGACTGGACCATAAGTGAAATCGCGCTACAATTTAGTAGTATAATACGAAAATCTATTGTATATCTCTGTATTATATGATCGTATTCATGGGAATGATTTAAATAATTATAGAAAACCGTAAAAACTAAGTACAAAATAAGATTAAATACGCATGCGAAACCGGCATTCAATCCAAAAATTATAATGTGTCACGCAAATAATCCAATTACCTACTAGTATTATAAACAAAATATCACGAAACAGACAGAGAAATCTGAGACCAAGAATTGTAGTGACTCTGTTTTTTTAGGTGATATGGCTATGCTATTTGGACCTCTTTTTGTTTTTTAATTTAGCATTTGTTTTTGGAAATCGAATTTCAAAAATCAGCATCCGGTCTGTATTTTAATGGACATTGTAGCTCAATACGTGTTTGTTAAAATATAAAACGCTATTGAACTATCTGAGATCAATTTACTATTATAATCTGTGGTCTATTATAATCATACATTTACTTTCATCTAATATTAATCAGGAAGTGTCTATAACATAGATATATGAACAAAAAATATTTGGAGAAGAAACACTTGTTTTATTAATAATATTTATTCATTGTTAACAAAGCGCGACTTAAAAATTATAAAAAAAACTATTGTACTACATTCGTGAGATTTTATTGAAAACATTTACTTATAATTTCGGAAGCACAATTTAAAAAAATACATAAACCTACTTGAGCTTTAAATAGGGGAAAATAATTTTCAAAATCGGTTAAAAAATATTGGTTGTTTGTAAAGTAGGTTTACGATCGAGATATAAGTTTTTGGGAAGTAAGGAATTAATGAAGATAACAATTTTTTCAAATTTTAAATTACATCTATCGTTTTATTCACACTTTTGATGATAAATTTCGGGTGTAAAACATTGATATACAAAAAACCCAAGATGCACACTCAACGTCAATAAAACGTCCTCAAAAAATGAGCGCAACATTCTAAATTGTGCGCTCATTTCAAATAGTCTCGCGTCTACAAGTGGAGTCGATGTTATTTGTGTTTTTTTTTTATAAATAAATTTATGTACTCTTGAACTTTTTTGTGTGTAGTTTTTGACAAACATATTTTCGCTATATAAAGTGTGGGTCAGGAGGTAGCCAATTTAATATTTTTTTTTAATTTAAAGAAAAAACTTTTTAACCGGATTAAAGTTATGTATTATTATAAATTTACAACTATTTAACATCCAACACCTTTTGTCTTCAGTCACCGTGACCACGCACGCTGTAAAGCACCCGAAAAGTCGGATAAATTTAAAATTATGTTAAATAGTTGTAAATAAAAAAGTCATGTTCGACTCCACTCAATACCTTGTCCTACCGACCACGGTCGGTCGTAAAATTTTATTGCTTTAAGTACGTATACACTGCGTTGTAATAACAACTTTAAGCAATTCGCGTAAGGTTGATTTTGCAATAATATATGCTTGTAACATATACTGTTATGGACAGAAATAGTGTTTCGGGACACTTTCGAGCGTTACTTTTATATGAGACTGTGCATCTTGGGTTTTTTGTATATCAATGGTGTAAAATGACAAGTTTACTTATTCGACTTTGATATATGTACATTTTTCATCATACATTCACGGAATGACTGGCAGCGCTCGAGATGAGACGGGAGATCGGTCCGTCTCTCTCTCGTTATACCTGCGATCGCGCTCGTGAGGTTATGGTGTGACACAAGTTTCTGAACATGTCACCCGACTAAAACGATTTTAAAGACGTTATCACGTCAAAAAATATTACGTTATGTAATAAAATGTAAAGCCTCGTTGGTGTCAAGTCGGTTAATAAATGAATTTTTGGGTCAGACAATGCAGCGGGCAAGCGGTAGTGAAGAGCGCACTCCGCTAGTGCAGCCTACTTATGTCTTCGAGTCCAGTCTTTCCAGGAACTATCAGAAACGCCTGCGCAAGTTTCAGTGTGCTGTTTGTGTAATTCTCATGTAAGTATTTAATTAATGTTGGTTAAATCTGTAACTTCAGCCATTTAAACAATAAAAGTTTACTTGTCAACAGCGTAATTCTGACAGTCACGATGTTGGTGACAGTTGGCTATAATCTAACAACCGATGACGTCACAGAATCACCGCCCATAGCCAACCTGACAGTTGCAAACACAAACTTGCAACCGCTTCTCAAAATGTCTTGGCCCTTACAAGGTAAGCGAGTATTAGATGTTACAAGACTTACTGGTAACTTTTTTTGCTTAGATGTCCTGCATCTAAGGCATCTTAACAAAGCACAGACCGTGCCTAGAACGGTTCTGCGACAAAATTCATAATTTGAACAAAAATTAAAGACCGGATCGAAAGCATTTGCCCATGAATATTGTAAATAATAATATTACCGATGTAGCCGAAATATCTCGCGAGACGCGAAACACGAAGTTTTTAGTAATAATATGAGATATAAAAGAGTCCCTGGATGCAATGACAGGGGAGTAGAACGAATAAAAGAAGTGCGTGCGTACAAAATACTCAACTGAAACTTTTTGGCAAACTAATTTTTAACTCTTGTTCATATTTATACAAATCTAAAACTTTAGATTTCCGAGACTTAGAGGGGGGAAAAAAGGAACATACGTTAGGAATTTAATTGTCATTAAAATATTAAGTGTCGAAAATTAATAGAAATAATAAATTTATTTTTTTAAATTTATTTATTCGGTAATAAAAACAAGTGGCATTTTAATTTACAATTCGTCATTTGAGATTTCAATAAATATTATTTTGCATTCAATATAAAATAATAATATTTCATAAATTCTCTTTACGAAATTTTAATTTAAAAAATAGAATTTCTATAAGGTAATTTGCCCTTCTCACTCTCAATTGGTCTCAATCGCTCTCTCCCTTTTCTTCAACAAAAACGCTGCACATTTTCGTGACATTCCGTTAAAATTTTTACCCTCATGCGCCTATAGAAGTTTCACTTCAAAAAGAAAATAAATAGTTTTATAGCATTTGCAAGTCGCGCTTTAATGCTTACATGAAAACAATTAACAAATATTGTTAATAAAACCATGGCTCTTGAAGGTTGCTATCTGCTTTAGAAAGGTTCAAAACAATCACTAAATGGAGTTCCGCATTGAAACAAACAAACAGTCATTCGGAATTGATAAACAACTAAATTATTTTGCTCCTTTTTTATAAAATTACCCCAAATTTTTTTACGAACAAAAACATTTTGTCGCACGCATAAAAAATATTTATAATAACCGAAATGGTTTTATTTTCTGTTGATACAGATTAATGTCAATAAGTCTTATATAATAGACACATCCTACATAGGAGATAAAAGTGAATCTATGATCTCGAACCATAGATTACAGTAATTAATAAATTGATCAAATTTAATTTAACTTCGCAAAAAGTAATAAACCTTTTGGTGTGTCGTTACGAAGTCCTGTAAAAATTGGTCCTATTTTCATTTCTGCGTATTTTGTCTATCTTTTTAATATTCAAATACCTAGTAGTTATTCGTCCTGTAATGTGAGACGTCTACTCTGACCGCAAAGTGTCTAAGGTATGTAAGGTGATAACTAGATCAAGGATATATTAGAAAGTTTCCAAAGCAGTGAGTTAGATATAGATAAATCTATATTCTAGTTTAATAAGTTTTAGAGAAATGTGCGCATTTATAAATATGTTGTTGTATTGTAATATTTCTAACAAGATAAATTGAGCGTTTTTCAAGGCAGTTTTTGCCGCGCACTACTACTATGTGGAACCAGCTGCCCACTGAAGTATTAAGAACCAATTCGACTTAGGGTCCTTCAAGAAAAGAGCGTACCAATTCTTAAAAGGCCGGCAACGAACTCGCGAGCCCTCTCGCATTGAGAGTGTTCCACGGGCGGCGGCATCACTTAACATCAGGTGAGCCTCCAGCCCGTGTGCCCCGTGTTCTATAAAAAAATAAGGCAGTTGTTTAAGTAAGGTTGTGTTAATTTATTAAAACTACAACTTAAAGGACTTTACTATCGCATATCGAACTCTCGAGTTTTTGAAATTAGCTTATGTTTCATTCTGGACCTGTTTTATGAGTCATACATTTTTAAAAATACTCTTTTGATTCTAAAAGTTGTTAGACAAACGAAAACTTAAACAAATAAATATAATGAAACATACACGTTGTTATGGAATAACCGTAAAATGTGTAATAATTTGTTATGGAATAACCTAAAATAATTTGTAATGTGCGTTATAGTGTGTTGTAGCGCTAAGTACACAACTTGTGCATAAAATGATGCTTACAACTTTTTAAATCTTTTTAAATAAAATATTGATATTGTTTTTATAGATAATTTTATGATCTACAATTTTTGTCTGAGGTAATTTTACGAAAAAAATTTAGTTTTGAAGAAAATCGCGAAAACCTTTGGCATTGAGTAAATTTTTTCCAAGGGTCGTAACGATGGAGAATTTTGAAAAGTTATTTTTAATTGTGTTTTGAAAAAGTTTACACGGTTACAGCTTGATGGTAATTCTGGTAGCTTACAATATCTAACAAATAGCTATAAATTTCTCTATAGAACAATCAATAAACGAGACAATTTTACACTCAAGTCTGCTCTTAATTTATGTTTTGATGTTTTTTTACTATCGAATTTAATGTTTCCGCTCACCAAAATAAATATGTGTCAACATATTCAAATTTAAATTAATCAATCGATTACGGAAAGTTTGATTAATATGACGTCAATTCAAATTTAGAACCACACCAAGACCAGAGTGCAAGTCCGATTTTTATAGAATTACAGATTATTGCATCAAAAATGTATTAAAAAGTAAAAATAAAATTGACTACTTAATTTATAAAGCTGAAGAGTTTGTTGGGTTAATTTTCTAACTAGAGGAACAAAAATAAGAAGTAAAGCGGGTTCTTCTTTAAACATTTAAACACTGGTTATCTATATATATATAATGAAAATGGTCTTCGTTTGAGGCTCAATCATGCCTAAACCACTGATTGTATCGACATGAAACTACCACCATTCGATGCGAAATTTTTCCTAGATGGTTTATGGCTATTTATTTATTAAATTCCACGTTCCTTAATTTTTTTATTGCTGTTTTACTTTTATGAAAATTTATCCATACGGACTTCACCGCGGAAACATTCGGGGAGGCTTCCTAGAACCTCTAAACGTCAACATCTGTTAAAAACTCGATTTTCGAAATATTTCAATTTTCTTAGCGGGAAGTTAAAAAGAAGAATAATAAAAATATGAAAAAAAATAAAATAATGAAACATAAAATTTATTTTAATTCGTCCAGCAAAGCGGGCGCGAAACGGATAGTATTTTATATATGTAAGCAATTACATACTAATTTGATATATTTTAAAAATAAAAATAAGTTTTAACAAAACTTCGCAAAGATCAATTTCAGATTTTATCCATATTAATGATATCGACTTTACGATACATTTGTTTTATGAACACTTCTCTTTTAATTGTATATAGTGAAGTGTAATATTTTTATTATTTTTTGTAAAATTTATGTTCACCGGAGTAGGTATATTTGCTTATTTTCTATGGAAACATTTCTAAATGCTTTTTCTATAACATATAAGAAAAACAGCTTTATCATAAAAATAAATTATTTTAATCTAAAACTTTAAGATGAAAGGGGATGTCGATTTAAGTGTACGTTTTGTGTTCCTCTTTAAATAATACAAATATAATTCTAGGTCCGCCCTCACCGGAATGGCCGACCAAAACTCCAACTTCAGAAGAGATAGCTTCAGCAGTAGCACAAGGAAAGGATGCGTTACAAGAGCGACAGAAGATGGAGAGTTTTCTGACACCTTTGGACAAAGATTCACCAGCCTCAAGGGCGCAGCGAGCGGCAGCAACGTCAGCAGATGTCAAACCTTTAGCTGACTCTGCATACGCTGCTGAACAGGCTACTAGAAGCCTTATTAATGGGTAAGTTAGATGACGTGGTTCATGGTTCTAAATAACCCTTGGTCAAGTTGGGTTTATGCTTCTGGTTCGCACGTCTGCTGTTTCAATTGTCCAAAAACCTGAATGATATCGTAGACTATTGCAGGTCTTAAATAAATTAAGTAAACAGTTATGAAAGAGATATGATTTTGAACAGTATTTGGTGTTATTTGGGATTTTGAAAATAGCAGACGTGTTTGACGATAGCACCTAAATGCATGTTAATGTTGTTAGACTAACGGTAATTATTTCGAAGTGATGTTTTTAAGTTAAACAATTTTTATTCACTTTAAACTAATTAAAACCTGGCATGCATCATAACTGTCATATTCATGTAATTAGTATATCATGTACCTACATCTTCCATATCCTTGGGAAGTAACGTCACCCTTTGTGATCTCCGAGTAATTTTCATACTTAGTAATTTAAAAGTATAATTTACGGGAATTAATTTAATATAACATTTCAATTTGAAATCGAACAGAACGCTCAAAATACAAAACAAAACACAAAGTTTCGTTTCATTGTAATTAAACAAAACACAGTTTCGTTTTATTGTAATTAAACAAATGACAGATTGTGTCATCTGTCAGTCATTGGAGTAGATACCTATATTGTTCACTAATCAAAAACAGGCGCCATTATACCGTCTCTCGTTTTACAGTCTCACAGGATCTTAATAAAATCCGTGATACTAGATTATTTTATTCGTAGACAATAGAAAAATACTCGAAGATCCAGCATGTTATGCTTTAGCATAAACAACTGTTTGGTAATGTTTTCTTCTAGTCCTTGTTAAGTATGTTGTAGTATATATAATTGTGTGATCTTAAACCAATAAATACTGTTTCCCTACATCTCGTTTTTCTGCGCTCACCTCATTCCCATTTTCATTTCGCTATAATTGTTATTTCCTGCGGGATTCCAGAACCTTTAAAAACTATTTAAGCAATATTAAAAAACACTGAAAATATACATTAAAAAAAGACAAAAATATATATATAAATATAAAAAAATATACGTATATGAATACTTAACAAAACGTAAAGTTTTTGCAGCTGCTTGTTTTATATAAGTAGTCTATTCATAAAAATTAAACTCATGGGGTAAGATTCACTTAGAAGTAAGTAGGACTCCTGTACGTTTAATGAATTTTGACATGGAGACTAGATTCTGAATGACATTACGTATCACAAGGGTTCGTTTATTCACACATAGCACATAAATTGCGTAGATTATGCGAAGAGTCCACTTTTCTTAATACTTTATAAATGCAAATCGCATAAAACCTGCATAATTTTAAGATCAGTACCTTGGAAAACACAAGATATTTTATCTTTACTTTATCAAATAACACGTAAAAAAATAGACCTCATGGATTAAAACGCATTCTTTATATTATGGTCTAAGATCCCGATATACAACGACCTTCACCGAGATGCTTATTTAATGAAACGTATTTTGTATTTAATTTAATATGTCAATAAATATAATCCATATGGGTTGCCTACACACATTTTATTTAACATTTCACCGGTATGATTATTAGATAATTTCTATACCAATCGAAAGTATGAAGCCCATAGAATATGCAAACGTTAGGTTGTTTTTAATCAATTAATTATTTGTGTATATTTTTTATGTGACACTAAAGTATATATACATCTTTAGTAAATAAGAAAGTTATAGTGATACATATATAATACTACCCTGATTAAAAATATTGATTGAAAAAAATTTAAAAAATTTACTACATACGAATTATAAAAAAAATTTTTTTTTTAAATATTAATTAAACATACTCTGGACTGAAATTTGCTAGGCAACCCATATGGATTATATTTATTGACATATTAAATTAAATATAAAATACGTTTCATTAAATAAGCATCTCGGTGAAGGTCGTTGTATATCGGGATCTTATACTATTAGTTCTTTACGTATATATGAGTAGAAAACAATTTGCAAATCGAATTATTTTAATTCTATAAACTGATAGTCAAATGTCAAAATTATATTTTTTTATTTTATTTTCCCACATAATTGACGTCAACGCCCGCGTTGTTTCTCGCGCAACTAGACTCGTTTATCGGATGTTTAATAATTAATATATCGTGATTATCTGAGACTAAAACAATATTATTTGTTATTGAAAATAATTTGACTTATTTAAATTAGATTCACGTAGCACATTCATAAAAACTAAACAATTATTTTTATTCAGAGTCAACACAATTTGAACTTTGAGTTTTTTTTTATTATATTAGTCTATGGTACAAACGACTGTCGCATTAATGATTTAATTAAAGATTAACAAAGAATATTGTATTATGTTATTAATTTTTGTTTCGGGAATCGTTCTCAAATTACAAACACCAACTTTGCGATAATAGATGGCGCTAATATGGGAAATTTTATAATCATAATACATATAGGGTATGTTCCGATATACACTGCGACCACTGTACAGAGTACCGTCAATTTAGTATACTGTGAAACCGTTTCTCTATAGCCAGCTATACTGGTTACAATTTAAAACGGAACGCAGTCCAGTATACTAGTCAGCTTCGTTTTTCGACACAGTTTTCAAATGAGTGCATCAAAGTTTTTCAATTCAACAAGAAAAACTATTATTGGAGTATTATCGCATTAAAAAAATCTATATTAATATTAACTGTCAATTGAATTAATACTACAAAGAAAGTAAGTTAGAATTTTAAATGTTTGTTATTAAACTGTAAGTTATATCAGCCGTTAGGCATTCAAGTGGTTTTGATTGATCACGTGATCAAAGCACTGCGAGTACCTTACCTCGAAAACGCCAGTGCTCGCAGTAGAAGTATAGCGGGGATTTGTGACGTCATATATTTCCCTAGGACGCTGCGGCTGTATACTGGCGTCCATAGCGGAACGAATTTTTGAACAGTGGGAGCACTATACAGTACTCGCAGTGTATATCGGAACATACCCATAGTTTTACCATCTGTCAACTTCATATGACAGTAGACAATTACATTATGTAGGTACTTATATTATTATAATAATAGCCGACTACTATTTCTGAAAATAAAACGTGGAATAATGTAATCAATTCATGTTTATATCGGTTGAAAAAATCATTTACGAATAAAACATTTCATTTAACGGATAATTTAGCTCTTCATATTGAAAATATGAAATTAATTCAACATAAATTGAATCGGAAACTAAAACGATTACTGCCATTTGGTATGTATATGCCATTTTGTATATTTCGTTGCTGCATCGATGAAATTAAGTTTAAAAACGATTCTACTATAAGTCAAAGTCAAAAATCATTTATTCATGGAGGTAACACAGTGTACACTTATGAACTTCAAAAAAGAAATATACATTAAATGCTTCTAATTTTACATTTACTGCCAGTCCTCAAATCAAGGGCGTAGAACGGAAGAGAAGAACTGGCAATAAACTCTCCGGCACTCTTTTTTAATGGCCAAGTTTTTTGTTTTACACAACGTTTGTAAGGAGCTGCACCATGTTCCACATGACATCTTAAGTAATAAATAATAATAAAATGATATAAGACAATGTTTAGTCTACATCTTTAAGTCGTGGTGTCGGTTATTATTTACTAATAAGCTCTGAAATAACTTAAGGAATTCCACGTATAATGGGATCAGGAATATTCTAATCTGAGCAAAGATCATATTTTGTATTTAATCTGTAGCAAAACTAGGACTGTATTTACATGACTAATTGGATGACAGCCGACTTGTCCCACATCGACTAATACTGAACGACCTAGTCTTCCGGCCAATTAGTTGAATTGCCCAGGACCTAGGAATGACTAGACTTAGTCCTTAGTAATGAAATCATCTGGGGCCCGTGGGCAATTCTTTTGATGGGGCCCTATCAGTAAAAATCGTCACGTACTCGGTTTAATTTTAACAAACTTTGAGATTTTCAGAGTACTCAATTACACGTTGTATATGTCCCATTAATGGCCATAGGCCTCCTCTCTTAGGCGAGAGGGAATGGTCTGCAGTCCCCACGCTAGCCCAATGCGTATTGGAGATTTCACATTCATCCATAGAACATAATATCTCTTGGGTCGGGGGCCCGTGGCATTTTGCCAGCCCTGCCACCCTATTGTTACGCCACTGTTGTGCATTCAATATATATTTATTCGAAACAGAACTAATTTGTGCGTACGACCAACCAGGCTCCAGAAGATAAACCACTCCTTATATGGAAATTGTATTCGTTTTTACAACAAACTGCTAAGCGAAATTAGAGATTTATCACTAAATAAATTTAACCATTATTAATTAAATAGATTTATTTCTTATTTTTACAGTAACTTAATATTTATTAATACAATAGAAAATTATTAATGTTTAAAGAACAAAACTTCCCACTTTTAGCTCATTCGGATATGTATCTTTAATGCCCTTTTGAAATGGTTAAAAGCCCTAGTATTACGAATTTTCGACGGTAATTGATTAAATAATTGCACTCCCTCATACTTAATAGACTTCTTCAAATAATTTGTACGCGGCTTCGGCAAGATAAGCAAACTCGCCCGGACGGAGTATTGCGTGTAGTGTGTTTGATTATTTTAAACGATAAGCTACTATGGAGAGAGTTATTTAAATTGTTTTAAATTAAGATACATTAATATAAAAATTAAACTAAAAACATAATATAAACAAAAACCAAAACCTTTTTAGAACTAAATAATGCAATTCTTGTGAATTCAGCCAGTGTGCAAATAAATATATCCGTCTCACATGCAATAATAATATTCAGGGTGCGCAAGATACGCGTAATAGACCAGTGCAGATAGCCTTTAAAAATAATAAAAAGTGAAAAAAATAATAGTAGGATGAAACCTATTGGAAAGGGTGGACAATATTATAAAAATTAAAGGAAAAATAATTTACGGGCGATCTGAGGTCGGGAAGGGTAGGGGGGGGGGGGGGGGTTTTAAGGGTTAAAAACGGTTTATCTCGATTTCCGGCAAAACTACAAGTCCTATGGAAAAAAGTTGAATGGCAAAGTTGTAGGTCATAAAAAGATGTACAACTTTTGTATTTGCAATTTTTTCACATAACCTCAAAATTTAGGTGAAAAATTCAAAGTAGGGAAGGGGATGACGGTTCTGGGCGTTACTGCATACGATTTTTTGCATTTTCTGAGAAGATTTACTATGGTAATATATATATATTTTTTTTTACCATAGGAAAGTAGAGATTTCAACGAACTGAAAGCACACCAACTTTTTGAAAAAAGCTGAAATTTTGACGTCAGAATTTTCGATTGAAAATTAGGGTGTTTTTTCGATATTAATTCAAAATAAGGTGAAAAAATAAATATTTTTAATCAAATAACTTACAGTATATTTGGGACATAATAATTGTTTTATTGTTAATGGAAGTTTTCACCAAATTTCGTGGAAAAAAAAAATTTTTTTGAGAAAGATATAAATAAAAAACCAAAAACTTGGTTTTATGAATTTTTCACCTTAATTTTGAGGTTATGTGAAAAAATTGCAAATACAAAAGTTGTAGATCTTTTTATGACCTACAACTTTTCCCTTTAACTTTTTCCCATAGGACTTGTAGTTTTGCCGGAAATCGAGATAAACCGTTTCTTACCCTTAAAACTCCCCCCCCCCCCTTCCCTTCCCGACCTCAGATCGACCGTAATTTATTTTTCCTTTCATTTTGATCATATTCCCCTGCTTTTCTAATGAGCTTCATCCTACTGTAATTTTTTTTGGTTTCAAAAATTATCGACCCTGGTCTATAAATGGCGCTACTCTGAGTAAATTTATTCGCGATTTGTTTGTAGTTGCATCAATCTTTGGCTTAGACAGCATTTTATGTAAGGTTATTCTAACATAATCATATTGCAATTTAACTCATTTTAAATTTATAGCTTTAAAATCCCATTGTAATTAGTATCGCCCCCGGTCTTTCGTTATCTAGAACAAAGGTCAACAAACTCTAATTAATACGTCAAGGATTATATCATTACCACCCGTAATCCTGATATGTAACCCGATACGCGAAACCTTTTGCCTAGCTTTAAGGCTTCACTGGCTGGACCAAATGCTAGATAATTCAATTGACAATCGAACCGGAAAGTGTTAATTCACGTAATTTTGATCGTCACTTCCGGCTTAGAAGCCTTTTGTCCTAAAAGAATTAATTTAACTGTTTTTATATGGATTAATGTCTATCGGAGACAAGTTGTTAAAAAGCATTATATATCATTAATTTAATTTATTTATTTATTTTAAAGAGCAGTGTTTGCTTCAGCATGCGACTCATACATGACGTCGTAGGTTCGATCCCCGGCTGTGCACCAATGGACTTTCTTTCTATGTGCGCATTTAACATTTGCTCGAACGGTGAAGGAAAACATCGTGAGGAAACAGACGTGTCTTAGACCCAAAAAGTCGACGGCGTGTGTCAGGCACTGGATCACCTACTTGCCTATTAAATTAAAAAATGATCATGAAACAGATTCAGAAATCTGAGGCCAAGACCTAAAGAGGTTGTAGCGCAACTGATTTATTTATTTATTTGAAGGTTGATAATTGTGCGTTAGAGTTTTTTACAAAACAGAGGTTAAATGGGCAGGAGGTTTACCTGATATCATTTATTATTCATTTATTACAGTTTACCCCGTCCACATCATACATGCTATATCTACATATGTTACAAGCTAGATTTTATAAAATATATGACAATTATGTTAAACATAAATGATACCAACAATTAAAATACAATAAAATTACTGGCAAAACAGCGGATTAGATATTAACAATGTTTTTATTTTAAATTGATCAGCCCATGGTGTTGCGGTACAACGCCGCTAATGGACACTCGCAGTGACTAATATTTTTTAAGCTATTGCATAGATTTTATTGCGGGCATTGAGCGCGGCGACCGAATCAAGAACTTCCGTTACGAAAATAAAAACCTAACACACGATGACGTAATATAGGTGCAGCCAATACACGTTAGAGCGGGACAGAACGCATACTGCGTCTCACATCGATCTGGCGTGATCGGTGACGTAGCGCAGGTGCGTTAGAATGGGACAGAACGCATACTGCGTATTCACATCTGTCTGACGAGATAGGTGACGTAGCGTAAGCGCGGCCGGTGCAGCCAGTACGCGTTAGAGTGAGACAGACTATATAGGCGTGTGAGTCTGAATCCGGTAGAGTGGTAGATTGAATGAATATCAAAGAAAAAAAATACTGCATAAATAAAAAATAAAAAATTATAATTGCATAAGTTGATAAAAAATGCTATGCAATATGTCCCCGATATGTCCCCGAGTGGCACACGTTTTTTTTCCTATAGTAACCTCAAACTATTGTATCAAAGAAAATTAACACAACATAAATTTCCGACGGGCACTATTCATAATACATTTTTCTTCATTGTGTGAACGTCAACCATGGAGACAGGTACGTACCGTTTTTTGTCACACTTCTGCGCGACATATTTTCTGACAGTGCTTCAAATTTCAGAACCAACTCGTCCCTCATCGACGGCAGTGTGGGTGTAGGTCCGATTATCAATGGATTCTTCCCCGAGCCCAGATACTGCAGGCCGCCAACTGCTCCTTGTGAAACATCACGATACAGAACTCAAGACGGATCCTGCAATAACCTGGAGAACCCACTACGTTGGGGAGTTTCAAATACACCCTTTAGAAGGGTCCTGCCACCGTCATATGGCGATGGTTAGTATTAGATGTTCTTGCTAGACACAGAATTATCTGAATTGTGGGTCTTACTGATCAAGTTGCTTGCTGAAGTCTGCTAAAGAGAAATTTGCACATGTTAACAAATTGCCCTCGACTTCTTTGGAATGAAAATGGAAACCCCTGACCGATTAAAATAATCTTTAAAGATTCTTACGTGGTTGATATTACTCTTCTAGGTTTAAAATAACCTTGAGTATCTTCGTGGTAATTTCTTCTAAATCAATGGCGCTACAACTTTTTTAGGTCTGGGCCTCAGCTTTATGTATCTGTTTCATTATCATTTGGTAATCTAATAGGCAAGAAGGTGATACTTCTGTGCGTCACGCCGTTTGACTTTTTGGGTATTTGGAAAGCCGGTTTCCTCACGATGTTTCCATTGGTGCACAGCTGGGGATCGAACCTACGACCTCAGGGATGAGATTCGCACACTGAAGCCACTAGGCCAACACTGCTCAACTGCTGCTGGTAATTTCTAGTAACTGAGAATGTTTCTAGGACCGTAATACTAAAATGTTACCTAATAATTTTGTATTGGAATTTCCAGGAATCAGCTCCCCAAGGACAGGCGTAGATGGCGGAATGTTACCAAGTGCTCGAGACGTGAGTGTGACCGTCCACAGACCAAGTTATGCCCACGACTCTACCTTGACTGTGATGCTGGCCGTATGGGGGCAGTTTATCGATCACGATATTACTGCCACTGCACTTAGTAAAGGTAGATATTTACTTAATTCATTTCTAATATTACTAAAGACATCACATCATACTTTCAGTTCGTTTTTAGTAAATTCATGTAAACTTTTTATCACTGAAGGGCGATACTATTTAAACGTATCGACTATTGTACTGTAAAAAATCGCAAGTGAAATCTATAATTAAGATTAGCAAAGCCTGAGATAAAAATACTTTACGATATGCGTGGCGTAACGTTGGCCATTTGTGTCTAAGTTACCGACTAATACGACTTCTAGGCTCAAATATTATATACTAGCTCACGCTTCGCAGTGGCACATTGTGATTGAATGGTTGAGAAATGAGAAACAAAACAAAGCATACATTTAATATAAGTTTAATTTTGCAATACTTGTGGAAAAAATACTGTTGATAAAAACAATCCTTGATGCGGATTATATATCATGCTAAAATTTCAGCTCGATCGGTGCTGAACTTTTTGAGTTTTTGAATCATTCACAAACCAACATAACATTCATAACAGACTCGGCCAAGCGTTGCTGTGGCTAAGGTTTTTGTTATATTACATAGTAGTAAACTATTCAAGAGAAACGGTAGGAGAACACCCGACATGGGGACCACCATGCTTTTGGTGGTTATGCCATTAAATTGTAGCTTATGTGAAATGTTGGTAAGAATTGTGACCGTCAAATAATAAACAAATAATTTGCAATAAAATAATACTGCGGGTATAAATTGAGATATAAGCTATTCTATTTTTTAAGTTAGATCAAACTACACACTGTGCAAATTTGATAGAAATCGGTTAAGTAGTTTAGGAGTCCATAGCAACAACGTGACAAATAACGTGACGCGTAATTTATATATATTAAGATATAGATTTGATATTTTATATAAGACTATAACTGTTTATAAATACGCTGGATTACAGCCATTTATCAACTTACGCATGAAATTTTATGGGAATTTTATAAGCTCAACCATCTTCACATGACCATTCCTATACAAAGTAGTTTAAAACAAGCCGACTGTTAACGTTTTTACACGCTTTATATTAGCTTCACCTGTATGTATGTATGTATGTATGTAACCGACTCCTTCGGACTCGATTTTGACCCACTTTTAACGGACAGATTTAATTCAAACTTTGCGCACCTGTCAAAGATCGATGACAATGCAATAATCCGAAAAAAAAAATGAAAAAAATTTAACAAAAAAATAAACAATAGTTTTTAGTTAAATTGTTGTGTATGGTTGCTCTATAGACGAAAAATATGGCACAGAGCGCCCCACGCTTTTTCACAATAATACCAGTATTTTTTGTTCATTACCATTTTCAGCCTAAATTAGGAATTATTTTTCACTTTTTAGTTTGATGTGCTTTAAAAGCGTGTTTTTTAGTTTTTTTTAACTATTATTTATTTTTTATTATAAAATATTTTTCAGGCGAAAACAGTTCATCCTTACAGTGCTGCAACACCAATGGCCCTGTCCATCCTGAATGCTTTCCGGTGCCGCTGGATGCAGAAGACCCTTATTACCAAGATTATAACATTACTTGTATGGAATTTGTTCGATCTGCTCCCGCGCCGACTTGCCACTTTGGTACGTAAAAAAATAAAATATACATATATATTTTTCACAATATAGTTTATTTATTTATTCAAGTTTACCACAACATACATAATACTATATCTACGGTATATGTTACAAGCTGTTTTAGCTGAAATATATGACAATTTTGGTATCATAAGTGTTACAAAAAATAAAAATACCAGCAATTTTTGTTAAGCAAATAAAAATTTACCAGAAATTCAGCGGTTATAAGAATATTATGAATAAATGTTTTTAAGAGATATTAGTTATTTTCGAGTGGCTTAATAGCGAAATATATACTTCTAATCAGAATATAAACAGTAATTATTTTTACTAACTTACCGCGATTAGTGAGATCTAAATTTGTTTTCGATATAAATAAATCCAGATCTAACTGAACTCCAGCAACTCCAAGTTAAAGAATCTGATGCAAATGTATGCATCAGATTCTTATTTGGACTTCGATAAAAGAAGTTTCGAAGAAAACTCTATAATATTTCTTTCGATCCTACCTACCTACCTATCCTAGTTACTTAGCAAAATTTTATGTTTCTTTCTGGTGGGAATTTTTATTTGCGTTCCCTTGACAACTTCTTGAAACTCCTACTCATAAAACTATATTCTATCACTCCTTTACTGTGCAAATTATCCTATGGAAACCCCTTACCTCTTAATATCAGACGAGCTCAATTAAATTTATTTGAAATCTTCTTTTTGAGCATTTCTCTTCTGCCTCGTATATATATGTCACCGTAAAATTGTAAACACCGTTAGATTGTAATCTATCTCACGATATTGTAAACTGTCGAAAGATTGTGAAAACAACGTATTGCTTACAATTTAACGTATTACTAATTAACGGTCTACTATAAAGCCGCCCAATCGGGGACAACCTTCGGACAGTTGACAATTTTAGATAGTAATTTGACGGTTTCACTTCGATAGAGTACAATCTACCGAATAATAATACGTTAAATTGTAAGCAGTACGCTGAGGTTCACAATCTTTCGACAGTTTATAATCGCGAGATAGATTACAATCTAACGGTATTTACAATTTTACGTTAACATATATAAATTATGATTCATAAACCCTAAGATACTCATTACTTTTATAATTATTTTTCAACTTACTTATCTTTCCAGGGGCACGGGAACAGCTAAACCAGGCTACAGCATTTCTGGATGCGTCAGCGGTATACAGCTTTGCGGAGAAGAAGACCTGGAAACTACGGGAAGGCCTGCGTGGACAACTGAAAATGCTCCGGATTGGAAAATGGGAGCTGCTTCCACCATCAACAGATCCAAATGATGGATGTAATACGGTGGAAATGAACGCGAAAGGACGTTACTGTTTTGAATCAGGTATAACGGTAGTTTATACTTCAAATTAGGTGTTTAAATATTGAAAATACCTATTAGATTACGTGTTTAACTATAAAAAAAATCATTTGTTTGTTAAATTTGTAATAAAAACAAAACATAATGAAAAGGCCATTGCGGTAAAATCGGGGTTCGAACACATAATCTGTGTTAGGAGTGTGGAGAAAGGATGGTGTACCACCCGTATCACCTTGACGTCCGCCGTTCCACAACTGAGCGTTTTTCAATGCAGTAATTGACGCGCACCACCACTATATGGAACCAGCTGCCCACTGAAGTATTTCCGAACCAATTCTACTTAGGGTCCTTCAAGAAAAGAGCGTACCAAGTCTTAAAAGGCCGGCAACGCACTCGCGAGCCCTCTAGCATTGAGAGTGTCCATGGGCGGCGGTATCACTTAACATCAGGTGAGCCTCCTGCCTGTTTGCAGGTAAAAAAAAAGAACATTTCTTTAACGTGAACGTTATTTTCAGGAGATGAAAGAGCAAACGAGAATCTACATTTAACCACAATGCATTTGATTTGGGCGCGGCAACACAATCGAGTAGCTGCTGAATTGATCAAGCTGAACCCAACCTGGTCTGATGAGACGGTGTTTCAGGAGGCCAGGAGGATTGTAGGAGCTCAGATGCAGCATATCACATATTCGGAGTTCTTGCCAGCTATCTTAGGTAGGTATTATACATATTAACGCAAAATAATTTAATTGTTTTTAATTATATTTTGTCATGCTGGTTTCACATAGCTGATTGATATTTGTGTTTCATTGCAAAGAGAGTTTAATGTTTTGCTTATATAACAATGTATAATAATAAAAATATTTCCATTTCTAGTAAAGTACTAGCTGGCCTGGCGATCATCGTACCGCCTAACAGTCGATTCTTTATTTTTTTTTAATACTTATTCTGCTGTTCGGGACACCGGTCTAGCTAGAAGAAAGTTGATAATACAACAAATACATTATGTCAAAAAATTAAAATTTACCTTCCCGGAACCTCTCCACTAACACTTGAACTTTATGATATGGTATTAAAGTTCAAATTGCCTTTAAATATTATTACGAATATTTTGTATGGGAATAAAGAAAATTGTTTTTAGACTTTTTCACTCAATTTTTTTTAATTTTGAGACCGTAAGAACCATCCTCGTACTTCAAGGAATATTATAAAAAAAGAATCAGACAAATCGGTCAAGCCGTTTTCATGTTATGTCGTGACAACGGAAAACGGGTTTCATTTTTATATATATAGATAAGATAGATATTGGTCTGTCTCTGCGTGTGTATGTGTGAAAGAGATTTTATACTTAATATTTTATTACATTAAGTTAGACGTTTAAAGCTATGACTACTGTGAAGTATTTCTAAATAATAATCTATCTTGTTTCTTCAACAGCCACTGAACTTTTGTACCTAAACACCTTATCTGCAGAAATTCAAATTCAAAATCATTTATTCATGTAGGTAACACAATGTACACTTATGAACGTCAAAAAGAAATACATATTAAATTCTTCTCAATTTACATTTGCTGCCAGTTCTCAAATCAAGGGCGTAGAACGGAAGAGAAGAACTGGCAATAAACTCTCCGCCACTCTTTTTAATCGACCAGTTTTTTGTTTTACAAAATGTTTGTAACGAGCTGCAACCATTACACCATGTTCCACATGACATCTTTAAGTACATAACTATAATAATAAATAAAAGAATATAAACGAAAAAATCAAAGATCGTCTATTAAAAAATTAAACGCACATTCTCGTGGGAACAACACGCAAATACATAGTCGAAATTAACTTCACCGCATACACGAATTCAAGAACGACCAGTCACCACAAGTAGCACCCGTTCACGAGTATGACGCATGGCCAGCCATCGGCCCCTTGCCATATTTATAAGATAGCTTTAACGCAAAGATATTTTCAAAAGCCCAACATATGTTTATGTTTATAGGTGTGGATGTGATGTGGGCACTCAACTTAACCCTTAGTAGTTCTGGTTACTCTGATATCTACGATCCTACAGTTGACCCTTCCATTGCGAACCACTTCGCGTCATCAGCCTTCAGATTTGCTCACACCTTGCTACCAGTAAGTTAATACACCCTTATTAAAACGTTGACAGTTACAATATAAAAGATAATAGCCAAAAATGCTCTTAGAAACAATCCAACTATTACCTGTGAGCTCCGAACTTAGAAACTTTATATGTACAAAGGTGTAGATTGTCACATTCTTCAGCCGTGGTACACTGTGTACCTTACTGGAAGTATTGAATAGGTCACGGCTACGCGTCAGCTAATGTCAATTGTCAACCTGATATGTCGGAGGACCGGGAATGGGTTATATTTTATTGGGACTGTCATTTGTCAGCATTTCTTGTTATTTTTTACGCTTGTTTTTTAGGTTATTAAACTAGTTTTTTTTCATTTCACAATAAAATGAGTCATCCCTTCGTCTCTCTTTTTACATTATCACCTTGAAGGTGCTTGTAACATTGGGGATAAATAGAGACGTTTCACTCAGTATCGTAACAATAGGGTGGCAGAACTGGCAAAATGCCACGGCCCGCGAACCATGAGGGCCCCTGCCCAGATATTATGTTTTATGTATGAATGTGAAGTCTTCAATACGTATTGGGCTAGCGTGGGGACTGAAGACCTAAGAGAGAAGGCCTATGGCCATTAGTGGGACATATACAACGTGAAATTGAGTACGATTTTGACTGATAGGGCCCCATCAAAAGAATTTGCCACGGCCCAAGATGGTACAGTTACTGATTTCACTACTTTTAGAGTTAAAATACTATTATTAAAATTCTTTCCAACATTGCCATGTTTGATCAAATAACTACTTTCAGTAAATATTATTTCAGGGTCTGATTCACAACGTGGACGTCAGTACCGGTACGGTTAGCTACACCCACCTACACGAGATGCTATTCAATCCATTCGCACTCTACAACACTGATAAGGGTGCGAGGCATGCGGTCAAATCTGCCATGGACACGCCCGTTCATACAGTGGACCCACATGTAACTTCCGAGGTATTAAGCATTGACACACGCTTATTCCGATTTCAAGTGCGTTTAAGAATTCAGAAAATCGCTAGAGTTCTTATACAATTAACACTACCTTTTTGTGGCACTAATCGATAAAAAATACCTAGCGATTTTTTATAAGCTTTTTCTATTTCTTGTTCCTAAAACTTTTAATGCTATATCATCCAAGCAGACTCAGTCAATTTCCTCTGTGGGTATGTTATGTATGAGGATCGGAATTCGTATCCAGTCGGCACTTTTTTATTGAAAATGTTTTGTTTTTTATTTTTGATATGAGTTTTATTTGCGTTCTTGGACACGATCCAAAAATATATGTCATAACACGATCAACCCACGCCTATAACGTTTATAACGCCTGTTACAAAATCTAACGCAAACAGTTTTGCAGCAAAACCGTTACATTGCAGGCGTTATTAATTTATCGAAAAATACAACATAATATTGCTCTTGATAAACATAATATGGCACTTTGTAACCCGTTTTGTGCAAGTGTGCTAAATAGACGATAGTTATAGCTTTCACATATTGTCCCAAAATTAACAAGAGAATTTGATTTAAACTCAATGCTATCAAAACATAACTTGTAAAGAACCAAATCTCGCAGCGCAGTTCTTCTACCGTAAAAAGTCGGGGTAAATATCGGTCAATTTACTATTTTTTACAACTTATTAATACCTTATGTTTTAAGTTATTACGCAATTAGCTAACCTAACACCATCTTATAGTGACCATATAAATATTACAAAATATCTTTTATGCCCCCAGATCTAGTCTCAAGTCATAGTTATTTCTCAAGCCGTTAATTAATAACATCTAAATTCACTATATAACCAATCAGTATTTCTATGCCCAATGATACCCTAAACATAATTAGGCGTTAATACATATATATACGTATACGTATAATCGTTAATATACGTTGCGCCCTTCAGTATTAAAGTTCCTATCAACTAGAAAAAAGTTTTTTGAAGCTGTTTTTTCTAGAATCGCCAACTTTTTTATTACTTTACGAACACTTTATCATAATTACTTTTCAGCTTAGCAACCATCTCTTCGAGCGTCCTATAGTCGTAAACGCAACACCTTCAACCACGCCATCGGACCCTATGCTCCATCCCTGCGGTCTTGACCTGGTATCTTTAAACATCCAAAGAGGAAGAGACCACGGTTTGCCCTCCTACCCAGCCTGGAGGGAGCTCTGTGGACTCTCGAGACCTAAGACCTTCCAAGACTTGGACGACATCTTTGATGAGCTGTCTCTTAGTCGGATCTGTAAGATCTATAAGTACGTAAAATCAAACCTTACTGGTTTGAGTTTTATTAGCTAAGGACCTATCCGGTCGCCAAACTCCAAAAAAGTACATTGTTTGTTTCCATTTTTCGTCATCGTTTCTTGAAGTAGGGCGAATGGAAATATATGATGCAGTTGAGTAGATTATGTATCCATTTTGAAAGACCGATACACGACGAAATAACTTCACTCGATAGAAAAAAAATCCAAACAAAGCCAATTTTTGACACTGAATTCATTTTATCACGAAAATGTAAACAGAACATGATATTGAAATTTACTTGATATATTTTATCGTAAGCCAAGTAATCCATATCAGAAAGAAAAAAAATTACATTAATTTAATGTTTTACAATAACTAATAGTTATAACGGGCCGGCGCGCCTTAGTACTCCAGCTCTCACAGCTCCCCGCACAGTCCACCCCGAGAGACTGACACAGCAATTCGTGCTGGGATAGGACCTTAAGAGTAGTGTTGTCCATTGGTTTGGTCGTGCGCCTCTCTAATCCTAGACTATGAAGGGTACAATGAAGGTTAAAGCGCTATCCACACATTTCCGGAAACTCGTCCCGGCCGTGTTCTGTCACGGACGGGTCACCACGGGTGACACCGCCGCCTGACACGGAGCTGTGTGAACAAGTTCATACAATTTGTACGTAACCGATTTTTTCCCCGTCCCTGACGGAACACGGCCGGGACGAGTTCCCGAAAATGTTAGGATAGCGCTTTAAGGGTCACCGTAATGGAGTTTGACGCCGTAATGGTGTTCAAAGTCAAAGTCAAATCATTTATTTCAATTAGACCATCTAAAATGGCCCTTTTGAACGTCAAAAAAAATATAAAGAAGATTCTAGTTGCCCCTTCCAAAAGGTAGTTTCGTGTGGAGAAGAATGGGCAAGAAACTCCACAATGTTTTTATGGAGTCATATTCTCAGTCAGTTTCCTAATAATTTTGAACTTTCAAATTTGATAATGGCGCATGTTGAAAATACATCGGTGCAAAGACGGGACTGAACATTTCAGTGTCGCTTCTCTTCTCTACTGAAGAAATCAGTTAAATATCCTTTTTTCACCAGGAATGTAGAAGATATAGATTTATACACTGGAGCATTAGCTGAGCAGCCGGGAGGCAGACTTTTGGGTCCTACCCTCACTTGCCTCATCGCAGACCAATTTTACAGGGTGAAGGTTGGTGATAGGTTCTGGTATGAGACCGGAGATCCAGATATCAGATTCACATATGGTGAGTTAATAGAATTTATCAATTATAAGCTAAGAAACCTTGGTAAAAATTCATAGGTATCGGCCAATTTGTATAAAATATAAATGAAAGCAAGGCAAGTAAAAAAAGAAAAGGAGGGATATTCAAAATTAAAAAAAAGCTGTGATAACCTTTGGTTGATCATTAATTTAGTTAAAAAAATTACGAATTACTTTCTTACACCCAATTTGCATTACAAAAATACGTGTTTAATATTTATTAGCGTAGGACTGTCCATGTTCGGTATCACAATATCATTAGTGTAAACTGTAAAGTTCTCCAAATCTCTTCGGCTACAGTGGCTTATTAACTAACTGATTATTTATAGAGGAAAAATGTGTTATTCATAAATCTAGAAGTAGCCTGAAGGTACGGAAGTCCTACACGATCTGAAAATCACGAAGTCAGGTGCTAGGCCGGCCTGCAAACACGGGCATCTTCGTAAATTTTAATCCGACACCTCATGATAGGAGATTTAAACTAATGTGGCAGTTAAAATTAAGCTCTATAAGCAGCAACCTATATTTTTAGTTTGACATTGACATTTCATAGTCAAAATACATCTTTATATATATAATTCTTCTGTGAGTGTGTATGTCACTGAACTTCTCTAAAACGACTGGACCGATTTTGATGAAATTTTTTGTGTATGTTCAAGGGGATCTGGGAATGGTTTAGATTCACAAATCAGCCCGCCAGATGGCGCTGCAGTCGGTACTTTCATACTTTGCTTTACTAATCGCTTGAAATATCATGCAGGACAACGTCTGTCGGGTCCACTAGTGACTATATAAAATTAAACCATTTAAATCCTCAGAACAATTGTACGAGCTTCGCAAAACAACGCTGGCTGGAGTCATCTGTGCCAATGAGGAACTACTAGACCTTGCACAACCAAGAGTCATGGAAGCCCTCAGTGCTACTAACCCACTCGTGGACTGCAAGGAACTTCCCCAACCTGACTTCGAACCCTGGAGAGAAGGGCCCAATGAGATGACCAAGAAAAGCAAGAAAACTAAGAAGAACTAGATATTTTAGCCAGATTTATGTTAGCAATATGTTTTCTTTAAAAATCCTTGCCAGCTTTAATACTTTATTGGTTTGTGAGTGTTAAAAAAATTTAACTGTGTGATTGGTGCGTGATTTTTTAAAAAGCATTAGCGATGCTAGACACCTATTATTTTTTATAATTATAATTATTAAGGTTTGATTACACATATTTCGTCGACAATTTTCAATCAAGATTTGTGGTTATTAGTTAGCATTTTATTTATCATAACCACTATGTATAGATAATAGAACCTACTAATAAACCAAATCTAATAAGCGAAGTCATATAATTAGCACTCGCTGTTTCTTCTATGGTTCAAAGAACGTAAAAACTCCATAGATAATAAATAGCTCCTGACAATAAGAATAGACGTGTAGTCAATTGTCATATTGAATTTGAGCTAAACGTTATAATTATATACAAACTTTTTGCTATGCATTTTCAACCCTATTACCTTGCAATACCCGTGCCATGTAATTTAAAATACGTAAATATACATTGTAATAATATGCGTTAACACGAATATTACACCTATACATATACTATACACATACAATATATACTATATACATAGTATACTATAGTAAAAACTTCTTTAAATAACATAAACGTAATTGCATTATTTATATGAAAATTATTTGCATTTACACCATTTTAAAGAAGTTTTGAGTTTAAGTTATGGTTCCTCTTAAGATTAATAAAATTAAATAAATTTTTCATCGACTTACAAGTTTTGTTATTAAAAGTAAATATCACATAAAGAAGTCGATTAAAAGTGTATTTCATTTAACTTATTTACAGTGAAGTTATATTTGTGTATTTTTCTATATTTTATATGATCGTACCAACGATAGATATTTAAAACAATTCCTAATAGTAAAATAATCCCTTACCTCATACAAATCTAGGATAATTTAGATAATTTTTGACATATTATGCAATTTTAATAAATTTTGTTTTTAAATTAAATGGTTTTATTTACTGTCATATTATGACTTATTGAATAAATAAATCAGTGGTTCATGATCATTTTTTATCAATCTAATAGGCAAGTAGGTGATCAGCCCCCTGTGCCTGATACACGCCGTCGACTTTTTTGGGTCTAAGGCAAGCCGGTTTCCTCACGATGTTTTCCTTCACCGTTCGTGCGAATGTTAAATGCGCACATATAAAGAAAGTCTATTGGTACACAGCTGGGGATCGAACCTACGACTTCAGGTATGAGAGTCGCACGCTTAAGACACTAGGCCAACACTGCTTATGACTTTACTACTGTAGACCTAACCTTACGCACACACGAGGTGTTTCGAAACTCTAGCGCAATCGTTGTTAAATTATTTTTACACCGTTTATGGTCCGAGTCTTTGGAAGAATCGAAAAGTATAACTTAAATGAACATAGAAAACCCAAAATGTAACACCGGACCTCCACTTGCATAAAATTATTCTTACAGGGAAGCCCCAATAGTTGTGTTTAGTCATTGAGTTACAATAAATGAAGTGAAGAGACAAGACGTGTTTATTTTTAAATTTAATATTATTGTGGTAGTTGATGAAAGTTGAACCATAAGTGATCGAATATTTGGTCGATAATCGAGCCGGATAAAGTAAAAGTGCAAAACAATAGCGAGCTCGGCAGTCGGCTGCGTTGTTTAGATAAGGAACAGGTTTTTGATGCATCGAATTGTCGTTTTCGCATAAAGGGATAATTTGTGAATACTGGCAGGATAAAGACGTTTTAAAGTTTAAAGATATATTTGAAATATATACATATATACAAAAATGACGTCAACAGTTAGTGCAGAACAGCAGGTGTATTTAAATAAACTAGAAGATTTGGCCTCAAAAATTAAAAAAACCGAAGTAAATTTTAAGAAAAGTCCAAAGTCAAGAATAACTACAGGATATATTCGGGCGCGGCTGGAATGTATTGAAGATTATTGGAGGTTATTTAATGTAGCACATGAAGATTTGTCGTCACGCACCCCAAGGGAACAAAAGGGAATATTACCCTACTTTTTAAACGAAGAATATTATAAATACGAAGAGGTGTATTTGTCTTTTAAAGCCGATATGTTGGACTTATTAAGTAAAAATATAATTGGTAGCCAAGAAAGTTGCAGTAATCACCAGGGGTTAAGCACCGACATAAATTCATCGTGTGTAAAACTGCCTCGAATCGAATTACCCGTATTTTCCGGTAATTATGAAGATTTCTTAGCTTTTCAAGATTTATTTTTAACCCTTGTCCACAATAATAACTCCCTTGCCAATGTACAAAAGTTGCACTACCTGAAGTTAAGTGTTAGCGGCGAAGCAGCTTCCTTGTTAAAACATATAAGTGTAACAGAAAATAACTACGACCAGGCGTGGTGTATATTAAAGAAGCGGTACGGAAATAAGAGAATTATTATAAACTATACATTAAAAAGACTGTTTAATCTTCGTAAAGTCAACACACAAACAGCAAATCAAATTAAAATAATTTTGGATACAACAAGTGAGTGTTTAAACAATTTAGAAAACTTAGGAATTTCGACCGAGTCTTGGAGTCCGATTATTATACATATAGTGGTAAATAAATTAGATCATGATACTCATAAAACTTGGGAAGAACACATATACAATAACGACTCCGACTACTTACCTACATGGGAAGACCTGAAGAATTTTTTGGAATCCAAGTATCGAACTTTGGAGTTGGTAAACACAACCAACACAAGCTATTCAAAAGATTTAAGACCAATAGTACAAAAGAGTTTTTATATGGCTAAAGAAGCCCACACATGTGTTAATACTAAGCCGTTATGCTCCTTGTGTAATAAAGACCATTATATTAATAATTGCAAAGATTATATTAAGCAAAGTGTGGAAGATAGACATACTTTTGCATTAAAGAATAACCTCTGTTTTAATTGCTTGCAACCAAACCACAAAGTTTCTGAATGCAAGCGACACATTTCTTGTAAGTTTTGTGGGAGAAAACATCATTTTCTCCTGCATTTAGAAAAGAAACAGGAAGCTCCTGCATTGATAAACACAACAACTTCATTGACGTCACAAGATACTGAAACTAAAGTCGCATCACATTATTCAAGTGAAGAACAATCGAGTCAAGGTGTTTTATTGGCTACTGCACTAGTTCATGTGAAATCAAACTCGGGTGACTATCATACACTTCGTGCCCTTATTGACCAGGGTTCAGAAGCTACTTTTGTAACATCCAGAGTCGTTGAACTTCTAAACTTAAAGAAAGATAAAGTCAACGGCACAGTTTCGGGTATCGGCGAAGAAAAGCATTGCCTTAAGTCTAAAGTCCAGCTATCCATTAAAACTAATTCTACTTACATTTACACTGAAGCCTATGTTCTAAAAACTATTTCATCATTTATACCTGCGAAGAAAGTAATTATTAAGAAAAGTGATATATTAAATATTGAGTTGGCTGACCCTACCTGTTTTATGCCAAGTCGAATTGATTTATTATTGGGTGCTGGTGATTTTGCAAAAATAATAGAAGATGGGTTAATCCGACTTGAATGCGGTTTAGTAGCTCAAAAGACTAGTCTTGGTTGGATACTGTCTGGGAAAACCCTATGCTCCAACTATCACATAAATATTACAAGTATGCATATTAAAGAAGACAATGATTTACTGAAATCTTTTTGGGAAATTGATAAAGATTTATTTAAGAAGAAAGTTATATACACAAACGAAGAAGAAGAATGTGAAAGAATCTACTCAAGCACAACCCAAAGAGACATTGACAGTAAATATATTGTTCAACTACCACTAAAGCGAAGTAAAGAAGATACCATTAAGCAAGTAGGAAATACCAAAGAACAAGCAATAAAGAGATTTCAGCATCTAGAGAAAAGATTAAAGAAAGATTTACAATTAAAATATGAATATACAAAAGTTATAAAAGAATATATTGATATGGGTCATATGAAAGAGCTAGAAGATCAAAATGACTCTAATACAATTTATTTACCTCATCATGCGGTAGTAAGGCAAGACAAAGATACTACGAAGGTTCGAGTAGTCTTTGATGCATCAGCAAAAGGTTCTCAAGGGTATTCCTTGAACGATACAATGTTGGTTGGTCCTGTAATACAACAAGACCTTCGAAGTTTAATTATCACGTGGAGACAACATTATATTTGCTTTGTTGGTGATATAATGAAGATGTACAGAATGGTGAAGATGTCCGAGGAACACACAAAATTACAATGCATCGTTTGGCGAGACAATTCAGATGAAGTATTAAAAAGTTACCAATTAACGACTGTAACGTTTGGAACGGCTGCGGCTCCATTCCTTGCTGTTAGAACTCTATCAAAGTTAGCCGACGATGAGTATTCTAAGGATGTTAAGTATTTAGAAGCTATGAAAGCAATAAAAGAGTCATTTTACGTTGATGATTTAATGGGGGGACATGAAGATGAAGAGAAGGCAAAAAAGTTATGTGTTGACATTAAAGAGATATTAGAAAAAGGCGGTTTCCAAATAAAAAAATGGTCAAGTAATTCTGAAGAAGTACTACAACACATTCAAGAAAACAACAAAATTGAAGATTCATTGGAAATTAAATTAGATAAAGTTATTAAAATATTAGGACTTACCTGGGATCGAAGAGAAGATGCATTTAAAATCACAGTTAACTTACCTTTACTTACCTATCCTATAACAAAAAGATCCATCCTGTCTGACATTGCCCGTTTATTTGACCCTTTTGGGTGGTTATCTCCTGTCATAATCATAGCAAAAACTTTCATACAAAAGCTATGGCTTTTAAATTTTGGGTGGGATGATGAACTACCTGAAAAGCTAGTTAAGGAATGGATAGATTATAGAAACGACTTACCAGCTCTACAGCATATTAAGGTGCCGCGTTGGTTTCATATGTCGTCACACACGAAAGAAGTACAAATTCACGGCTTCGCAGATGCCTCAGAAAGGGCCTTTGCAGCTGTTACCTACCTGCGAGTAGTTGATGAAAATAATGCAATCTATGTATCAATGATCGCATCTCGAACAAAGGTGGCTCCTCTAAAACAACTTTCTATTCCAAGACTTGAGTTGTGTGCTGCTGCGTTGCTGTCGGAGTTACTGGAAGAAGTCACTGAAATATTAAAGGTTCCCGTCGATAATGTTTACGTGTACACCGATTCCATGGTAGTGCTTTCTTGGCTTCAATCTCAGCCAGGTAGATGGCGCACATTCGTTGCCAACAGAGTAGCAGAAATCCAAAGACACCTTGATAGTAGCAAGTGGAATTACGTACAATCATATGAAAATCCCGCTGACATTGCCTCCAGAGGAGTAAAATCCAGTGAATTTAATAACATTGATTTATGGTGGAATGGTCCAGAATGGCTTAAACATGAAAGAATACAAATCTTAAAAAATCATTCTATACCTCAGACCTATGAAGAAGAAAAAGAGGTAAAAGAAATAGAGGTTTCTTATCATACAAACATAATACAGGAAAACGAAATACCAATATGGGAACGATTTTCAACCCTAACTAGATTGAAAAGAGTTTTATCGTATTGTATGAGAATGAAGAAAGGAAGCAAGAAGTTACATATCACAACCGAAGAAATGGAAAATACATTACGACGATGTATTAATTTTTATCAAGACAAAATATATCAAAAAGACATGGAAGACTTGAAGAAAGAAGGAAAAGTCAAACCCAAAAGCTCACTGTCAACATTGTGTCCTTTTCTAGATAAAAACGGTTTATTAAGAGTAGGAGGAAGACTACAGAATGCAGAAATTTCTGAAGCTACTCAACATCCAATCATTTTATCTCAACAAGTGCACATTACAAAATTAATTGTTCAAGATGCACATATAAAAACTTTACATGGTGGTATCCAAATAATGAAGGCTTACATTCGAAGTAGATTTTGGATTGTAGGCATGAAGAATGCTATTAAATGGTGCATTAGAAATTGCAAGGTTTGTATAATAAGTAAGACTAAAGGACAGACCCAAAGAATGGGACAGCTTCCTGCATGTAGAGTGAATCCACACAGAGCATTTCTTAAATCTGGTGTGGACTATGCAGGCCCTATTTTGATTAAATCATCGAAAGGTCGAGGTCACCATGCTACAAAAGGATATATCTGCCTATTTGTTTGTATGACAACCCGTGCAATTCATTTAGAAGCTGTAACAGATTTAACATCACAAGCGTTTATTGCTGCGTTTCGTAGATTCGTAGCTAGAAGAGGATTTTGTTCTGACATATGGAGCGATAACGCCACTAACTTCGTTGGTGCATCCAAAGAACTTAAAGATTTATTTCGGAAAAGTAAAAATAATATAACACAAGAAGTAGCTGAACTGTTATCTAATGACGGAACAACTTGGCACTTTATACCACCAAGAATGCCTAATTATGGCGGTTTATGGGAAGCGGGAGTAAAATCAGCAAAAAGACATTTATTAAGAATTAATGGAAATTGTAAATTAACTTATGAAGAGCTTTCTACGTTACTAGCACAAATAGAAGCATGTTTAAATTCCCGCCCTATATGTCAAATTGATGAGACTTTTGAAACGCTCACGCCACTCACTCCGGGTCATTTCCTAGTAGGGGAACCCCTAATAAGCATTCCTGATGTTAATTACGATGACCAGAAGATTGGTTTTGTTGCTGGATGGTATAAGATACAAAAGATGATTCAAGATTTTTGGAAAAGATGGAAGACCGAGTATCTCAATACCATGCAGCAAAGATATAAATGGCAAAACAATATTTCAGCCCCAAATATTGGAGATATTGTCATTATTAAAGAGGACGACTTACCACCTACTAAATGGCTATTAGGTTGTGTTAAAGAAGTCCACCCCGGAAGTGATGGCTTGGTAAGAGTGGTTACCTTAAGATGTAAAGGTAACAACACATTGAAGAGACCAGTATCAAAGTTATTGATGTTACCAAAGGAGAAGGATATAATATAGTTTGCATGGTTTTTTTTAAATTATTAATACAGTCCACTATTCGAAAGGAATTTTAACATTTTATTTTTATAAAGTAAAAGCGTTGTTATTTTTTTTTTTGTATAAAGTTAAGTAAGAAGTTTAAGTCCAATATCATATTGTTAAATGTAAAGCTTTAAGTTAAAAACAATATGTTTTGGTGAGCGGCATGTTTAGTCATTGAGTTACAATAAATGAAGTGAAGAGACAAGACGTGTTTATTTTTAAATTTAATATTATTGTGGTAGTTGATGAAAGTTGAACCATAAGTGATCGAACAAGTTGTTTCGGAAGATCTAGAGAGTTACCAATCACCACACGCTTCTTATAAAGTTGTTTTATTGAAGTGAAACTTCTTTAGTCACGAAGATGTGCAGCGTTTTTGTCGAAGAAAAGGGAGAGAGGGATTGAGACCGATTGAGAGAGAGTGAGAAGGGTGAATTACCTTATAGAAATTCTATATTTAAAATTAAAATTTCGTAAACAGAATTTATGAAATATTAGTAGGTATTTTATATTTTACGCAAAATAATTTATTGAAATCTCAAATGACGAATAGTAAATTAAAATGCCACGTGTTTTTATTATCGAAGAAATAAATATTAATAAAAATATATATTATTTGTATTAACTTTCGACACTTTTAACATTTTAATGACAATTACATTCATTTAATTCCTAACAAACCTTCCTTCTTCTCTCCCTCGGAAATCTAAGGTTTTATACTTGTATAAATATGAACAAGACTTAAAAATTAGTTTGCCAAAGAAGTTTCACTTGTGACATGTGTACTTTGTTCAACCGCACTTTTTTATGGTAATCAAATTAGTCCTAAAATTTAACCAAGTTATTCGAATTGTTGGTATTACACTTTTGTCAATAAAAATATACGATTTCATAATAAAAAAGCTAACCTTGTTATAAATACACCTGTTATATCAATTTTGTAAGAAAATGTGATTTTCTTACATCTTGAGTCATAGCTTAGCATCAATATTTGGCAAAACGTAGGAAGTTGCTGACCTTGCAATTTTTACTGAGCGCGATAGACTTTAATACACTGCAGTAGAGTGTTATTTAAGTTTAAATTACAAACAGTTGGCCGGCTGAATATGGAATAATGACGTCATGGCTGAATCCTGGACCTTGAATGTTCCTTTGTGACATAATAATAGTAATTATGGCAGACTGCGGTCGCTCCAATATATGCTGTGCTTGATGCCACGACTACCGGTATTTTTTCTTGGGTTTAACATCGTAACCATCGTGTATGTTACACGGTAATGTTGTTTGTATACTCAGAACAAACGCAGGATTCAAATTTCCCGTACTGTCTAAAGTTAGTAATTCTTTTTTGGGAAAAGGGTTACTCTTCTATAATAAAATCCCAGAGGCTCTTTTATCTCTGCCTTTTAATAAATTTAAAGGTGGGTACAGACTGGTGAAACGTAACATGAAATGTATAATTCTGCCTTTCATTGCATGTTCGCTGCAAGCGTGGACGCATAGCGCGCTCTTAACGCGCATTCACTACGAACCTCCCGCGTTCGTCTGTTTCCGCCATTCTGCCGCGCACACGGCCCTTCGATACACCACGCAGTGTCGTCCTCCATGTTCGTTGCGTGCACGTGTTGATTTCAAAACGACCGTCCACATTGGTGCACCGCGCACACTGCGCGCCCCTTTGTGTTCGTTCGAAAAACCGACAAATCACGGATCGCTCCGCGCGCGGCTTGTAATGCTCGTAGCGTGCGCGTGAAATGCACATTTCGCGCGCACAAGACGTCCAAACTATGAGAAATTGTTACAAACTGTGTTACAATTCATGATACATTGCAGCAATGTGTACGGTGAATTCTTTCATTGCATGACACATTGCATGTTACGTTTCACCAGTCTGTACCCACCTTAAGAAATGTATTAATGAAAAGCTGTGTAAAAAGGCTTACTATAAAGTTAACGATTATCTAGTTGATAAAAGGACTAGTGCTAGACAGGCTACTTCTAATTAATTTGCGATATTTGTTTTAATAACTGTTGTTTGATGATTTGCTGAGAGTTTTTTACGCCGGCTTTTTCTCTCGGCCTACACCCACTGTCTTCTTTGCCGATGCGTAGACAAAATGATCTCTAGAAAAAGTCTACAGATTCAAATTTAATGACGTGAAATAAGTGAACCTGTATCTTATGTTCCATAATAAACATTTTTTTTCAAGAACTTAAATCGACGTTTTTAAGACCGTTTGGACCCCGGTCCGGGAGCCGTAAATTACACTACAATAATATCTAATATATTGATTTATTTGAATCTGCTAAAATTTTTCATGTTTCGACGGTAATTATAAGATATGATGTGATTGAAGAAAATAACAAAAAGCATAATATTAGTAAATAAAGGACTATCCTTTTGTAAATATGAATAGAAATAAATTAGCCTTTCCCATGGTTTGAGCCTCATATAGATAGGACATTTTTGCCTTTTACGACTACAAACCCAAAACATTTATTGCGTTTAAAATTGTCCTTATAGTAAAGTTGAGTTGTATGTTATGCATTCCTGAGGTCATAGGTTCGAACCGCGGCTGTGCACCAATGGACTTTTCTATGTGGGCATTTAACAATCGAAAACAGCTACCTCGAACAAAGAATTAGTCTAGCTATTCAAAGGGGGAACGCTGCCAGTATCTTCGGAACCTTTCCTAAAGGGACTCCTTTTAATAATATATTTTAGTTATTATACTTATTTTAAGTTTAGTTTTTGTTTTTATTGTTCTTTTTTTTGTATTTATTACATAAGCATTATATTATATGGTGAACATTAATTAATATATAAATAGACACAAAATGTCGACGTTGTGTTAGACAAAGAAGGCTGATCACCTACTTGCTTATTAGAAAAAACAGGTCAGGAAATAGATACAGAATTGAGGCAAAAATCTAAAATGTTAGACCTCTATTTTCGCAGTAACATTATGTCAATGGGACTATTATTATTATTATTATTTACTTAACACACTGGCAGCTTTTAATAAGCTGATGCGTGTGTATTAAGGGATTTGGAGAAACTTATCCAGTCTATTTTTAAAGGTGTTTACAGATGGTGCACTGATCACACTTTCCGGAAGCCTATTCCAGTCGGCCACTACACGGTTTGGGAGAAAGTTCTTTAGGGAATTTGTGTTGTGTTGAGTGGTCTTAAGTTTTAAAGAACTACCCCTCAAATGTGTATTTTCACTTAAAATAAAGAGCTTCTCAATTCCTGGAACATTATAGTGGCCAGTGAGGATTTTATAGGTTTCAATGATATTTCCTCGAAATCTCCTACTTCCTAAATCAGTAAGGTCAAGTGCTTTCAGACGCTCATTATAAGATTTCTTCCTGAATGACCTTATCATTTGACTATGATCTAAGAAGTTGTTTTTTTATTATTCAATGCAAAATGGCGCCTTGGCAATGACTAGAGTTATGCTTGGCATCGCTGATTGGCAGACACGTTATGTCATTCTGCTGGTGATTTACGATTCTTTTGTTTTATGCACTGCGATAAATGGAATTTATATACGTTAGTTTTGTTTTCAGTGGCGCTACAACCTCTTTTAGGTCATAGCCTCACATTTCTAAATCTGTTTCGTGATCATTTTTAAATCTAATAGGTAGGTGATCAGCCTCCAGTGCCTGACACACGTCATCGACTTTTTGGGTCTAAGACATGTCGGTTTCCTCACGATGTTTTCCTTCACCGTTCGAGCAAATGTTACCTGCGCACATAGAAAGAAAGTCCATTGACTCTCATACCTACGACCTCAGGTATAAGAGTCGACCGCTGAAGCTACTAGGCCTGCTCATTTTTGTTTTATTTACCAAAGTTGTAAACTACCAGAACGAAAACGAAGAGAAACGGCAGGACCTTTCCTTTCGACAAAAAACCTACAAGCATTCGAGGCAAACTCTTGCACTTTCAACCAATCAATGAGAATTTGTAATTTATTTTTAAATGATAAAATCTCTTTTGTTTCGAGATAACAAATAAATATTTACATTTTACGCTTACTCCTCTTAAACTTACACTCCTTTTAAATCTACGTATTAATCTACATATTTTTAGAAGCAGTCCACGTGCGTGATTTTGTCACATACCGATAACAGAAAGTGTTAGCGAACACAAAACAGCAATTCGAGAAGTTTCTCAAGTCATCAATGCCACACGTGAGGTACTAGGTAGTACGAGTTTGACGTATCACAATTATACTAATTAGTTATCTGTAAACACATCAATTTATGAGAGAATGTCGAAATGTCAAGTGTGACGTCTTGAGACGGAAGGATACTCGAAGAAGTATTTGTTATATAGTATAATTAAATGTCAATATATTTATACTATATTTGAAATATTCCGTTTTTTATACAATGGAGAGTGCCTGGATTGAATACAATGGTAAATCACGGATGTGTTAACTTCTATTTTAATTTTATTGGTATATAATACAAACGATTATTCGCAAAACAATATATGTAATTAGACGCCATTCAAAATGAATTACTTTAAATCTAAAAAACCGTCCGAACCGACATACGTATATAAATACACCAACTTGTATTTATTTACTTAAATACCATAATATTAATATATCGTTATTAAATTCAAAAACTATCTTTTGTTAAGATATCTTAATTTCTCTTTTCCTCAATTCGCAAGGTTACGTGTTGCGTATTAATTTCACACAGTATAAACAATTCATTTTTGATTCACCCTCGACTAGTGACTAGTCTCCGTGCAATATCTGTACCTAATAGTAATAATGATATTGAAATTATTCAGTTATTTATCGAATATTTCATTTATCGAAGTATAGATTTCCCTAGAATATGTGTTTGAATACGTAGTACTATAACATCTTGTTTCCATATCCCAAAAAATACATTGGATATTTTTACAATTTGCCACGGAACTTTCATACTCTACAATCTACTTTATCAGACAATGATTGTGATTTGTGGGTTCATTCTGTGGTAATCCGGCTAAATTAGATAGCTCTATACAAGTAAAAAGAAAGGACTTTATTATTACTTGGTCGGTTTATAGGTTTTGTATTGTACATATCTTTTTCTTATGACGACGGTCACGCGTCACATTTTGCTTACACGTGACGATGATACGCGCACGTGGCCGACGAAGTTTTTATAATTAGCTTTGAAATTTTTACCGTATTTTAGGGAATTTTTCAATCGTTACTCAGTGCTTAAAATAATTGCGAGAGGAAAGATATATCTTCTGCTTTTAAAATTCTTAATTTAACGATACTAAAAATATAAAAACCTGTTTAAAATATTTATTAAAGTACAATAGAATTAAATACTTTAATTTGTATCTTACTAAATGGTTTACACACAAATTACAATTTTTTTCAAGTACCTATAATCGTAAGTATGTCAAATGGAAGAGAGCTAGTGCACTTTCTTATTTTACTGCACATTATCAAGGAACTATCACAGTAGATTCAAAAGTATAAATTGGCAACACAAAAGCATTAGCTATAATTGTATATGTAATGTGTATAATGTAGCAGAGGCCAGAGACCGGTCTGTCTAGTGTCTACTGTGTGAGATGGGTTGAGTATATTATTTAGTATCCTTCTCGAAAGCTCTACTAGAGTAAAGGCCGATTTACATTATCTTAGTGTGTAGGAGAGTGCTTTAGGATAGTACTTTAGTTGAAACATGTAAACGCTACTTGCTTTAGTAAACGCTACGCTAAAGAACTTGCCTTTCAAGTTGTACTAAAGCACTCTCCTAAACACTAAGATAATGTAAATCGGCCTTTATAGCATCGTAGTAGCTACCATATTTTATAAGAGTATGAGGTACATACTAAATTTATTATTATTCGGACACCGTAAGATGTCTAAATTTATAACTTCCCAATAATATTTATATACCGATTTTTGTAACGACTAAAGGCCGTTGACCGAATGTGATTGTGTCCATATGTCGGACATTGGCTTTATAATATGAATTTTCAGTATAATTATGTATTTATATCATCACGCCTTTTCCTGAAGCTGTAGGCAGAGACCACGGATCTCCTGACATACATCGCTTCATCCACTCTCATAACATTCACCGTTCTCGTTGGTCATGAGTAATTTTATCTCCTGGATTTCGCCTAGGTCCGTACAAGGCCTACCAAACTCGAACCTCGTTTGAGATTTTCTTCATAAGGAATGCAATGCTCTATACTCTATTCATATCATTCATATTATTATATCAATTCTTATATTATTGTATCACTACATCATCACATTATTAAAGTATATTATAAATTAACATATTATTAAGCCATTTAATGTAAGCTTTAAATAAATAAAAGCAATGTGCTTTATCTAAGATAATAATTACCGTATTATGATTACCTAAATACATCAAAGATATAAGAGAACAGGACTTCAACTACTTGTCAGGTCAAGAAGGTCTGCGCCAGATCTCTCAATGGCTCTTAAATCTTCCCTCAATACGTCATATGTACGTATTTCGATTATGTGTTTGCGTGTTGTTCCCAAGAGAAGTAAGTGCGTGCTCCTATTTCACCATGTCTCCTGCTGATAGAGGACAAGTTTTTTTTTTTAAATTAAGTTATTATTATTAATTACTTGATATATCATGTGGAACATGGTGTAATGGCTGCAGCTCCTTACAAACGTTGTGTAAAAAAAATGGCTATTAAAAAGAGTGGCGGAGAGTTTATTGCCAGTTCTTCTCTCCCGTTCTACGCCCTTGATTTGAGAACTGGCAGTAAATGTAAAATTAGAAGCATTAATATGTATTTCTTTACTGATGAGTCATAAGTGTAAATTATGTTACCTATATGATTAAATGATTTATAACTTCACTTTTAAACCAAATGTGCAACCTATCCTGCCATATTAAATTGCACTCCTGTTTATACCTTCACACCAACTGGCACTATCCTTTCCTGGAACCAACTAACACGACGTAAAAAGTACCTGGGATTAATAATTGATTCGAGGCTTCGTTGGCGTAAAGAAATTACCTTTGTTCTCGAGTTCGCTAACTTTTCAATGTATTTAAACACCTCAGAAATTTTTCGCCTTTCGATCCCCATACTAGATATTGTATATTACATTATGACAGTGGATATAATTAAACTGCATTTCGGGATGGGTGGCGCGGCATCGTCTTCAATGCTGACAATTTAGCGTGCCCAATGCTCTACTCATGATATCAACTTCAAAATTCTAACGGTTACAACTGTTCTTAATATCCAACTTTTCTGGAAACAAACACCATACACTGTACACAACGCAGACTACATATAAGCCACCCAAAAATGCACTATCTTCGCCACACGCTTTTTCTCTTTCAAAGGCAAATCTTTAAGCACTTCCCCAAAAAAAAAATTAAAACTACACATTCACTAACAATCTTAATCCTGTCTCTAATGCTGAAACCAGAACTATACCTACTTCTTACGCAACAGTAGCTATTTTTTCAAGTACATTTTATAACCGTAAGTATATTACTGTACATCTTTTTTAATATGTGTTATAAAGTTTTTTCTTGACTTTTCTTTCTAAATATTGAACGAAATGAAATAATAATTTCGCTATGTCTAGGATAGGACTCCATTTATTAATAAAACCTAAGTGAGTACGTAATTCCTACCTATCTATTTCTTTTCATAACAACAGTGTGAACACGACTGGTCAGAAACAGACAAAAAAGTTCACTATTTAAAACTGTGCTAATAATGATTTAGTTTTTACGAATAAAAGTTTATTGTGTTATCATAAAAATTATAATATTTCCTGTCATGTGGAGTAAGTTTTGGTTGTAATTCGGAAGTCCTTAAATGTGAGTGGTGTAGTTTCTCGCCAGTTCTTCTCGCCCGCTCTTCGTCCATGATTTGAGAACTGGCAATAAGTGCAAACATGAACTTTTCATTTATTTTAGGACGTTCTCATAAGAGTAGAAAAGTTATACATATTTACGAATTAAATATATCTGGAGTTACAGACGCTCATCTAATATTTTCTTCTGATATCTAAAATAGTTTTGTAGTGGTCGTATTAATATTTATGTAATATGCCCGCCCCCGCGTGGATGTATTTTTGCATGTGACGTTGTAATCCGTGCAGTAACACTTTATAGTTTATTGCTAGTTGATAATGAAGCTGAAATTGTCTACTTAATACGTCTCTTTAACTGTTTTTCCAACTCCACAGGTACTCTATATTTCTATTTAATACCTATTAAGTTTTTGTATGGCGCGATCTCAAAGTTTCGACATCAGCCTTAATAAAACTATGTATAGGTATTGAAGTTTGGTATATGTAGATGTAGGGATAGAACGAAAAAGAAACACCCACAGGCCACAGCATTAAAACAAAGAAAATTTTCTTAAAGGATATAACATTTTTAAATAAATCAAATTGATGAACTTAAAAGAGGTATGTCAAGTTCTTTCACTGTATTTCATTTTTAATGGCGACTTCTGTGTGAATCACAATTCCGTCAATGTGTTCTAAGTCTTAACACGGTGAGGATAGATTTGATGGATTGCATTTAATCTAAGCAGAGTTACCCAAAACAAAAATGACGACACAATAAGGTAAACACACAGACATCTAATAATATATACAAGAGGTTAATATTATAGGTACTACAAGGTATGGAAGGGCGAATCTTATTTATAACTTTAATATATTAACAGAATTAACAGAAAGAAAAATTTCCCTAAAATTTTGACGATAGGGCCTAGGGCTGGATGGGAGGGAAAGTAGGGAGTTAAGGTTACATGGACGAGGGAAATTTGGGGAAGATGGTCAAATAACGAGTCATTAATTAAAGAACAGTTAAAAATATATGGTCTGCCGAGCCTTCGTCCATACCACACTCACAGTGAGAACTGTCTTTCATTTTAATTTTGGCTAGGTAAACGGGAGTACAAGCGTGCCCTATACGAAGACGGCAGATTATAGACGTGACCTTTTTGCTTAAAAACTTATGTTGAAAAAACCACGGCGAAGAAGGGATTGAATATTAGCACAGTGTCTGCCAGTTTTTTCTTTAGATTGCCAATCAATAGTCCAGGATTTTAAAAGGTGGGAGTACGCAAGACCTGTTAGGTCGTGGGCTGAGGATGCTGACAAGATCTGCAGAAAATAGCACCTTTTGCACAAGAGTCAGCAGTTTCATTACCCGCTATACCACAATGACTAGGTATCCACATAAGTACAATATATCTTTTTTACTACACCTAAACAAAGCTTCTCTTATTTTTAAAATAGTATTTTAATAGTTTTTTTTTTTGGAAGTAACTTCTTTTATCTATATGAATTCTGGCTATTACGACTATCCATAGACAATCATAATATTTAGAATAATGACGATTATAAAATTTGTCAAAACTTAAACATCATAACAGTAGATTATTTTGTATATTCTAATCAAAATCATGTTTATACAGACAGTAGAAAAATATATTTATGAATTAAATTCAAGGACTAGACTATTTATAGTCCATGTATGTATACAATGCGGACCTAATGAATTTTACATTCTAGCAAGGAAAACAGGATTTAGACATTTGTCCTTATTAGAGCTAGTTCAGACATGGCGGAATCCGTGCGGATGCAAATCGCGCGGTTAGACCGCGCGGATCTTATTTACATTAGCGCCTATAAATTCGTTCATACCTGTCCGCGCGGATTGACAAACCGCGCGGCTACCGCCACTCAACCGCTAGAAAATGAATTCGCGCGGTTGCCGCTCGGATCTATTTACTTGACGTACCTAGAGCGCGTTCAGTTGCTCTGCGGAAGCCGCGCGTATCGGACGGTGACAATGGATCGCTTCGACACCGAGCTATTCATCGATGAGGTGGAAAAGAGACCTGCTTTGTGGGACATCCAATGTGCAGAATATTCCAATAAAATTATTAGAAACGGAGCTTGGCAGGAGCTGGTGGATATTTTTGGAGAAAATGAGGATTCTTTGGAAAAAAAGGTTCTTTTTGGTCAGTATGTATTTAATTTTACATTTATCAGGGTAGTTTACATATTTTGTAATTGACAGTCCACCCCAAATAACTAAACTATATAAAAATGTTGTTATTGTGATTGGAGGTAAGTATCGGGCGCGGGAAAAATCTCACGATTCTCACGCACGCAAACACCACGCCTCGCTACTCGCCTCTAGTACTCGCCTCCAGTGAGGTCAACTTCGTTCTATCCGGGTGTCCCTTGACACCTCTCAAGTTTTTATATTTTTGTGTCTTGCCATTCTACACGACCCTCATTTACAAAGTAATTAGCATATTTGTCTCTAATATTTAATGATGACGGTGTACCCCTTCCTGCATGTAATGTATTAAGATTACTCATTGGCCCAGTATATAAAGTATCTTCAAACTGTATACCATCTCTAGTTCTAACAAAATTGTGTAGCACACAACAGGCCTTTATTATGTCTTCGGCAAAGTCTATATTAACGTTTATAGGCCTATGAAAAATGCGCCACTTGTTTGCCAGAATTCCAAAAGTGCATTCAATATAACGTCGAGCTCTTGATAACCTGTAATTAAATATATTTTTTTCGTATGATAGCCCTCTACCTGCATAGGGTCGCATTACAGTTTCGGATAAACCAAACGCTTCATCGCCAACTATGACGTATGGCAATGGCGTAGGATCTGTGTTAGATATTGGTTTAGGTTTTGGTATGTGTAATGACTTTTCTATTAATCTTTTATAAAATACCGAATTTTTAAAAATTGCAGAATCACTACTTTTTCCATATGATCCAATATCTATGAAAGAAAAACAATAGTTACTATCACAAAGTGCCAACAGCACTATGGAAAAAAAAGTTTTGTAATTATAATACAAAGATCCAGAATCATTGGGTTTTGTAATCCTTATATGCTTGCCATCTATGGCGCCAATGCAATTGGGGAAATTTGCATATTTTTCAAAATCTGTAGCTATTTTCTTCCATATATCTTCGCTGGGTTCAGGCATGACATTTTTTGCGACTTTTTCCCACAGAGCTTCACATACTTCACGGACAATTCCTGTAATTGTAGATTTGCCAAGACGAAAGTTGTAATGCAGTTCTCCAAAGGAACAACCAGTACCCAGATATCTGAAACAATATAATCTTGATCTGTATCGTTTTGTTAACAAAGTTGCAAACTTTTCATTTATTAATTATAAGTCGCGGGCACCAGCTAGTTTAAAATAATGAGTGTCAATTATTTTATTTTAAATTTTTCAAATTTTTGAGTGTCTTCAAATATTTGACCGCTCCTGTATTTATAAGTCTACAATTTTGTTAAAAATACTGATTTCTGTTCCAGGTGTAACTTTACAAAAAAAGTGGAAGAATATACGGGATGCTTATAATAAGGAATTCAAGAAAGGCAAATCAATTCCTTCTGGTTCTGGTGCATGTAAAGGTTCAAAATACATGTATTTTGACCGGCTTTCTTTTCTTCAGAAGACAGTAGAAAACAAAGAAACGACATCAAACATACATGAAGCCAAAAATGAAGGAATTCAAAACATTGACCAAAACCAAGATAATTTTGTTAATGCACGTGAAATACAACCAGTACCCAATAAAAGGAAGAAGACTAAAATTACTTCAGAAGAGCGATTGGCTGACATATTAGAAAATAGCATTGAATCAAGGGATAAAATACAGAGACAATTACAAGAAAGTATGTCAAAGCAAGATGATGATGATAAGCTTTTTTGTATGTCATTGTATAAAGAGTTAAAAAAAGTTCCAGAAAATAAGCGTTTGGCTACTAAAATTGAATTACTCCAGGTAATACAGAAATGGCAGAAATTACCAGCGCCTATTCATATCACGAGCCAGCAGAACACGCCTAATGAAGTATTTTGGCAAAACCAACAATATTCAAACCCACAAGGATATTTTACAGGATATTCTACAATCGTACCAGGAGAGTCTCCATCGCCTTTATCATGCAATAGCACTGACGACTCCACAGTCTTCTATAGTACAAAACATATATTCTGATGTATAAAATAAATATCTTACCTTAATGTAATCACGAGTTTTTCTTCTGGGGCCACGCTTGACCTCATATGGGTATCATTAGATGCAATTTGTTCACTGATCATTTCTAATAATTCATCAAATGAATTTATCGACATTCTCAAATAATTAAAGAATTTTGGTTCAAAACTTCTTAATTTTGGATATAAAGTCAGAAACTGACCATGGGTGAGCCGATCACGTAATATTGGATGCACCCAATACTGCCGTTTCTTCTTTCTTTCTTTTTTACGGAGCAACAAGTACACACATATTGCTTCTTCGACTTCCATGATTGGACTAGAACGCTGTCACTCTATGCGGATTACGGCACTCCGCATTTACATCCGCGTCTGTCTGAACACTTGCGTTTAGAACCGCGCGATTTGCATCCGCACGGATTCCGCCATGTCTGAACTAGCTCTTAAGATATATGCAAGCAAAAATAAATTTTGATACAGTGAACTCTAGAGGTAAGAATTCTGAATCAGATATTCACTCTTTACACCTGTGTGTTCCAAACAGACAGAAGTCATAATTTTTTTATTAAATCTAAATAAATTATTTTTGATGTTTTTTCTCTATTTTGAATGTTATTATGAAGTAAACACTCGGGTCAACACACAGTCAACACATATTCAGGTAAAATAAAAGCCATAAAGAATTTAATTATTTTTATTTAACTAATTTTAAGGGCAAAATTATAAGTTTTGTCTTACAATTAAACCTATTACAATGATCAGTCTTTGAAACAAAATCTTGCTGGGTACAAACAGATTAGAAAAATACAATTTTGATTGTTCTTTGAAGATGTTGACATTTGAACAACTCTATTAACCTTCAAGCGGGCGCGCGGTCATTTGTAACGGGAGCGGGCGCGCGTAACCGAAAAGACCCATGGGATGAATAAGAGAAAGAAAGCACTAATTACTCAATATTTATTTATTTATTTGTCCTTAGATATATTATCATTGTCTTTAAACTCTAATTTGTCAAAAAAAGTAATTAAAAGTATGAAAAAGAAACAAATATTTCAAGTACTATCGGAAAGGTAATTTTCCTCGAAAGCCAACCATCATCTTATAAATTACAACGTTCTCTGCCACTGAATATGGCAATAGACAGTTTTGTGGAAACATATATGTATATAATTTCTCATATTGGCGCAGCTTTGTCGACAGTACGACGAGCTTGTCGCGTAGTAGCATCATCAAACCGCAATGACTTCAGTAGAAATTATATTCTTTGCACTGACATAGTAGTAGGAAAAATAGGTCAAAGTATAAAATCTTCTAAATTGACGTGTGATGTCTTCAAGGATCCCACTACAACAATTCGGAAAGTGCTCGAATTTTCACCGCATCTGTTAGTTTGTAGTCACGTATTCTGTTATACGATGGTGCTTTTTTTGCAACAACTTTTTCAATAATATTCTCTGAAATGAATAAACTCCAGGCTTGCGTATGTTTTGTCACCCCCACACCATTCCTTCGAGGGCCCGCATCTTCTGCGAGAATATTTTGAACTTGACGTATCACTCTGTTATTGTCAGATTTTTTCTACTTCGTTACTTTATCGCGCCTTGTAAAACAGCTTAACTTATTTCTGTAATTGGCAAATCATCCTCTTCTGAGTCCGAGCGGTTTGATTCCTCAGCAGATCGAGGTTCCTTTGCAACGATGTGGTCGGAAGTTTCAGAGCCTTGGTCGCTGAGCTCTTATTTACTTTCTTCTTCGTCTTCGCTTAGTAATTCCTCGAGTATTGCACTTTGTGGTAACCGTCTGAATCATTTAATATAAAAAAATCCAAGCTTTATTCGATATTATTGAATGATGGGCAAAAAACTACTACGAGCGTGAACGAGGGTATGTGTCGTTGAGCGTCGCGCGTAACCTTTTCGACGACAGGCGCGTGTAGTCTTTTCGACGACTGCACTGGGACGAAAACAATTGCGATCTATGGAGTAGGGGGAGAGCCCCGAGCAACGGTTTATTCTTTATTTTACTCCCAATGATATAGCGACAGGCTACTATAAATGAGAAATAAATGTGATAGGTAATAATAATAATATCAACGAAAATGTACTAAGCGCGGTCGATTCGACTACGCGCGCCCGCTTGAAGGTTAACCAATTGTTTTAAAAATTCTATGTATGTTATGTCTGGTTTTTAATCCGTGTACAAAGACAAAATTGCATTCCCAAAGTACTATTAAACAAGAGCTAGATTTCTAAGTACTGAAACCTAACTTATAATTGTTGCTAAATATTTACATGATGTTCAGTATTTACAACTGTCAATTTTAAATACACTCACTGACACAAATTTAAACTCTTTGTACTAAAACGCACAAAGTTTCAACCCATACAAACTTTTATCCACAATATAATAAATATGAAGCAAGAATAACTTTGAATATAAAATCATTGAATAATTGTGGATTGTCAATGAACACAACCAAAATGCTCAATTACTTAAATGTCGCTCACCTTGCAACAAATGCAGATCCTACCAAACTGAACTTATGTTAGACACGGTAAGTCCTAAATCATCCAGAAATTATTTCCACTCTCCCAAAAATCTTGTGTTGTCAATAGTTTGGCAAAACACTCTCCAATATTTCCTTTGCTGAAGGAGTCAGTTTTTCTGGGAATTTGATGTCAAATGCCACAAGTAGATCACCTTTCCTAGTTGGCTCCTTGGGGAATGGAAGGCCATAACCAGGGAATCGCTTCACTGAATAGGGCTTTACAATTTCTCCTTGTAGATTGACTGTTAATTTATCTCCAGACATAGTTGGCACTTCAATAATTGTTCCACATAGGGCCTGAAAATTATAAAGGTTCATTAAAACTATAAAAATCTTACTTATTTTTCTTGCCAATATTTATATAATATACATGGTTTTTTCTATAAATCCATGACTCATCAGATATTAACTATTTGAAATCCCAATGACAAAAACCAACTAGATAATAATGATTCAACAACAAATAATAAACAAAACAATAACAAGAATTAAATACACACCTGTTTAAGTGATATCTTTGCTGTATATCTGATGTCACTGCCTTCACGTTTAAATAATGGGTTCGGTTTGTCTCTAATAATGAATACTATGTCAGCTGGAATCTTGTTTCTTCCCTGGTCTCCCTCCTTCTGGAATGTGATCTTTGTACCTGCCTTCCAGCCAGGCTTTACATGGATTGTCAATACTTTATCCTCTTTCTTTATTGTACCATCTGGTTGAATGACTCCTCTTGAAATTTTCATTTTCTTTACACAGCCCCTAGAAATTTCTTCAAGCGACATATACAAGTCATGTTCAATTGGCGGGTCTTGTGTCCTGTCTTTCCGATGTTGTGATCCATGAATGTTGAAGCTATGGCTACGATACGCGCCGCCAGGGCCGCTTGGTCTATTTGTTCCCATTCCGATGTTAGCAAAAGGATCCAGATCGACATCCATGTCACGATCGAAAAAGTTGCCTCCACCGCCACCGTTAATGTCAAAGAATGGTTGAAAGGGCCTTGCTGATCCAAAGAACTGGGCGAATGTAGCCCATGCATCGCCGTGGTACGAGTACGCGTTGGATTGACCGCCAGTACCTTTGAAATTTCTGCCACCACTCTTCAGTCCCTCTTCACCGCATTCATCATAAATTTCTCTCTTCTTCTTGTCTGATAACACTTCGTACGCTTCCGCAACTTCCTTGAACCGTTCTTCTGCTCCAGCCGACTTATTCTTATCCGGATGGTACTTGAGGGCCAATTTGCGATACGCTTTTTTGATCTCATCATCAGTCGCACCTTTATTCAGTCCTAATATTTTGTAGTAATCCTTTCCCATTTTCCTAAAACAAAGAAACAGATTCCTATTAGAGCACACGTAACACCATTTTAGGAAATCACTGATGATCCACTAGGTTCAATAAATTTCTAGAACTTCGAGAATTATCGGTACTTTAACGGAGTATCAGATTACAAAACACATAGTTAAGACACATAAATAGAAAATATACTTACAATAGAAATATATTTCTGTTAAAATCCACAAATAACTAGAGATTTTACTAAAATAACCACGCACAAACACAACTCACAAGTTCACACTATCTACTTCACAAATGAATGAAACGTAATGTTGCCGTCGCGCCAAAATTTATACATTAAAACATCTAGAACATTCTGGGACCTTCACTCAAAGCCAAAACGAGATAAAACATATCGCTACATTACGTGTGGTGTGAGTTAGAAAGAGATAAATATAATTTTACCTGTTCAATTATTCCTACATAACCAGCACAAACTTGACGTAGCATGGAAAATCAGTTAGTTTTGTATGTACAAATCTCTGACACGAGGCATATTTCGGCCAATAGCAGCGAGGCATGTCTTTGATAAACCAATCCAGTAAACTTATTTAAAAAGTTTTGTGCAATGAACATTATCTTATGAAGAGTCTACGCAATTTTAAATCTAAACATTGTAATTGAGAACAATCTAGGCTTAAACGGTCGTACGTTGCAATAGAGTTCAATTTTATCCAATTTTAGATTTCATATTTAAGAGAGTAATTTAGGAAGAAATTTTAACATTAATTTTTTTGTTTATGTGACGAACAAAATATAATTATGTACCTGAAAGAAGAACGAATTTTTGTCACAAAATAATAGGAACATACATATATATTTTATACCAATTGAACCAATGGACTGTGGCCAATAAACAAAGTTCTTAATACATATTAATACATATACCTATTATAGACCCTACGTAGGCGATTATTTATTTTTGTGATCCGTGGACCTTGCTACATACAAATTAGCTTCCACTATAAATTATTGGTAAATGAAATACAACAAATGAACACTCATAGTGCACCAAGTACCTATATGTTATTAGATTTTATATCATAGGATAGTAAGATTCTTTTTATTCTTAATCAATTGGTTAGAAAACAGTATAACACCCTTGAGCCGTGTTTGCCCAGAGGTTCGACTTCGAAATCAAACTTTGAATTCAGTGCACTAACTTCTATATGCACAATTAAAATCTGTTTATACGGAAAGGAAAATATCGTAAAAGCAGCACGTTTCAACGCAAATCAGTCATGGCGTGAGGCACAGACGGCTGATTAGCTGCGTGGCTATAAAGAAATTTTATTTAATAACAGATAAACACTATAGTTATTATGAGTATAACATTACCTACTAGAATAATAGGATATCAAATGTTTAGGTAAATATTAATACCTAATCCTAACAATCTTTTTAACCAACATAAAAAAAACCCCCAAGAAATAGAAATTTGGATGGTACGTAAACTTTGAAGGAAACTAATAAATCTACAGCAGCTGCCTGCCTGTATTTTTGTAGATCATATTATACCTATAACACAGACGTACACGTGACTGCGATATAACTCGATGTAGGTCAAAGAAAATCGAGGCATTCACGTGTCGGTTGAATTAATCTAGAATAAACGCTGTATGGCCTTTGCGGATGTCGAGACAAGCACCGCGTACATTGGTTCATTTTACAGATTAATGTTTTTCAAATACTAATAAATTACGCTATGTACGGTTCAGAATGATAGCAATAAGAAGTGTTAAGTGCTTTTGAATATATATATATGGATATATAGGCATTGCCCTAATCACTTTGTCTGGTGCAGCAAACTGATGCTACCGCAAATTCATGGAAGTTATTGAAAAAAACAATAATTATCATGTAGTAAATCTAGACTGAATTCTTTGGTATTTACACTACATATATTGCGCTTTCGAATCTGTTTAGTAGTTTTGTATCAAATATCGAAATGTAAAAACGCTAACTATCCATAATCCATTGTCAAACATAATATTAAATCTAACACGTTATGCAATAAGTACTTAGTTTCTTAAAAAAATTATGTTAGGATGGAACGTTGGAGTTTAATCTAGACATAAGTTAAATTGTCCGCTTTGACATATACAAGCTTGAAGTATGTATCAGTCTAGTGAATTAGTGATGGTATTCCTAATCTGTGCACATGGTCAAACATACAGGGTATGTTCCGATATACACTGCGAGTACTGTATAGTGCTCCCACTGTTCAAAAATTTGTTCCGCTATGGACTGCAGTATACAGCCGCAGCGTCCTAGGAAATATATGACGTCACAAATCCCCGCTATACTTCTACTGCGAGCACTGGCGTTTTCGAGGTAAGGTACTCGCAGTGCTTTGATCACGTGATCAATCAAAACCACTTGAATGCCTAACGGCTGATATAACTTACAGTTTAATAACAAACATTTAAAATTCTAACTTACTTTCTTTGTAGTATTAATTCAATTGATAGTTAATATTAATATAGATTTTTTTAATGCGATAATACTCCAATAATAGTTTTTCTTGTTGAATTGAAAAACTTTGATGCACTCATTTGAAAACTGTGTCGAAAAACGAAGCTGACTAGTATACTGGACTGCGTTCCGTTTTAAATTGTAACCAGTATAGCTGGCTATAGAGAAACGGTTTCACAGTATACTAAATTGACGGTACTCTGTACAGTGGTCGCAGTGTATATCGGAACATACCCACAATACTTAGGGTATAGTCCTTTTCATGAAAGAAGTCCCCCAGACGCGGCGCTGCAATCGCATGACGTAATATTGCCATTTATGAGTAAAAAATTTACCTATTTTATTTACATTTAGCAGATGTAATTTATCAAAATATTATTTTCTGCATACTTCGATGAAACAATATTCTGTTATGTAAAAAGTATATTTTTATTTACTTATATTAGCGGTGTTCTACCTACTTACAGGGAAAAGATGAGAAAATAGGGTAAAGAAAAGCAATACAATTTTTTATTCAGAGTTTTATTGCATAATTGTTGGATTACAATTTTTTTCGAAGTACACGCCGCTGTTATTATTAGGTTTATTATTATTTGTAATTCTTGTTACAGTTTTCTCTGACACACCTGCAATTAAATTATGAACAATTAAAAATAATAATAACTTTAAGTTTATAATGCTTATGTAATATATGTTTTAATTTCAGTTACCTAGTTTCATCACGTTATGTATATAAGTAATATTATTAAGGATTTTTTCTAAATAAAAACACAAAATTGTTTCTCTGAAATACAAAGTTTTTATTTTATTTATCACATTTTATAATATAATGCACTTATGATCTAACTATTATAATTATTCTTACCTGAAATACAAAGAAACGACATTTAATGTTCATTTATCCTTTAATCTATCTTTTTACACTATAATCCACTAAATTAATTTACACGTCATCCGCCATTTTATCGCGTGTCACTCCGACGCGTCAAATTCAAATTAATGAAATATCATTCCATTACATGTATTTGTTCAATTTTGTCGCAAAAACGAATTAACGAATTTATATCATAAAAGTCCCATCAATACAGCAAAAAATTATTAAATGGCAACTCTAATAAGTACCTGTTATGGCGGCAACTCTCTTCTGAACATTGTTTAGTGGTATTAAAACACCTTGATTCTTATGTTCCGCTTCACAGAACTCTTTCACCTTTAATATCATTTCTCGAGCCGAACTTTTTACAACTTTTGGCATTGTAATCAATCTTTAAAATGCACTAAGCTAGTTAAAAATTCACAAAAATCTACCACAACAAACGAACTTGACAACATCGACGAATGACAACATTGCCGACCTGTCAAATTTAGTTCCAAAAATCACCGCGGGACTTCTTTCATGAAAAGCACTATATGTTCCGATATACACTGCGACCACTGTACAGAGTACCGTCAATTTAGTATACTGTGAAACCGTTTCTCTATAGCCAGCTATACTGGTTACAATTTAAAACGGAACGCAGTCCAGTATACTAGTCAGCTTCGTTTTTCGACACAGTTTTCAAATGAGTGCATCAAAGTTTTTCAATTCAACAAGAAAAACTATTATTGGAGTATTATCGCATTAAAAAAATCTATATTAATATTAACTGTCAATTGAATTAATACTACAAAGAAAGTAAGTTAGAATTTTAAATGTTTGTTATTAAACTGTAAGTTATATCAGCCGTTAGGCATTCAAGTGGTTTTGATTGATCACGTGATCAAAGCACTGCGAGTACCTTACCTCGAAAACGCCAGTGCTCGCACTAGAAGTATAGTGGGGATTTGTGACGTCATATATTTCCCTAGGACGCTGCGACTGTATACTGGCAGTCCATAGCGGAACGAATTTTTGAACAGTGGGAGCACTATACAGTACTCGCAGTGTATATCGGAACATACCCATAGTAAGCTTGATAGTTGATACTTCATACAATGTTGCCAACTTGGGGGTTGTCCCCCCAAATTTAGGGGTAATCAAGGTGTCCAAGGGTTTTTTTGGGGGTACTTTATTCAAGATTTTTTTCTCTACCAACACACGATTCTATAAAATTTATATTAAGCTTCGAACGCAATCAACAAACTAAACCAAATATAATCTACAAGCCTGGCTACAGCTTAAATATCGAAAAACAATAATTTCATGTGTCAAATTGTTCCTTCTGACCGTTTGATCAAATCATAAAATGTCAATACATATGTACGATTTCAAAAATATCAGCAACAGCAAAACGCAGCGCGATATCCAGGCTGATGCCTTCGACGAAATCTTAGAAGCTTATCCCAATGATTTTCATTATATTGTATTAGAAGGAAAAAAGCAATTCGTTTCTTATTTTAATTATGTCTCTTTTAACTGTAACAGAACAGATAAAAAAGGAAAAGGACGAAAAGCGAGTAAAAGCTATAAAGTATGAAAATAAATTGACGAAAACACAAAAAATTGTCTGCCAAGGAAAGTTAAGAAAAACTGAATTCGAATAAAGAAAAATTAGGAAGCAAAAAATAAAAATCGTTACATCTCATTGTTATTATCATTAATATTATTCGGTCATTAATTAACATCTTATATAAAAATGTAAAATGTACTCACATAAATACAACAGCTATTTTTTACTACTTCAAGGTATTTTTAATTCATATTTGAAATTACCTCTCAAACCAAGTGTTTAACAAAAAGTTTAGGGGTTTTTGATCGACATTTAGGGGTATTTGAAGTTGGTCCTAGGGGGACCATTTTGTAGGAGTTGGCAACCCTGACGGCTGACTTCATACTTGATTATTGATAGTTGATACTATTATGATTTGTCACTGTCGCCTGTCGGACGTCGCACCGGTAATCGCCTATCAAGCACCGCTATTGTTAAATGTTTACGACTTGCAAGTAATAATATATATATAAGGGAAGAATAACATGAAAACATAAAATAATGTTTATTAAATTAATTCAGAAAATACATTATTTATCATCGGACTAGTCGAAGGAACAGTGCGTGTCGACATCCTTTGTAATCCATGTCGTAGTATTTTTCGTAAAAATCTTGAATTAACTCTTCGACCTGTGAACAAAATGTCCTGTGATATATTACAAATTAAATGCGATGGTTGCAAAGACCTAACACACGAACCATATATTGAATGCTGTGACTGTGAAACAAACCTATGTTGTTCCTGTTTTGCATCTGGCAAAGAAGTCGATTTACATAAAAATGACCACAAGTATGCTGTGAGAAGAAACGATTTCCCACTTTTTGACAACTGCAACTGGTCAGCTAAGGAGGAATGTAAACTTCTTACTGCGTTGTCAACATATGGATATGGAAACTGGGAAGAAATATCTAAAAGTGTGCATACACGATCCAAACTAGAATGTCTAGAACACTATAAAAAGTATTATATTGAAAATGTTCCTTTTGAAGAATTAAAATTATTACCTGAAACAGATCAATCTCTTTTTCCTCAACCTGTCATACCATATCTGTTCAGCTTGGATATTAGTACCAATCCACCTCGGAACAATCAAGGTGACAAGCATTTAGCTGGTTATAATGCATATAGATCAGAGTTTGAACTCAATTATGACAGTAATGCTGAAAATATTTTCACTATAGAGGACACCCACTCTGATGATGAAGATGAATGTTTGGATGCTCTAAAAGTTAGCCTCGTGAATGCTTTTAACACTCGCCTTAAAGAAAGGCACAGAAGATATAGCATAATTCAAAATCATGGACTGATAATGATAAATAAATTGTTTTCTTGGGTGAAAAAGTTTGATGTAACACTCACTAGAGCAAAGGCGGAACGTTTGCTAGTTTTTATGCAGTTTATGACAGGTATGCAATTTGATGCCTTTATGGAGTCCATGAGCCTTGCAGAAGCATTATTGCAAAAATATATACTCTTGACAGAGTATCGAAAAAACGGTATAAAAACAATGCAGTCAGCCCGTCTCTACCGGCACTTAAAGTCTGAACATGAGTCAGCTTTGAAAGAACAAAGATATTACTCAATGGTCATGGCAAGAAAATTTGAGAGTAAATCACCTGCAAAGCATAAATTCAGTCTTAATCAAAATTTCTTGCCTTCTCCAGGCAAAAAATACAAAAGGTCACATATGCCTTTAGATATTATTGATTTGCCTGGTTATCATTTGTTATCAGAAAGTGAAAAGACACTATGTGCCCATGTACGATTAGCTCCTAGGAACTATTTAGAGATTAAGAATACAATGATAGCTGAAAATCACAAACTAGGATTTTTAAGGTTACTTGATGCAAGAAGAATTGTTAAAATAGATGTGAATAAGACACGGAAGTTGTATGATTACCTTATTGAAGAAGGATTTATATCAAAACCTTTAATGACATAGTTGGTAATTAAATTCTTTAATAATTTCCATCTTTCTCTGCTTACCTTAAAACCAAATTTTTGATATAGAAATATGGCTGGATTTGTAGGAGAGACGTGCAGTGTCACGTCCTGGCCAGAACATGTCTGAAACAAGATTTTTCAATAAATCAATATTTTAAGTATTAAGTAAAAAGTTCATTTTTTTTTCTAATTCGAACGCAAGACTAACTTTAAGGCATGTTTCATTTTCATTACTATTATTAAATATTAGTAGTATCTGGTGCTTCATAATGTAATCTGTATTAAAATAAAGTAAAAAATCCAATGAGGGCTGATTTTACAAATGGACACTTGTAAGCCAGGTATATATTCTGTATAATGGTTCTCGTCTAATATTTATCTGCTTGGTCAATTCAAATCCAATCAAAATAAATTAATTGTGGACCCTCTAGACATACCTGTAAGAGATGATACAACATGAATGTTGCAATATTAGCTCTTCGCCATTCGGGCCGTGTCAATACAAATGAGATATAGGCTTGATTGTGTCCAACATCCGGAACCAGGAAGGCACATCCTATAACTAATTTCTTGTATGTCACAACGCAGCTAAACTCAGGGTACTGCAGGGCTTCTGTCACTGAAGTAAAAGCAGAGAGTTAGCATACGATTCGGGGTTGGTCTCGACCCTGAATCTAAAATTCTAGATTAAAACAAATTAACACTTCTATTAGACAAATTGGATTTTTTTAAACCAACTAGTTGATTGGGCTACCAATTCAAAACAATTTATTGGAGCTTTGTCTCCACATCACATGGCCATGCTAAATAACAGCCACAAACGCTGACTGCGTATTTAATGATATATAATAATTAACGACACAGATAATTTAGTAGCTATAGTCATTTTATATTATAACAACACAATGTTGTCTATGTTTGTCCAGCTTCAGCTGAATATTAGGTCCTTACATATGAAATTGGCTTTTGTACTGGCCATTTTGACGTCAAATATCCTCTTTGGTTAGGAATTCCAAATTCAATTTTTTACTCGTGCATTTGTTTCTCAAAAACCATGATTCATTTCATTTTCCCGCTTTAATTTTTTCTTTGCGTCACTCTATTTATAAAATGGAGACCATTAAATATCACTTTATTTATGTACAAGTTCCACCGTGGCACCAGTGCTGCAGCAACGGCTCGAAGGATTAATTGTGTATGGCGGCTGTGTCGCAAAAGAAAAAACAGTGCGTTTTTGGTTCCAACGTTTTCTTTCTGGAAATTTCGACCTGCAGAACAAGCCCCATGGACGGCCGGAGATCAAAGTGGATAACAAATAATTGAAGGCTAATGTGGAAACGGATCCATCGCTATCGTCTGAGTTAGCTGCCGGCTGCGGTGTTAGTGATAAAACTGTATTAATCCACTTGTAAGATGGCAAAATTGCATAGATAGTAATGGGGTACATATTTTGATTAATTCAATATATTATATTAAACAAATCTACCTTTTGTTTCTCCCATACAAATGCTAATTTCATATGTAAGGACAATATAAGTATAGACACAAAAGGCAATAAAAAACATTTCTTACAGTCAATCCCAGGCCAGAAGTACTGCGCGCACAATTTGTTTACGGCCGCAATATGTTGTGGTTTTAAGTATGAATAGTCGATGGTCGCGCGCGGTGGCGGATTGTACCCATCTTCGTGCCTATTAAAAAAAGTATACAATTATAAATCATCCATAACGGTCCAGCCCAAGGGTACATATAAAAAGAAGATGTATAGAGTCTTCGCGAGGGTACAGTCGTGATCTAAACTACGGGGAAGTAGTTAATTTAATTGAAATATCGGTTATTAGTAGTACTTAAAAAAACAAAATTTTTCAGCCCCCCTTCCATATGAGGGGGGGGGGGTATAGGAGGACTGCTAGCATAAATCGCTCAGTGTCCAAGCCAACGGACTCATTTAATCTCAGTCGAGTGATCTTATTCGGTCGAATATTAATTCAAAATTCGATAGTAAAACAAGCTAGTTTCGCTTCTCAATTAAATTCCAATATTACAAGTTAATCCCCCTTTTTTTTGTTAGTTAAAGAGCTGTGTGGAGGAAGGAAGATGAGAACTGATCACTACTAACCGCCACTGGTTATTGTATACATATACTGGTCGAAAATACTCTGAAGTTATTTAAGCTATGACAAATAATATTTAGTTCTAGATCAAAATAAAACAATCCAAAATTCGACGAAATCATTTCGGCGGGGGAACTGTGAACACATAATACATATCGTCATGATCGTAGAACAGTGTCGGATTTGAAAAAAAAACCAAATCCACTTTTTATCATATTTGGATATATTGACTAATTATTACGGCTACATTAAAAAAAAAACCCATGTATTTTAAATTTCAAATTAATCAGTCGGTAAAGTGACGGATTTGATAGAAGCATGTGATTTTTCTAGAAAACTGTATAATTAAATGTTATTATTTTAATTTTGTTTCAAAACAAACCCTTTTGTTTGCTTGTATGCCAATTTTAATAATAACAGAATATGAATTAGAATAATTGTGACAAAAACTAACATGATTATATTATATTGAAATTGCTGCCCTGTAAAGTTTATTATTTGTCAGATCCGTCACTATGACGAAATGTTTAAAAAAACTATCATACTTATGCGTTTTTCTTAGCAGCTCGTCCATAAGTTTAAGCCAGATGGGGGTAGTCTCGCTATCTCGTCGTATAAACGGTTTGAGGGTAGCGCCAGAATAACTCGACCTGAAGGGCGCAGTCTCCATGCTGGATAGCAACACTGTGCCATAGTTCGTACTCGCTATTGTACCACTGAGGTTGTCTATTAGGTACTGAAAAAAATCAGATAAGTTACTTTTAAGTTTCGTACAAATAACAGTTAGATTTCACAAAATGCGTCAATAATTATGTTCACGGGTTACGTATGTCAACCACCAATACCCCGTACTTTTTATTATATAAAAGACAAATCTTAAATATATAGTCCACATTCATTGAAAGTACATACTACCAATTTAAATGAGCCCTACTTCTTGTACCGCGGTATTTTATCCATTAAACCCATTCATAAAAATTATTCCAATTGCACGCTAAAATATTCTTTCGTCTCTTTCTGTCAAATTGTGTTTACACTGTGATGGAAAGAGAACACTATAGTATTTCACTACGCCTATGCAATAGCATTATAATCAATTGCTTTAAGATGTTCACGAGTCTCTTCTAATATAAAAAAAAGTGAATTCTTCGCGTTCTACGCCTTTGGATTTGAGAAGTAAATGTAAATAAAAAGCATTTTTTATTGTTTAACACGTTTTTAAATGTAATATTTATACCTACTCAACTCAAAATTACTTTATTCATATAGGTAACCAACTAATCTTATGAACGTCAACAGAAAAGAAATTAAATAGATTATAAATTTACATATACCTACTACGTTCGCAAGTCAAGGGCGTAGATCGGGCAAGAAACTTTCCGCCACTCTTTTTAATCGCCAAGTTTTGTGTCATACAAATTGTTTGAACTGGAGCAAATCATACCCAAGGATTAGGATCATTTAAATAATCTTCAAATTTATAAAAAGCTTTATTGATTAATTTACGAGAGTTTTAATTACCTATATCAATAAATGGTATTATGATTTAAAGGGTTATATGTCCTAACTCCTAATGATTAAAAAATACACCATATATGTTTCACAAACATCAAAAGATTTATTGCTGCTTTAATAAATGTTAAATGAAGTGATAATTAAATTGCGCTTTAAAAACGTATCCGTTTACGTAATAGTATAGAGCAAATATTAGACGGTCTCGATGAAGGAACTATGCAAAAAAATCTCATACCTACAAATTGGCCAGTTAATCTTCTAATATAAAAATTCTCGTGTCACAATGTTCGTTCCCATACTCCGCCGAAACAGCTCGACCGATTCTTATGAATTTTTTAATGCATATTCAGTAAGTCTGAGAATCGGCTACTATGTATCTTTGAAACCCCTAAGTGATAAGGGGTTTCCCCCCCAAAAAAGAATTGTTTATTTTTTTTTATGATACAACATAAAAATACACACGGGATGTGTGTATTTTTATGTTAATAAATGTTATGTTAATAAATAAATGTCTTAATTGTCACCCCTCTAAGATCAACCCCTATTTTTTATTTGTTAATTAAAATCTTATGTCTTGAAATCTGAGGTTTAAATAGAGAAAAAATCACAGAAAAACCTAAAAAGTTTTCATTCTAGAATACTGAACAGTCTCTGGGGTAGCATAGCAAAATGTTCCATATTGGTATGTACTAAAAAGGTAGGCTAAGTAAAATCACATTATGGAGAAACGAAGTTCGCGGGGGCAGATAGCAATTATATAAAATATATAACATACAGATCTCTGGAATCTGTCAAGTACACGTTCAATGTTTGAGACGATCTTCTTCTCTTCTGTGACGTAACCGCCCAGGATCTTCGCGGTCCTGAAAATAATTGTTAAAGCTTGTAGAGTTAGCGGAAGAGAAACCGACATGGCAGGTAAGAAGAGACCTATTTATATGAATAACTTAAGCTTATTAATCAAAGACAACATTGTCTAAAGTGCCTGCGCATTATTATTGCAATTATTTATATTATTGTATTTAAAGAAATTATATAGTTTAAATAATTTCGGAATTAGGAAAATTATTGCTTTAATACTGATGGGATTCCACGACGGTTTTTTTTGCAGAAACTATTGGTTGTGTCAGAATCGCAAAAAGCGTCATAATACAGTGTAAGCTCCATGTAACGTTCCTCGATTTAACGACGAACTCCCTAAAGCGTCGATATATTCAACTGGCGTTGGTTGGTTTAGCTTGTCTTCCAAACAATGGTACACTCTACATAGCATTGCACTCTCAATAACGACAACAATAGAGTAATAAAGTACTTTTTAAATTGCTAAAATTAGTTAAAACTGCGCAACTTGGACTACCCTACTTATCTTTTTGACGTCACAATATCTAATAAATCGATGAACGCCGCCTGCACGCACGACAAAGCATGACTCTTGTTACGCTTACGCTCGTTGTGCCGTTACGCTCATTTCATCTATCTCTCGAAGACTTAAGTATGCAAGCATTTCATCAATGTGTTGTAATGACGTTGTCACGTTAAACTATCTTCCATAAACCGACTTTACAGACCATTTTAGTAGAAATATAAATAGGCAAAGTTTTTACTTACTTATCAAGATCAAAAACAGGAATATGCTTATGTCGTTTTAGCCTGCGTAGTGCCAGTTTGGCCTTAAGTTGAGAGAGATAGGCCTTTTTCCCGCCTTCCCGTACTTTAGGTACGAGGGCCTCAATAGTTTTGAGGAGTTGTATTTCTTCATATTCCGTCATTTCAACCACGTCATGGGTTGGCTCGGGTGGACTCAACCAGGGCATGTCTTTAACAAAATACAGAATGTTAACTACTTATATCGATACTTTTAGGTTTAATTGATGTATAATTAACAAAATCTAAATGTGTAATAAAATGTAAATATTACTCCAGCATGTAAGATGTGATTTGTTTAGTGCAATTATTAAATTCAAAATAACTTTAGAAAGAAACATTTCATTGTGTAGCGTTATCTCTGTCGCACACATGTTTTTTAGAAGAAAAAATTGTTTGCTTTCTCTTTCTGTCAAATTGTGCTTACGCTGTGATGAAAAGAGACAGAATACAGTTGATTAAAACGGTGCATTTAGACTGATTTATTTTTAATTTTTAAGAGACTACGAAAATGAATTTTTTTTCATCCAAATAATTTTTAGAAATTTGCAAGAAATTATATAATCTGCATATATTTTGACAAATAAAAGATATTTTGCCATATAAGAAGTCTATAAAGGGTTACATACCGACAGAATTCAACTGCGTAGAAAATAAATTCTCTCTCCTGGTATAGGGTTTCTCTTCGGTTCTCTTCGTCTTTTCCTTTTTAACTTCCGTATCAGAGGGAATCTCACGAAGCGAACTATCCGAATCGCAGTTATACGAATATTTGTACGAGTGTACACTTGATGAATCACTTTGAAAATTTATCTGTAATTTTTTAATGAAGGTAAAAAATCACCAAAGTACACATTAGAATTCAAATAATCGACTCTACCCTCTATTGAAATGCCATACTAAATTTAGTCAAACACTTTTTTTTAAATTTAACATACTAAAGTACTTATGTCTCATTTCATATCAAATTAATAACAGGTTAACAGAAAGAGACGAAAGATTACTCGAGTAAAAAGATTGGAAGGCCTATATTACCTAAGACCAGTTAACTATAAACTCAAAAAGTCAACTGACATTTGACAGATAAAGGTAATTGACATTTCTTATTTGACACGCATTGCTATTTAAAAGTACTATTTTTAATATTTACAGGCGGTATATAAGCCGGATAATCAAATTTTTCTTTTAGAAAATCAACATCAGAGAAATTGTCCCGAGATGAGATACTGGCTGTAGATGCTTCATAGTAATCTTCCACTTCTTGTTTCACCGGTGACATCAGTTTTTCTTCTTTTCTGTAATTTTTATAAGTATATATCTATATATATATAATGAAAATGGTCTTCGTTTGAAGCTCAATCACGCCTAAACCACTGATCGTATCGACATGAAACTACCACCATTCGATGCGAATTTTTTCCTAGATGGTTTATGGTTATTTATTTATTAAATTCCAACGTTCCTTCATTTTTTTATTGCTGTTTTACTTTTATGAAAATTTATCCATACGGACTTCACCGCGGAAACATTCGGGGAGGCTTCCTAGAACCTCTAAACGTCAACATCTGTTAAAAACTCGATTTTCGAAATATTTCAATTTCCTTAGCGGGAAGTTAAAAAGAAGAATAATAAAAATATGAAAAAAAAAAAAATAATGAAACATAAAATTTATTTTAATTCGTCCAGCAAAGCGGGCGCGAAACGGCTAGTATATTATATGTCTCCAAACAATATGACGTAAATTAGGCCATTCTTAATTATTACGAAATAAAAATGTAAACTAGTATACACTATGATTCCTTACACATAGTCCTGAACGTCAGATGGTAGGAAATCTTCAAACTCCAAACGCCGTTTCTTAGCGGGTGTTGGATTTGGTGACGTAAACGCTTCCTCTTCGACTAACTGGTCTTTGTAACCTGAAAGTTTTTAAAAAATAATGTAACAATTGTACTTAAATTTTTCGTTTATAAAACATGTTTTTTTTTTATAAATAAAATTATTTCAAATGTTAAATACTATAAAATGGTAAGTTAAAATTCTACATTCTCTTTGAGTAACTTAGGTTATGATTATTTCCTAAATAGTTAAGAAATAAGATCCAAATGTATGGAGGCAGGACATGCTGCTACTTTATTTACTGAACATAAATACCTGGAAAGTGATAAAACTTGGGTTTCTCAGTCAAAAAACCATTTGCCAAAAATTCTTTAGAGACCGTTCTTCATGAGCTAGAGTCTAACCTATATAGAGAATTGATCACAGAAGTTAGAATTGGTTTTTTATTTTATATCATTGATAACATACCTAATTCTGTGACTTTCGCGATAAAGAGAGTCATATCCACTCCTAGCTGATTTTTCGGCCGGGATTTTGTCTTGTCACGCGATATCTCTTGTACTGAAATTAAGTAAATACATATTTGAAGATATAAATAAATAGTCTTTAGATATGTACATTTGCATTTACACCGTTTTATTATCTTAATATATACAAATTACGTGTCACGTTGTTTGTCCGCTATGGAATCTTAAACTACTGAACCGATTTTGCACACCGTGTGCGGTTTGATCTAACTTAAATGATAGGATAGCTTACAATCTCAATTTATACCCGCAATATTATTTTATTGCAAAATATTTGTTTATTATTTGATAGTCACAATTCTAACAGATGGCGCTGTGTTAAAAGTACCAACGTTTCACATAAGCTATCTTCCTTTCACATAAGTTCTCCTACCGTTTCCCTTAAATAGTTTACTACTATGTGATATAACAAAAACCTTAGCCACAGCAACGCTTGGCCGGTCTGCTAGTTTATTTATTTATTTAAACATGTAAAATATGCCATGTAATGTAAACTTTATAGGCAATACATACTTATATGAGCAGCAGCCGCAGGGCTAAAATTGTGTTTTAGCTTCCACCAACCACTCTCACCTAGCTGTGCCAGCCCTGATTGAAACAGTAAGTTGCTATACACTGACAAGGCACCTGCTATTGTACCAATCCAATTTTTCTTCTGCTTACTGAAAATTTTAATATACCTTGTGTATAATTTTATGATACAGGATTCAGTCCAAACCATATAGTTTCACCAAGAAAATGTTAATTCAAAGATTTTATTTAATTCCTCATATTTCAGATACGAGCTAGACCATTTTAGTAGTATTACTAATTACTAGTTTCACTCGTAATTATTTTGTCAAGGCAATTTTGACTTAAGATTAAATATTGTAAATTTGAAAGTTAACATTGTGGATTTATCAGAACTTCATTGCATTTTTTAAAGATGAAAGATAAAAGCACATAAAAAAATAAAATTAAGAAACATATAATAAGGAAACAGAAGTGTTTTAAATCCTCTGTCTAAAAATATTTTATACTGTGTTAAAATTACACTTATATTATTATTGATAACAGGACTTACAACTTAGGTCCAAACAGCTGCATCCAAGACCTATCTATGAAGGAGCAAATGTGTGTCTTGTAGTGGAAATACCTATGATTACTCATCCCGCTCATATGATTCCTCAGATGATATAAAGTTAATAGGAGAGCATGAACCCTGAAAATCATATATACATGTGATATTAGTGTCAAAATTTGTAAATGTTGTAATGTAGCTAGCTAGTTATATAAACTTTTATTACTATTAGGTTTTGGATTATTATTATATTATCTTAATTTCATATTCATGTTAGGACATTCGATTTTTTGTAGCTTTAAGATTCCTTAATCTGGGTTCTGCTATCTTTAGTTTTGAGTCGCTCTGCTAGGTCAAGAGACAAGTCTTGAGTACACGCATTTTAGCGGCAATTTAGTATTCATAACTAACCAGAGAATCTTCGTTCGTTTAAAAATTTCTTCCTTCTCCGCTGAACAGTCTTCGCACGTATAATCAAAGAAAACATCTCCGGATAGGTCACCCGGTGTTCCTGCTCTTTTCAAACAGGTTAAGTGGACGAAGCATATGCAACTTTCGCATATAAGACCTGGCCGGTACTGTTTATCTTCTGGCTCATTGCAATATTTACATGTGGTACTCATACTTTTATTTCAGAATTTTATTGAAAATTTAATATTGATGAGACGTAAATAAACAATAGGAACTAGGAGCAATCAAATTTAACAGTTAGACTCAATTCTCAAAGATCAGACTGACATTTCATAAACATTAAAGTCAATAGTTGACACTTGACAGTGACAATCGTGTGATGAGTGATCAGATGTGCCAGTCTTTACCTAGCCGCAAAATAAATTGTACCTATTGTCAGACAAATTTAACTTATTCCTTTAAAATGTAGTTTTATCTCTATATACATGTGCTCGAAATACATATTCTGATTCATTTAGTTTAAAGTATTATTTCGTCTTAAGTTTAAGGCAGAACTAGGCCTTAAAAATTACTTATATTTTATAAAAAATATTATATATTAATCGTTATCGAACTCAAATCGAATATCGTTTAAAACAAATGCTTCGATCTGAGTTATTATATTGATAAAATACATATAAAATAATAATTAATGTATGATTTCTAACAATAAACGAATTACTTATTGCACATCACTGTTAGTTCAGAGTTATCACGTCTAATTTTAAAAGTTCAATTTAATATGGAGTTTTGGTAAGTTTGGGTCGTTTGGTTTGGATCCATACATTGTGAAACAGACCCTTACATACACGTTACTAACATAACACTTAGGGTGGGTTGCATCAACGAATTTTGACGGACACGTAACCGTTAAATATGGCGCTAACGAACGTTACACAAAAAAAGTGTTGATTCACCACCTATGACAGCTAACGTTCGTTAAAAAGTTACGCTTACGTTAACCAGTGCTTGAACCATTGGTAATCGTCAAATTTTGGTTTGTAACTTCGTAGTTCGTACTTCCTAAACTCTGTTTCCTCTGAATTTAATATTAGAGATGGTTTGATTAATAATTATTTTGCAAGGTATGTTAATATTACGATTATTTTTGACTTCAAAAAAATAAATTGCAAATTTAATATTAAAGATGTCTTATATTTCAGATTATAACTTTTTATGGCATGGGTGTATGGGTGGTATGGTGAAGGACTAAGATATTCTATACTGTTTATATTGCTTATTGCATGCCTTTGGTAAAGAAATAAAATATTTGTCAAAAATAATATGACAGCCTACAGATTTTATTAATTTAGACCAAAAGTTAACTTCATTGACAACAAACAGAAAACTAGTTTTCTCTTAATTTAATTTTATACTAATATGTGAGATACATAGTTTAATTATTATTATTTTGCAAGGTATGTTAATATTTAGATTATTTTTAACTTCAAAGAAAACAAATCTCAAATTATAATTTTAAAGCTGTCTTATTTTCAGATTATAACTATTTTATGGTATGGATTTGAAATATGGTGAAGGATTAACATAATATATTGCAATTGCATGCTTTTGGTGGAGAAATAAAATGTTTGACAAAAATAATATGCCTTTGTATTACCGAATTAAAACATTACATAGTTATGCCTGCCTATGCACATAAGAGTTAATTCATCTTAAAAATCTATTTTTTTACAGTTTTTATTATTTTTTACACTAATTTTATAACATTGATACACACAACTGTTTAATTATTTTGAAGAACATTTTATACTAAGTTTCAAGTAATTCTGATCATAAACAAGTTATAGTAAGTTTATTTTTTATTGTAAAGGTAAATAAGTACCACTTTTCATACATTTTACATTAGAAATGGCACTTTCATACAATCTTACATCCCTTTAGTATAATTAATAGTAAGTATTTTTTTTCTTGTAGTTTAAAAATGATTTCATCGTTCTTCCTCTTCTCATTTAGATGTTGAACACGCAACTCAAAAAATTTCTTTTTCATATTTATTATCTGAAAGGGCATTAAATTCTGCATGAATCGCACTCCATGCCCTCTTTTTTTGCAAATTGTTAGAACTGTCTGTCTTTTTATTAAATATGTGTTTATGTTTTTCTATTAAATTTCTAAATCTGTCCTTCTCTTCTTTTCCAAAATTTACCGAACGTTCTCTGAAAGTCAATGAGTCACGTAAATAAATACACTTCTAACTATATCTTTCAATATAATATATAATAATAAAATAATAGCTTTATACTTACTTTGGCGAAAAGGTTCCCATTATTTATATTAAAATTAAACACTTTTTAAAATTATCCTTTCGTACAAAACAATAAACATCGATGTCAAACTTGACAGAATGTATCAAATGACATCGTTTTTATCAATGTTGTTATTACTAAAAAAAATCCCATAAAACATTAGGTCAAAATAGCGTTACGCAAACAGGCAACCCCATTAACAATGACGAACTCATTTTTTAACAATGAAGCAACGCTAACAAGTTATAAGTAGCGGCACGAAACTCTAGCGCTGACCGTTATTGCGCAGAAGTAAAAAATAAGGTACCTGAGGGGGGCTAGCGGAATGAAGAGTGTCGATTGGCTCTCCAGTCGCATTTTGTCCCCCGCGCGACAGTACACATGCGCAGCAATCCCCTCCACGTATCGGCCAGCGCTAGACTTAGGCCGTTTCTCCACTGCTCCGGTCCGGCAAACGTTAATTACCGATCCGATTTAGAAACTCATAACAGTACTTATGTAATTCTCCACTACTCCGGCATCCGGTTTTTAACGATCCGATAACTTGCTAGATCGGAACGCGGTGTTTTATCGGTCCAAGTATATCCAAGAGGTTATAAATTATTATTCACAGGTTTATTTATTGTTTGTTTAATTTGAAAGAATCTGGATAACCTGGACCAAACCAAATTATGTTGCTATTTATTTATATTTTTATACCATAGTATTAGTGAACTATTTATTAAGTAGATTATAATATTTTAAGATAGACAATATTAAAAAGTAATAAACTTGCCAGGGCAATAAAATATTTAGAATTTAGAACGTTTTAATAGTTTTAATAAAATAAAGTATATGGGTTTAAGTTAATATAGGTGTTGCATGATAAATATACAAGTATCGATTATTGTCGGATCGGATATAGTGGAGAAGCGCAATCCGGCTTTCCGATATTTTTCTCATGACTCATTCCGGTATCCGACGCCGGACCGGAGCAGTGGAGAAAGGGCCTTACGTGCCGCTGGTTATAACAGACGTTAAAGTTCATACGTGTCTGTCAAATTTTAACGAACGTAAGTTACGATAGCAAATGGTTTGAAACAACCCACCCTTAGTATACTAAGGTATATACTACTACTACTGGTATATAAAGAAGAATACAATAGTTTTATTGAATTTTCAGATTTCCAGAAAAACAAATCAAGAATGTTGTATATCATAAAGCATTAGAATTCTTTTAATAAAGACTTTGTTCCCGAAATATTTTTTAGTTAATTATACCAATTCGAAATCAATATTCATAGTTAAAACAGGACAACGTCTGTCGGGTCCGCTAGTCTTATATATATTTGTAATGCGCTTAAGATTTCGAAACTCATCATTAAATAATGAACTGTGTATCACTATGAATAAAATAAATAAGAAAATCAGTACAGTAGAAAAAAATATTTATTGTCAATGCCTCCTCCTCTGCTCTCTAAACTCTTTAAGCCACTTGTCTATATTCTGTCTATGGATGGTACGTGCCATTTGTACTGTTGCTGGATCATATGGTGTACTTGGCATAAGGTCTAGGTGATGCGCGCCATCAATTATCACAACGGTCGTAACGGATTTGCTGATGCTGTTCAAAATTCCACCTGGAAAAAACGATTATTACAATCCTCAAGATTCAGTTTAAACTTGGTGTTGTAAATGATTTCTCTTATATCGTCCCATAATTCTAATTTATAATTACCGTCTAAACTCTTTATAACGTCATTCGTTATAGCGAAAACCTCACCATAACATAATTTTTGGGTTAAATTTGCTAGGTTTAACACAAAACCCATACATTACTACACTCTTTATAACGCAACGGCCATTCTCTATTACGAAGAAATATTTTCATATTTAGATATCAACAATATACTTATGTGTAATTGTTTTTAATATCAGATTACAATACTATCCTATTGAGGAGGCAAAATTTCTAAGAAAGACACATGAGGTCATAAACAGCCGTCTCGCCTTTGTTATTGTTAATTGCATTAACACGTGTGCCATTATTCTTAGATTACATTGCCTGTCATAGCAAAACACGTCAGGCAAAGTTAACAGAATACTTATATGTTTTTAGAATAATTTACCGATTAATTGTAATAAAATTAAAAATGTAATTGGTATTTTTTTCATCTTCCCTCCATATAACGAAATCTGTCTCTATAACGATAAAAATGCTCGGTCCCTTGAAATTCTTTATAAAGAGTTTACACTGTATTAAAAATACTAGCGATTTAGGATAGTCTCACTTTGGGTTTTCTCATACAAACACCGTGAAGTGAAAACAAAAATATTGCAAATCACTATTATTAACCTATTTGTAGGTCTCTAAAAACCAACTGTTTTCGGAATAACATAATGAAGTACCTCCAACCCATGGGTCCAGTAAACCATTACTAAAGACAATATTAGACGCAGCGTGTAGTCTGTCGCCTCCATACTGGATCCTCGCAGCTTCAGGCCGAGGGTATACGTTATATTTCGTGTGACAATCCTCTGCATATTTCGTATAGTTCCATGATGAGGCCTCAAACATATCATCCCTTCCTGTTGTGCACATAGGCATTATCATTTCGGTGCAGGCCTGTAAGAATAAAGTAATTTAAGTCAAATCTATTCCTGTACACTTATTTGTAATTTTTACGTTACAGAATGCGCGCAAATTTTTAGTGTATGACTATATATATATTCTTTTGTATTCACATAGAAACGCAATTGCGCCTTATTTTTTCCCAGTACTCGTATAAGCGATTGATACCATTATAAAACAACATTTAAAGCCTGTATTCTAGGTTTTATAAAATAAAATAATATAATGAAAAAAATTAAAAAATCTTACATATATTATGTCAAGCGACAAATTAAACATCGTCGATCAGACGGCAAAGAAGAAAAATAAAATATAAAAAGAGATATATATTACTAGCTGTTCCCTAACACGCTTCGCTATGGCACATTATGTTTGAATTGTTGAGAAATGACAAACAAAACAAAGGAAACATTTCATATAAGTTTAATTTTACAATACTTGTGAAAAAAAAAATGAAAAAAAAAAAATAGATAAAAACGATCCTTGATGCGGATTATATATCTGATGCTAAAATTTTAAAAATCGGTGCAAAATTTTTGAGTTTTTGTAGCATACACAAACCAACATAACATTTATATATATAGATGAATGGATAAGAAAATAGAAAAAATACAGTAAGTACCTGATAATCCCACCCACTTGCGTCAAGGTTTCCATAGTCACTCCCCTTCTTGTAGTCCACGCAAGAACTCTTTCCGTCATAATTTGTAAATACTTGCAATACTTTCCCGATTCCCTGAATAAAATATTAGGTTATCAAAAATGTATAAAAAAAGCTGCAAAGGTACATGGTTCTGGATTTATTCTAAAGATAACAATTGTAAGATGAAATGGTCAGGTCCGATATTATTTATCCGGCTATCGAACTTAAGACCTTTTCATAGATTATGTTGATCATAGACTATGAACTCAAATTATACCTACTTCAAGTAACTTATCGCCATCAAGAGTCCCATTTAAATACTGACAGACGACTCGAACTGGCCTAGCTGGTAGGGAGACGAGAAAATCCGAGGGGAATGGGTAATTCACCATCGCCAAGGTCTCATACATGGATTGAAGGAATTCAACTAATACGTCAATGTCTTTGCCATCTTTGATTGGGTCACAAAGTTTCCAATTCTTGTGTAGCCACTCACTAGATGTCGCGTTTGTTGCATACTTTCTGCAAAAGTAAAATACTACGTAACTGTAAGTAACTAATACAATGTAGAGGTTCATAGTGAACCAAGATCCATAGTGAACCAAGATCCATAGCGAACCAAGATCCATAGTGAACCAAGATCCATAGTGAACCAAGATCCATAGTGAACCAAGATCCATAGTGAACCAAGATCAATAGCGAACCAAGATCCATAGTGATCCAAGATCCATAGTGAACCAAGATCCATAGCGAACCAAGATCCATAGTGAACCAAGATCCATAGTGAACCAAGATCCATAGTGAACCAAGATCCATAGCGAACCAAGATCCATAGTGAACCAAGATCCATAGTGAACCAAGATCCATAGTGAACCAAGATCCATAGTGAACCAAGTTCATAGTGGTTTAATAATACAGGAATTTCTTACCTGATCAACGACCACGACTGCTTGATATTCTCGACGCACTTAGCATTAGCCACTTTGAAGCTGGAAGTGACAATTCTATCGAAAACATCGCAAGGCACCATGCCTGGATACATGTGTACTGGGGCTGAGGCAGCAATAGCACCCGTTATTATGTGAGGATATTTAATCCTAAAGTAGGCGGCCAGCATTCCACCATACGAGCCTAGAAATATTTAAGTAATCAACAACCAAAAAATAATATTATGTGTCTATATTAAAATCAATCAATGTAGTCTGTGTATATTAGTATAAAATACGTAGTCTGTGCATCGCTTTTCTTCATGTAAATTCTAATGGAAATGTTATAAATTATATTAAGGGCCTGATCGACGGACGAGTAAGACCGCGGTTTTATGGCTCGTCGGTAAAGCTCGCCGGTGTATCATTGCAAAACCACGGTTTTAAATACCGCCGAGCCTGGCTCGCGGCTCGTCGTCGTGCTATATTTTTTACTCGGCTCGCCATGCAAAACCGCGTGTCGGAAAGAGAACAAGACATGTTTGCGACTGTTTTGCTTGCTAATCGGTCAGCACCAACGAGCCGCGAGCCAGGTTCGTCGGTATTTAAAACCACGGTCTTACTCGCCCGTCGATCATAGGCTTAATTGGTATCTTATTTATGCCATTTATTATTAAAGTATGTCTTTAATATTTCTCTTAAAGAACTTTACCCCTCAAGACTTATACTAACAAAGGTTGTATCAAATGACAGTCTCTCTTCATTTAAAATTGGAGCTAATATAAAATGTTTAAGGTAATAATAATTGATTAACTATTAATATGAAACACTTAGGGCCTAAAAAATGTGGCGAAATTTTTTTCTAATTGTTTTCCGCCATAATATTGGAAAACTGGTAACAAATGTAAATTAAGAGCGAATTAATTTAATATTGATGTTTATTGAGTTTATAATATGTTACCTTATAATGATATTTTTATTTGATAGATATGTTGATACACTGCGCTAATAATTAATATGAATTGTCTTACCACCGAACGCAACAACAGGATATCTAGGATGCATAGATTCGCCTTGCAGGAAGTCAATCAAGTCTGCATAATCGGCGAGCGCCTGCGCAGCTGTCAGATACCCAATGTGCTCATTATCCAGAGATTTATTACCGAATGGCATTGAGGTCCCATAGTACCTGTAATCATAACATTAAAATTACTGTAGTAACTACTACGAATATTTAGTAGATTTATCAAGTTTGAATATTACATTTATTTATTTCATAAAATGCATATAAAATCTTTCAATCGATAATTTTCCTCAACCCAAAGAGCCCAACACGGCCACAATGGATTCAATTTGTTGTGTCCCTGTTCTATAAAAAAAAAAAAAAATCTTGTACTTCGCTCGTTTTGTAAAGAAAAACATATTATATGTGTAACGACGCCAACGAAGCTCCAATCAGTACGTTGACGTCGCACCTTGAATGGTTAGCACCAATTCCACCAATTAGAAACCATTCAAGATTAAGCTTATATAAAACTTCTTGACCTTAGCCACTAAGGCCTTCTTCAGTGGTTAGACTGGTTGATATAGTTCACTCCACATATATTAGTATACAATCAATTAACATACTAACCTATGCTCTGCAAACACAAGTTTGGCGCGATAGTGAGCGGCGATCTCCCACATGAAGCCGGTGTGTTTTGCGAACAACTCTATTTGACCCTGCACAACAATTACCACTTTATTTAAAATGTACGTCATAGTAGATTCGTGAATATAGTTATGTTTAAATGGACTCTTGGGCTACATAAATAAATATATAAGGAACTAGCGGATCCGACAAACAATGTCCTGTACACGTCTTATATACAAAAAAAAAATCTAATCGAACACACAAAAAATTTCATTTAAATCTGTCCAGCCATTTAAGAGTTTAATTACGAACACATGCACAGAAGCTTTATATATATACCTGCTGTTTGTTTGCTGTATTGATAAATAGATACTGACTGCAGCGCTATCAGCCGGGCTAATTTTATTTTTTAGATTCACTAAACCACACAGGGCGCCACCCAAACGCATGGAAAAAAATTCATTCAAATCGATACAGTCGTTTAAGAGGAGTTCAGTGACAAACAGACGTTCAGTATAATTATATATATAAAGATATTGGAAGACGATTACTAAATACAACAGCCAATAAACTAAATAATAAATAACTTCGCGAGCTTTCTGGTATTGACTTATTATAACGTGACCGATTTCTTTTCCACAATTAGAAACAGGGAAATTTGGATAATAAAACAGATTTTTGTAGATTCCGACTCGATTTATAGGGTACTTGTGTTTTATTTAGCAACTTAGACGAAATGTATGCTTGTAGGGTAAAAACTATCTAACTACTGGACCGATAAATAACGCGTAAGAAAGACATTATTATATGCCACTTATATTTAAAAAAATAAATGTCTAGCCGCGGGAAGCCGTGACAATAGTATTATGTAACTTGCTCGCTTTATTGTATTATATTAAGGCCGATTTACATTATCTTAGTGTTTAGGAGAGTGCTTTAGGATAGCATTTTAGTTGAAACATGTAAACGCTACTTGCTTTAGTAAACGCTACGCTAAAGAACTTGCCTTTCAAGTTGTACTAAAGCACTCTCCTAAACACTAAGATAATGTAAATCGGCCTTTAGAAGCCGTAGGTAGGTATATGTTGACATAACAGAAGATAAGTTTAAGTAGATAGCAATAGATGTTATTATTGTGATAGGTCACTGACCGCAATATATAGACAAAATTAAATTGGTACCAAAAATAAAAAAATTAAGGCTATTTCGTAGTGCTAATAAGTTGGAGTGTCAATTTTTATAATGTCCAAGGCCCCAACGCCAAGTTGTCAGATTTTGTGCATTGTAAAATATATCTTAACTCACAAGTCATAAGGACGGTATTTCAAAGAAGAATAACAATAAAACAGTACAGTATTGATGGAACGGACAATTCTGCCTACCTACAAGATTCATGCATTGATAAATATCATAAACAGCTTTCAAAGTCGTTCCTTAATACTTTAAGGTTAATGCAATGTTTAATTTTAAGCCAAAAAAGCCCTCTCACTGTCCTATTCTTATCTATACTAATATTATAAAGACAGGTTTGATTTTTTGTTGGTTTGAAATGAATAGGCTCCGAAACTAATGGACCGATTTCGAAAATTGTTTTACCGTTGGCAAGCTACACTATTCCCGAGTGACATAGGCTATGTTTTTATTTTCAAAAAAATAGGGATGCTTACTAAAACTTGAATAATCTAACCCAAGGTGTAAAAAAATAAACAAAAACTACATTCAATCGTGTGCGCTGCGAAAACTATTAATGATATAACAAAATGATGTATTACAATTTTTCAGGACACATCACTATTCACTATCTATAAAAAATGTCGTACAGCATCTCTCTATCTTTTTTAGTTAAGCGTCGCACAATAAGCGTCCTTTTATTAATTATTTTTATTAAAATACCACCGCTAGAAAAGGCTCTTTATTCGTACCTAGGTATTGATCCTTGTCAAAATAATTACCAACGTTTCACATAAGCTACAATTTAATGGCAAAACCACCAAAAAAGCAAGGTGGATTGGTGTTCTCCTGCCTTTTCTCTTGAATAGTTTACTACTATGTAATATAACAAAAATCTTAGCCACAGCAACGCTTGGCCGAGTCTACTAGTCTTCTTCTATATATATATAATGAAAATGGTCTTCGTTTGAGGCTCAATCACGCCTAAACCACTGATCGTATCGACATGAAACTACCACCATTCGATGCGGACTTCACCGCGGAAACATTCGGGGAGGCTTCCTAGAACCTCTAAACGTCAACATCTGTTAAAAACTCGATTTTCGAAATATTTCAATTTTCTTAGCGGGAAGTTAAAAAGAAGAATAATAAAAATATGAAAAATAAAATAATGAAACATAACATTTATTTTAATTCGTCCAGCAAAGCGGGCGCGAAACGGCTAGTCTTACATAAATCTATTGTATATTCCAAAAACGTCTCCAAGTATTTACGTTCCTATTTTAAATTGAATAACATTACCTCATTTCCGGTGTAAAAAAATATCGGTCCCGAACTGCTGTCCCAATGCTCATCGTTCACCAAGTACTTAATATTAAACGTTTCGTTCCTTTGATAACCGAAATGATCGAGAGGTACTTTGAAGAGTTTCGTCTCATATTTATATTCACAGTAAACACTCCCAATGCACAGGAAAAGAAAATATTTCCACATTGTACGTCCGTCTTCAGCAAAGATGCAAAAACTAATAAGTTATATCCGCTTATATGACAATGTACAATCACAGACAGATGTTGACTTAATATTTGATATTACTTTTGTACTCAAGGTGTATTCAAAATCATACCTAATTTATGAATCTCTGATATTTGCATATTTAATTTTCTATATAATTCATTGCCATTGCGGTGTCTGAGCATATGGCATACTTTTTAACGTTGTGGATAATAAAAAAATCAGCTAGCTATTATTGCTATAAGAAATGTGAATAATAAGCATATCTTTATATTTATAATTCTACTATATGGACCAAATTGAATGAAATTTTTTCTATGCGTTTAGGAAACGCCCTGGATGGTTTAGATTCACAAATCAGCCCGGTAGATGGTATCTAGGTTATTTATCTATGCAGCAAATAAACAGCGGGTATATATATAAATCTTCTGTGCATGTGCTCGTAATTAAACTCCTAAATGGCTGGACAGATTTTGATGAAATTTTGTTTTGTGTTCTAATAGAGTCAAGACTGATTTAAATTATTTGATATTTTTTGTATGTAAGACGTGTGTACAGGACAACGTCTGTGGGATCCGCTAGTTTTAGTGGCTACATTTTTAACATTCTGAAAAACTCTAAAGTCCAAATTAAAATCGTATCTCCAATCACATCTTGTTTTGAGCTCTATACAAAAAATGGCATGACAGGTATATTAGATGTAAAAGAAAACTGACTTTAAATTTGCATTTAAAATACATCTATCAATTAACAAACTAGTCTTGAATCATCATTAAGTCTTAATTGCTAAATGTGTTGACATTTGTGGTTATTAGTTCTCAGTTTAATTAGATTTTTTAAATACCTGCATTTTGTACGCGACAGTACAAGTCTTATCATTGACATTTGAACTTCGCATACACAGGATGGACCTAATACGAAATACGATAACTTTGCTTTTGTGGCTCGTTACTATTGCAATTGTTTACAGACTCTTTCCTAAAATATAACTAGCTTATAGTTGCGTAAGTAATAATCAGTGGCATTACAACCTTTTTAGGTCTGGGCCTCAAATTTCTGTATTTGTTTCATGATCATATTTTGTCAACTAATAGGCAAGTAGGTGATCAGCCATCTGTACCTGACACACGCCGTCGACTTTTTGGGTCTAAGGCAAGCCGGTTTCCTCACGATGTTTTCCTTCACCGTTCGAGCAAATGTTAAAAGCGCACATAGAAAGAAAGTCCATTGGTGCACAGCCGGGGATCGAACCTACGACCTCAGGGATGAGAGTCGCACGCTGAAGCCACTTGGCCAACACTGCTCAGTTCCGTAAGTATTTTATGATATTTAAATAATTATAAAACACCTTTAACCTTCTCGATTGTTTAATTGGTTTTATTAGTAATATTTGAGTGATGCGCGTACATAAAAATATGAAAATTATTTTACATACTTTGTGGAATTCTGATGTTATCTATCACGTTTTCATATATATATATTTTCTATATTGTCGTCAGAGGTATTAAATAACTTATGTACTTATATGTATAACTTAAGTATATAGTATTGGTAACTATGATGATTCAGTACTACTTATTTCTAGCTCTACTTATATCTATTTCTTAGTTGTAAATTTATAATAATACATAACTTTAATCCGGTTAAAAAGTTTTTTCTTTAAATGTGTAAAGGTTATGTCAATCAAAGACAATACTACTTCTTTCTTTTAACATAATATATTAACATATATTTACAGCTAATTTTAGAAAGATGTCGCTTGACGTATTGTTCGCTACCAATAGCATGCCAATACCAGTTCAGCTTCATACGCGCACCACCAAATTCGGCACCATTTTTCCATAAACACTGGCACCGACCAATTTGTCTACTCCACTTCCGTCCGTATAGATGCACCAGCAGTAATGATATGCTGGTGCTCTATTCTAGGACCGTGATTTCAACGGCTGATCGCGTGGCGGGTTGCGGACAATACTACGCTGTTATCGTGACCTGCCGCGAGCGATTGCTGGTGGCGCCGTGGGGTTTTAGTGGGTATGCACAGCAGCGAGTCCCACAGATTCCTTCACCACGAGGCAACCGTGCCGTTGGAGGGTATGCGTAACGCATTTCTCCACTAAAAAATATAATCTATTCTAGGACGGTTTCTGTATAGCCTATTAATTTGATATCAGGTTCTTAGGAGGTTGGTCAATTTCATATATTATATTGTAGGTATCAAAATGCATAGTATATGTCGGAGATTGAACGCGCCATAATAATTGTGTCCGGACACCACGATGAATTGTTGAAGATAATGACGTCATAAATTGGTTTGTTGGCATCAGCCATTTACTCTCGACATTAAAGTCCACTTTTTAAAGGCTTCTGATTGGTTCGGCCGCTCAACCGAACTAAGCGCTTCCGTTCCGTTCTGTTATTGCTACACACTCCCTCTAGAGGGGTGTGTTTAAGCCCGTTCGGGGCTATGCCCCCTTCGGGTGGAGTGATTTCTCGCGCCCTGCTAATACAGGGCGGTACGGAATCGAGGTTTTTTTTTCCTTTAGGTGGGGGCTGCAGCGCGCAAGGAGGCGTTGGCCTCAACTCGCTGCGCGCAGCCGATGGGGTCTATTCCGGGATGTCAAGTCCGGTGGTTTGGGGCCAAGGAGTATTCTCGACTTGGCCCTGGTGTCTCAATGGTTGGTATCGGGCAGCTACGCGGCTCGCGGTCAAGCTCCGCCGGGTGAGACCCCCGGTGGCCCCGGGGGAGGCCCAGCGAGGCGACCAGCGGTCGTAGCCGCGGTTGCTGCCCTGGTGTCACGTCCGGTGGTTGGGGTATCCGCGGAGAATAGCTCACGCGGATACCTGTACTTGTCTGGTGGCCTGGAGTGCCACGGCGCGATGTCCTTGAGGTGGGGATGTTGAGAGGCGTCCGCTCGATCGAACATCTCCTTGGTGAGCCGTGCGACGAACTCGTCGATTGACTCCATCCTCAAGTCTCGCGCTATGGTGGTGTTCCTGACGTAGCGGGGGGCCCCCACTGCGCGTCGTAGACTGATGTTCTGTACGGCGCGCAGTCTCTGGCGGTGGGTCTCCTTTGTGTAGGAGTACCACGCCGGTGCCGCATACGTCAAGTGTGGGCGCACATATAACTTGTACAGCGCGAGCTTGGTTCGGAGAGGTATGTTGCCGTAGAGTAGGGGGTAGAGCGCGCTCATCGCACCCTTGGCTCTCCCTACTGCCCTGTTGACGTGGTGCCGCATTGTGAGTCGCCGGTCTATGGTGACCCCTAAATATGTGACCGGCGTCTTCCACGGCACGTCCTGATCTAGGAATCGTAAGGGCGGCGGCAACCTACCTTGGCCAAAGGCAATAGCCTGTGTCTTGTTTGGGTTGGCGGCTAGTCTCCACTTTTCTAGCCACTCTGGCAGGAGGTCCAGAGCGCGTTGGAGTTTAACCGCAGCGTGCTTCGTGTGCAGAGATGTGGCCACGTACGCTGTATCGTCAGCGTAAAGGGCCAAGGCGCACCCTTCTGGGCACGGGACGTCGTCGGTATACGTGGCATACAAGATTGGAGACAGCACGCTGCCTTGTGGTACACCCGCCGTGATAGGTCGCGGTCTCGACGCAGCCTCTCCCGTCGCTACGAAAAACGTGCGATCAGTGAGAAAGGCGCGGAGCACGGCGACTATGCGGCGGGGCAGTGGAGATTCGGCGAGCTTCAGTACGAGGCCGTCGTGCCAGACACGGTCGAAGGCCTTTTCCATGTCCAGCATGACGGCTGCGGCCCCGTTCTTCTTGTTCAGGGCCGTGGCTGCAGTGAAGAGCACCTTCGTCAGCTGCAACGTCGTGCTGTGTTCGCCGCGGAAGCCAAACTGTTCGGGCCTTGGCTGCAGGTAAAGTTGGATCCTCTGCAGCAGCAGCCTCTCGAACAGCTTCGACTGCGTCGAGAGCAGAGTGATGGGCCGGTAGCTCTCGGGTCGGGTAGAGTCCTTCCCGGGCTTCGGTATTAGGATCACCTTGCCCTCTTTCCAGGTCTTCGGGAAGTGGAGGGTCCGGAGGATTCCCGTGAAAAGGCGCGCCAGCGCGACAATCCACCTCATCGGCAGATGGCGCAGCGCCTGGTGGGTGATGCCATCCGGTCCTGGGGCCTTCTTAAGTTGCAGTCGGCGGATCGCCTTTCGCACTTGCGACGGCGAAAAGAAGATCCCGGCTTCGTCAGGTGGGATCGGGCTCGACAACCGGGCCTCGACAGCGCTCTCTACCTCAGCCACACGCGCAGGGGATGTCGCGGTGTTCGGCGAGAATTGGCGCTGGAGGTGTTCGGCGAAGATTTCGGCCCGATCGGTGTCATTGTAAGTGATGACGCCGTTGCTGTCATACAGTGGACGCTTCGGCTCTGGAGTCCGGTAGAGACGGCGGCATAATTGGAAGAGGCGAGTAGGCTCTGTAGTGGCCTCTCCCAGTGAGTGCTCCCACGTGCGCCGCGCGTGTGTCGCCAGTTCGGCCTTGACACGTTCGGCGAGGCGGTTCAGCTGCGCCTTCAGCACTGGGCAGCGATTGCGCTGCCACTGCCTCCTGAGTGCGCGCTTCTGCTGGATCAGCTTTTGCACGTAGGGAGCGAGGTCCGGGCGTATGACCTCCGGCGGACGCGTCGTGGTAGCTTCCGCCAGAGCCGCCTGGAGTTGCCGCGTCATGGACTCCGCCATGTCGTCAACGGCGCCTGGTGTCATGTCCGGTGGGCCGGGTGCAGGGGTATCTCCAACGATGGACTCGAAGGCGTTCCAGTCGGTGACCCTGCAGGTGCGCGCAGGCGGGGATGGTGCCCCCGCGACGATGCACAGCACTGGCTGGTGGTCCGACTGGAATTCGTCCATCAGTACCTCCTGCGCCAGGTGGAGGCCTAAGCGCTTCACCAACCAGTTCCCATATATATAGCAACCAGAATTTGTAATAAAGACGTTTCGTGACATTTCGTGTACTCGTTCTACGACCGAACTCGAATCGACCACAGAGTCAAACGGCAGTCATAGAAACAAGTGTCAAAGATTACTTTAATATTTATTATCAATAAGTTTAAAGTGATATGATAATTAATATTAATTATTGACTTTAATTAATAATAATAATAATAATGACTATGGAGTCATTATTATTATCGACCATTGAATAGTCGGTAATTTATACATCTAGCAACATTGACAAATAGACCATTCGTATTAACGGCTTCGTAATTTGACTTTGACATTATTAAATGACAATGACAGCTGACACCATTTCTTGAATATAAATAATAAAGACTACAGACTATCAAATAGTCCTTAATTTGCAGATCCATTAATATTGGTAAATAAAATAAACCATATGACGGTTTTGAACTATTTTTATTACATAATTACCAAATGATGATGAATAACAATAGCAACTGATCAACACCATTCCTTAAACATAAATAATAAATGCTATGAATTTACCACAGACTATCAATCCTTAATATTATTTATTTACTTGAATTAAATATCAATCTTTCTATTTATGTAACAATATAATGATTATGTATAAATTTGCGTCCATATATATTTATTTACTTGAATTAAATAAATATTTACCTGAATTAAATATCAATCTTTACACGTTTGTAAAAATATAATCTTTATATATGAATTTGCGCCCACATATACTACAATAAATAGACAATTATTTTGAATATAAATTTATTTAACAATATTAAATCTATTAAATTATTGGTTAACATAAATATAAAAAAGCAATACATTTTGCGTCTATTCTTTTGATCATAGACAAAATGTTCTATGCCGTTGATATTTCGACCCAGTCAGGTGTAAAAAAGTCGAGACTTAGCGTTAGTATGGCTTCGGTATGTCAAAAACGTGTCTATGATTTTTACCCACTTACACATAAAAGTGTTGGTTTATGATACAGTTATCTATTAGGAATTTTATACATTCAGTGTATATCGTGAGTTATCGGTATAAGGATAATAATTTAAATAACATAAATAAATAGAGCGTTAAGCATTCATCACGTGCATCAGTTACTTATCTACTTTATCCATACACAAACACCAGTTGGTGGTGGATGTTAGTTTGTGTGTATTTCAAAAAAAAAATCTTGTGCGCATCTAATTTTTTTTTGTATAGTAACATTTTAGTGTTAATTACACTCAACTTTATTCGTTCTAGTATCTGTAGTTCTATTAATATTGACGCATCAATCATTTTTTATCTTTAGATCATCCTAATTTGTTTTTTGATTAAGCTTCTTGAAGCATAATGCGGTTTTTTCTTACACAGTTGACGTGATCTTTGTTACAATTTATGAAGCTCAGTTCAAGCTTATAATGGCCATAACCTTTTTTGTTAAGTTTTAGTTATACGTCTGTTTATTTTTTGTCATAGAACCACCATTCCAGTCACCGCCAGATTCTGCATGTGTTATCTTTTGACGCTGTAATGATAGCATCGCCGGCGTAGGAGAACGCGCACGAGAAAATCTCCCCACAGTGGCCGGAGAGGACCTGGATATTAAATAATTATTACTTTACACATATATTTGTATATTCCAAACTAGTAGACTCGGCCAAGCGTTGCTGTGGCTAAGATTTTTGTTATATTACATAGTAGTAAACTATTCAAGAGAAAAGGCAGGAGAACACCAATCCACCATGCTTTTTTGGTGGTTATGCCATTAAATTGTAGCTTATGTGAAACGTTGGTAATTATTTTGATAAGAATCAATAGGTACCTAGGTACGAATAAAGAGCCTTTTCTAGCGGTGGTATTTTAATAAAAAAAAACAATAAAAGGACGCTTATTGTGACGTAACTATAAAAGATAGAGACATGCTGTCGCGACAATTTTTATAGATAGTGATGTGCCCTAAAAAATTGTAACACATCATTTTGTTCTATCATTAATAGTTTTCGCAGCGCACACGATTGAAGGAAGTTTTTTGTTTATTTTTTTACACCTTGTCTATGTCTATGTCATCTATGTCACTCGGGAATAGTGTAGCTTGCCAACGGTGAAAGAATTTTTGAAATCGGTCAAGTAGTTTCAGAGCCTATTCATTTCAAACGAACAAAAATCAAACCTTTCCTCTTTATAATATTATATAGTATTATATAGACTAAATATATATAATATATTATATAGACTAAAATTGCGCATGAGAAAATTAAATTAACAAGTTTCTTTTATAATGTTGCGAGTTAGAGCTATTACGCACTGTCGACTTGTCGCCGGCGACTCGGTCGCCTCGGCGACCAAAACATAGGCAACTAGGCAGGAGACCAAGCCGAGCGACAGTATTCCAAGTACATTCGTATATATACGTCCAGTCGTTACGACAGTTGCTCGCAGTGTGAATGCTTCCATTTGAAGCCGTGCTCCTATTGGTCGCCAGCGACCGGCAGTCGCTTGTGTGTCGCCACGACGCGGCGAGTCGCCCAGTCGCTTGGGCGACCGACGACCAAGTGCGTAGACATCTATTTAAACTGTAGAAACTCACAGTCGCCAGCGACCGAGTCGCCGGCGACAAGTCGACAGTGCGTAATAGCTCTTAAGTTCGGTGGCGATTGTTGTAGGGATGTTATATTTGTTAAATGACACATTTTGTGTGAAGCTGGGTGTCAAGTGGATGAGTGGTGACATGAGCTTATAACTAACATAACATTAGGGGAAGTGGGGTTGCGACACTAGATTAACAAAAAACTAACTTGACTTATTAAAGGGTTATTAAATATAAGTGACATTTATGTTACCTATAAATAATATGGTAGGGGAGCCCAAGAGGGGATTTCGGGATTTACTAAAGCGCGGCAGATTAATATATAGGGGTGTTCGAAATACATAATTTTAATTTTATTTAATTTGATGAGGGTGATCTCAAATATTTTTACACGGCCGATCGACACATTATTTTGAGTTAGTCTTGGTTGAGCTTGTCGGGTTACGTGTTCTCGTGCGTCTAGCATTTTTTATTTGGATATATACTTTTTGTTAAATATAGATAATTATAGACACGTCCACTATTTAAAATTGTATAGTGAGTGTTAAGTGCGTGTTTGAGAACTATTGAGGCAAGGTATCAATAATTATCATCAGTCTAACCTCTTTTTTTGTGCCCATACTAACACTAATCCAAATCCTTACGGCTGATATTATTGTGTGCCTATTTTCCTGTAAGGAGACATTGAAGAGGTATGTACTCAGGACTTATTATTTAATATGAATTGTGTATCGACGGCCACCGAACCGTTCTTTGTGGTACATAATTTTTTGGTAGCAGAGCGTGGTTCCATTTTAGTAAATAATTGTTCGGTAGTATAAGTCCTGGGTTCATAACTTATTAATATATTTTTTTATTTTGTTTGTTTGTAGGGATTATAGTTTTTTTTAAATAGTGTTTTAAAATAGTTTTTTGTAATTAGTTATATTCGCCGTTTATTATTATTTATTTTTTTGTTAAATTTTTTGTGCTATTGTTTGTACTCATATCTTTTATAATGGCGGTCTCGCACAAGGCACAAATAGCTGGTGTATTACGGTGGCTAGGATCGGCCGTTTTAAATATTTCGCGAAAAGATCGCGTTCAGGCGCTTCTATCAAGAAGTGACGCGTTAGAGGATAGAATGAAAGATTTATATAAATCGTATCAGGCACTACTTGAGTTGGGTTTGGAGCCGGAGGTGATGGACAAGGTTTCTGCAGACATGGATCAGGCTGAGGATTTGGCTGATCAAATTAGGGAAGCCGTTGGGATTATTAAATCTTCGGTTAATCAGTCAAATAACCTTCAATCGAAGGATAGTTTAACTTTTTCAAGTGGTATTATAGGTAGGTTACCCAAACTAGATTTGCCCCATTTTAGTGGTGATTTAGGCCAATGGGTGGCGTTTATTCATTTATTTGATAGTTTAGTGCACTCAAGAGTTGATTTAACACCTGCTCAAAAGTTGGCATATTTGTTGGCTAGTCTCACCGGGGAGGCTAAAGGGTTAGTCCAACATTTAGTACTTGTGGACAATAATTATGATATAGCTAGAGATTTACTTATGCGGCGTTATCAAAACATACGTAAGCTGGCGGATAGCCACGTAGATGTCATATTAAATTTACAGAGTAACGTGCAGAGCCACAACTTAAGAATTCAAGTTTTAAATCCTTTATTAGTGGCAATTAATGCCTTAAGGGGTTTAAATTTACCTGTAGATAGTTGGTCTTTTATTTTGTTGCATATAACGTTACAAAAACTAAATTTAGACATGCGCACCCGATTTGAACAGGCGTATGGTGGAGATTCATCCACTCATCTTCCCTCGTTTGATGAATTGATTTTGTTTTTAGAGGATGAGTGTCGCAGACAGGATAATGTTCCAGCGCCGTCCACAACGCCAGCCCCAATTTCTACTGGGCCGCGACAACAGCATATGCGCTTAGTACGACGCCCTGACCAGCGAGTTTATAACGTGGCAACTCAACATCCAGGCAAACGTTGTGTTTATTGTCGAGTCCCTGATCACACCGTGGTGTCATGTCAAAAGTTTTTGGCATTACGTTTTCAAGCACGACGTAATATTGCCAGACAGCGGAAGTGGTGTTATGGTTGTTTAGGTAATCACCTGGCATCACAATGCCAAGTGTCACGACCATGCAAACAATGTAATGACAATCATCACATTATACTTTGCGGTAATGCGAATGGTTCACCCCAATCAGCTGCACCGGCACGGGAGTTTGTTGAAGCCATTCAAAATACAGGTGATCAGTGGACTGGTAGTGTGCAGGTTAGAACCCATACTTTTGGTCATACTTCCAGGCACCAAACAGAATCCGGTTACGATAATTACCATCGGAGGCGGCCACCACCCTCCAGGGGCGGGGGAAACTTAAGGTCTCATAACAGGCCTCGTGTCACCTTTGATCAGCAACAACCTCCTAAGAGCAAGGATAATTATGACTCTTGTGCATCACCTGTTATTGAACAGCAACGTCGTGATTTTGTTAGGCCTTTGCCTTTTTCTGAGTGGCCTAGTTTAGGCCAGCGGGTCCCTGAACCAGAAGAATATTGACTAGATCACGTTCCCACTAGAACTCCTACATCTCCCATTACTGTTTTGTTACCCACCGCACAGGTTTGTGTTGGTTCTCTATCAGGTGAGCAAGTAACCACGCGTGCGATTTTGGATTCTGGAGCACAGGGAAGTTTGGTGTCAATGGATTTGGTGGACAGGTTACAGTTGCGTATTTCGCCTGTTAGCGGGGGTATATTTGGTGTAGGTGGTCTTAAGGTTGCTGGTTTGCGGGGACAAGTTACACTAACTTTTTCTTCTGTTCAATGCTCTCATCCACAGATTACAACTTCTGCCATTATTTTAGATAATGTTATGGGCAGACACCCACTTGTTAAATTACCATCGGAGATATTAGATTTTACACGTAGTCTTAACTTAGCGGATTGTACATTTCATATTGCAGGTCAAATTGATTTGCTACTCGGAGCAGAAGTTTTAGGCATGCTGCGACTAAGTAAAAGCACACTTTTACAACCAGGGGGCTTAGTAGCAGTAACATCTGATTTTGGTGATGTCATTATGGGTCCTGTGTTTCCAATACAGTCTCTTACAGTGGAAGATGGTAACTGGTGTGTGGGACTCTCACTTGCTGAAGCTATTCAACGGTTTTGGGAAGTCGAAGAGCCTCCCACAGCGGCTCGTGAAAACCCGGAGCACCAAGAATGTGAATTGTTCTTTCAGAACAACACTGGTCGTCTTCGTTCAGGTAGGTTTGTCACCCGGTTACCTTTCTTACCATCCCGACCTCTTTTGGGTCACTCCAGGACTTTAGCTGAGAAAAGGTTAACATCCATGGAGAGACGAATGAAGAGAGATTCGACTTTTCGTACTAAGTATATTGAATTTATGGACGAGTACTTTAAGCTCGGACATATGTCAGTTTCTGATTTTGATTGGCGCACACAGGAGCACTACTTTATCCCACATCATGCTGTGTTTAAAGGTGGTAAAATCAGAGTAGTTTTTGATGGCTCAGCGCCTAGTTCCAATGGAGTTTCTTTAAATCAATGTTTGCATTCGGGCCCAAAGTTACATCGTGACATTGGTGATATTCTAACAAATTTTAGAAGACATCAGATCGTATTTGTTGCAGATATTAAAATGATGTTTAGGCAAACTGTAATTCATACTGATGACCGTTGCTATCAACTTATCTTGTGGCGTGAGAAGGAATCCGATCCTGTTACAGTATTTGAATTGAATACCAATACATATGGACTCAGATCAAGTCCTTATATTGCTATTCGTACATTATTAGAATTGGCTGAGCGGGAACGTTTGCAATTTCCAAGAGCAGCTGATGTTTTGACAAGTGATGTTTTCGTTGACGACATTTGCACCGGCGCTGCAAATGAGAAAGAAGCTTTAATACTACGCAACGAGCTAATTGGGATTCTTAAGGCTGGTGGATATGAGTTAAGGAAATGGGTGTCTAACTCACAAGCTGTTCTTGCTGGTTTACCCGAGGATCATCAACAAGATCCTTATATTTTTCAGAACGTGGACAACCCTGACGCTGTTGCAGTATTAGGTATTCAGTATCAACCGTTAGCTGATATATTTACTTTTCGAGTGCAGGATATAGATGTAATTAAATCTTGGACCAAGCGTGTAGTACTTTCGACTGTAGCCAGGATATATGATCCTAATGGATGGTTAGCTCCAGTTGTTTTTTGGGCAAAATGTTTTATACAAAAGCTTTGGTTACAAGGATTAACATGGGATGCCCCTTTAGTAGGTGAATTGTTAAGTGTTTGGGTTAGGTTTGTTTCGTCCCTTCCTGAAATTCAATTGATTAAAATTGATAGATGTTTATTGCCACCAGGGAAATGCACAGTAGATATTCATGGTTTTTGTGATGCATCGGAAAGTGGTTATGCTGCTTCAGTTTATATTCGTTCTGTCAATAAATCTGGTGTTGTAACGGTTAAATTGGTTATGGCAAAAAGTAAGGTTGCACCAGTAAGAACACGCTTAACAATTCCTAAACTAGAGTTATCAGGTGCTGTTCTATTGATACGTTTGATAAACCATGTTAAATCCATTTTTGGCCAAAATATGAATATCCAGAAGTGTTTTGCTTGGACTGATAGTCAGATAGTTCTTGCATGGTTGCAAGCGTCAGTTCATGTTCTGGAAGTATTCGTGGCCAATCGGGTTTGTCAAATTCAGCAATCTGTTGTGACATTAGATTGGAGGCATGCATTGGGCATGTGCATCTCGAGGCTGTGAGGCTCCATTTATATTAGACCATTCCTTGTGGTGGGCTACAGGTTGGCTGCACCAACCTGAGAGTTGCTGGCCTCACACTAAAACGGAACTTGTTGAGCCTCTTCCGGGATTAAGAGTTATTTCTATTGTCGTTCGGGAATCGGTTTTAAAAAGAGCCGTGGCGGGCTTGTCATGTCTCCCAGTGGCATAAACTTTGCTCCCAGCCTCCGGTTTTGGACTCAGTCATGTTGCGCCTGACTGGGACGGGGGACTGTTCGAAATACATAATTTTAATTTTATTTAATTTGATGAGGGTGATCTCAAATATTTTTACACGGCCGATCGACACATTATTTTGAGTTAGTCTTGGTTGAGCTTGTCGGGTTACGTGTTCGCGTGCGTCTAGCATTTTTTATTTGGATATATACTTTTTGTTAAATATAGATAATTATAGACACGTCCACTATTTAAAATTGTATAGTGAGTGTTAAGTGCGTGTTTGAGAACTATTGAGGCAAGGTATCAATAATTATCATCAGTCTAACCTCTTTTTTTGTGCCCATACTAACACTAATCCAAATCCTTACGGCTGATATTATTGTGTGCCTATTTTCCTGTAAGGAGACATTGAAGAGGTATGTACTCAGGACTTATTATTTAATATGAATTGTGTATCGACGGCCACCGAACCGTTCTTTGTGGTACAAGGGGGATACCTTGTACCCGGTTAAGTACCTCCACAAAATATGAGGCCCATATATAAGGCCGCACGTGAAGGAGACAGGATCAGTTTAGTAAAAAAAAATTGACCATCAGAAATTCCCGAGCGCGTCAGATTAAGGTAGGGTGAGTTAATTACATCCTAAAAAGTGTATATTCCACTAATCTGACAATTTGAGAGTGACGGAAAAAAAGGGGAGGGCAACAAAGTTGTAAAAAAAAACGTCATCTCGACATTCTCGAGCGTAGCTAATTTTTTTTTATTTTGAAGGAAATAATTCAAGAATAATGAAAAATATATAATCTGACGATTTCCGCAAGCCTAAATAACAAAAATTCGTCGATAAAGTTAAATGCGTGCAGCTGCGTGATGCCTACATTTCCTTAAACCGATCGGAATCTACTAAACGGCGTTCTAAATATTTCCCTCAAAATTACATTTCCTGTGAATTTGAAGCGATTCGGACCGATAGATTTTGAGAAATTTTGAAAAATCTTAAAAAAATAAGAAATATTTTTTTTAAAGTGGTTTCTTTATCGATCAACTTCAAAAACTAATCCGCCTTTGAGCTTGAAAAACCACGTCGATCGCCACCAAGCTGGTCAAAAGCGGTTGATTCGTTCGAGAGATATCGTACACGAAAGAAACCCGAAAAAGTGTTTTTTCGGGATTACTCCGAAATTTGTGGTTCGATCAACTAAAATTGCAAAACTAAAACTAAAACTGCGTCGAATGCCGCCAACCGCGTGAAAATTGCTTGATCCATTCAAAAGTTATTGCGGTTTGAAAATTCCAAAAATAGTGTTCTAATGAAACTTCTATCAGACTTTCGAGCTGGGAGAGCTCAAATGCATAGAAATGTTATTTCTTTGAACTCAGCGACTCAAAATATCAATTTTAAGCGCCCAGGAATGGAATTAGCGGGAAGTTGCAGGGATGGCCCTTTAGGTGAACCGTTTTTCTATTTTTTTTTTGTCAGATCAGGCGAATCCCTCTAGATAATCGTCAGATTATGAGACAGTACCTTTAGAACATAAAGATGAACCACATATATCTTAATCCGACGCGCTTGAGTATTTCAAAATTGCGTCTTTTTTTGCAAATTAAGAAAATGGCTGTGGGTTTGCGTCCCATCGAAATCGTCAGATTAGTGAATGAGAGCTTTTTTTTGGTGCACTTAACACTCCCTTAGAAAATCTGACGCGCTCGATAAAAAATTTTTTTTTTAAATTTTCAACCCTTAAATACAAACACCCGCATCATGCAAACGATCAGATTAACATACGTACATTATTAAAAATACGTAGGGCATAGATGCTATCAATATCTGACGCGCTCGAGGATGTCCATGCAACAGTTTTTTTTACATATTTAACTATCTATAGCCGCTTCCCCCACCGATGAAAAGGAATTTATCATATAACATTTTTTTCTTCTTTTTATCTAAGCTTTGCATCCCAATAGGTCTCTACGACGCTCGAGTAAATCCCCATTTAGCATCGTGGGCTCCCCTACCAATATAAGTGTAGGCGACCTATTACACATTATAGGAAACGAGAATGTTATAATATATTACAAATTATGAGTATGGGTAAAACTAAAGGGCTCATTTTGGCTTTAAGTGTGCGATGATTGCATTTGGTATGTGCTTCTAATTATTAACTTAAATATATATATGTAACTTAACTAAAGTTAGTTTATATAACTCACGCCATATTTCTTTGTTATAACTATATTATACTAAGTGTTAAACAATTAAATTATTGGGTAGGTAGAAAAGCAGATTTACCTGCAAACAGTTGCCCGTGTTAGTGTTCCATACTCTCGCACTGCGGTCTGCTGAAGCTGTCAAAAGACATCCACCGGCTGGGCTGAAACACACCTGAAACATGTTTTGACAAAATAAAATGACTCAGTACCTGAAAGAAGAAAATTTTATTTACCTACCTATATTATACCCAAAATACCTACGTATATAGGTTCTGATATCTCAAAAACTACTGATTTCAACTGAAACTTGAACTGTTTCTTTCAATATACGTGATTCAAATATAAATTTAAAAAAGATCATTAGTTAGTACACCTGCTTGAATACCTAAAAAGATCGTCATTCTAAAATATTATCCTCTACCAACAATGTGGCATAAGTGCAGGGTAAACTGACTTCCTTTATTGAACTCGGTAAGAGCGACAACACCATTGTTTGTAATAAACTTGAATTTTAAAATCACTATTAATTTGGGGCCGTTCAAGTATGACGTAAGCAGATTAACTGCAATTCACCCACGCTTCCTCTTGTCAGCAAAAGCAAAGCTGTCAAAAATAATAGTACATAAACGTATTAATTTTTTGTAGGAATCTTCGAAAATTTATTTCGTTTCTAAGCATAGACAATGTGTGGGTAATATGTGTAAAAAAGTAAATAATTACTGTTGACGTAATCACTAAAAAGAAAATCAAAGACCCCCTATAGTGCTTACGTAATACTGGAACGGCCCCTTTACGTAGAACGTAAAAACGTAGGAATTATTCAAATTTCGATTTGCCTTTATATATTTTTATAATTAACTTATCTGAATGAACTAAAAAACCGTTAAAAACATGCCTTAGAAACCTCCTCCCTATGTCCCCTCATGACAGCTAGCTCCTTGAAATCCGATTTCACGTCATAGATGCGAGCTGAACAGTCACTCGAAGATGTTGCCATGCGTTGACCGGCCCAGTCAAAGCAGATGTCTAGCACCTAGTAATTATCAGTTAACAATAAAATTATATAAAAAAGACATGCGTTTGACCCACGGTACAATAGTAAACAGGTAAGTACGAGTGAGCGACCCGGAAGGTCAATATTGTAAATTAGATTAATACAGTTGAGAATATTTTAATTAATATTTTGGGCATTTTTTCCTCATTTATCCTAGGTACGAATTGCTAGTATTCAATTACTTTTGAAATGTAGGTCAGACTTCTCGAACTCATGACTTACCCAATACTAAGTTAAACATAAAGTCTGACCTTCTTTTGTTTAAGAATATTATTTGAATTCAATACGTTTTTGACACATGGGTCTTATATACGAGTTACCGAGGATTGAACAGCAATGTTTAACTATAAAGTTTGTATCACTATTTTATCAGGCGTTATTTTTTACGTTTTTTACACCTGAAAATTAGCCAGTTTCATTTTTATTTAAAACAATATTGACTTTACAGAAAAAAACAAATCAAGCAATGGTTTAAAAGTTTAAGGAAGTGCATTACAAAAGCTCAGAGTACGTTTATCACCAATCAATGATGATACGAAGACATTGATTGAAACGTGGACAAATATTAACATTGGCACAGAATCCGTACCTCATCCGTGTGCCCCGCGACAGTTGCAAGACATTCTGTCTTCCTGGCGTCCCATAGCTTCGCGCTCCCATCCAAGGAAGATGATCCTACGAGGGAACTGTCCCAGTTGAACTGGACGTTGGATATTTCACCTTCATGGCCTCTCAGTACTGATACACGACTGTAGAATTTTCGATGTAAATGTAAATTGTCGAACTTTTAAGTGTCATTTTATAAAATTATTGTTATGCGTAAATGTTGCGTATAATATCCGGGAGCAGCTACTTAAACGTATAGTACAATATAATGGTTTGTTTAAAAATAAAACATTTATTTCGCTTTCGAAATTAATAAGTATTAAAAATTTATAATATAAATATTTTTTTAATACTGGCAGGCGTTATAAATATTCACGACTATTTTAAACGCCTACTGAAATAATATGAGCAAAAAGGTCTATGTTTACACATAACTTGACATGACTTATATTTACTCTTTAAGTCTCGTATCCCATATAGAGATGGTGCCATCAAAAGATCCAGTAATTAGTCGCTGTCCTTCATTAGGGTCAAACTGGAGAGCTATCACCTCCGCTGTATGTCCAGTGTATGTGTTGACCTCCGTGCCTGAAAATCAGTGTTAAATATTTTGTGTAACAGCTGCACTGAGAGCATTAACCTTATAATATAGATACATAGTTAAAACCAGAAATTAAACGTGTATTTATTTATTTTATGCACCAACAAAGTAGACACTAATACAAGCAATGTAACACAAACACAAACACAAGCCAAGTGCTGCCCCAATTATAGGCGCATACAACATTCTAAATTTTTATAAGTACATTAAAAGAAGAAAAAATTAAGATAAAATAAAATAAAAACATTACAAAATTAATTGAATTAATTGAATAACCCCGATAAAATCCTAATGAGTAATCAGCTGAGCCGCTAACTTTTTGAAATGTTTAAATTTAGGAATTGAAATGTTTGAAAACATATCTATTTGGGGGAATTCACGACCCCCCCATTGCGATCCAATACCACCATCAATTTCAACGCTATGAATTAAATTATAACTCCTTAAAGATCTATTTAATGGAGCATTTATGAGTTTCAAAGGAACTAGCAACCAACGCGAGCAATATTTTTTCTGACAAATCATATACATTTTAAAGTAAGAACTGACACAACCAACAATTGTTGGTATCCTTCGTTTAATCCTTTACAATTTACATTATAATAGGCCTTTATAATGTAAATTGTAAAGTAAATAAATTCACAATTCACATGCGACTTGTGAATTTATTAGCTAGCGATTTTAACGTGAATGAATTATACTATAAAAATCGATTTTCGTGGAAAATATAATTTCACCTTATTATACAAAGTTACTTGCCAAACTGGAGTAATACATTTTTTTTTCAGGACGATCAGTTGAAGTAGTGCGAAAATTAATTTTGAAAACTTGGTACGGTATAAAATGACATTTTCCTAAAAGTTGGAGTGATCAGCACAGAGTTTAGGATCATAGGCTACATAAAACACTATTCGGAATGACGTAAGAGAAAAAAAATTGGCAAAAAGTAAATATTTGTAACAACAGGAATGAAAAAATTGTCACATGGTGTGCATTTTCTGGAATAACAAAAAAATATCCATAACTTCAAAAATACATGACTTATTTTTTTTTAATTTTTCTGATAACTGGTGTGGCATTACCTATGAGAAAATTTCGACTTGACGTCGACTTTTGGGACACCCTGTATATGGTTATAAGTCTCTACTAAAAATATATATGGACTTATAATGATCTGAATTAATTTTTTTTATTATGAGTAAAGTGTCATTCGTGAGTCAAAGTCAATGTCTTTATACAAACCAGTCCTAACGTCGAAGAGCTTAGCTGTGGTATCCATAGAGCCAGTGGCTGCATGATCTCCCTTCGCGCTGAACTGGGCGGCAACCACTTCGCCAGCGTGACCCCATAATGTAGCCAGACATTCACCCGTCTCAGGCTTCCAAATTCTAGCCGTCTTGTCAAAAGATCCTGTTATTACGCGATTACTGAAAACGCAGTTTTTATTAACAAGTATTTCAGTCAATTATCAGTCAAATAATCTGATATAAAGTTGCCACTACAATAGTTAAGTATAGAGTGTTCTTCAAGCTTGTAAATAAAGATGAAAGAATTACTTGTAGTGTAAATCTATTTTTTGACGTGATAACGTCTTTAAAATCGTTTTAGTCGGGTGACATGTTCAGAAACTTGTGTCACACCAAAACCTCACGAGCGCGATCGCAGGTATAACGAGAGAGAGACGGACCGATCTCCCGTCTCATCTCGAGCGCTGCCAGTCATTCCGTGAATGTATGAAGAAAAATGTATATCATAGTCGAATAAGTAAACTTGTCATTTTACACCCGAAATTTATCATCAAAAGTGTGAATAAAACGATAGATGTAATTTAAAATTTGAAAAAATTGTTATCTTCATTAATTCCTTACTTCCCAAAAACTTATATCACCAATAAGACGTTATCACGTAAACATCTCGATCGTAAACCTACTTTACAAACAACCAATATTTTTTTTTTAATAATATTAATATTATGAAACAGTACGTCATTTTATTTCAGTGATTTATTTCTATTCTTCAAAGAAAATTACTTTTCCAAATGAAATAATAAAGCCGTACCAGGCTGGAAAATTAAATGCCACAGAATATACAACGTTTTGATGACCAGCGAGCGTCTTCAATTCTTTGCCTGAATCCACATCCCAAACCTTACAGGTCCGGTCGTAACTTCCTGACAAACATCTGAAAGTTATATTATAAAACTATTAAAACAGTTCCACCTTAATAATTTAAAAAAAAGTATAGGTGAAATCATAAAAAATGTGTAAAGAAACTCGGTCATCCATAATGTACTATTTTATATGTTTTTATATTTAATAAAATAACTTTAGGCCCTTGAGAAACCTTATTAATAAAATAAAACACATACTTAAATAAATAAAATAAATCAATGGCACTACAACCTTTTTAGGTCTGGGCCTCAGACCCTGTTTCATGATCGTTTGTCAATCTAATAGGTAAGTAGGTGATCAGCCTCCTGTGAGACACGCCGTTGACTTTTTGGTTCTGTTTTCCTTCACCGTTCGAGTGAATGTTAAATGTGCATTGGTGCACAGCCGGGAGAATTGAACCTACGACCTCAGGGATGAGGCACTTTTTTATTATTCAATGTTTTACGTTTTAACTTTTACGTAAACATCGAAACATCGTTCACCCAACTATCACAGCACCAGTTCTCTGTAGTACTACACCATTAGTGGTGCTTTGACGGCCATAAAACTTACGTAAAATTACGTTAAATACCTCTTTCCAATTTTATCAAAGCACACGTTGGTAAGCGGCAAAACGTGGGTGACCAATGTCTTGTAAATATAAAACCTCTTGCCCATTGGGCCTTCATGCTCGATTCGCTTCTTTAAAGTCTCCAAACATTGCTCCAGTTGGTTCCTAACGTCATCTGTGATCAGAACCTCGCGTTGATAGAGCTTCGTTGCCAATTCTTGAATGTCGGTACTGTAACATGTTCAAGAAGATAACTAGTCCATACTTTCTCTGGTTTACGCGAGTCAACATTTAAATAAAACTTTTAACGGATATAAACATATTATATGCGTGTTGTTCTCACGAGAATGTAAGTGCGTGCTCCTATTTCACCATGCCTCCTGCTAGAGGAGGATAGAGGAGAAATCTTTGTTTTTAATTTATTTTATTATTATTAACTATGGACTACCTACTTAAGATGTCATGTGGAACATGGTAATGGTTGCAGCTTACAAACATTGTGTAAGACAAAAAACTTGACGATTAAAAAGAGTGGCAGAGAGTTTATAGCCACTTCTTCTCGTCCGTTTTACGTAAAATTAGAAGAATTTAATATATATTAATTTTTTGACGTTCACAAGTGTACATTGTGTTACTTATATGAATAAATGATTTTGACGTTGACTTGAAATTACATCCTTTACTCACTACAATACATCCTCAATAAAAATATATAATAAATTACCGGAAAATTTAAAGAATGAAACAAACCACTTGAAGTTTATCAAATTGTTAAAGGAATTATTATATAAGAAATGTTATTACATCGTAACAGTATATCTGACTGAATGATTTTAATTTCTTTATATAAGTTAAGTTTATTAATAATGTAGGTACATATTCTTTTGTCCAAAGCAAATATAATAAATAAATAATGTATCTACTTATAAGATTAAAAATGTATAAGAATAGAATTAAGTATAATAAAGCATGCCCTCTCACAACATTGCTGTCTAACCAAGGTCCTTATTGTAACTAAATTATAACATGTCCCCTATAAAGTATGAACATAAGGAATGCAATAATGATTTGACTTTGACTTTGTCCAGCCTTTTGTGCCTGCCAATATGCCGGAAATAATACTTCTCAGTAACCGTCTTGCCAACATAACCACGGAGTTAGTGATTTTTGATGAACTTTTTGAGCAAAATAACTATTAAGGCTCGCTGGGAACCTTAAAATGTACCAGTCTACTAAAAAGTCGGATTTATTGGACTTTCAGGATGATAGGTCTTGCGTCTTTCCGAACACTTACACACAACACCCATATGAACATGAACCCCTAAATTTATAAATATTAAAAAGTACTTTTAGTACTTTTTAGACGACTCATTAGTCATTTGTTTCTTTTCAACACAGGGTAAACATAATTTGATAGAAAGAGACGTTAGAGTTTCCTTGTTTTTATGAAGGAGGTAAAGGTAACAGGCTGTCTGATTGTTATAGGCAAATATTTTTTCTCAGGATTTACCTGACGTAATTACGGTCAAAGTACTTGCTGTAGCCCAATCTATAGAATCTTAACCAGTCCCCTCCGAAATGCATTGCGATGCAAACACTTACTTGCAGTTCATGTCCAGAAGATCAATATCCTTATTCTTTATGAGACCTTTTTGAAGATACTCCAGCACCAGGCCTGGTGGATGATAACGAAGGTGGAACTTTAGTAACTTCATAGTCCTGTTTTATTTATAACATTTTTATTAGGTTTTAAGTAAAGGTGATCAAAAATGAAGTTTTGTCAATAACACTGTTTCCATGGCGTTGCTTGGAAGAGTATGTGGCGGATATATACTCCTTGGTATCAACCTCCTTTGTAAAGTTTATTTTGATGGCTTGATGACACGATGGTTAAATATAATTTGTTGCAAAAAAAAAAACATAATTTGTTAACAAGACTAAATTTGTATTGAAAGTGACTCATTTATTTATTGATGGCATTCAACAATCATATATCTGATATTGGAACGAAGTTCCTTATCGCGCGTTGCGAAAGGGGGCTAGACGGAAAAAATTCTTACGAAAAGTTGTCACGACACTTTTTTGCTATTTGCTATTGAAATACATCGGTTCTCGTCCGATCACCGAAGTTAAGCTACGTCGGGCGAGGTCAGTACTTGGATGGGTGACCGCCTGGGAACACTTCGTGATGTTGGCTTTTTTTTTCATTTTTTGTTGCGATAAGAAATGAAAATTATTTTTGGAATCACTTAACTAAATTAGTCGTAGTAAACATACACCAGAATACCTGTACAATAATAATTGCGGGGTCCCTAGTTTCCTTGCAAAATACAATACCTTTAAAAAATATTCATTAAAATGAATAAAAAATAATGTTTTCAGGAAAATGTCATGAAGTTCTGCGAATTCAAAAATTAGTGAACTAATATCACAACGAGAACAGCTTATACAAGGAGATGAACCAGATGAGACTGAATTAAATAATTAAGATTGGTGTCGAGAAAATCTATCATACTGTTATGATACCAATTACCAATTAACATTTTCGTTCCATCCGGGTGTCCCTTGACACCTCTAAAGTTTTTAATATCCATAGGTATTTTGTATTTCCATGTTTAAAAATTTATTCATTAGATTAACTTTTAGTTTCGATTCCCGGCGAAACAACGCAACGCATAAAAATCCCATGATCCATTTTGGTTGAAGTTACTAGAGACTCATTCCCGAAGTCTTCATTATAATAGTAATTAGTAGGTAGGCCACAAAAATGTGTCCGATTTCAAATAATATTATTTTAATACTAGAATGAATTGAAAATAATTAGTTAGCCTGATTAGAAAATTATAAACTTCAAAAGGCTGTTGAATTTTTTATTTAATTGAATGAAATTTATGTTTTTATGTTATAAATAATGTTATACCAATTTCAAAAAGTTAATAGAAAATAAGTTTTACTTTGATTCCTTGCTAGACTTTGAGTTAGCCTACTCCTGTAAGCTTACCACACAACTTCAATATACTGATATTATTATATCGTAATTAGTTAATGATTGGCACTGGCACTGGCATTGGCTAAATACATGTCTCAGAGACTTTTTAATAATAATAATAAATAATAGTAATTTAGGTATGGTCTTAAGATTCAAAGACGCGACTTTCATCGCGCCACAAGCCCACGAGTTGTTGCGCTTTTAATTAATCTTATATATAAAGTTCTCGTGTCACAATGTTAGTTACCATACTCCTCCGAAACGGCTTGACCGATTGTTATCAAATTTTATATGCATATTCAGTTGATCTGAGAATCGGCTACTATCTACCTTTTAACCCCCTAAGCGATAAGGGTTTTTTTCGTTTATATTTTTTTTGATTCAGCATACAATAATAGATACAACCCCTAATTTTAACTCCTCTACGACCAACCCTTTTTTATTATTGTAGATAGTTATTTTTATTGAACTAAAATAATATATCCTAGAAATAATATACATGGCAAAACAAATGTTAGCCGGGTCAGCTAGTAAATAAATAAATTAGACGCCATTAATAGATTGCGCGGTAATACCCACCCATGAAAATAACAATAGCAGCAGGCTCAGAATTGTTACATTACTTTCGTAAAAACTCTAATTTACTTAGCTTCCTAGTATTCTCAAATCAGAGAGAATAATGAAGTTGCGTGGTAACGTTGCTGCAATTTTGCTTATAATAGAAGCTTTTATTTCTAAAAGCCACATGTTTAAGTTTGACCCGGCGTTAGTAGGTCGTGTGTGAGGGCCAATACACGTTGCAAAAGATTTCAATAGGGTCGCTTTCCTCGAAAGCCTTCGAATCTAGGACGGCTCTTTGTCGTAAGGCGCTTGAAGCATAGTGGAAAAATTTTATCTTAGGAAAACTGTTTTTGTATCAAACATTGCTTTATTATTTTAATAAAGTTCGTTTGGACTAATCTCAGATACTGCTGGTTCGAATTTAAATATTTACCTCTTGAATAATCCTCTAAATATAATGTCACTATACTTTGCCTCTTATGAAGTTTATCCTAACTCCATTCTGTATCTATTGAAGGCTGAGAGTTCAAAGTGAGTGGATAAAATATCTATCATCACCAGTACCTTTAAGTAACTGACATTTTCTCTCTCGAAGAAGGCAATCTTTAAAAGTATTCCTTCTTTCCTATCTATAGTTTTCGTACTTAAGTATCGTACGCCAAGACAGAACTATGCAACAAAAAGCGGAAGTGGGTGTGCCATACACACCTCAGAAATCCAAGCAAGCTCTCCACAATCCCCAAAGCAAAAACCTGGCGATGAACAACACTGAACGAAGCAGAGAGCTGCTCAAGACCGATAAGGCTAGTTTGGATGCCTTCTGCCTTATCTGGGGGACATAGGTAAGTCAAATCAAGTATTTCAAAAAAAGTAACAAACTACTAAAAATATTATCACATTTTTCATACGCTTAATCTCATCTCACGATACGATGTTACGAAATCGTCTTTTGACAGAATTGGTACTTGAGATTGTTATTGATTGATTGTTATTAAAAATACTGGCGTAATACATTTTTGTCGTTAGTAAAGTATAGTAAAAAATCATTTAATCATGTAGGTAACATAATGTTCACTTATGACTCGTCAGTAAAGAAATACAAATTAATGCTTCTAATTTTACATTTACTGCCAGTTCTCAAATCAAGGGCGTAGAACGGAAGAGAAGTACAATAAACTCTCCGCCACTCTTTTTAATCGCCATTTTTTACACAACGTTTGTAAGGAGCTGCAACCATTACACCATGTTCCACATGACATATCAAGTAATTAATAATAATTACATAATCTAAAAAAAAAACAAAGACTTATCCTCGATCAGCAGGAGGCATGGTGAAATAGGAGCACGCACTTACATTCTCGTGGCAACAACACGCAAACACATAGTCGAAATAAGCAACATCACCGCATACACGAATTCAAGTACGACCAGTCACCACAAGCAGCACCCGTTTGCGAGCATGACGCATGGCCAGCTATCGGCCCCATCGCCATATTTTAGGGAGAGAGACAACCCGACGCATGGACGTTGTTATCAGTCATCTGTTACGAGGGAAAGGATGGAAAACTCGAAGTATAGGACGTATATCGAACTTATTGATTGTGATTAGACAATCGGTCATATTATCATGATGTTTCATGTCGCGAAATAGAAGATGCGATCATTCAGTCTACTTTTACGTTCTCACCTCATGCGGTAAAATTGTTTTGATTTGACAAATTTTCGACGTGTTTAAAAAAAATCTTTTATCATTCTCCCACGACGAGAGACGCTATATTCGGACACATGCTGATAGCATCAGTCATATAAAGTGAATAAGTGAGCCGTAAGTAAGAAAGATTAAAATTCATTATCCCTGAGTCTATTTTCCAAAATAAAGTAATTTCAGTCAGTCAATCATACAAAGCCGCTAGTATATTGTATATTGTATATTGTATTTGAAAAAATGAGGGATGTTTAACGTAATAAATATTTATGAGTTATTACAACAAAATTATTGTAATGAATTCATTAATACTAATTAATGAGTCATTGCATTTGAATTAGAAAATCAGAGAAAATTGCCTAAAAAATAAACTTAATTTACGAACTATCCATGGGCTTTGATGATTGAATATCCATATTAAATATTTAAGTAATTTAGTGTGCGAGTGCGTGGCGAAGCGTTTCAGAGTAGTTATATCGTAATCTTATAAATTTTAGAAGTTATTATGGTGCGTTAGGGAAAAATGATGAGAGTAAATTTTTACGATGCGCGCGCACCCCGTCACAGAAAACCGACACCCTGAAGTTATCTATAGTCAACATTTTAGATTTTTTGAAGTAAAGTTTTGGCGTGTTAGGGAGAAAGATGAGAGTAAATTTTTTCTATTGTTAGATCGTTTTTTCTATCTTGTTACGCCAAAGAATTAACTTTGTAACTTCTAACGGGTGTACATATGTAGACACACGTTTTTCTATCTATAGGGACTCTATAACACACATTTTATTCGTACCATATACACAAACAAACAGACGTAACACACAGAATACTCATAGAGATTGTGCAAAAAACTATGCGATGTTTGTATATGTATTATTATCATACTGTTTCAGTATCATAGTTTAAATAATTTTGCTTATCTGTCTCAATTATGTTTTATGAAATCATACCTATTTTAGAAATATAGACTGACTACACCACGCGAAAAAGCACGAGTGGATTTTCTTGGTTTTATAAATGTCAAAACCGTTGGAGTCCTAATATCCAGTCGTTGTAATAATATTAATCTTAGCATTTCATTTATGTTTACGTTAAAACATCGCTAACTTAGGAAATTAGCGATTTTGGCCCCATCCAGGCTTGTATTAGTCTGCGAAATAATTGTAACTAGTACGATGTATGGCTGTATTTCCCTACTTCATTAAATTGTGATGAAAATGCATGTGCTGCATGTGATAATTGTTCTTATTTACTTAGCTAAATTTTACTGCCACTTGGCAAATATTTTAATGGTATACAATATTTTGATTTAATATTTCATGAATCTTGCAGTCGGATCTTAGACTATAAACTATTATAAAGCACGTAGTTATGAGTAATGTGTAAGTTTCCACTAACCAAAGCGGTAAATTGGTTTAAAAAAAGTAAGTAAATTAAAATGTTTGTATAACTCTGTATAATTAGGTGTCGTAAAGTTTCTTAGGGTAACCAAGTGTAAAAATCTATAATTTCCCTTCATACCTATCCACCCTACACATCCGGTCAAACAGGTTGCGGTCCTTGACCGGACTAGTGATGTTCGCGTATCGATAAAAATACCCCAGACGCAACAGACAGTAGTGACGTTAGATATTTGAAATAACAATTAAGTAAATAGTTTCTGCATAAATGTCCTATTAAAATGCTATCTAAACGTATCAAAGAAAAACGATCTTAAATATTGCGTTTGTTTGTTTATGTAATAAAATTAGTTTCGCGTAATTAAATTTCATGTCTAAACAGCACTTAGAAGCTAACAAATAACACAAAGTACACATGGCTAAGTTATTGCAAAACCACTTTATCTGTTATGATATCTCTCTTTTAAATCTTCAACTAAGGGCCCTAGCTCTCTAATAAAAAAAAATACAGATCTGAACAGACATTTTGCCACAATCCTACCTGATGTTAAGTGAAATTTGCCATTTTGCACGCCTGTCCAATAGACGCCTATTTAACCGGCACTTAAATGAACCCATATTATACTGTCTAGGGAAGATGAAGGTGTTCCACTGCGCACCTGGGGATGTCAACAATGGGGGGGGTGAAACTCCAGCGTGCTTCTAGATGAGCGTTGTTGGAAATTCCAAATACTACCATATACAACATTTGTCCTAAACCTAAAACCACATACATCTACTGTCTACTGATTGTATTGATAGTCTCACAGATGTCCCCCTAATTATACATAAGATTACTTTTACGGTTCCTCGTAAGATACGCAAACAATCGCGAATTTACCATCATCACATCAAAGTCGCATGCAAATACGTGCCAATACAAATCAATTTAGAAAACTCTCGAGTAAAAAGAATGAAACATTTGTACAAGATACATCGATTTCAAATAATTAAAACATTCTAATTTCTCATTGATTACAAACATATCGCCTATTATCTAATTATGTAAATTATTTATTCATTGAACATCACTATCAGCGCGGGCGCCGTCAGTTTCACGCCAGGTAGCAAGGTGAGCGCCGCGTTCGTAAAAATCGAATTTCGATTTCGCCATTCACTTTATATAAGTTTTGTGGGAAAGTGAGTGCGTGTAATTATATTTGTGTAACAAAAGGATGTAATAGTTAAAACAGGTTCGTTATTCCGTTACTTAGTTACATGATATTAGATAAGTATTTTTTTACGCAAATTTACGTACAAAAAGTTATTCAAGTTTGAATATTACTTATATATTACTTACTATTAACAGCAAACAAGTAAATCACTAGAAAGTCGAATTTTTCTATAGTTATATATTATAAATTGTTGAAAGTACGCATTTATATTATATATAATAAATACTGTCTAAAATAAATAACTTTAACCCCATACATACTATTGTGATCTTCGCACATATTTTTTTTAAGTTTTTGAGACTATATAATGTTCAGTAGTTTTTGCGTTTGAAAAGTACAAAGATACAAAGGTTTCCTGTTTATATTTTTAGTATTAATATATTATACATATGTTGTGAGCTAAGCTAGTGAGTAATGTTCTTATATATGACAATAAAAACCCTACCATTATCGTCATAGCTTCATGACGTTATATTATTTAATTGCTCTAAATATAATCTTGAAAGAGTCTACTACCTTGATGTTCTCAGTTCTTATCAATGTACATAGAACAAATGGATTACGAACATTATCCAGCCTTGCGATTCTGTAACTCACTTTTCGAACTCACACAGCGGTTTTCGCATCGGCGGTCGCTCTCAAATCAATCGTGTAGCAGTCATTTTAAGATTTGGCATTCAGAAAAGGTGGGAGCTTGTAGTTTATTGTTTATCAGAATGCCAAATCATAAAATGACTGCTTCACGTTTGATTTGTGAGTTACAGAATCGCAGGGCTGAGGCAGAAAACAGTTGTGAAAGTGACTATTATGTGTTTATTTCTCGATTCTCAAGGTTGAAAAACGGACTTTGTTATTTTGAAAGGGTCAAACGGTGTATATTTCTTAAGGCTTTACAAGGAAGGTTTAGTAATATGAGATTTGACTGCACTAAGTCGAGACTTAAACTATGACTCCTTTAAGTAAATCCATTGTTTTGGTCGCACTGTAAGTTGTAAACAAGCAAGAAAACGCGAAAATATAAGAGATGGATAAAATTTCCTGGAGACTATGGTAGTAGATCGGAATAAAATCCTGTAACAATCTCAGATATATATGCTTCCTTAATCAGTTTTTGACAAGTATGATGGCCTGAACATACTACAGCATACATAATAGGTAAATTTTTTATTAATTCCAAATCACAAGTTTTATACTTTTTCATATGCTGTGGCTTAGTTATTGATTAATTTTTTTTTTCAAGCCGCCATTATTATTATTATTTTGTTTACGCTACTAGCATATAATGTAATAATAAAAATATAATAAACAGACCCCATAGACATGTCTGAGGAATGTTGTAGGCCTTGATACTATCCATAAACAATATTAAAACTTCATAACTATAGGTTTAGTTCTTAGTATAAAATGGCGTTTAAAAATTTTCCACATTTCGTTTACAAAATATTTTAAAAGTAATTACAAACTATTTCAAAACGGTCGTTTCGAGTCAAACGTTTATATATTTTATTCATATTCAGTATATTGCGTATAAATATCATTATAATAGCCCATATTATAGCAGCGATTTGATTTTTTTTTAAATCGCGGAATATTGCAGATACTTGCTTATTATGATCTTGAAATATTTGTGGAAGTTCAGGGAAGGTTTAAAGGTAGAAATCATAAATAATAAGTAAAGAAAAATACTGAAAACGACTATTGAATTTTCCAATTAAAAATCATTATAAATGGGTAATATTTGGTCAGTTGTGTGTCATATATTTATAGATGGCTTCAGTTGTGTTTCATAGCTGTAGTAGGTTCGATCTCTGGTCTGTTTAAATTTTTTTGTATTATTTTGACACAAATATAATATGTAGCTGAAAAGTTCACCGGGTCATCTAGTATGTATAAAGACTTATGACTTTATTTAGCAGTAACAATTTAGTTATTTAAATATTAAGTATTAATAATTGTCGTTTGCTTAAGGGTTTAATTTAGATTTCCTTTTTTTGTCTATAAATGTTTCATATATTTTGCTTATCATTGTAATCTGTTTTGGCTTTGTATATTGTTTTAGCGTTTTGTTTTATAACTAGGATATGTGATAGCTGTCAGATTACTAATAAATACATAATGCAACTACACTACATAATGCGCAATAATATATTTCATATATTTACAATCAAGTATACAGTATTTACAATTTTCTTAACCTACAAAGTAATAATACAAATTATTAAAAATCAAAACAAATTTAAAAAGTTTGGTCCCTGTGGCAGTGTACCTTTCCCGCTGGCAGCATTTCCTCGCTGTATTGCGATACTTATTCGTTGAGCGAGGAAAGCACCAGCTCTGGGATCACAGGTACAATCTACTATGCGCCAACTTAAATCTTTAATAAGCGCCTGTGCACTTGAATCCCACGGCCCAAGAGTCTCTACTCCAAAGGGAACAAAATCGAAGTTGGAGGAAAGTCTCTTATATTTACTACACTACTCTAATCATAATATGTCTTGATCTGGCAGTCTCGCGAGTTATTTAAAGATATAATAATGGTGCCGGTTTCATTAGATTGACAATTGCTAAACATATTATAAATTTATAATGAATTATTTCGATGAACATGAATACCGTCATTACAGGCGAGTCGACGTCAGTAAATAAACAGAAAAGCACGTGCAGGTATGCGCGGGCGCATGCCATAGTGTCCTGATTCCCAGCTATTGTTATTTGTGTCATTGTTAGGACAAACCATATGGAGAATGAATCGAAGCACGAATACACTCATTTGATTTTTCATGATGTTATGTATTGGGGAGAACAGTACATAGGGGACACATTTTTGACTCTGTCATCAATTCGTTCTTATTTTCATGGAGCTAAGGAGGCGTATCACCTCGACATCCGCCGTTCCACAACTGAGCGTTTTTCAAGGCAGTTTTTGCCGCGCACCACCACTATGTGGAACCAGCTGCCCACTGAAGTATTTCCGAACCAATTCGACTTAGGGTCCTTCAAGAAAAGAGCGTACCAATTCTTAAAAGGTCGGCAACGTACTCGCGAGCCCTCTGGCATTGAGAGTGTCCATGGGCGGCGGACACCCGACATCAGGTGAGCCTCCTGCCCGTTTGCCCCCCGTTCTATAAAAAAAAGGGTGAAAATTTTCTGATTTATCTAGTCATAGATTTGTGGTTTTAAAATGTACCAAGTTCATTGTACCGTTTCGGTACAAGCAAATGACAATAGAGCACATTGAATGAAACATTATTGATATCTTCGGGGTTCCAACGCTTACAAAAGAGAATTATACGCTTATTACGGCGTACTAATTAATGACGCACTCAACGTATCATTATAAAATAGTTTATTAAATCAACTTATTCAGATATAGATAATAAAACCTTTTTTACTTGTTATAGATTCTGGTTTTGAACCTCACCAAAAGCGCCAACATAAAACGACATTAAATTAATTTTGTAATAAGTAGCAGCACTTCATTTCATTCTTTCTTTGTCAGTATAATACAAAACTAGCTAGTGCCTGCGACATCGTCTGCGCAGGATAAAATAATATTTGTCCAAATGATTTTGCGTGAAAGACATATTTTATCTACTTTAAATACCAGAAGCGATAAAAGTACCTTTTCATTTAGGAATCAATTTATTACTACCAAATGTGCATTTTAAATAAATTACCAATTTTTATGGTAGTTATGGTTCACTATTTTGGCTATAATGCCTTACACATAAGATACACTGAGACTTTTTTGTAGGACTATTTAAGATAAACATTTCCATCATACATTAAAGTGTAACTCTAGCAGTTTTGGCAGCGCACGCCAGAATAGCTCGCAGATGGTAGATTATTTCCTACTTACTTGATATTTGGGACAATTCACACAGTATCTTTATAAATTGAAGCCTATGTGTTACTCTGATAAGCTATATTATTGTAAAGTTTCATTAAAATCCATTCAGTAGTTTTTACGTGAAAGAGTAACAAACATCCATCCATACTTACAAACTTTTGCTTTTATATTAGTAGGATGTCCAACACGATTTGGATCGACGTGCCTTGTTAAAGCAGCAAAACAGTGGAACTCCTTCATTTTTTCCTAAAGAGTGTATGGTCTGTCTCAAGCGACAGCTATATAGGCATCTTTGGGATGCTCTCAAATAGTCTGCATGCTAATATCGGGTGCAATTTCGGCAAAACATCTCCAGTCTTGTACAAAAAAAAGTTAGTTATTCCATACCTAAGACACGTGAAATTTGATTTGATTGATTATTATCTAGAATATCAGGCTTAATGCTGAACAATAAATATAGGCAAATAAAACATAATTTATAATTTAAACCAATACAGCCATCATCGTCATATTCTTTAATTGATAAGATAATTAAGTCTTAATGCCTCTATTAGCTAAGCAATTAATTATTAATGTTTATATTTTATCTATTATATACTGGAATTTATCTACCACAGAATACATGAAAAAAGTTATAAAATCTTTAGAATCGACCAAAATTTAATTAGTACTGATTCATATTGATTATAGAACTTAGTAAACATTTATTGCACATTTCTTTATTGACATTGTAGGTATATTTATTTCATTTAAATTAAGCTTTTAACTTTCAGTATCATCTTCAAACACACGTCGTCGAAAAGCATCTAAAACTAAAGCAAACACGTGCTTAGGTACCTACATAAAATTACATTTAAATAAATTATAATGCATTTTTTAGGTGACAATGACACTGGAGGGTGACGAGCCAGCTGGCTGCGTCAACAGAGCCTTCGAGGGAGTCGATGATGGCTTCCAAACGATTGACTTAAGAACAACAATCAGAAGAAATGGGCATTATCAGGTATCTTTTAGGGAAAAACTCATTATTTATTTGAGCTCATGAACAGTCTGTTGCAAAAACCTATGTTAACAAAGACATTATGTTCGCTGAACGAGCTTATAGTAATGTAATTAATATTATATATTTTCATTTATTTTATTTAAATTTCGACATTATCGTAGTGGTTTAGTTTATTTAATGAATAAATTAAATCAATTATTATATTTCAATTATACATAATACTAGCTGTCCCGGCAAACGTCGTTTTGCCATGTATATCATTTATAATAAAAGATGGGTGAAAATTAGGGGTTATATGTATTTTTGTATGCTGTATCATAAAAAAATAATAAACAAAGGTATCTAAAAATTAAAAAAAATATTATTTAGGCGTGGACTATCCTTAACATTTAGGGGGATGAAAAATAGATGTTGTCCGATTGTCAGACATACCCATATGCACACAAAATTTCATGAGAATCGGTCAAGCCGTTTCGGAGGAGTTTAACTACAAACACCGCGACACGAGAATTTTATATATTAGATTTAGCTATACCCTGCTAAGGGAATGGCGGGGTGCGTTCTTCGTTGCCAAGTAGACTTTTTAAAGTATTTTTGATACTAAAACTAACCGAAGAAGAACTGAGTAGTTATAATTGGCTTATGTTTAACTTACCACCAGGTATAGTAACATATAACAGACAAAAATAGTAAATGATTACCAAAATTAAACCCGCATTTTAATGTAAAATTACAACCTAAGTTTTAACATCTCGCTATCCTATTTAAGCAAACTGGCTCCAAAAAACTCATTGTTAGCCCAAAAATAGTTAATGAAAACCAAATTATTAACCATATTTTAATTTAAAATGAAATGCAAAAAAATAAAATCTCGTTATCCGATTAAAGTAAATTACCCTCGGCAAAAAAAATATTTTGCCAAACACAGTAAAGTAAATTTACTCCTAACCTTTTTGTCTCCAAATTGATTAACCACTACAAAAAAAAATTATCTTGAGCGTTTCGTTTACAACCAAATGCTATACCTAAAATAAAAAATAAAACTCTTACAATTTCAATAATCCCTTTTTTAATTATTGAAACAATCATTAAAAAGATAGTCCTCTTAAAACTAATAATAAACAGTTCAAAGATCTTAAAACTAAACTAATAATAAGCATTTAAAAAATCTTAAGAAGAATCAGTCTTCTGTATTAATTCACTGCACAATTAATGCTTTCTTAGCTTTGGCTGGTCGTCCTCTTTTGCGCTTCATGCCAATCGGAATAGCTCTGGCCTCTGAAGGTGGCTGGACGTGCTTAAGCCGAATCGCCAATCCAACGAGATGTCCCAGTGTGGTGGGAGAGGATCGTAAGCCGCAGACATAACTTAATATGGCATCATAATGCTTCATTTGGTAATAAGCCTACATTTTATGTCAATCATAGTGGTTTATTTAGGCAGAAATAGCGCATTAATTTGCTCGCTAAGATTTGGTGATCATTTACTACATTTGGTGTTCGAATACAATTTGAAGTGCAGTCGTGACTAAAATAGCTAGTACTATTGTAATTTTAGACGTTATTTATCTGGTGTTAAGTATATATTTTTGGTAAAAGAACTAAGGGTATCAAAGCATTTTATGGTGATCATTATATTTAACCCCGTTATAATTATGAATATACCATATCACTTTAAATACACCGGTTTTCGTCTAGTAGGTGAGCAGCCTTTAAGGCTTTTCAAACAGATATTTTTCGCCGGGAAGCGAACTTAAGATTCCTATTTCCTAGATTAAGCTGTGATATTTTCATACAATCTTCACACAGCATTCATATGATGGCAGTCTACTAACGAAAAAAAATCGTATTTATCGAAGTCCAAGGTTATGGACTTAGCGCTTTTAAGGTCATTCTTCAGATTCAGAATAGAGAGCAAAAATTGTATAGGTATCTACCAATGAATAATTATGTTAATCAGTGAACTATTAGACACTTCGTATTAAAACTAAAAACAAATTGTTTACATGTTTAAATACTTTTCTTGTACGATCCTTCAGTTCGCTTTTCGTGAGTTTTGTAATTATTCAAGCTACCGTACATAAAACACCTTTTTTAAACCTAAAATTGTAAAAGCGCTGTAATAACAGTCAACTAACGACGCAAACAAATGTTTCCGCGTTTCTTCATTTCCCTCCAAAATAAAATATGGCACTCATTCAGTTTCACTTGAAATTAAATTAAAGCGCTTCAAGTTTCCGCACGTGCGCAGTATCCTAGCATAGACTAATTACGTCATCCAGAGGGATATTTATCTCGGTTTCTCTATGATATGAAAAAAAAAATATTTATAAAATTATTCTTTAATTATTTTGAATTTTGCAAATAATACTACAGTACTACACTTCACTTGGTTATATTAATAATATAGAAATTTGAGTATTATAAATATTAAAGACAGTTTATTACACATTTATTTTACTCAACGTTTGCACCGATTTCAAATATTCTTGCGCCTTTAGAATTACAGTTTTGGAATATCATAACATACATATATGCAAAATATTATATTCCAAAATTATCCGGAAAAATAGGTTTGAAATAAATGTAACATTAGCCAAGGTGCCATCGAAGTATAAGGTTTATCTATACAAGTAATATAGACAACTTATCCTCTGGAGAGGTATATATTCAGTCTATAGCCCAATCCCATACTTCTTTCATAGAATATATAATAACACTTAAAAACACGTCAATTATGACAAATAAAGGATTAACAGCATAATGTTATGGACAAAAGGATCAGTATTTTATCTTATCATAGCGTTATATTACCTTAGGTAGGTATTACGGCAAAATACGACAGTTTCAAATGCATACAGCATTTTTATAAGGAAAACTATTCTTTAAATTATCTGCTCTTACTGGCCTGAAAATGCACGGTTCTCTAATTTGAATTTGGAATCTTATTAAAAAATTCAACTTCACGTCTATCAATACTTGAATAAAAAAGCATATCGAACTCTGTAATATTTATTTATGCTTCATATGTCAAATTAAAAAAAAGAATTCCTGTCTCTGTGAGCCCCTATTCTGTCCTCGTTTGTTTATATACAGTGGAATGCTACGAGTAATCTCAGTTTGTCGCGTGGGGTTGGTCGGGAGAGTGCCGCCCTCTGAAGTCAACTTTTCGTAAACTTGTGATTATGTTTTGAACTTGGTGATAATTTCTTTCTACGCCAAAATGGTATTGTATTTATATTCATTTCGCTATTTAGGTATTGTATTATTACATAAAGTAAATTTGGAGCATTTTTAATAATTTATTTATATATTGTATTGTCACAGTTTAATTTAAAAAAAAAATCGGTTATTCGATTAATTTGAAGTTGAAATATGTTGAAAAATTATTCAACATATTTTTCTAGTTTCATTTGAATCGGTTATAGTTTCCGGTATTTAAATACACAAAATATTACACACCAATTCTTCAAAATATGCATAATTGTACAACCTACTTATCTAGATTTTATGTAGCTTAACGGTACCTAGGTCTAGATTTAAGAGTTAAAATAAAGGTCAAACGGTAACCGGTAACGCGTCAAAGTTCATTATTTAAGCATCAAAATACTCAAAATTTATTATCATATTTTATTTAAAATGCAACATAGAATTAATGATTAACAAATTTGTTATAGCGCACTTGTAAACCCACAAACCTATGAATCAGAAGATTCGATTTATTTATTTATTTACACTTCGTGACTTTTATAGAAAAACAAATAACATAATACATAAAAATTATAAGGGATTCAATGGGCGGCCTTATCGGTAACAAGCGATCTCTTCCAGGCAACCCTAGTAAAGAAAAAACTAAAAAAAGAAATATGATGGATAAAGTGCACCAAATCTTATAAAAAATCACCAACCTTCATCTAAAATAACAAAAAAAACAAAAAAATAAAGATTTATTCATTGCGATGTTAATTAATAAGAAATACAAGAATTACAAATTACAAAGAATTACACGATTGAGCACGATAGAATATGGTTAAGAAATATCATATATTATTATACAGATTTTCGGCTTGCTAATCACAGACTAATAAAAAGGTATTGAAAACCAGTCAAGTATCTCAGGTTATTCCTACATACAAACTTTACCACTATAGTATTAGTGACTAGTTGTTTCCCACGTTGGTACAAATACGTCTGGAGAAAGTTTCATACAAATATGTATTATCTTAAATAAAGCGAGCCGACCACTATAACATATATATATATATTATATATATAACTGTGACCAGCGCACCTATCTCTACGTACAGGGTGGGTATATCAAAACTCATCAATGACAAGAATCTATGTGTGTGCGATAATAATACCCAAAATAATTACCATCATTCTTTCCGTTGCAAGGCACTACTATGTAAAACCACATATACATATAGAAACCAACATAACAAAATGTACACTTATGAATGTGAAATGCTTCTTTTTACATTTACTGCCAGTTCTCAAATCAAGGGCGTAGAACGGAAGAGAAGGACTGGCAATAAACTCTCCGCCGCTGTTTTTTTCTTTCTTTTAGAAGAGAAGAGCATATTAAATGCATTGCGACCTTGATTTCATTGTACATGGTCCTCAGACCGTTCATAAATCAACTGTTCATATGGTAATATGTATTTTATGCGACCTCTTCGACAATAACTATTATATTTCCGTCAATTTACATAAAACCACAAACAATTAAAAAGTTCAACCTTAAAAACTGTACCAAAATTCCGATCTGATTTTGTGCTGTTCGTCTACATACACGCGGTGACTTTTATATTATATAAGGAATAAAAAAGAACGCATTGAAAAAGTGTTTTCGAACTTTGCAGTATATTTTAACAAAATAATCTATTGAAAAGTTTATTAGCAAGAAAAGAATCTAAAGGTTACGAGACACTTTATGTACGTGAAGTGCCCACGTGTTCGTAAGATTATTCAATTACTCTTATCGACAATCATAACTTGATTTAAGCGGCTTCGAATAGAATGTGTCACGTATAAACGAGCTAAATGGTCCTTACGTATATTGAATGGGTATCCGGTGTATTGTGTATAAATAATATACTCTTTTATATATAAGATCAAGACCCCCTCTATCATGACCACCCTAGACAGACATTATTACTCATTCCGTTAAAAAAATCATGTCACCTCATAGTAAATAATAAATACCTTGGAACTGTGTCTTCTAACGCGAAATTTACGTCCACCCTTGCCCAACAATGAAACTATCATCAATTAAAATGTTTAATATAAACCCATAGCTAGATGACTAACAGTTTATATCATAGAACAAAAAGCACTATTTAATGGTTGATTCACAACCCAAAAGCTTCGTGTATTTGAACTCTGGTTGTGTTTAATTTTTGTGCGAAATTAACACTTGTTCGTATGGTAAAAACAACGTGCGGTGAGAATTTGTAGACACAAAAACATATTGTATAAGACAAAAGAATTACCTGGTTGCCATCTATGCCCAGATATAAATTTTACAGCGATATTATATGCGTATATAATTCTACTGTACGTGTGGTTGGCAATGAACTCCTCTTAAACGGCTGGAGCGATTTGAATGAGTTTTTCGATATGCGTTTGGGTGGCTCCCTGGATGGTTTAGATACACAAATCAGACTGGCAGATGGCGCTGCAGTCAGTATCTATGTATTTAATAGCAAATAAACAGCTATAAATCTTCTGTGCATGTTTTCGTAATTAAACTTGTAAAGGACTGGAAAGATTTTGATGAAATTCGAAAATGATTCACATTATAAGATATCTTTTTTTGTATGTAAGACGTCTGTCAGATCCGCTAGTATTATATAAAACTGTTTGTGGATTCATTAACACAGCTAAAGCCACAGGGGTACACCTTGAATTGACAGCATTGTAGATGAAAACATTTAGAACGTTTTAGAAATTCGGAGTTATATATACAATTAAAACTGACGAAATTTTACACAAAAGCTGTTAATAGCTGGTTCAGAAGCTCGACTATGATATATTTAGTTATACAGTAAACAATAACTGGCTAGTAAGAAAAATGGTCGCAGCTCCTAATAAGCATCTTGTGAACCAAAAAACTTACAACTATAAAGACTACTTGCGGAGTTTTTCTCGTTTTAACCGAATCTACGAATGATTAAGTGATAATATATTTGATATTGTCGGATAATAATTAAACATTTATTAGTAACAAAATATACACATAGAAACACAAAAAATAACAAACCATGAACGAACGAATGAAAGAAACAATTTTTTTCTTTTAAAGAACGCGGCACGTTTTAATTGTGTAATGCGTGTGTGTTGTGGTTGTAATTGGCCCTGGTATTATACTGAGGAGCAGACTGTCCACAGCGCTGGTCATTCTGCCAGAGACCACAGCTGATAGCGCCTCAGTCGCAAAAAAATTAAGAATGTAATAATAAAAATACTTAGTAGAAAAAAAAATATTAGTCAAAGTTAGCAGTCTAAGTAATGAAGTCTTGTCTAAAAGTAATAAATAAAATAATTTTTTTAATGTAAATAAAATAATTTTTTTTTAAAATTGAGTATGATATTAGGCTTCCAAGAACATGTGCTAAATTTCGTATGTTCATGTATGTTTGTCCAGAAATATCTCGGAAACTAAAAGATTAGTTAGTCCTGTTTATGATTTAAATCAGGATATTCCAAATTAGAGAACAGTATTTTCATCAAACTCGTTTAATAGTTTGATATACTAATATAGTAAATGGTTATACAACGCCCACGCCTTCGTTTGACAATGAAAATTGTCTTTTGTTTTGCATTCATTACACATGATTACCTTTTTCCGACGAATGAACCTTTATTGTTGATTGGATCAACGCGAACATGCGAACATAACATTTATGAATGACATGTGCGACTCTCATCCCTGAGGTCGTAGGTTCGATCCCCGGCTGTGCACCAATGGACTTTCTTTCTATGTGCGCATTTAACATTTGCTCGAACGGTGAAGGAAAACATCGTGAGGAAATCGATATGTCTTAGACCCAAAACGTCTACGGCGTGTGTCAGACACTGGAGGCTGATCACCTACTTGCCTATTAGATTGAAAAATGATCATGAAACAGATTCAGAAATCTGAGGCTCAGACCTAAAGAGGTTGTAGCGCCACTGATTTATTTATTTTAAATAAAATCTACTAATAAAAAATGACAACAAAAAGAGAAAATAATATTTTAAATCAATTCGATAAATGTTATATACTTATACCGTTCTTTATAAATAATACTTTTAATACATAAGAAAATAAAGAAAGTTGAAAACAATAAGAGCTAGTTCAGACATGGCGGAATCCGTGCGGATGCAAATCGCGCGGTTCTAAACGCAAGTGTTCAGACAGACGCGGATGTAAATGCGGAGTGCCGTAATCCGCATAGAGTGACAGCGTTCTAGTCCAATCATGGAAGTCGAAGAAGCAATATGTGTGTACTTGTTGCTCCGTAAAAAAGAAAGAAAGAAGAAACGGCAGTATTGGGTGCATCCAATATTACGTGATCGGCTCACCCATGGTCAGTTTCTGACTTTATATCCAAAATTAAGAAGTTTTGAACCAAAATTCTTTAATTATTTGAGAATGTCGATAAATTCATTTGATGAATTATTAGAAATGATCAGTGAACAAATTGCATCTAATGATACCCATATGAGGTCAAGCGTGGCCCCAGAAGAAAAACTCGTGATTACATTAAGGTAAGATATTTATTTTATACATCAGAATATATGTTTTGTACTATAGAAGACTGTGAGTCGTCAGTGCTATTGCATGATAAAGGCGATGGAGACTCTCCTGGTACGATTGTAGAATATCCTGTAAAATATCCTTGTGGGTTTGAATATTGTTGGTTTTGCCAAAATACTTCATTAGGCGTGTTCTGCTGGCTCGTGATATGAATAGGCGCTGGTAATTTCTGCCCTTTCTGTATTACCTGGAGTAATTCAATTTTAGTAGCCAAACGCTTATTTTCTGGAATTTTTTTTAACTCTTTATACAATGACATACAAAAAAGCTTATCATCATCATCTTGCTTTGACATACTTTCTTGTAATTGTCTCTGTATTTTATCCCTTGATTCAATGCTATTTTCTAATATGTCAGCCAATCGCTCTTCTGAAGTAATTTTAGTCTTCTTCCTTTTATTGGGTACTGGTTGTATTTCACGTGCATTAACAAAATTATCTTGGTTTTGGTCAATGTTTTGAATTCCTTCATTTTTGGCTTCATGTATGTTTGATGTCGTTTCTTTGTTTTCTACTGTCTTCTGAAGAAAAGAAAGCCGGTCAAAATACATGTATTTTGAACCTTTACATGCACCAGAACCAGAAGGAATTGATTTGCCTTTCTTGAATTCCTTATTATAAGCATCCCGTATATTCTTCCACTTTTTTTGTAAAGTTACACCTGGAACAGAAATCAGTATTTTTAACAAAATTGTAGACTTATAAATACAGGAGCGGTCAAATATTTGAAGACACTCAAAAATTTGAAAAATTTAAAATAAAATAATTGACACTCATTATTTTAAACTAGCTGGTGCCCGCGACTTATAATTAATAAATGAAAAGTTTGCAACTTTGTTAACAAAACGATACAGATCAAGATTATATTGTTTCAGATATCTGGGTACTGGTTGTTCCTTTGGAGAACTGCATTACAACTTTCGTCTTGGCAAATCTACAATTACAGGAATTGTCCGTGAAGTATGTGAAGCTCTGTGGGAAAAAGTCGCAAAAAATGTCATGCCTGAACCCAGCGAAGATATATGGAAGAAAATAGCTACAGATTTTGAAAAATATGCAAATTTCCCCAATTGCATTGGCGCCATAGATGGCAAGCATATAAGGATTACAAAACCCAATGATTCTGGATCTTTGTATTATAATTACAAAACTTTTTTTTCCATAGTGCTGTTGGCACTTTGTGATAGTAACTATTGTTTTTCTTTCATAGATATTGGATCATATGGAAAAAGTAGTGATTCTGCAATTTTTAAAAATTCGGTATTTTATAAAAGATTAATAGAAAAGTCATTACACATACCAAAACCTAAACCAATATCTAACACAGATCCTACGCCATTGCCATACGTCATAGTTGGCGATGAAGCGTTTGGTTTATCCGAAACTGTAATGCGACCCTATGCAGGTAGAGGGCTATCATACGAAAAAAATATATTTAATTACAGGTTATCAAGAGCTCGACGTTATATTGAATGCACTTTTGGAATTCTGGCAAACAAGTGGCGCATTTTTCATAGGCCTATAAACGTTAATATAGACTTTGCCGAAGACATAATAAAGGCCTGTTGTGTGCTACACAATTTTGTTAGAACTAGAGATGGTATACAGTTTGAAGATACTTTATATACTGGGCCAATGAGTAATCTTAATACATTACATGCAGGAAGGGGTACACCGTCATCATTAAATATTAGAGACAAATATGCTAATTACTTTGTAAATGAGGGTCGTGTAGAATGGCAAGACACAAAAATATAAAAACTTGAGAGGTGTCAAGGGACACCCGGATAGAACGAAGTTGACCTCACTGGAGGCGAGTACTAGAGGCGAGTAGCGAGGCGTGGTGTTTGCGTGCGTGAGAATCGTGAGATTTTTCCCGCGCCCGATACTTACCTCCAATCACAATAACAACATTTTTATATAGTTTAGTTATTTGGGGTGGACTGTCAATTACAAAATATGTAAACTACCCTGATAAATGTAAAATTAAATACATACTGACCAAAAAGAACCTTTTTTTCCAAAGAATCCTCATTTTCTCCAAAAATATCCACCAGCTCCTGCCAAGCTCCGTTTCTAATAATTTTATTGGAATATTCTGCACATTGGATGTCCCACAAAGCAGGTCTCTTTTCCACCTCATCGATGAATAGCTCGGTGTCGAAGCGATCCATTGTCACCGTCCGATACGCGCGGCTTCCGCAGAGCAACTGAACGCGCTCTAGGTACGTCAAGTAAATAGATCCGAGCGGCAACCGCGCGAATTCATTTTCTAGCGGTTGAGTGGCGGTAGCCGCGCGGTTTGTCAATCCGCGCGGACAGGTATGAACGAATTTATAGGCGCTAATGTAAATAAGATCCGCGCGGTCTAACCGCGCGATTTGCATCCGCACGGATTCCGCCATGTCTGAACTAGCTCTAAGTTTCAACTTAAATAGAACTTACAAGAAAAATAACAGTAAATTTTCATTGCCAATTACGGAAACATTAATAATTCCTTTATACTTGATTTAAGCGGCTTCGAATAGAATGTGTCACGTATAAACGAGCTAAATGGTCCTTACGTATATTGAATGGGTATCCGGTGTATTGTGTATAAATAATATACTCTTTTATATATAAGATCAAGACCCCCTCTATCATGACCACCCTAGACAGACATTATTACTCATTCCGTTAAAAAAATCATGTCACCTCATAGTAAATAATAAATACCTTGGAACTGTGTCTTCTAACGCGAAATTTACGTCCACCCTTGCCCAACAATGAAACTATCATCAATTAAAATGTTTAATATAAACCCATAGCTAGATGACTAACAGTTTATATCATAGAACAAAAAGCACTATTTAATGGTTGATTCACAACCCAAAAGCTTCGTGTATTTGAACTCTGGTTGTGTTTAATTTTTGTGCGAAATTAACACTTGTTCGTATGGTAAAAACAACGTGCGGTGAGAATTTGTAGACACAAAAACATATTGTATAAGACAAAAGAATTACCTGGTTGCCATCTATGCCCAGATATAAATTTTACAGCGATATTATATGCGTATATAATTCTACTGTACGTGTGGTTGGCAATGAACTCCTCTTAAACGGCTGGAGCGATTTGAATGAGTTTTTCGATATGCGTTTGGGTGGCTCCCTGGATGGTTTAGATACACAAATCAGACTGGCAGATGGCGCTGCAGTCAGTATCTATGTATTTAATAGCAAATAAACAGCTATAAATCTTCTGTGCATGTTTTCGTAATTAAACTTGTAAAGGACTGGAAAGATTTTGATGAAATTCGAAAATGATTCACATTATAAGATATCTTTTTTTGTATGTAAGACGTCTGTCAGATCCGCTAGTATTATATAAAACTGTTTGTGGATTCATTAACACAGCTAAAGCCACAGGGGTACACCTTGAATTGACAGCATTGTAGATGAAAACATTTAGAACGTTTTAGAAATTCGGAGTTATATATACAATTAAAACTGACGAAATTTTACACAAAAGCTGTTAATAGCTGGTTCAGAAGCTCGACTATGATATATTTAGTTATACAGTAAACAATAACTGGCTAGTAAGAAAAATGGTCGCAGCTCCTAATAAGCATCTTGTGAACCAAAAAACTTACAACTATAAAGACTACTTGCGGAGTTTTTCTCGTTTTAACCGAATCTACGAATGATTAAGTGATAATATATTTGATATTGTCGGATAATAATTAAACATTTATTAGTAACAAAATATACACATAGAAACACAAAAAATAACAAACCATGAACGAACGAATGAAAGAAACAATTTTTTTCTTTTAAAGAACGCGGCACGTTTTAATTGTGTAATGCGTGTGTGTTGTGGTTGTAATTGGCCCTGGTATTATACTGAGGAGCAGACTGTCCACAGCGCTGGTCATTCTGCCAGAGACCACAGCTGATAGCGCCTCAGTCGCAAAAAAATTAAGAATGTAATAATAAAAATACTTAGTAGAAAAAAAAATATTAGTCAAAGTTAGCAGTCTAAGTAATGAAGTCTTGTCTAAAAGTAATAAATAAAATAATTTTTTTAATGTAAATAAAATAATTTTTTTTTAAAATTGAGTATGATATTAGGCTTCCAAGAACATGTGCTAAATTTCGTATGTTCATGTATGTTTGTCCAGAAATATCTCGGAAACTAAAAGATTAGTTAGTCCTGTTTATGATTTAAATCAGGATATTCCAAATTAGAGAACAGTATTTTCATCAAACTCGTTTAATAGTTTGATATACTAATATAGTAAATGGTTATACAACGCCCACGCCTTCGTTTGACAATGAAAATTGTCTTTTGTTTTGCATTCATTACACATGATTACCTTTTTCCGACGAATGAACCTTTATTGTTGATTGGATCAACGCGAACATGCGAACATAACATTTATGAATGACATGTGCGACTCTCATCCCTGAGGTCGTAGGTTCGATCCCCGGCTGTGCACCAATGGACTTTCTTTCTATGTGCGCATTTAACATTTGCTCGAACGGTGAAGGAAAACATCGTGAGGAAATCGATATGTCTTAGACCCAAAACGTCTACGGCGTGTGTCAGACACTGGAGGCTGATCACCTACTTGCCTATTAGATTGAAAAATGATCATGAAACAGATTCAGAAATCTGAGGCTCAGACCTAAAGAGGTTGTAGCGCCACTGATTTATTTATTTTAAATAAAATCTACTAATAAAAAATGACAACAAAAAGAGAAAATAATATTTTAAATCAATTCGATAAATGTTATATACTTATACCGTTCTTTATAAATAATACTTTTAATACATAAGAAAATAAAGAAAGTTGAAAACAATAAGAGCTAGTTCAGACATGGCGGAATCCGTGCGGATGCAAATCGCGCGGTTCTAAACGCAAGTGTTCAGACAGACGCGGATGTAAATGCGGAGTGCCGTAATCCGCATAGAGTGACAGCGTTCTAGTCCAATCATGGAAGTCGAAGAAGCAATATGTGTGTACTTGTTGCTCCGTAAAAAAGAAAGAAAGAAGAAACGGCAGTATTGGGTGCATCCAATATTACGTGATCGGCTCACCCATGGTCAGTTTCTGACTTTATATCCAAAATTAAGAAGTTTTGAACCAAAATTCTTTAATTATTTGAGAATGTCGATAAATTCATTTGATGAATTATTAGAAATGATCAGTGAACAAATTGCATCTAATGATACCCATATGAGGTCAAGCGTGGCCCCAGAAGAAAAACTCGTGATTACATTAAGGTAAGATATTTATTTTATACATCAGAATATATGTTTTGTACTATAGAAGACTGTGAGTCGTCAGTGCTATTGCATGATAAAGGCGATGGAGACTCTCCTGGTACGATTGTAGAATATCCTGTAAAATATCCTTGTGGGTTTGAATATTGTTGGTTTTGCCAAAATACTTCATTAGGCGTGTTCTGCTGGCTCGTGATATGAATAGGCGCTGGTAATTTCTGCCCTTTCTGTATTACCTGGAGTAATTCAATTTTAGTAGCCAAACGCTTATTTTCTGGAATTTTTTTTAACTCTTTATACAATGACATACAAAAAAGCTTATCATCATCATCTTGCTTTGACATACTTTCTTGTAATTGTCTCTGTATTTTATCCCTTGATTCAATGCTATTTTCTAATATGTCAGCCAATCGCTCTTCTGAAGTAATTTTAGTCTTCTTCCTTTTATTGGGTACTGGTTGTATTTCACGTGCATTAACAAAATTATCTTGGTTTTGGTCAATGTTTTGAATTCCTTCATTTTTGGCTTCATGTATGTTTGATGTCGTTTCTTTGTTTTCTACTGTCTTCTGAAGAAAAGAAAGCCGGTCAAAATACATGTATTTTGAACCTTTACATGCACCAGAACCAGAAGGAATTGATTTGCCTTTCTTGAATTCCTTATTATAAGCATCCCGTATATTCTTCCACTTTTTTTGTAAAGTTACACCTGGAACAGAAATCAGTATTTTTAACAAAATTGTAGACTTATAAATACAGGAGCGGTCAAATATTTGAAGACACTCAAAAATTTGAAAAATTTAAAATAAAATAATTGACACTCATTATTTTAAACTAGCTGGTGCCCGCGACTTATAATTAATAAATGAAAAGTTTGCAACTTTGTTAACAAAACGATACAGATCAAGATTATATTGTTTCAGATATCTGGGTACTGGTTGTTCCTTTGGAGAACTGCATTACAACTTTCGTCTTGGCAAATCTACAATTACAGGAATTGTCCGTGAAGTATGTGAAGCTCTGTGGGAAAAAGTCGCAAAAAATGTCATGCCTGAACCCAGCGAAGATATATGGAAGAAAATAGCTACAGATTTTGAAAAATATGCAAATTTCCCCAATTGCATTGGCGCCATAGATGGCAAGCATATAAGGATTACAAAACCCAATGATTCTGGATCTTTGTATTATAATTACAAAACTTTTTTTTCCATAGTGCTGTTGGCACTTTGTGATAGTAACTATTGTTTTTCTTTCATAGATATTGGATCATATGGAAAAAGTAGTGATTCTGCAATTTTTAAAAATTCGGTATTTTATAAAAGATTAATAGAAAAGTCATTACACATACCAAAACCTAAACCAATATCTAACACAGATCCTACGCCATTGCCATACGTCATAGTTGGCGATGAAGCGTTTGGTTTATCCGAAACTGTAATGCGACCCTATGCAGGTAGAGGGCTATCATACGAAAAAAATATATTTAATTACAGGTTATCAAGAGCTCGACGTTATATTGAATGCACTTTTGGAATTCTGGCAAACAAGTGGCGCATTTTTCATAGGCCTATAAACGTTAATATAGACTTTGCCGAAGACATAATAAAGGCCTGTTGTGTGCTACACAATTTTGTTAGAACTAGAGATGGTATACAGTTTGAAGATACTTTATATACTGGGCCAATGAGTAATCTTAATACATTACATGCAGGAAGGGGTACACCGTCATCATTAAATATTAGAGACAAATATGCTAATTACTTTGTAAATGAGGGTCGTGTAGAATGGCAAGACACAAAAATATAAAAACTTGAGAGGTGTCAAGGGACACCCGGATAGAACGAAGTTGACCTCACTGGAGGCGAGTACTAGAGGCGAGTAGCGAGGCGTGGTGTTTGCGTGCGTGAGAATCGTGAGATTTTTCCCGCGCCCGATACTTACCTCCAATCACAATAACAACATTTTTATATAGTTTAGTTATTTGGGGTGGACTGTCAATTACAAAATATGTAAACTACCCTGATAAATGTAAAATTAAATACATACTGACCAAAAAGAACCTTTTTTTCCAAAGAATCCTCATTTTCTCCAAAAATATCCACCAGCTCCTGCCAAGCTCCGTTTCTAATAATTTTATTGGAATATTCTGCACATTGGATGTCCCACAAAGCAGGTCTCTTTTCCACCTCATCGATGAATAGCTCGGTGTCGAAGCGATCCATTGTCACCGTCCGATACGCGCGGCTTCCGCAGAGCAACTGAACGCGCTCTAGGTACGTCAAGTAAATAGATCCGAGCGGCAACCGCGCGAATTCATTTTCTAGCGGTTGAGTGGCGGTAGCCGCGCGGTTTGTCAATCCGCGCGGACAGGTATGAACGAATTTATAGGCGCTAATGTAAATAAGATCCGCGCGGTCTAACCGCGCGATTTGCATCCGCACGGATTCCGCCATGTCTGAACTAGCTCTAAGTTTCAACTTAAATAGAACTTACAAGAAAAATAACAGTAAATTTTCATTGCCAATTACGGAAACATTAATAATTCCTTTATAGTGTAAAATCTTGAACAAAAGAGAATAAATATTCATAACCTATTGTTTTCAGAATATATAAACTTAAAAAGTCGCCCATTGGTTAAATTATACTTTTTAAGATATTGTATTAAATGTATTTTTAAAAATATTATTAATTTTAAATTCATCTTATATATTATTTAATCTAGTATTTTCATGTCAATTTTCTTTGTATATGATCACTTACAACTGTAATAATGACAGTTTTATGAAACAGAGAAATCTTTAGAAGTAAGATTATGTACCCGTAATCCCCGAATGGGGCACGGAATACATTTCTGTTAGGTATGTCTCTACAAATAAGGATTTGTAGGAGCATAAGTTACCATTGATAATCTTGCATCGAACTTAATATCCTGCGTTCACGACTCGGGTTTTTACAAATGTTTAATATTCGCGAAAAGTCATTAATTATAAAAATACTAACATAATAATTCTATACCATCAGATATCTCAAATGTATTTAAAAATAAAGTAAATTAATAAATAAATGTAATAAAATAAAGAAGATACACTTAAATGTCTACATTATCTTTCTCACGGTCGTGACTTCAAATCCCGGCTGAATTATCCTTTCTATGTAAATAATTGCTTGTATGGTGAAAGTATATATGGAAACTGGCATTTCTGAAGACTGCGGGTGAGATACTGAAATGAGACTTAGCACAAAATAAGAATGTAATGGATTTCTCGTCTCTAAATCTAAAGCTTAGGTTTCCTAGAAAAGCTGTTAAGTTTAATAACCGTAAAATGACGGCCGTTAGTTAACGGCACCGCTTTTCTAGGAAACCTAAGCTTAACAGTCAACATCGACATCGTTAAGTACAACTCCCGAATGTCTTACCTAATAAGTTTTTGACAACTAACCTGATATAAGATATGTATATTGTAAATGTTGCTCACCCAGAGCAACATATACATATATCAGTTCAAAACCCATAAAGGATTAAAGCACTAATGAGATATTATTAGATAATGGTTGTAATAATAAATAACAGTAGGTTATCAATAAATCACGACCCATTCGTAAGAAACGAATTAATAAGAGACCGGAACTTATTATGTTTATCATGATTTAATGCTCTTATCAATTCACCCACATACACTGTAATTATATTGAGTGCACATTTTACAAGTACTTCCGTTTTGTCAGCAATTGAGACATTGTTTTATACAAGAAGGATGTTAAGAGAGTCTTATTTATAGTGGCCCATGAAATTGAATCTAGTCGAGGTTTAACTCAATATTGCCATGGATGGGGTAATGGTTGCAAGTATCTTGTAGAAAAATAATAATTAAAAAAAACTTTTTTTAAAAAACGGGTTGCTCGATGGCACAGAGCGCCCCACGCTTTTTCACAATAATACCAGTATTTTTTGTTCATTACCATTTTCAGCCTAAATTAGGAATTATTTTTCACTTTTTAGTTTGATGTGCTTTAAAGGCGTGGTTTTTAGTTTTTTTAAACTATTATTCATTTTTTATTTTTTAGTTAATTTTTTTTATTTTTTTTTCGGATTATTGCATTGTCATCGATCTTTGGCAGGTGCGCAAAGTTTGAATTAAATCTGTCCGTTAAAAGTGGGTCAAAATCGAGTCCGAAGGAGTCGGTTACATACATGCACACATACAGGTGAAGCTAATATAAAGCGTGTAAAAAGACTATTAAAATATAAGAAAAATCCTAATCAAAATGCACTACAAAATAACTGACAATATTTCTTATTTGTATTGATTGGTCTCAAAAGAATTCAATGTATTAAACGTGGATTTAATAAGTTTTGTAAGTGACAAATCCCAATTGTTTGACACCTTAATAATCCAGATCGGTCCACGTACGGAGCTGGTTATACGCAAAAAAATACTCGTTTAACTGGTAACTTCCTTTAGTTTTAGGTCTCTTCAAGAGAAAGGTGGAGAGTTTCTTATCAGATCTTCTCGTTTAAGCCGAGTAATTGTATATTTAGATTTTTTGTCGACGTTTATTAAAAATAATAAAATCGTTTATTTGCAAAGAATATAGTACATTCAGATTTAAAAAGAAAGAGATAGAGATGCAAATGCCATATTAATTATCACATTATGTTACGAAAATATAAAAAATTTATTTGTTGACGTCGAACTAACTATAAATGAAACTATTAATGTTATATTACTATACATTGTAAAAGACGAACAATCTTCAACAAATACTACAAAGTCATCATTTTAAAACATACACTGATTCTTGTACAAAAATTTGCTTAGAAATCAAAACTCAATATTCAAGTCCCTTATTAATCACTGCTATAAGTACTAAATATAATTGTTTTTTTTTCATTTATCAGGGTGAAGAAGATACAGCATCACAGTTGTCGCCTGAAGAAAGAGCGCTCAGATGTGGTTGGGGTCTGATTAGACCGCGGTGGCTTCAGAGATTCCGTACTGCAAAATGGGCGCTTTTCTGGCTATGCTGGGCGGGGGCTATACAGGGTAAGTACAACTACGTGGCAACATGTATCCATAATAAACATTTTAATACTTATAGATCATAATCATAAGCGTCCATGCGTCGGGTTGTCTCTCTCCCTAAAATATGGCGAGGTGGCCGATGGCTGGCCATGCGTCAAACCCGTGAACGGGTGACTGGTCGGAATTGAATTCGTGTATGCGGTGAAGTTAGTTATTTCGACTATGTATTTGCGTGTTGTTCCCACTAGAATTTAAGTACGTGCTCCTATTTCACCTTGCCTACTGCTGATAGAGGGCAAATGTTTGTTGTTTTTTATTATTATTATTAATTAACTATTAATTACTTAAGATGTCATGTGGTGTGGTGTCATTGTAGTGTAATGGTTGCAGATCCTTACAAACATTGTGTAAAACAAAAAACTTGGCGATTAAAAAGAATGGCATGAGAATATATATAATAGAATGAATTTTCCGTTCTACGCTCTTGATTTGAGAACTGGCAGTAAATGTAAAATTAGAAACATTTAATATGTATTTCTTTCTGACGTTCATAAGTGTACATTGTGTTACCTAAATGAATAAATGATTTATATATGATAGCTATAAATATTTATCTGTTAACCTCATCTTAACTGCAAAACTCTCACAGACTAGACATACTTAAAAAATTATGACTGATTGTATGTCGTATCAATGTTATATAATCGTAATTCATACCTTCCAATGTCAAATTAGAAGCCATACGATTCTTTGAAAGTATTCCCCCTAATTATTCTCCCTAATGGGGTTGTAACTACGTAATTGTGACAAAACACCTAACATTTGCATGAGGGGGCTTTTATTGGATTTAAATAACAATTTGCACCCTGAATTACCTTCGTAACACAATTATTGAGTGGATAATAGCGAGATATTTCTTTATTAACTTGTTACTTCAGAAATTACAGAATGTTGAAGCTTGAGTGTATTCAGTTTATTGGCTTTTATGCGCTTCGGAATTGTTGATATTTCTATTATCGTCGAATCTAAATGTACTTTTAGAGGTAGTATTTTAAGATTTTGATAAAAGATGAACTTTTGAAATTATTATTTTTGTAAGTAAAATCTATCAAACTATCCAAAGTACATATTTGATACGGCTCTACGACTCTACGGCTTAAGAAACTGTATAAGTTTTTGGAAAATGTAATTATGTACTAAATGTATAGAAATAAATAATTTGTTACACACAGCTTTCTATACCAATATAAAGTAAAAGTTACTTACGCTTGAAACAAAACGGTTGTTAAGGTTCCTTAAAAGTCCCTAAGATATGAAAGGAACTTGCAATTTTTATTAAAATCTGTACTGGGACCTATCATTAGCTAACCGATAGAACCAAATCGCGTGAATCCTTCAACGATTAAAGGTGTTAGAGTCTTCGCAGACGTGCTACTATACTATACGAGCGATAAACATTAAATATGAGTAAAAAATGGGTGTATTAACTTCATTTTTTATATTACTTTGAGTTGTAATAATCGACTGCCATATATTATTTAGTTTCGTGATTTTTATTAACTATTCGTGACTGATATTTTTATGATACGACTTACGTAATTGTTGCGAAGGTCTGTTTTTGTTTTGCGTTTCTAGTAAGCCAAAGGCCGATACACCGAGACCAAGGCAGGCTTATATGCAAATTTATGAGCCATTTGCCAAAACAGATGATCACATAGAGCCATTTTACGAATGGAAAAAAAAATAAAAAGGTTAGTCGACACCGAAGAGCTGGCAGCTACCTCGGACAAAGATTTAGTCTAGCTGTTCAAAGGGGGAACGCTGCCAGTATCTTCAGAACCTTGCCTAAAGGGCCTCCTATAATAATACATTTTAGTTATAATATTATATTTTTAAAGGTTTTTAGTGTTAGATTCAAGGAATGTTATTTTTACGTTGCTTAATTAATACTCAGAAATATAATTCATTTTCTCAGATGATCTATTATTATATACACTAAGTTTAGTTTTGCTAATCATAAGCAATAATAAATATGATTTCTACGTCTCCGTGGCTTAGTAGAAAACGCACATGAGGCATTGAACAAGGGTGCAATGAATGCAATTACGAGTAAGGTACGGCGGACTTACCTAAGAAAAAATTAATGAAATAGACACAAAAGTCATTTGTCCCCTATGGGTTATGAATGTTCAAAAATATTACGTAAATTATTAGATTTTTTTACTCTAGTGAAACGGTACATAATGGTTGTTCTAGCACCGTAGCCTGTCTACGCAGTGCCTAATAGCAACAAGATACAACGCTCATAATTTCCCCCGGGAGCCTGTAGTGTCCGATAGCGGGGACATTATCCGTATTATTGGCCAAATATCTGTACACCCCCACAACTCTAGTTATTATGGTTTAACGAGAATTTATATCCTAGCGTATGTGACATATTTAACCTGTTTGCCAGGTCACAATAACTTTGTATGTGTTGCCATTAAATAATAATCTAGAGGCGTTACAAAGCTATCTTCATCTTTTATACATCTATGCCTCACACATAGGTAGGTCTAAGACACGCCGGTTTCACGTTTAGACCAGTGCCGATAATTTTTGAAACTAACTTTTTGAACAACTTTTCTGTTTAACTTTCTTCGATAGGACTTTTAGTTTTGCCGGAAATCGAGATAAACCGTTTTTTACCCTTAAAACTCCCCCCCCCCCCTACCCCTTCCCGACCTCAGATCGCCCGTAAATTATTTTTCCTTTAATTTTTATAATATTATCCTCCCTTTCCAATAGGTTTCATCCTACTATTATTTTTTTCACTTTTTATTTATTTTAAAGGCTATCTGCACTGGTCTAGTTGGTTACTTTCACCATAGTACTGTTTACGCTCGTAGAAGAAAAACAATTCTTGGTGACGTTTGAACGCAAAACCTTAGGGGTTGAGTTCGCATAAACTATTGCTCCAATAGCATAAATAAAAATAAATCTGTGGCGCTACAACCTCTTTAGGCCTCAGGTTTCTGAATCTGTTTCATGATCATTTTTAAATCTATTAGGCAAGTAGGTAATCAGCCTCCGGTACATACACGCCGTCGACTTTTTCACACATAGAAAGAACGTCCATTGGTGCACAGCCGGGGATCGAACCTACGACCTCAGGGATGAGAGTTGCACGCTGAAGCCACCAGCCAACACTGTCTCCATTGCTCCAATATCATAAACAGATCCGTCCCGTAGATCTGTTCCTTTATATTATAGTATATTAATAGTGTAAAGTGTTTCACGTATAACTCGTAACTTAGAATTGCAGATGGAAGTGACTGGTATGTTTTATTGCACTATTCTCTGTTCTGTGAGTTATTACGAAAGTTTAACTTGTTCGAAACACTACTTTAAAGCAGATGTCATCGTTAAATGCGAATGTAATGGTTACTGCATAAACATCTACTACGTACTGAAAGTCTTGAGGGTGTAGTGTGCAACCCAAGTGTACTCCCAAGAACTGGGTTTCTTAGTACCTATGGGATATGTGCGAAGGCGAAGGCCTAGGTTATTTGCGAGACCAAGGGCAAGAACCAGTCTGTTGCACAGATCCCCGTTATCAAAGACGTTGCGACTACTGAATGCTATCTCCAACATTAACGACATATTTTTATGTTCGCAGAGTGAATTCACAGTAGCGATATTGTGTATATTATGTGTTTAATATTATATTTGTACTTGTATTTTATTTAATGTTTCTCGACATTATCGTATTGGCATAGTCTGTAAGGATATTGTATGTATTTCTGTAATAAATAAATCTTGTAAAATTAAAGATTAATAAGAGTGAAAGTATTGCCAGTTCTTATCGAACCAGTTCGTTTGCTTTCTCTTTGTTTATTTACAAAAAATATTCTTTAACAGCGAAAATCAGTAGACACTAAAACACTAAACATACTCAGATATTATAATCTCAGTATAAATAAGGAAGTAGGGAACGCCAGTGATTTACGTTAAAAATATTTTATCATCATGGCCGTGCCTTCGCATTAATTCAACTGAAGTACGTGACTTTTATTAAAACAATGTATTTGGGGCACTTGCATATTAGTAATAAGTGAAAGTGAGTTATTTTATTAGTTTGAAGTGTTTGGTTCTATATTAATCAATTTAGTTTAAGTATATAACAATACTACGACAAAAATATTCTTGAAATATCACCTAGGCTTTGCGACTTCTTGGTAATTTTCTAGTATGAAGTATTCCTATTGGCGCTTAATATTACCGTATCGTGTAGACATTTGCAGTAGATTGAACCCGTGGTTAAAGATTACGAATCAAGTTTATTTGACTTCATATGCAACAATTCGACAATACAACATTTCGACCTATGTTACTAGAGGCCAGCCTCTTTTGGTGGCTTGTTAAGGAACGCTAACCTCAATTTTTAAATATCATTGATAATTTATTCATTTAGGTAGCACAATGTACACTTATGAACGTCAATAAAGTAATACATACGCTTCTAATTTTACATTTACTGCCAGTTCTCAATTCAAGGGCGTAGAACAGACGAGATGAACTGAAATTAAAAATTTCACCTTTTCAGAATGTAATAAAAGTTAGTTATAAAAGTTTTTAGAAAAATACTTCTCCAATATTACTAAGTTAAAGTAAAGTTATTAGTCTAGTCGACAAGTTGAAAATGGTACAAAATAGAGATACTACTCTTAAAATTATGTGCGATAGCTCATTAGATCCGGAATGACGTCTAGAAAAATGTGCCAAAAGCGTGTATTAGCACATAAAAAATTGCAAAAGTTATAAACAATTAAAGATGAAAAAAAAAATTGTCGACTAGACTATATGGTTAGTAAGTTAAATCCGATTTATATAATGTTTTGCAAAGTCAGATAAATCTATAAATGTGAACAAAGAATAGGTACGTAAAAGGCGGTATTTAAAATTAATATATCCGAACACTGCTCAAAAAAAATCATTAGTGCCCATAGAATATAAATCCATTAACTCTCCACCGTAATTTCATGAAAGTCACCATGACAGTTGTATATTAATACAAAACACCTAATTTATCAAATTTCTAAAGAATCTTGGATACCCTGTGCAGATTTGTTACACGTTGCAATTTTCATAGTCTGTGATAAAAACAATAGATCCTTTTATTTATTAAATTTATGAAAATCTTCATAATCGTGAATTTTATATTAACGAGAATTTATTATATTAAATCGATTTCTTGTATCTGTTTACGTAAAATTGTAAACACCCTTAGATTGTAATCTATCTCGCGAGATTATAAACTGTCGAAAGATTGTGGACCTCAGCGTACTGCTTACAATTTAACGTATTATTATTCGGTAGATTGTAATCTATCGAAGTGAAACCGTCAAATTGTGAAACGGATCGCACCTCGCGCGCTGATTGGTTGAACGGAATATGCCCCGCGCCACCAATAGATTACAATCTATCGGTGTTTACAATTTTACGGTGACATATCCATTGAATAAGTCTTGCTTAGTACTCATCAAAGATAATATTGATCATAAACTTATGTTTTTTGATGCAATTATCTTTTGTTTAATCCTTGGTTAGATATTTGGGTAACAATAATTTGTACAGCCGTTACGGTTGAGGTACACACTCTTGAAAAGCACTCAAAATTTTGTTTATATGTTGCGTCAGCCAATGTTACTTGGTATTTGAAATTGTAGAGGAGGTGCTTTTCCTTCAACTTAACGGGAGAATCCTCCACCAATCTTACCACTGACTGACCGGCCCAAAATCTCCAGAGACTTTGCAGTACAGTTGGATGTCAGTACTAAGAAAACCTCGATAACTCAATGGATGTAATTGTATTGGTTTCCCTTTTGAGATTGTAGATGCTTCACTCTAGTACTCCAAACCGCCAAAAACTTTGGTATCAATATCTAGTCTGTAGCCAAAAGCGAAGTTAAACTATATTTATTTGTGACATAATCAACATTATTATTTACTGAATGAGCACAGTGGCCTAAATATCGGTACGTGACTGAGCACTAAGTTGAGGTATTGTCCGAACATCAGCCCGATTTATTTGAGCTTTCTAAAGCTTTGCCGTAATGTATAACACGCGTCATATTCATGGGATCAAAGTTTTATATTCAATTCATGTACAAAACATCTTAAAAGATTTAAAACGCCTCGTTATTACTTAAGGCCTGCTTTGTCTTTGCAAGAAAACGCCTGTTACTAAGTGACAATTTATAATTCTACTGGTGAATAAATTTTTGCATTCGGTAGTTTTGGTATATGTTACAAGCATACAAGAATTCAAATCATTCCTCTTTATAATATTAGTATGTTTATAAATAATTTATTTTTCACATCCTAATCTTTAACCTAATATTTCAAATAAAATACGTTATTCTTGTGCTGACTATAAAATAACTAAACAAATATTTACATTGTAAACTTTAAAAATTTAGAATCAAGTGACTGATCAGAAATATGCGAAATCTATGAACGCTTTACACTTCGGATACCTACATCCCTTCTGTATTCCTATTATCTATAACTCATTTAGCCCTGCGGTTTCACCTTCAGCATCTTTGGTAAATGGACAATCCAAAAAGAATCATCTCCGAATAGTTCTGGAAGTACGTTCCAACAACCTATTCAGCGTCGCAATACATACCAATGTTATAGAAAAAGTACTCTATCAAAACTTGGTTATAAGTAGTGATAATGAAATTGTTGTTAAGGAATCGTTATCTGTTTGTCTACATTATCTTTGTACCGGTGAGAAACTGGAGCGCGTCGCTAGTACAATCTTCATCATCAATATTATTTTATTTGTAATACAATCTACTCTCGATAATTTGAAACTCAAGGGACCAGAGATAAATTTCAAATTATCAAGAGTTCAAAATAACAAGTGTTTGAATAACCACGAGTGGGAGGGGCGACTGAAGGAAATAAGATCAAAATTTGTTACTTATTATTTCTATATTCTTATTATGTATTAACAATTATTCACAAATTTTTATTTCGAAAAGAAGTCTGTAATCTTTTTTTGAGTGAGTGACTTCAGTTTATCATTGTCCAAAGAATTTTCGATAGTGGTGAGAGAAACTGAACTTACTCATACCTCATATTTTATGTAAACAATTGACAAGTCTGTGCATGATAAACGCTTCAAATTATAAAGAGTAGGGAAGAGCGGATTTCAAATTATCGCATGTTGGCGAGCAAGATAATACTTTTTCAACTTCAAATTACCGAAGGGACCAATTATTATCATTGATTTTATTAAATTTATCGAGTATTTTTCAAGGGACCGGAAAATTTTCAAATTATCGAGAGATTCAAATTAACGAGTGTCAAATTATCGAGAGTCGACTGTATTTGATATTTTCCGTGTGTAGTAAACGTAATTGTTTACTGTAATTTTTGTTCAGTTAAAAATTTAATAATAAAGTAAAACATATAATAATCACATAGATAATGAAGATGTAAACTTAAGGTAGAAAATTTATGCTTAGGTATAAATTAGGATCTTTTATTTTTTATTGGAATAGAAGGCAAACGAGCAGGCTTTTAATAAAGTGATAACCGCTGCCCATGGATATCTGCAACACCAGGGTTAGCTGGTGTTTTACCGACCTTTCAAGGAATAGTATGCTCTTTTCTTGAAGGCCCAACTTACGACTTAGTCGTATCGGTTTCGAAATACCTATACTAGTTCCACGAAGATGTGGTGCGTGGCTGAAAGTGCCTTATACAGCGCTGTGTTGTAGACTTCCAGGCGTCAAGATGGAAAGACTGGAAAAAGCCTCGACGTCCGATGATGGAATCCAACCGCAGGTATTAGTCCAAACAATTCTTCAGAGCACTCCCCATGTTAAATGTATCCCGATGTTTCGTAACGCTAATAAAAAACAATACAAAATAAATTATTTTATAATTTATATCACATCAAAAATCAGTACATCACTGTAAGTTTTACTAGACAATAGAATATAAGTATAGAAAGACATAATTTAATAAAAGAAATCAACAAAATATTTCGGTAAAGAAATTTCACTCACAGTAAAAAATTACGACAATATCACCTAAATCGATTAAAACCAAGTGATGGAACACTTTAAGAAATACATTTAAACTTGAACTAACTCCATAGAACAATGGACCATCATTTATGACAATAATGCCCGAGAAATTCCCCAATCCCCTAAGTTCTTTATTTCCTGGCTTCGTAACCTAAGCTGGCAACATTAGTTCCCGTGACTGAAACTATTGCTTCTATTAATTCAGATTTGCAGTTTGTTTTCGGTATTTGAACAGTTTTCGATTCTTACCTCTATTCTATAGTAAGTGTACCTAATCTAATTACACAAGTTATGTGATAGTAAACGCAAATGATGGTGTTTTTTACATTTCATTTTAACATATGTGTTTTTAGGATATCACAAACAGTATTACGTAATAATAAAATTATTCAATTGGACCTAAAAAATATACAGCCTTGTGTATGTGTATGGTTACAGAACTTTATTTCTCATTACAAAATGTTTTTTTTTTTATATAAGAATTTACTAACAATAATAAAATTAAAACAAATTTAAAAAGTTTGGTCCCTGCAAACAATTGTGTTTTATATTTTGTTATTATTATTATTACTATTTAGGTTGAGAATACTGTAATTACCGTAAATTTGTGTGTTGGAAATTAATAAACAATTTTTTATAATATGAAAGAGATGCACGTCGCCAGCAGACAGCCGTCCTAATTTTAGTCTTCTAGGCTCATTCTGATCTTTAAATTGATCAAACACGCTAATATTTTGAATTTTAGGCAATTAATGAAGGTAATTTATTAAACACTTGCACACCCTCATACTTAGTAGACCTCGTATCGTTTCACCGAGATACAACAACGTGGTGTGTAGTCGATCCTATGAAATAGCATGAAGACGCTAGACTCTAGAGTCTGGCTAATGAAAGAACAAGACAAGAAAAGGGCAGCAAATTAAAAAATATGGTATCCCTAAAAGTTTGATATATTTTGTGGAATAAACTTACTTGATACTTGATTTTATTTTATTATTGTTTACATGGATAGTAACTGTATTTCTATGAAATTAAATACTAAACGTATTTAGTATTTTACTATTGATACTTAAAATGACTAGCATTGCATGGACTTTATTTGGAATAGTCAAAATCAGAATCCAAAAAAATTGCGATTTCTTTAAAATACTGGTTCTGGGATTTTATTCTATCTTTCTGCTGTAAATCAGTGAGCTTACTAATAGTTCTCACTATTCCATCGAATCCTTCTACATCCTCCAGATTTCTTGCGAAAGAAACAAAATATTCTATCAAATAAAACAAAGTTTAGGCCTGTTAACTATTCGAAAAAAAAATATAATAGAAATAAAAATCAGTAATTAATTTTTAGATTTTTTATTTAATTGAGAAATTACAGTAAATCATACTTACCTAAGAAATTCAATGACATTCTGTGTTGCCATCCGAAGGTTTTCGAATAATTCAATTATTTGAAAAAATCTTTCATTCTTTCATTAGCCAGACTATACCACCGAATTAAATAAACAAAGAAAAAACACGTCGAATCGGAACCTCTTTCATCGAGTTTTTTGAAGTCAGCTAAAATTCATTATTTAGAATGACTATTGGTATTTAAAACCATGCCGATAGATGAACAAAATTACCTGAAACTACTAACCATCCAAATTGATAGTAATTTTGAAATTGCAAAATCACATAATTGAACAAGCCCGTTTCATGTGATATTCTGATTGCAAGCGGCTTTAAGGCTTTACTAATATGACGTCCCGCGGCTAAAAATCCAATGTAATAGAGTCGCATCCGCAAACACAGTGTAATACATTCAGTTTGGTATTAAAATCACGATGAATCGGCGGTAGATGTAAAGTCAGCCTTCCTTACTTCTCTATGAATCACATAAATTTTGAGGTTATGTGAAAAATGTGTGAATACAAAAGTTTTAGATCTTTTTATTACCTCCAACTTTGCCATTTAACTTTCTTCGATAGGACTTGTAGTTTTGCCGGAAATCGAGATAAACCGTTTTTTACCCTTAAAACTCCCCCCCTACCCCTTCCCGACCTCAGATCGACCGTAATTTATTTTTCCTTTCATTTTGATCATATTCCCCTGCTTTTCTAATGGGTTTCATCCTACTGTAATTTTTTTCACTTTTTATTTATTTTAAAGGCTATCTGCACTGGTCTATTATGTAATTATAAATAAGAATAATAATTCATATTCAAAATAATTTATTCATTAAGGTAACACGATGTACATTAAATGGACGACAATAAAGAAATATATATTAAATGCTTCTAATTTTACATTTACTGCCAAGTCCTCAAATCAAGGGCGATCCACGGTGAGAAGAACTGTTTTACCAAATGTTTGTAAGGAGCTGAACCATTACACCATGTTCTACATGACATAATATTTAACTAATTGACAATATATTAGTATATATAAACGAAAAAAATTAAAAAACAAAGATTTGTGTTCTATTAGCATTAAAAATAGATAAATAGAAAACTAATTTATATTTAAAAATGTTTGGTTAAACCTTGAAGGTTAAGAATATTTACATACTAAATGTATTACTTGTGTTTAATCTATTTAAAACCACTATGAAATACAATAGAATATATCTTCAGTATAATTAAGCATCTCAATAATATCATTGGCCTCGGGTTTCACTAAAGACTAGGCTCGGAGTGATGAATGATTTAATAATAATAATAATAATTTATTACAAGAATATGGTACAGAAATGTGTAAGGAGGTAAAATCGTAAGTTCGCATATTCTGCCACACACAATGGCGCGCAAATTTGTCTTTAAAGGAATTTTACATTTTACATCATTAGTCATATGAATTGGTCAATTCTTATTACACTTTTCCCAGTCTGAATTCTTCACAGGTCTACAAATCAGGCTTGAGGCCGGCAATGTATAAAACTAAATTAATCATAATTTAAAACGACAGGAAACGTGCAAAAAAATAGTGAATATCTTTTCAGAATGGGTGGTCCATTGTCACTGATTAAATTAATCTGTGACAATGTCACGTAATCCTATTATATTGGATGTGATCGCGGACAATGCGACAATTTATACTGCACTTTATACGAGATTTCCAGTTATAATCCTATTAATAGTGAGGATTATATTAATCCTTCATTATTTGTTCGTTGTTAGGTACCAAAGGATTTTGAGCAGCCACTTATGTGTTCAAACATTTATTAAAATATTCTTTTTCATAGGTCCAAAAGAACCGCAAACTGTCGACGTCGCAAAAGCCTGATCAGATTCTTGTTTACAAACTAAAATCATTAATATTTGCAGAAATTTAAAATCTAATTAAATGAGACACTATTATATAGATATTTAAACCTTTTTACTTTTGGTTCAAAAACTTTTCTCAAAGATGCTTTAGGCCATTTACCATATTCATAAACATATAAAAGATATATTATTTCAGTACGAACCAATGTCATTTCATAACACGAATTAAATAATTAAATCAAAAACAAAAGAAGTTCTGTTTAAAAGGCAATCAAATTGTCGATATTAAAATATTTGTGACTATAATAAAAGCCTTTAACTAATTATGGGTTTTATTAATTATTGATTGATTAAATGCATTAACCTAGATGCGGACCGTGCTTTAGTGGGCTTACAAGTTGTTGGACGCTTTAACTTTGTTAACTGATATAAAGCTTGAATATAATTTATGTCATATTAAAAATGATATATTTTAAGAAAAAAAAAAATATAAGTAATAAAAAACCGCCTTTAATTTCAATGTGTATTTTTTAAATTAGTAGTGCTAGTACCTTTTTAGCTCTGGGCCTCATTTCTCTCTATGTTTTATGATCATTTGTCAATCTAACAGGCAAGCACGTGATCAGCCCCCTGCCTGACACACGCCGACTTTTTGGGTCTAAGGCAAGCCGGTTTCCACACGATGCTTTCCTCCATCGTTAAAGCGAATATTAAATGCGCAAGTAGAAAGAAAGTCCATTGGTACACAGCCGGGGATCGCACTTACTACCTCAGGGATAAGAGTCGCTCGCTGAAGCCAACTAGGGCAACACTGCTGCTGTGTAATTTTTCAGTCAATTAAAATTTGACACAGATATCAAATTGTCCTTAGACCATGATTATTATACGTGGGTAACACTGAAATTCCTAATGAATTTTTTTTTTAAATTTCAATTTTAGAACTCCTTGGTAACTTATGTAGTATATTGCATTCGTTTGTCATTTGTTTTTGTGAATTGGCGGCAAATCTAACACTCTTGTTACACGTGAAACAACGCCAGAAAATTTATGCCATAGAAGAGACCCCAAAGGAAAAATGGACCCACTTCTTTTCTCAGTGGTTCCATCGAATGCGACGATGTGTAGAGAGGAACGGATATTATTACTTCGAAAAACAATAAAAGGCAACTTTCTACAATGCATTTTCAGTGTTACCCGTGTATGCAGCACTAAATATATATAATAGACTATGTTAATATATAATTACATAACTTTTAGGACGACAAAATTATTATTGTTAAAGGAAAAACTTATTTATCGATTGAAACATAAACAAACGTTCAAAAATCTTTGTAAAAGTGTTGAAAAATGTAATTTTCTTATTGAGTATTCAGTCTAATCAGAAATTCATACGTTCAACTGACACCGGTTACGTTTTTGCTACGTGATCCCATCGAGATCCATTTTGAATTGCACTATTTTTAAATCATGGAGGTTGGGGTTTGCAGAATATCATACACCAGCTGCTACACACGACATCTTGTTCGCGTCCGAGTAAAACTAGATAAAATATTTGCCTGTTTTAGTGAAGTGGATGTGGAGTTTTATTTATATTAATTTTGTTGCTATACTCAGAGCTCAATTATAATGGCTTTTATGGCAAATATAAAAATAAAATACTAAGGGTCAGTTTCACAATGTACGGATAAGTTCTACATAAGTTCCCAATAAGCTATTTATTACTTATTGGTAGGATAAACACTATTGTTGCGTTTCACGACTGTCAGATAGCGCTATTCGTCACATAAAATCCATCATAAGTATGAGTCCGATGAAGTGTCAAATAGCACAATTTATCTTCCAAATAATTTATGTGTTGCATAGCTATTTGGTACTTTATCCATAAATTGTGTAACGGACCCTTAATATATATTGTAAATATAACACTAGAGGATTTTTTAAAATACTTAAATATAGTTTATGTTACTCAGGTGTCATACCATTCTAATGGTGAAATAATTTTCGAAATGTGCCAAGTAGTTTTAAAGTTCATTCATAAAAAACAGAATGAAGCAAATCTTTTCTCTTAAAAATTTAAAGCCTTATATGTAACACGTGTAATTTTTGGGTCTTTTTTCACAATGAACACACCGTAGTTATTTAATATGTACAGTTATATATATATACTAGAGACCGGCCAAGCGTTGCTGTGGCTAAGGTTTTTGTTATATTACATAGTAGTAAACTATTCAAAGGAAACGGTAGGAGAACACCAGTCATGGGGACCACCATGCTTTATTGGTGTAAAATTGTAGCTTATGTGAAACGTTGGTACTTTCAACACAGCGCCACCTGTTAGAATTGTGACAATTAAATAATAAACAAATATTTTGCAATAAAATAATATTGCGGGTATAAATTGAGATGTAAGCTATCCTATCTTTTAAGTTAGATCAAACTGCACACGGTGTGCAAATTTGATTGATATCGGTTCGGTAGTTTAGGAGTCCATTGAGGACAAACATTGTGACACGAGATTTATATATATTAAGATTAAGATTATACGTAAAATATATGACCACAAAGTTGAAAGTCGCACTAGGCTAACGTCTCACAGTAAAGCATATATTCTAAAAGCTAAGTCGAGTTGTTAACGAATCTTGCAAACGAATCACTCTACCGGGAACGATGTTGATTGGTGTGATAATGCCAACATTGACACACTCATTAGAAATTAGCACTAGTTGCAATGCAGACTTCATTACAGATGTACATTCAGAAGTGTAATTTATCAAACTTACGTTGTATTTAATAGGATTTGTGATCCGGGAAGTATGTTTGAAGATGGATAGTGTATACCTGTTTAGAATATTACGATTTTTCAACAAATAATGAATGTTCATATGAAATGTGGCAAATATAAGTCAAATAACTTTTTTCATATAGGTAAACAAGTACACTTATGAACGTCGGAAAAGAAGTGAAATTAATTCTAATTTTACATTTACTATACTTATAATAAATAAGAATTATATATTTGTGGAACCAGCTGCCTGTAGAGATATTTCTGAACGGATACGACTACGGGACCTTCAATAAAAGAGCGTATACATTTTTAAAAGGCGGGCAACGCATTCGCGAGCCCTGGCTATGTGACAGTCTATGGGTGGCGGTATCACTTAACATCAGATGAGCCTCCTGACCGTTTGCCCCCTCCCTTTTCTATGAAAAAAATATCTGTGGAACCATCTGCCAGAAGAGATATTTCTGAACCGATACGACGTATGGGCCTTCAAGAAAAGAGCGTATCAATTTTTAAAAGGCCGGCATCGCATTCGCGAGCCCTCTGGCAATGTGACAGTCTATGGGCGACGTTATCACTTAACATCAGCCTCCTTCAAGAATAGAGCAACCCGTTCCTAATAGGGCTGGCATCACTCCCGTAAGCCTTTTCGGCGTCTCAGGTGTCCGTCAGTAAGCACTTCGTTTTAAGGAACCCGCCGACTACTTACCCCCGTCCCATAAAGTCCTTGCATATTTAATTCTATCTCAGTCTTATAATTCAGCTCAGCTGACCCGGCAAACGTTGTTTTGCCATGTATATTATTTCTAGGAAACATATTTTAGTTCAATAAAAATAACTATCTACTAAAATAAATATAGGGGTTGATCTTAGAAGGGTGAAAATTAAGGTTGTATGTAATTTTGTATGATGTAAATATCATAAATTTTTTTTTTTGGGTGGACACCCCTTATCACTGAGAGGTTTGAAAGATAGTAGCCGATTCTCAGACTTACTGAATTTTATGAAACAATTTCATAAAAATCGGTTGAGCCGTTTCGGAGGAGTATGGGAACGAACATTGTGACACGACAATTTTATATATTAGATGTTCCTATACTATAAACACTACTTCTACTCCTGCTAAAGTACCTGTTGAGTTATTTAATGTTACGAATTTACATTTATATCCTTCAAGAAAGTCTTACGTCACTGGACCAAGTTAGTATAACTAGAAGCCAAGTACAGGTTTTCGTTATTAAATTTATTTTATATTTTGTCGCTTTCATATCAGATTCAATTCTTATCTTAAGAGTGTATTGGACATAATCTTTCCATTGGCTATTCGCAAAATATTTTAATGGAATTCTGCCAAAATATTTCGACTTATCTATTACCACTAAGCGTATAAAGCGATGTTTCTCTAACTAAAGCGTTTGTCCCTTTCCGGCAAATAGCTCTTTTGCTGTGATTAAAAGAGACATCGAAATCGAAATCGCTTAAACTATAAGAAAGGAATTACGTTGGGTTACGTAACTTTAAGCTCTCTTTAGGATTTGGAAAAATATTTTGTTTCTTATTCTGTTTATAGTGTACACAAATTGGTTTGACTGAATCCGCCAAAGGTCCTCATTATAAACAGTAGCTGAGTGCATCGCTACATGTCACGCGTCGTTGATTCTGATTAGTCGAGCTTCTCTAAACCAGCGATTAAAAAAATAGTGAATAAATCTTAAACAAATACCAATCTCGCGGCAATAGTGTTAATATAGGATAATTTACATCCCTAAAAACAAAATAAATTCTCTCTTTTAACTAAAGTATACGTATTTTTTGTCCCTCCCTTTTAATTTAACATCAAATAATCTGTATAATATGATGACCACGACTGCTGAAAACAACTGAAAAGCACTCGAAACTTTAAGTTATGGTAAAAATACGCGTTTAAGAAATTTTATTTAGAAATCGATTTATTTAGATTTTTGTTCTCCGGACGGGTCGGACAACCTCGCCATTGGTGAGAATTTCGGAATTTTCAGAGTTCGCTTGTGTGTGCGTACACAATTGTTCACTATTTACCTTGTACGAATCCGAATTATTCTGATATTAATTTGTATGAAAAATAGACTGGTTTCATTTCTTGGCATTTCTCTTTAAATTTAATTTGTTATGGTTGAGTCAAAGGGCAGTAAAAGATTTGTTATGAACTTATTTGATAGTTGATACTATGGGCATACATAACCCTTAATTCTTAATGCACGTTTCTGAGTATGTCTACAAACTGCAAGTAAAAAATAAAAATACTAATAGATTCCTAGTGATATTTTCCAAAGGCATACGCTAGTTTTATGGCTTAGAATTTTCCATACGTCTATATCAAGAGCTCACATTAACACAATTTCACGTCTTTGAGTTCATAAGTTACTATAAAAATTTACTTTTTTAAGCATACACTGCATTTTATGTAATAACTAACGCTAAAAGAGACTACTCGCTAAGGGTGATTTTAGGTTTAAAGACTTTATTTCTCAAAAATACAAAAATGTCACTTACATGAGAATAATACTTAAGATGATCATTAAGAAATAAATGTTTTTAATTATTTTGACAAACATATTCACTTAGCTTCAATTTGAATGAATTGAAAGAAGTAATATTGTTTATATTTGTGGGTTATTTATTATTTAGACTTTTGATTGTGACTTTTGTACGTTTTTACGTATGGGACTGATACTCAGCGCTTACGAGCTTAGTAAGATTTACGGAGCTCAAATCCTTTACGTTTTTGACATTCAGAGAAAAGCTAATAAGTGTGCATAATTATAATCATAGCTCAGTTGCTATCAATATTTGCAAATTGCTCTACCAATTAAAAGTTTTAGACGCATAAAAACCCAGTATTAAACTGGGAAGTGAATGAATTTGCAATGGTGGCGATTGGTTGATATTTTGTATGGATTTATAAAAGTTTGAAAATGTTTCAAGCAATTAAGATGCCAACCAGCTGACAAATATTAATATTGAAATATTAACATAAAATGGTACGAACAAATGATTGTACCACTGCAAAAGTGAAAGATGGAGACTTTCAAAACCATTGTAGTGGTTTTGTTGTTTATTTAAAGATAGCAGAATACTATTTTCTGTGAAGGAAATTTTAAATATCCACTAACTTGAAATAGGATAAAAAGCGATGTTCTTATTTATTAATAAGTGCTATAATGAAAAAATCATAACTTTAAAACGCATGTCTTCGAAACTACATATAAAACCAGAATCTAATGCCGAAATAGACTTAATAGACTTTAAAATTACTGTGTGAAATAAAGAAAATAATTATTATTACATTTCTGTGGAGTACCAGTCAAGTCAGCCACGGTCTAGTATGTAAACATTAAGCTCGTTTTATGTGAACTTCATAGCATCTTCGCAGGCTTTCTTTTTCGCCTTTTCCGAATAGTAATCGTATTAAAGCACGTAGAAGGCTTCTCAAGGGAGACTAGGGGCAGGTGGCGCTTCATTAAACTTTAGACATTTTTATAGCCCTCCATCTTGTTTTGGATACAACTTGTCCCATAATTTTAAACTTTCCACTCTACTTTAGTTGAATTTACTTTAAAGATAAAAATGCACCTCATTTTAATATAAACCGACTATTATTATTAATCCTTTTTCATCGTCTACATATATTCTAATTGCTTTCTTTTGTTCATTCTTGACGTCTAATTTCTTATATATAATAAGTAGTTTTGCACTTCTTGCACTTGTCCTTAGGGTGATTGCCATAAAAAATTAAATACACTCACTCTGTACGCACCTTTTAAAATGTTTCATGTGTAGAACGTTTGCTAAACTATAAATCATATATATACTTTAGATCAGCATTGATAAACTATATGTTAACTCCTTTTAAGTTTCAGAAAGTGTGGTACTCATACTCCTCTTGCTCACTCTTTGCACTTGGCCCCAAATGTTTCGTGACCGTTTGATTCTATCGAATATAATTATGTCAAATTGTTTAAATCAGTCACTAAAAATACATCTGAAACTGGAGGTTATTAGAATATGTCCATTTATCTGCGTTTCTTTCTGCAATGACAGTACAGATCGACAGTTTTGTATACATTTAAGATGTGGTTCTCGTCGTATCCTAAGGCTCGCGCGGTACTTAAACATTAAAATCGAATCCCGGTAGAACCACAAATTATAAGTAGTTCTTCACCTTTAAAGAGTGATTCAAAAGAATATGATGGGTGAGTCGAATGAAGTTTCATTAGGTCAATTATGCCTTTGATCAATTAAATTGTTTATTTATTTACGGCATACGTGCCAAACAATAAATATAGGCTACTTACTTGCTACCTTAAACTACTAAAAACAAATTATATATACAATATATATATATATATATATATATTTTATATAACATTTGGTTCTGCACTTCTCGCACGCATCATGTTTCTTTTTTTTAATTTTTCTCTTTAACTAGGGTTGCCTGGAAGAGATCGCTTATTAGCGATAAGGCCGCCCGTTCCATTCCTTATAATTTTTATGTATTGTGTTTCTTTTTGCAACGAAGTGTAAATAAAAATAAATAAAATAAAATTCTGCTTTAAAAATAAAAACAAATTACATTAATCTCTCAGTCTTCAAACCTATTACATATACAGGGTGGCCAAAAAGTCGTGGATCAAACGCAAATAGGGGATAGATGAGGTCATCATCGGCAAAAAATTGTTCTAAGGGAGGTCTCTAAGGTCAACCCCTGCAGAGTTATGATTTATTTTGGTTTTTATATGAAAATTGACTTTTTTTTACTAATTCTTCTTAAAATTCGAAAAAATCTACATCCTGTATCTTTCTCATAATGTCCACTAGATTGGTACTGATGAGTTCTTGCGTTAGACATACTATTTATAGTTGTTTATTGAGTATATTCAAGATAATATTAAGTGATACGATATAACATTTTTTCAAATCATAAATTCTTCTTTACTTTGGACCCCACTGTGAAAAAAAATTACTCCACCGAAAAGTGTCCCTGTACTACAAGTTTTGGCGCATTTAATAGGGATTCTGAAAAGGTATTACGCGTGGCCATGAGTCGCTCTAATATCTTTCTAGGAAGAATTACAAACAACGATTGTGAAATAATAATTGTATTAAAACAATTATTTCTCAATGGTTGTTTGTAGGAAACAAAATATTTTACAATAAAATATGCTCAAAATTCCTGACTCTGATCATAATACTTAATCTGCACCGTCTAATCAAATTCCTACGTAACCCTACAGCCATCTTTCAATTTTTTGAATCTAGTCCGATTCACACAGTACTGGTCACAGGTAGGTAAATAATCTATCATAAGTCCGAATCGTTGTTGTTTTTTCGTCCTAGAAAGATATTAGAGTGACTCATGGCCATGTGTAATACCTTTTCAGAATCCATATTAAATGCGCCAAAACTTGTAATACAGGGACACTTTTCGGTGGAGTAATTTTTTTTCACAGTGGGGTCCAAAGTAAAGAAAAATTTATGATTTGAAAAAATGTTATATCGTATCACTTTATATTATCTTGAATACACTCAATAAACAACTATAAATAGTATGTCTAACGCAAGAACTCATCAGTACCAATCTAGTGGATATTATGAGAAAGTTACAGGATGTAGATTTTTTCGAATTTTAAGAAGAATTAGTAAAAAAAAGTCAATTTTCATATAAAAACCAAAATAAATCATAACTCTGCAGGGGTTGACCTTAGAGACCTCCCGTAGAACAATTTTTTGCCGCTGATGACCTCATCTCTCCCCTATTTGCGTTTGATCCACGACTTTTTGGCCACCCTGTATATTCAGTCAGGGCAGAAGTGAGGAAACTAAGAAGGGTGATCATAAGCGGAATCGGCGACTGGATGGACTGGAAACTGCGCCTTAGCTCGTCTTGAGTGGGCTAAAACAATATCTTTAGATTAGACTTTAATAACAGCCGAAGCAACGAGAAAGTAATTTCGACAAAATGTCAATACAAAAAGACAAAGTGATACTAATATTTACCTGTTGAGGCTATTAAAAAGTGCCTGCGCAATAATAAACAAGGATCAAAAGATTGTCTCGTCTCTGTCAATAAACCTCGTAGACCGGAAATCGCTATTATATTGACGGATCACTTCCGGTCTTGATAAATTGAAATGGCTTTTTATAAACCTTTACTGTAAATCTTTAAATCTTTTTATTAATTTGATTTTATGATGATTATATATACAAGTATATATATATATATATATACATACCTATTCTAGCCATAAGTTCTGTTGTCTGTCTGACAAACGAAAATGCAATTTTTTAAAATGTTGTATTATGTAATAGTATTTAAATTTTGTTTAATGTAGTACTATGTAATATTATTGAAATTTATACCTACGTATTTGTTACAGCTCCATACCCACTTTGTGCAAGGCGATCACTGCAATCCTATTTTCTTAAAACACCCCATTTCATATTGTAATTTGATAAAAAAATATGTGTAATGGCGTAAAATCTAAAGAAGTTTTTAAAATAATATACGTGTTCCAAATTCAAATAATTAAGAAGTTGAAAAAAAGTTTTTATGTAACAGTATTTATGGCCAGACTAATTATACATTTACTCGTATACGCCGAATGCGTGACCGAGTACCGTGGGTATATAAAATAATACAATATGACCTTTATCGAAGAAACCAGAGAAATTATAAAAATAACTAAACAATTGATCTTATCGCAAATTACCGGAATTTCGAAATTTGCTTCGACCTTCAAATCACCGCATAATTTTATGGTGCGTTGACCGTATCGGTAATAGTATTTGTGTGTTTTGTTAATCTATTAGAAGTGAGTAAGTATCACCTAGTGATCCTTACGAATCTCTCGCACCACTAAAGCATGTTTTCTAATTCGTATCTCGATTCACAGTCTCGTCTTAATTACTGTGAGATATGTCAAACTTCGTACACAACAAAGGTATTGATAGGTAAAACAAGATTTAATTTTGAGTGGAAGCAACAAGGTTAATATTTGGGTAGAGAGTACCGTATATACCCGAACAGCTGTAAAACGAAAGACGAGACAATTATTTAAAAACTGGAATCTATTTCGTAAAACACTTACCTACTTCTATTAAAACTCGTATGTTTTAAGACGGCTTTATCAAACTCAAAGCATATACGGCACACGAAAATATACAAACGTTTATACTATTTTCAGCTGTAATTGTTTTAGTCATCTGTTTTATTTTGATTAAACGATTTTTCCTGTACCTTGGATCCCCGGCTGTGCATCAATGGATTTTCTTTCAATTTTGCGCATTTAACGTTCGCTTTAACGGTAAAAACATCGTGTAGAAACCGGCTTGCCTTAGACACCAAAAAGTCGACGGCGTGTGTCACTAACTTGCCTATTAAGAATAAAACAAATGAACACGAAACAGATACAAAAATCTTAGGCCGAGACCTAAAAGGTAGCGGTATTTTTTTTAAAGTTCCGTTCTGGAGAATGGAGTATTTAAAATTGATGATTAAGTATTACATTCGACATAGGTATATGATACAAAAGTAATGTAATAAATAAAATAAAAATTGCCTTTATTCGAGTACTACACTACACTAAATCCATGTCATTATGTTTTACACTAGTACTCGATCTCCGACGGAGTGAAGGCCACCTCCGAATTCTTCCACGTGTCTCTATTCCTCGCGACTTTATTCCATTTTCCCAAGATTGTGGTGAGCATCCTCTCTTTCTTCTTCCCACTGGGATATTCCAACTTCTTGACCCATCTGCCATCACAAATGCGGGCAATGTGACCGGCCCATTTCCAATTTAACATTGTATGTGTTACGTCGTCTATTATGCTCGTACGGCATCACATCGTTTTTTACTTTCTTTAAGTTTCAATCGAAGAATCCAACGTTCCATAGCCCTTTGGCATCCTCCAATCTTCTTATTTTTATAATTAAATGGAAGCTGGAAAAGCATCTTTTGAATGTGTACAAATTGTTTGGAAATTTAATACTCTCTGGTTCGTATCGTATTGACGTACGAATTGATATGTTCGTGCAGCAAGAGACGGCTGTAAAAACTTGAAGGGTTTCAGTTATGTAAATAAGAAGATTTAAATGAAAACCAAAATATACTAGAACAAGTGAATTTTTTATCTTAATATATATAAATTACGCGTCACGTTGTTTGTCCGCTATGGACTCCTAAACTACTCAACCGATTTCAATCAAATTTGCACACCGTGTGCAGTTTGATCTAACTTAAAAGATAGGATAGCTTACATCTTGATTTATACCCGCAATATTATTTTATTGCAAATTATTTATTGATTACTTGACAGTCACAATTGTAACAGATGGCGCTGTGCTGAAAGTACCAACGTTTCACATAAGCTACAATTTAATGGCATAACCACCAAAAACGCATGGTGGACTCCATGTGTGGTGTTCACCGTTGCCCTTGAATAGTTTACTACTATGTAATATGACAAAAACCTTAACCACAGCAACGCTTGGCCGAGTCTGCTAGTTGAATTATATAAACTTAACAATTAAAGTGCTTTGAATGGTAATTTTAAAGTCCAATCGAAAATCAATTAAGCCTTGCCGTTCTAAAATAATCCTGACACTTGATGAATGTTTCACATAGCCCGACAGATGGACGGGAATAGACTCACATTTGTTTTATTTTTGCCGAATGGAAAACTATGCTTTTCCATTTACGTTCTTACATATCATAAAATCCATGTTAGTGGTAATTCATCGTTTTATCTAAAGTAACTCTTTCCAAAGAGACTAAGGAGTTTGTTAGTTAAAAGTGTGTATTTTGATATATATTAAAAAATTCGTAAAAGCTTTGAACTTGGAATTGGATTAAGGATTTTTATTTAAATTTATACAATAATGCCCTTGTCCATACAATATATGCTCCTTACAAACGTTGTGTAAAGTATAAACAAAAAACTTGGCGATAAAAAGAGTGGCGGAGAGTTTATTGCCAGTTCTTCTCTTCCGTTCTACGCCCTTGATTTGAGAACTAGCAGTAAAAGTAAAATTAGAAGCATTTAATGGAATTTTTGACGTTCATAAGTGTACATTGTGTTACCTATATAAATAAATGATTTTTGACTTTTGATATAATTTATGATAACATCTGCCCCTGTGCAATAAATGTTATTAAAATCCGATGTCCTTCCAGCCCTGCGATTCTGTAACTCACTTCACGAACTCACACAGCGGTTCTCGCATCGGCGGTCTCTCTGAAATCAGTCGTGAAGCAGTCATTTTATGATTTGGCATTCTGATAAACAATAAAGTACAAGCTCCCACCTTTTCAGAATGCCAAATCATAAAACGACTGATTTGAGAGCGACCGCCGATGCGAAAACCGCTGTGTGAGTTCATGAAGTGAGTTACAGAATCGCAGGGCAGTATCCTTCTAATGAAGCATGACGTATCAACACTTTACGTTGTCTTTTGTCCATGAACACGCAACAATTATTTTCTCTCGGGAATCGAAGGTCCAGATTAAGCGCCATTTTTACTTTACCTTATAATTTCTAATTTCGTTTTTCCTTTTCAGGAATGGTAGTGAACGGATTTGTAAATGTGGTGATAACTACCATCGAGAAGCGATTTGGGCTAAGATCTATGCAGACTGGAGTTATAGCGGGAGGGTGAGTGCACAATTTATATAAATAAATATACCGCAAGTGCATTATATTTATTTGTTATATTAGGTTCCCAGCCATAATGAGCTTTATAGTAAATTCCATAAAAATATATAATTTAATAACATTTTTAACTGTTTTCAACACGCCTGAGTGCATGAGTGAATGTGTGGGTGCATGTGAGTGAGTGAGTGAGTGAAATGTGTAACATATAGGTCTCAGAAGCATATCCAACACTGTAAGGAACTGTGTATCCAACACTGTACTGAACACATCATAAGCTAGTCAAACAGTTACAGCCCTTTGTTATCTTTATCATTCTGCTTCTGATTCATTGATTATTTATTGAGTTTCTAGGGAAGGGTGATAATTCTATAATGAACACGTGCCATCGATTTATAAATATAGAATTGGTTAGTAAAGAGTTAATAGCCCAGATATAATAAGTAGCTAATTTTGTACGCTTTTAAAGTGATAATATTTTTTTAGATACGATATGGCATCATTCGCTTGCTTGGCACCAGTTACCTATTTAGGTGGTCGCAGCAGCGCCTCGAAGCCTCGCTGGCTGGGCTGGGGCTCTCTCCTCATGGGTACAGGTTCCCTACTCTTCGCGTTACCACATTTTCTTGTACCACCATATAAGATTGCTGGTGATGAACCTGATGACCTGTGTAGTGCTAATAGGACGGTGAGGAAATTACGAAATATCAATTTATAAGTAAAGCACTTAATTAAATTAACTACTTAAGTTTGTCTCTGTATTTTTTTACACGCAAGAAGGTGACCGAATAGATGTACTGAATTCCGTAAAACAACTGTTGCTGTAATAAACTAAGGCTAAATCTTTAAAGGACCAATTAAACCTCTTTTTCACCTAGAAACATTGTTGTACTCTTCTTTATTGCTTAACTGCTTTTACTTTTTATACTATTTATTTTTCTGTGTCCAATTTTAGCTGTAAATTATGATAATATCAACAATATTTTGCGTTGACAGTTAAGTTATCCTTTACCATTTATATATTGTATTGAACAAAGAGCTGGCGAGTATCTTATTTATTTATTTACAGTTTGTTACCATAATATTCAAAATCAACGTCGATGTACTAAAAAAACAAAAAATCCGGTTACATTAATTATTAGGCAACGGGCGGCCTTATCGCTAACAAGCGATTACTTCCAGGCAACCCTAATATGGAACAATAAAAAAGAAACACCTACAGATGGTAAAGTACCTTGTACTTTACCAATTGCAGAAGTGCATAATTAATTAACAAAAAGAACTCAAAATAACATGTAAATTAAATAAAATAAAATCTAAAGACGAAATATAAATAATAATATGTATAAACAAAAATGTAGAAGCTAATCCAAAGGTTAATTGAGTCACAATTAATATAATATATAAGTAGTACCTAATTAGGAGACAGAAGAAAAATCTATATCTTAATAAAGTGGCGGTCTGATAGTGCTGTCTTTAAAGTGTTGTAATGTTAAATATAAATCGTGTATTTATACCTTCGTGGTATATAACTTAAAAATATTAAATCTTCACGCAAATGAAGTATCTCGTCTATAAACTGCAAGTCGAGATCGTTTTCTCATTTAGAGCCTTCACCAGTTGAATGTACAATAAATTAACAATAAAACTGGTTCCAGTGAATGTGCCATTCTGGATTAATCAACTAGCACTCTATAAAAAGCTTTGATCGGACGTAATGACGTGAATGTAGTTTACATTGAGACCATTACATGTATTCAAAGTAAAATGTCTATCTTGTGTGGAATTTAATTTTTTTTTAAATTCTTAAACCTTTATATTGCGTAAAGTCCTTTATATTGTCCTGTTCACAGTTTACATATGTTTTAATTGCTTTGTTTTGTTCCATTATTTTTGTTTAATTCAAATAAATAATTCTTCTGTATTTTTGCTCTTCTTGCGCTTGCCTAATCTAATTTATTTTACTTTTTCACACATTGGTTGTCTGGAAGAGATTGCTCTAAAGCGATAAGTATTATGTCAATCGTATTATATTTCTGAATGCAAAGAAGTGTACATAAATAATCTATGTTGTAAAAAGTAATTCTTCTGCAATGAACAAATTCTAAAGTTATCATCATTTGTTCACAGTCAGCCCTTCAATGCAATGACGAGATGACGTCAGATGGTGGCGCTTGGGCAGTCGGGATTTTTGTCTTGGCTCAACTCTTGCACGGCGCAGGCGCAACTCCACTCTTCACATTAGGAGTTACATATATTGATGAGAACGTCTCTAAGAAGATGTCTTCAGTTTATTTAGGTATATAAGATATTTTATTAATTTCACTACCAGTGGCGGATTAACAAATTTTCAAAGTATAGGCACTGAAGTGCCGCCCTTGCCTCTAAAATTATTGTCCTAGATCCTAGATAGTCCTAGACAATCTAACAATTTTGTTGGAAATGGTACGTAAAATAATTTCTGAGTTTGAATTTTGAGCTCAAAATTATACACAAACCATCCAGTTCGCAGCCTCCAACCAGTAGTAGGACTGACATGTATGGGGTGACAGGGGTAAGAGGAAAGAGGGAAATATTTTCTGCTTTTCACTCATACAAAGTTTGAGCTGAGGGCGCACGAAGTTTCCTACACCGAATATACAATGACAAGTGAGAAGGGAAGGTCATCGGCAAAATTTGTTGCAGAGTTCTATCTGTAAAATATCAGAAAACGGTCACGCAGAAATGGAAAAAATTAGCAAAAAAATTCGGTTCCCAAATTTGCCACCCCAAATCCACCTTAGGTGGAGCCTACACAGCCTGCTGGTAAATCCGCCACTCACTACAGTAGTAATTAAGTTATCTAGAATCTAGTTTAATATTATCGCTGTTCATTGAAATACCTGTCAATGACCTATAAAAGAGCAATTAGTATAAATAAACGATACATAATATAAATGAAATTTTTCAATGACTGATGTTCACTACACAAGATGTTCTTTTACCATGGATAAGGATCTCAACTCTGAAGTTGCTCGTTCGAGATCCAGCTGTGCAATCTATGTGTCCAAATAACGCCATACGTTATATACTTGTATATACGGTGATTGAAACAGAAAAAATATAAACACAAAAATTTGCAATTGATCACATATAGGCTTTTTTGTGTGTATGTGATCTGTGGCATAAAAATATATAAACTAGCGGCCTGTCACATTTTCGCAAGGTTGAACGAATTGTTTATTTTGGAAATAAATAGCATATGTTTCTCACTGAGTAAACTTGAATAGCAAGATATTTTTTTATATCAGTCCAATCGTTTTAATTCTTCTTTATCAAATCTTTCTTCGGTGTCAAATTTGTATAGATGTCCGTCTTTTATGGCACATGGAAGTCCTATTCTGTTTTATATCTTGTCCTTTAAAGAGAACTTCAGCTCCACATTCGAAGTATAATAATATATAAAATAAAAATAAATAGGAGCCAATATAATCTTTTTCACTAACCCCTCAAATCACATGACCGCGTGTTCAACGTTGAAGTATCCATAACCCCAAAGGGGCATAATAGCACTTTAATATAAGTGCAATACACTTACAGAAAATATTCACTACATACAATCGCACTTGCTAAATATCCCACTTACTCATATATGCGGGAATAAAATGGCCTTGCGATAAAAAATTACTACTAGACACTTAGTCTCTCCTATATTATTATTATGTTAATAATCTGATGTGCCGTATCTGCGGAGTAGGAGAAATAATCCAATCTGTATTTAAAAGTTCAAAGCAGTACTTAGTTTGGGAGAAAGATCTTTAGGGAATTTTTATTACATTGAGTGATATATGTATTAAAAAAAAACGTGTGTGTAACCAGGTGAAAAAAGGTATTTAATACATTGAAGTTTTATTATAACGCATTATCTAGTTAAATAAATTTAAATAATACAATAAAATTATTTCTACATTTCTAAATAAATGAACATAATATACATATTTAATTCAGGTCCATCGGTTGGAGTTCAGTAGACATGTGATTTACAAGAGGCTTATGATAGCTAAAGTATGATACAAATATTCTTGCGGAAACAAGTTCTTCAATAGTTGTATTAAAAAAAATGTTGACTATAGCTACCAGGGTGTCGGTTTTTTGTGACGGTGTGCGAGCGCATCCTAAAAATTTACTCTCATCATTTTTCCCTAACGCGCCAAAAGAAGTATAACTTCAAAAAATATTCAAATGCCGTTATCTTCTTGGTCAAAGATGACTCTCGATGACGATGACAACTTTCATTTGTTTGTGCTAAATACGTCGTCTAGTCACAATCGAATTGCCATCCTCAAGAAGCTTCAATAAAAAGAACTGCCGAGATCTTAGCAGATAATAGTATGATGATCGATTTGAATCGATACCTTTGTCTTTTGAAACGTTTCCCTTTAAGTGTATCGATGCCATTTGCGTTGCCAAGTGTGAGCCCTTACATTGAGATCTCAAAGGACTTTGATAGATGAAGCGAAGCGATAGCTATACACGTGATTGTTTCGACAGATTTCGTAAACTTTTTTGTATTTAATGAAATCTTAAATATGTATTAGGTAGTACCAACTTTAAAAAAAGTTATAGTCAAAGTCAAGTCAGTCAAAATCATTTATTCATATAGGTAACACAATGTACACTTATGAACGTCAAAAAAAAATAGATATGAAATGCTTCTAATTTTACATTAACTGCCTAATCAATTAGTTCTCAAATCAAGGGCTTAGAACGGAAGAGAAGAACTAGCAATAAACTCTTCGCCAGTCTTTTTAATCGCCAAGTTAATGATTGCTTAATTTATGGATAGTTTTTCTTTGTGATGTATTATTTTAGGTAATCCACTATATAAAAAACCTACATGTTTAGAAATGTATCTCTAATACTCTCCTGTTTATTATAAAATAGCGTACGGCATATAGTAGCAAGCATTATGCAAGATAGCATTATGCAAATGCTATCTTTTCTAAAATATATGACGATTATGGAGAAAAAGCTGGTGACTTGACTTGCTGCTGTTAGCTGTTACAAAACATATAATATAAAAATACACTAAAAATACCAAATACTAGCAAAACTGGATTAGGTATGAGATATACTAGTATAAATAGCGATATCAATGTGTATCACATACCTAATCCTTTCCGCAGCTTTTAGCTGTGAAAACACGGGTGAAGAGGCGAGTGCAAAGAAATGGGCTATTGTGACACACTCGGGCGGTTTCACACTGTTTAATGGAGATTGGATCGGTGTCACAGCTTTAGGGTACAATGACGTCGATGGACTCGGCTCTTGTATTTGTAAAGCACACGCTTTGTCGTTTTGTGCTATTAGCTATTGTTGACTTAGCTACCTATAACAATCTGTATGCTGTAGGGCATACAATAGCTTGTATGGAAAGGTGTGTCCTAACATAGTTAAAATAAAACAGATAAATCTGTTTCATGATCATTTGCCACTCTAATAGGCAAGTAGGTGATCAGCATCCTGTGCCTGACTTTTTGGGTCTATGCAAGGTTTCCTCACGATGTTTTCCTTCACCGTTCGAGCGAATGTTAAATGCGCACATCAAGAAAGTCCATTGGTGCACAGCCGGGCATCGAAAGTACGACCTCAGGTATGAGAGTCGCACGTTGAAGCCACTAGGCCAGCACTGCTTTATTAGTCACGTACTCGATTAGTCAAGTCTAAATATATTTGTTCATTAAAAAGAAGTCATTGAATGACTGTAAATTTCCATACACAAAATCGTATAACGGAGGAAGAAAGAACTGGCAAGAAGCTATCCACCCTTCCTTCAATTGTCACGTATATATAATACTAGCAAACTCAGCGAACTCCGTTTCGCCACCAGATGGCTTCGTTTTATGTAACATTTCGTTTGGTGATCCCGCTTTTCTGTTGAAATTGTTCCTGAATTTTCTTTGTTATAAACCTCACGGAGCCCGAGACCTTTCCAACGAATGCAAAACCGTGGAAATCGTGCGTTCTGGAGTTATAGCGTCAGGAAGGAAAACCCGACTTATTTTTATATAGTAGATAAATATGAACTGTGACTTCCGGATATCAGAAATAAATACATTTTTCGTCGCAGTCAGAATTGGCGCTAGAGCTAGAGCTAATTTTTTACCTTTACATTACATTTAAAACAAAATGCTAACACTGAGTGGATTAAGGTGAAACGCATAACATGCAGACAAAACATCGTGTCAGACAAAAAGTCAAATATTTATTTTCTGTTTTTTTTTCAGGTATTTATTATACAATGGCGGTGTTAGGTCCAGCGCTGGGCTACGTGCTGGGATCACAAATGCTTTATATATATACAGACTTCGCGACAGTGAACTCTGAAACGTACGTATATTTTAATTATATTTACTATATAGCATCGATTTCGCGTGAAAACAGCAAAGCAAAGTTCCAAAGTATAAAACTAACCTCAAATTCAGAGTGGAGACTTAGCGGTGTGACTTTCGTGTAGTTCCTGCCTTGCGATTCTGTAACTCACTTTTCGAACTCACACCGAAAACCGCTGTGTGAGTTCGAAAAGTGAGTTACAGAATCGCAGGGCTGCTCTCGTTTATGAATCTCATCCTTAGTTGTATGCTTCCTCATGTCAAATCCAAGACTATTACAATTCCGTTACTACTGTCAATACTTTGGAGCCTGTTCCAACTTTGGACGGCTAGAATTTTAGAAATTAATTATATCCAAGTTACTACAGATTTAATGTAGAATTCTAGTTTTAGAAATCAGTCCAGTAGTTTTGAATTTCTTTAATACAAACACAAATCTTTCCTCTTCATAATATTAGTATGAATTAATTAAAATATTCTTGTGGAGATTCCTATAAGGGGCTTAAACATGATATCAAAAGATCACCTTCCCCTAATTATCTGAATGTTCCCGTTTTTAATATTTCAAACTCGCAGCGACACGGCTTCCAACTTGGCCTCTTGCTTTCATCTCATTGTGCCTCTCCAAAGCAACTTTTTCAGCCAAATTAAACCGTTTCATATTTTCATGGTCTCTGGAACGAAATATAATTTTCCGCGCAATGAGTTTTGAACTGTGGCTTCACTTTTTAAATTAACTCTCTTCGCAGTGAACAAACAACGGGCTTTGACTTTGTGATTTTTGAAATTCCTGCGTAGGCTGACTACAAAGTATTGTACGGTCCTTGAGGTCCTATACATTCTCTCTGAATTCCAATTACGTCGGGTGATCAGATACTGCAATTTACAGTATCTTAGGCGGAATATTTCAAATATTTCGGTTATCAAGAAGTCGATATACATAAAGGAACATTTCTGCTTAAATCCCATTATTAATACGTACTATAAACCTTAAGGTATTGAATTTTTAGCTAACGGCAAATTAAGATTGGTACGTATACAATATACCTAATTTAGAACATAAAATAAAGCCCGTTTATTCAAAAGCTACACATTATTATAAGTTACATTTTACATTTATTAAATCTCTCAAATATCGATTAGTAAATTGTAAAAATACTTCTCATTGTATAGAAGATAAAATTATTTTATTTCCAGCACACAAATATACAGTATATGTTTACAATATTCATATTAATTATATATGTAGCCTAGAAATGTTTTTTAAACGAGAAAACACATTAACATTACTAGACGAAGGTAAATGCTAATATTTTGGTACATATTATTTGCATACGATAACATTGTTAAATATTCTGAACTGAGAATATTATGACTACATGTTTGAGAAAATAGAGCTTGTTATTTCTAAATTGTTATACGCATTGGTTCAATTGTTTCTAAGAATATAGAAAATTGTTATATTTGTAGTTACATACCATAAAAAATCTTTATATGAAACATAATGTATGTCGGTATGATATAGTTTTAGATATAACTTATTTATTCAAGATACGGCATTAACGTTATCTCTGAATATTTACTGATGTCTTAGACTTAAACACCTTTTATCAGTGTTAATTATGTGTCATTTATTAAGGAAAATATATGTGAGTAATTTATAAACGTAAAAATTATTACTGGTAAAAATGTTCGTTAATCTGTTTGTTTCAGATTAGGAATTACTCCTCTAAGTTCAGTGTGGATAGGGGCGTGGTGGATTGGTTTTATTTTTTCTGCCCTCCTCTGTCTGATCGTGGCTGTCCCTCTACTAGCATTCCCTTATGAACTGCCGGGTAAGATTATAACGCACGATATTTACCAAAACCTGTAATAATTCGTATAGCCTTGATTCTATATTGGAGCCGTTCTTTTCTAGAAAAATTCTAACGCGTGCTAACAACGATTGATAATTTTTTATATAGGATTCAGACTTGAGCAGTGTTGGCCTAGCTTCAGCCTGCGACTCTCATACCTGAGGTCGACGGCGTGTGTCAGGCACTGGAGGTTGATCACCTACTTGCCTATTAGATTTAAAAATTATCATGAAACAGATTCAGAAATCTAAGGCCAAGACCTAAAGAGTTTGTAGCGCCACTGACTCCGACTTGTAAAAGCAAGAGTATGCTTATTTAATTATGATAATGTCGTTGCTTATCTTTCGTTTCATTAATTTACTTCGTTTCATTAATTTACCCTGGTTTAATTAGCACCATTATTTCATGCAATTTTATTGTACTATAATGACAGTATATACCAGTTGTATATATTGTAGACAGTACATATCCGTGGGAGGTTCTGGATTCGTTTGACTGTAAGTTTCAGGATGGAACGCCTCTTTGCTTTATGATAAAATTATAGAAAACAGAACAGATCTGATGATATACTTGGTGAAGAACAAAGAGATAAATAAACTAATGTTTATTTTCAGGAGCAGCAGAAATCCGAGCATCGAAGGTATCAGAAGCTCACGAGGGTTCAGCTTCTAAGTCAGCTGCATTCAGCGCCTTACGCGAGTTACCGCGAGCCGCGGTGGCTCTCTTCAAGAATCCTACATTCATGTTTCTTAACTTAGCTGGGGCGAGTGAAGGAATGCTTATATCGGGATTCGCTGCTTTTCTGCCAAAACTCATTGAAAACCAGTTCGCCGTCAGCGCTTCGTATGCTGCGCTACTCTTAGGTACTTTTTCAAACATACGCAAATTGCATTATAATGTTGTCTAGTTTATTGCTATAACACACGAGTGATAAACACAAAATATGTACGACGACTTTTAAATGATCAGGAAATTTAAGACTTGAATATTTATCAAGTACCTACCTAACGGGAGAACATTTGCTGTGCCCTTTCTTCATAAGAAAGAGATGACATTAGTAATTACATTATGTATGTTTAGATCGAAAAAATAATTGATCGATATGTTGTACGAACAGTCTTTCCCGGAACAATAGGTATGCTTTATACACCTGGGACTTCAGCTAACAGAGTGTATTACTGTACGGTTCCTGGGTCAACGGGGTGCTTTAAATAATAGAAGATTTTATTTTCACTCTATATAACCACTCGCGTACAATAATAAAGTATGTGCGATATAAATGCTAATTGCTATGAAACGAATTATAAATTATAATATTTATAATGGCTATACTGTATACTCTCGGGGTGTAAGTCCGACGATTTAGTTACTCGCCACGCTTATAAAACTAAGAAAGCTCGAGTGAGCAAAATGTACAGCCTTGGCTCGTACAGTTACCATGGTTGCGTTTTGTATGGTAATATTAACAAAATATTACTCTTTCTAGTCTACGTTTTATAATAATATTATAGTTTCGAATGGATCCTTTTAACCAGTAGGCTTTACATGCTTAACAATTCGTTAGTTTATAAAACAATCTTAAAAACATTATTTCAGGTGTAATAACAGTTCCTGCGGGAGGTGGTGGCACTTTCGCCGGAGGATGGCTGGTGAAGAGGTGGAGGCTCGCTTGCGCCGGTATCATTAAGCTATGCGTAGGCGCAACATTACTGGCGGGACTGTTTACTTTCTCCTTCGTATTATCATGTGACGACTATCCATTTGCTGGGATCACGGCTGCGTATTCTAGTCCTAGGGTGCCAGGGTAAGACTAAGATATAGCATATATTATCTCATTAATTAAATTAAAATAAAGTACGCTTAAATGAAACCTACCGTTACCGTTTTGATAACGTTTTTTACTCAACATTAAAATTCGAAAGTTTGAAGAAAATAATTAGAAACTCGTAAGTAGTAAAATATGTAAAAGTACTTGGAGAAAAGTTTACATATATCTATGTTAAACGAGTATAACATAGTATCTATCATCTAGATTGGAATTTGGATATAGCTCAAGAGGCAACGCAATTCACTCTTAAAAGGCTATAAATAGATGCAATAAATTAAATTTAGAGCTAAGAATCAGAAATGAAATATGATGTGATGTGGTTGCATATTTTTTTTTTAAATAAAAATATTCCAGGAGCGACCGACTCCTCGCGGAATGCAACGCGGGTTGCGGTTGCGCAGGCGCCCCTTACGCGCCCGTGTGCGGGGCAGACGGCATCGTGTACTTCTCTCCTTGCCACGCCGCCTGCACCACCGCCACCACCAGTGGCACTGCGCAGCTCTATCACCACTGCGCCTGCGTCAGTTTCAATGGCACGCTGCCGGTTTATACCGAACCAGGTAAAGGCTTTTTAGGACTAAGCAAAATTGCTTAAATAATCTGGCGAAAAGCATATTGGTGTATTTAAAGTTATAAAATTAAAAAGGTCTAAAAAGATTTTTAGTACAAATAAATATAATTAAAATATTTAATTTTTAACGAAATTACTTTTGACTTCATATGAAGTAAATAATTATCTTAGGATCTCCTAATCACCCCACGGCCATAGATTTAAAATAACTCCGCAACAAAATAATGTTAAACTACCACGCGCGACCTTAAACCAACGCAGGTATAACTGCGGGAAACAGCTAATATGGAAGTTATTTCAGTATATCATAAATTAATTGTTAATATTTTATGAAGAATAAAATAAGCTAATGCCTGGAAACGTAGGCCCTGATTTCAATAAAATAACTATTTTATATAAATACAGTCAAAACCGTTTACGACGACATCGTTTAGAACAACATACCGGTTATATTGACCAAAATCAATAGGTCCCAGCTGAATTCTATTGTATTAGGTACTTAATAACAACGTCGGCTGTCAGGGCTATCAGGACCAAATATGAGTAGTCCCTTCGATGTCGTTATAACAGATTTTGACAGTAAATAAATATCAGACCAGAAATGTGGCTTAATGTTATATACTTATAATAAACTTGTAACACCTAAATTCCAGATGGTACCAATGCGGTAATGTACGAGGCTATTAACAGCACGTGCAAGTCAGACTGCCCATATCTGTGGCTCTTCGTCTTCCTCACGTTCTGCGTGATGCTGTTCACATTCTTGGCCACTATGCCAGCACTTTCAGCTACCTTAAGGTACAGTACTTGCTAAATGTAGTTGTGGTTGATCTATTTGCCAAAGTCATCTCACGAAGTTCAATAAAGCGCTAAACACATTTGAGTAGGCGCCAAAATTCTAATGGCATATTTTTACAGATGTGTTCGCGAGGATCAACGATCATTTGCATTAGGAATACAATGGATTCTAGTTCGGCTCCTGGGCACAATACCAGCGCCTTTGCTGTTTGGGTTTCTCATTGACTTGTCATGTTCCGTCTGGGGATCAGGGCAGGCCGAATGCGCCAAGACTGGGGCCTGTCATCTGTATGATAATAAGAATATGAGCAGGTGGGTACTGGTATAATATAAGTAAACACCTAATAATCACTTTCCTTTGCAGTTTCTACTTAGTAGAAAGTTGATGTGTTATGTACAAAATAACATACCAAAACTTTATTATTTATTAAATAGGTATAATATATAATTAAAATAAAATAAAAATAAAATATGTTTATTATGGAACATAAGATACATGTATCACTTATTCCACGTCATTAAATTTGAATTTGTAGGCATCCCTACCCTACTCATCGGCAAAGAAGACAGAGGGTGTAGGCCGAGAGAAAAAGCCGGCGTAAAAAACTCTCGTAAAAAAAATATAATTCGAAATTATTATATATTATATCGTTGTTTTCCAGGTATATGTTAGCATTAGCTTTCGCGGGTAAACTATGTTCACTTATCTTCTTCTTCCTCGCGTGGTGGTTCTACCGACCACCAGGCACGAAGAATGGCAACGCGGTGGGTCCATCCATTGACCTGGTACATAGCGAGAAGAGCAATGGTACCATACCCACAGTGGCTACAGTTAGTACTATTTCAAACGGTGTAGACAAAACAAATGGGTATTGTAATGCAGCATTGGAATGCAGTGATCATTTATAAAATAGTCGTTGAATTATTGATTAGCATGCATAATTCATTGCTTAAAAGGAGTTAATTGACATTAATTTTCCAGAATGTTTAGGCATCACATAGGCCTAACAAGATTAGGGGTTTTTGAATATTTGTACTAAGGTTACAGATGACATGATGATATAGATTAAGATTTTTCTTTAATATAAGTATAAATTATTCAATGGTTATATAACTCTTTATGAAAGTGGTATAAGAAAAGAATGTCATGAGCTACTTTTGAAACTTTTCAATCGCTGCCAGGAATGTTAAGATAAAAGTGGTTAGTGCAATTTTGTACAATAATATTAGTGTAAGTAGTCATTAGTATCCTATTATCAACAAGTGACCAATTTTGGACAGTATTCAATATTACAATTTTCATATGTATGGTTTATTGTAGATAATGTAACTTAAATATTTTATAATTATAAAGACTGTTGTGACCTGCTAAAAAAACAAAATTCTTCACATGAAATATAGTTGATTAAATTTTTCAATATTTTTTATATTAATGTTGATTTGAAAGAAAATTTTAATTTTTACGACCGAACTGACAAAATTGAAAGTAGTGACATTTATTCTAAATGAAACATGTAAGTACAATAAAAGCAAGCTATATTTTTGTTATATAATTTAAGTATGTTTTTCACATTTTAGATATTTGTTATTTTTGTATATTGTATTTTGGTTGAAGACTGATTCTTAACTTAGTTATAACTTAGCATTAGAAGTTCGCATAATAAAATAATGGAGAATAAAAAGTTCCATATTATTTTAGCACAAAACGCTAAATGAAATCGTAATAACAAAACATATACATTCCAGGTGTAAACCCTTTTATACATTTTCGTAATGTTTGTATAATTAGATAAGTCGTTTTGAGATGTACAATTTTACAGTTATGATTATTAAAAATTGTATAAAATGTGATTTTTATTTATTTCTATCTGCTAATAAAACAACCTTAAAATCTCAGGCAATATATTTCAACATATAAAATGATCACAACTTAACAAAATGCAACATTTCCATACTTAGTTTACAAGTTAAAATATAAAATAGCAATCACATCAACTAGAAGAATTTAACTCCTTGGTTATCATCAAATTCCATTAATTCACATTTTCCTTTCACTTCCAAGCTTTTCAATGCTTTAGTCAATATGTTTATATCCAAGCCATGGAACTCTAAAATATAAATTATAATAATTCAGTGACTAAAGTGCCTAGGAGAATTGATATGATGATGTACTGAGCACAATTTCTAGTGAAACAATAATTATTTCCAGTTGGTCCTAGTTAGCATAAACAAATTATGATAAATAAACCAGGAAGAAAATTTCTTTATTCGGATTTAATATCATGTATTATTATTAATAAGTAAAAAAAATATTTGGTGCAGTATCAGCAGGAGGCTCAAGATAACTTTTATCACTAAGGCAGCATTACTAAGAAACATTTTATTTCAACTGTTTTTTCTCTGACTTTGAAAATCTGACTACCTAAACTTAATACTACTTAAACTTAAGACTTTAGGTATTTTGATATCTCTCTGTCTATTATAAAATAAATTTTAAATAGGTTCAGTAGATTTAGAGATAACCCCAGATAATCTCAGAAACTTTACCACTTAATAATAGTAGTATGTATAGTTAATTTATATCTGTATTTACCTTCTCCTTCTGTGGTTTCCCCTTCTCTCAGCTCAAAAAGTGTACATACAGAGTTATTTAAACCATTTGCACTAACCCAGTTATAAATCATATTACCCCATTCATCTAATGAATGCCAATACACTTCCCATACAGTCTTTGTTTTATCAGTTGGAGCAGCCCGTCCACACCTGGCCATATCTTCTAAAATAGTCAAAACAGCATCTTGCGAGAGTTTTCTATTGATTGCTGGATTGCTAAACAATGTTGTATTTTGTGATTCTCTTACATCAATAATGTGTTGTTTGGAAGATTTTAAATATTGAACAATTAGTTCTTCCCAAGCTGCTAACTGTTTCTGTCTGGTCTCTGAGTGAGGTTGGATTCTGAAACAGCAGGCATTAAATTACAGTTGCTGTTTGGAAGAATAAGATAAATAATATATTTCTCCTTTAAATGACTTAAGCAAAATAATTTGTTGTGATTTTCTTAATTATGAGCAATCAGCATTTGCATCTTTATTGTTTTGCTTATTTATTAGTTGTTTCAGTTTTTTCTCTGTATCCTTCCTTTTGATAATACTTTTCACTGTTTTAGGCTCCAAATCAGTGACTACTATTCTATATGACATTTTTTTGTCTCCAAATCGTATGGTTGGGTACCCTTCACAGTTTTGTTCAGTAAATGTTATCATGACTGAACAATCTTTGGCTACAGCAGATATTAAAGCTAAGTGAAGAGGGTCAACACTATCAATAAATTGTTTTCTATCTATAGAATTACTTAGATTGAAATTGTTGTCCTTTACTTTTTTTACTAAGTCAGCAATATTGATCTCATTTATAGCTATATTATCAATATTTATGTTGTTGGAAAGTGACTGTATTTCAACAAGATTATACAGAAAGGAATTTTTAGGTAACTCTTGGTTTTTGTTGCATTTATATGATGTTTCTGGGACAACGACAGCAGTTTCTTTCAATTCTATATCTGAGTTCCCATCACTTAATAGTATGTTAATAATTAAGTCAAAAAAAACATTAGTAGAATTTAAAATTGTCAAACTTATTATCTGTTCAAATTCTATACTTGAATTTTCATTATAGATGATTTCACTATTTTTAAACATTTTGAAGTTATTTTGCGGATTCTCAACTAAGTTTGCCAATGCCAACTTCATTCTTTTTCTATCACCTGAATACAGATTTAAAGGACAATATTTACTTATCTTATCAATTTGTTTTTCACATAGTTTAAGAGATTGTTTCATACAATAATAACATCTAGAATACACTTCTAAAGTTTTGGCTAAAAATCCTTCTTTTGTTTTAATTTCTACACAATAATTGGTAATGGTGGGTTCCAATATTGTCAAGTTAGGGGCACTCAGAGCGAACTGGCTTATGGAACTTTTATGTATTCTGTTCTTTGGTCTAATTTGAAGAAGGGTTATAGTCAGTTCTTTAATTTCATTATTAGACAAACATACTATTTCTTCCTTATAAGCATAACCTCTACAAACCAAAGGCAACATTACAATATTAACGAACTCAATAGAATTAATATATGACTTAACATCTACGTTCCTTCGTTCGCCTTTAATAAGTCGAACAACTTTACATGTACCCAATATTTGCAACACAATATGTACATTTCCTTCATTAATGTATTTCCATTGTTCATTATTTAATGTGTTCATTGTAAAACAATTCTCTGCGAACCACTTAAGTATAAACTTCTACACAAATATGTACTCACGTAAAGAAAGGTGGAAAATTATATTGCCATGGCCAAGCAATTTCTGCCATCCTTTTAATTGAAAATATAAAATATTTATTGATTCTAAATAGTTCCCCTTAACCAAGTGACAACTGGCTTTGTTTATGGCTTGTAGATGTTCTCAAAAATCATGTTCCAACTTCCAGACTCAAGTTTTCTAGTAATTTATTTTATTAATTAGTTCTAATTAAAATTTTTAGAGAAACAAATTTTGAAACACAATAACAATTGACATTAAATGTCAATAATGTGATGTGATGTTTCACAGTTATTTGTCTAGTTTCTTTCACTTTTGGCTAACATTATATTATACTTCTGTCAGACTGTAGGTTTAGGAATCTTTTATGGTTTATCAGTCAAAGGTAAATTATATATTAAAGTAAGTTTATAATGACTAAAGCAAGAGTTATGTGTATTACCTATAAAATACATACCATTTAATTAATAAAGCTTAGACAATATTAATGACCATTGACCACTGTCAAGTGTCAACGTCAGTCACATAATAAATGTGAATTATAGAAGTCGTTAGTCAAAGGATTGCAATGAAAATCCAAATCGTGAAGAATGAAAGAAATAATTTCCAACTCTATTTATCCTAACATTATAGTTGCTGGGTTTATGGAAAACAATAAATAAAATATTAATGTGTGTTGTGAATTTAGTATAATTAAAACTCAATTTTAGGCACAATGATTACGCTTAATAAAAAAATCAAGAAGCAAGGTCCAGAAACCACTAACGGGGTTACAAGTGAAACAGGCAAAAGAATCTCTATTAGAGATAAATTGCTGATAAAAGAGGTTCAGGAGATGAATGAAAACCTTCCCACGACTTGCTCCGTGGACTTCGAGGACCCTAATGTATTGAATGAATTTATATTAACAGTGGAACCCGATGAGGGCTACTGGGAAAGTGGAAAATTTAAGTTCAGTGTGTTTGTTACAGAGGATTATAATATGGCGGTAAATATTCTATTCTATATTAATATGGAAGCTCCTATTAAAGCGGAAGAAATAAAATCTTGGGAGATCTTGTGTCAATATGATCTGTGTGGCCTATTTTTTTAGAAACAACATATTATATAGGGAATAGACATATCTACATCTATTTCACTAATTAATATTGTTTTACCTATAATACTGCCATCTTAATATATAACATTAAATTATTGTTTGTTCTATCCTTCTTCAGCCACCAAAAGTAAAATGTTTGACGCGTCTCTGGCATCCAAATATTAATGTAGATGGTGATATCTGTCTCTCTCTACTTAGACAAACATCTATAGATGAGCATGGTTGGGCACCTACAAGGAGATTAAAGGATGTGGTGTGGGGACTTAATTCACTATTTACTGTAAGTGAAGTAATAGCTTAAAAAAAAGAAAATGAAAAATTTTCAAACTTCAATATTAAATTATATTAATATTTATTCAAAATCTAAATATGTTGTTGAAATGCATGTAATAATGATATGGAATAAATAAATAAATATTAAAACACTATATAGACATATATGCATAGGGCAAGATTGAAAAATAATTTTGTATATTAATGACACCTGGATTAATTGGTGTTACATTAGGTCAATTTAGTTTTAGTACTGTTTAGAATGGCAGTGCCACTTAATGATGTGTCTATTTTCACATGCATGTGGCAAGTCAAATAAAAACAATTGATATTAATTACTGAGGATGCATGATTCAGAGTCAAAACTTATTTGTAATTAAAGCTTCCATATGTCAAATCAAATATTGTTGATTGATAGGAGACACATTTTGCCCTGCTGCTTGAGCCCTAATTTTAAATTTTGTAACCACAAGAGTTCACAATAACTCCATATACTATATGAGTATCCTATTTTTATTTACTATTTATAATAGTTTTTTACATTTTGATGAGATTGTTACTATATATTTATTATTACACAAGAACAAATGACTTACTGATCTCCTTACTTGATGACTGAAGCCACCTTATTTCTGTTTATAAAATTTTTACATACTAAATCAATTTCTCTTTCTTTTATTAATGACAATTACAAGACAGCCTTATTAAAATCCTGAAAAACTATTGTATGTTTTATGATCTTTTGAATGTCGAGTCGTTTAACAACCTTTTGTACCTATCAGTGCAAGATGATTTTACTCAGAATACTCAGGATCTCCACAATACAACTTGTCTTGAGTTTAATTAAAACAAAGCTCCATATTTAAAAAAAAGCCTTGTATTATGTCCTAAAAATAGTTACAATAATTTTTTCTTAATTCATGTTAGTATCAGAACCCTGTTTCGAGCTGAAAGCCTCTTAGACAAGAATAGATTTTCCCTTGATTTTGCCTCTTCCATCTTGAGGAAGCCCTCTATGGTGTTCTTTTCCCACCAACCGGCTCTTTCACTGTATTGTTCAACTCACCCACTGTTGGTTCTTGAGACATGTCAGATGCCCGTCCCATCCTCAAGCTTAGCAAGAGCAGCAGTCCATCCCTAGCTTTTGTGATATGTTTAATTTTTGTATACTTTTTATTTCAGGATCTTCTTAATTTTGATGATCCTCTCAATTTAGAGGCAGCAGAAATGTACAAAAAAGACAAAGTTGAATTCCAAGGTAAAGTGCAAGAGTACATTTCAGTGAATAAGGGGAAAAGATGAGACATAGCTTGCCTCAGTTGTTGTAATAATAACAATTAGGACTGGAATACTCAACGTGATATCCTTGTGTAATGTGCTAGTGCTTGTACATACCTGTTTTAAATGGAAAATTTTAATGTGCTACGAATTTGGTATATTTCTTTTTTAGTTATGTACTTTCTGTTTAAGTTCATATTAGTGTAAAAATTTAATTAAATAAATAGAGTTCTTTAATGGATATTTTATTTATTAACACTTGGTTACCTTAAACATACATATAAAAAAAATTGGTTACAGAAGTAGATAGATCGCTAACAAGCAATTTCTTCCAGGCAACCCTGAATGGTAAAATAAAAATAGACACATACAGAGTGTTAATTTAATTATGTATTTGTAACCTTATAAGCTTGTCAGCGAGAGAGGTAGACTAGGAGAAGGTTGGTTAAGTAGAAGTTAAAATAAAAACACATTTTGAAGTAATATTTTATTTGGCTTCAATAATACTGAAGTAACCAATTGTATAAATAAATAGAAAAGTGTACAATAAACTTAACAATTATTTCGTAACAATAGCTTGACTAGAGCGAGTGGTGGTCACTTGTAATACAAAGTGAGAACAGTCAAAATAATTAAAATAAAGATGATAATTGACTATACTAGACATGTTATGTAGCATTCGCTTTAAAAGATTATAAATTTATTTACATTTTAAAAAACGTAAATTTTACTTAAAACTAAAACAAGAAAGTGATAATAGTTGTCTTATTTTAAATGTCAGTCAAATTTACCACCAATTTGTATTTTGAAAAACTGTTTAATTTTAATAGTCTGTGAAGTGAGCATGTTAATGAGTGTTGCCATCTTTTACGCGTTGGTAAAAAAGAAAGTCTTTCAATTGTTGGCAACATATTTATGGAGCAGTGAAGTTAGTCATGAGTTCGTCCTGTATGCTGTTGGAGCGCGCCAGCATTCGCGGCGACAAACCGGGAAAAGCCGACGCTACGCTATCCGCTTCAGACGCTTCTGCTGATTTTCGACTGTGGTATTCTTCAGAAAATTCCTGTAATCAAAATAATGTGTTAAATATTTTTGAGGAAATAAAATCTAATATATTCATTACATATCTTTCATGAAACACTTATAATTTATTTTGGACTACAGCGTTTCTAACTACAGTGTAAACCCTTTATAACGAATTTCAAGGGACCGAGCATTTTCTTTTGTTATAGAGCGTTTTTGTTTTATGGAGTGAATAGTAAAATTAGTAATTTAACTATCAATAGGTAAATTATTCTAAACACATAACGCTTTTCTTTCACTGGCCATCTTAACAGTCTCAAAGTTTGTTTACGACTACACACGATAGGTGTCGATGGTGCGTTTAGTAACTGAGACCAAACTTTCCTACACGCAATGTAATCTAAGAATAATGGCACACGTGTTAATGCAATTAACATTAACAAAGGCGAGAAGGCTGTTTATGACCTCAGGTGTCTTTCTTAGAAATTTTGGCACCTCAATAGGTTAGTTTTGTAAGCTGACTATAAAAACAATTAATTTAATTTCTTCATTATAGAGAATAGCTGTAGCGTTATAAAGAATGATCTAATGTATGGGTTTGTTAAACCAAACAAATGTAACTATTTTTATGGGGCATCCACACGCTGGCTGTTTGTCACAAACACCGCAAACAGCAAACGAAGTCCCAAACACCAACCACAATCACCCAACACAAACAGCCATCCACATGCTTGGCGAACGTTCATAACATTCCGAATCGGCAAACATGGCGGACGACGAGCTTGTGGCAGCTATTACTTTCGGGTTGACATATTTTTATTATAAATTAAAGCAAGAAAAAGAAAAAAGGAAAAAAAGAAGAAAGCAAAGACGATGGTGGATGATTAAAATACATAGAAAGCGTACAAGGCTTTAGACCTATTGTTTGGGCTTTAATTTGCCGTGTTTTTTTAATTTTACTTAAAAGTTACTTAAAAATGTCAGAATCGTAGGTGCTCCAATCAGACATTTTTTAAGCCCCATCCACACGCTTGACAAACAATGGCAAACAGCCAACAGCAAACAGCAAACACGGACGTGTGGATGGGTGTTTGTCGTTGTTTGCCTGTTTGTGTTTGTGTTGGGCAGTGTTCGGCAACGGTGTCGGTTTATCTTGCCAGATCAAAGGATGTTTGGCAAACAGTTTGCTACGTATCCACACGTTTGGCAGCGATCAGTATGCGCGCGAGCTTGCGGGAGGCGGACGTATTTACTTGCTACACTTTTTCAATTAAAGCCCAAATAATAGGTCTAAAGCAGAGCCTTGTACGATTTCTATGTATTTTAATCATCCACCATCGTCTTTGCTTTCTTCTTTTTTTCCTTTTTTCTTTCTCTTGCTTTAATTTATAATAAAAATATGTCAACCCGAAAGTAATAGCTGCCACAAGCTCGTCGTCCGCCATGATTGCCGATTCGGAATGTTATGAACATTCGCCAAGCATGTGGATGGCTGTTTGTGTTGGGTGATTGTGGTTGGTGTTTGGGACTTCGTTTGCTGTTTGCGGTGTTTGTGACAAACAGCCAGCGTGTGGATGCCCCATTACGCTTTGCGCGCCAACGAAAAAGTGCAGCAAGTAAATACGTCCGCCTCCCGCAAGCTCGCGCGCATACTGATCGCTGCCAAACGTGTGGATACGTAGCAAACTGTTTGCCAAACATCCTTTGATCTGGCAAGATAAACCGACACCGATGCCGAACACTGCCCAACACAAACACAAACAGGCAAACAACGACAAACACCCATCCACACGTCCGTGTTTGCTGTTTGCTGTTGGCTGTTTGCCATTGTTTGTCAAGCGTGTGGATGGGGCTTTACGTTATGGAGAGGGATCATTATAAAGAAAGACCTTATAAAGAGTTGATACTGTATTTTACTTAATCTATTAAATTGAATAAAAATAATTTAACCTGACAACGTTGTTTTTAACTTTTTTAGACTAACCTTAAGCCGATTTCCAAGGAAAACGGCTCGTTCCCTCTTCCTAAGCATGAAGTCAGTATTGTGGAGCCAGCGATGTTCGTAGCACTCTTCTGCCGTCGGACGTTTGAGAGGCGTCTTCTTGAATATGAACATCAGGAAACGGGTGGCTTCCTATAATAAAAAAAACTCGTTTCATTCCGATTAATGCAGTCAAGTTTTTTTTTAATTCCAAAACAATTAGTAACGTAGCCACTATTAAAAATATCATTCAATAAGTTATTATCGAAAATTGTAGATATTATTTTAATTTCAGAGCTTATTTATATTAAAAAGAAAAAATCAGTGGCGCTACAACCTATTTAGGTCTGGGCCTCAGATTTCTGTATCAGTTTCATGATCATTTATTAATCTAATAGGCAAGTAGGTGATTAGCCTCCAGTGCCTGACACACGCCGTCGACTTTTTGGGTTTAAGACATGTCGGTTTCCTCATTTTCCTTCACCGTTCGAGCAAATGTTAAATGCGCACATAGATAGAAATTCCATTGGTGCACAGCCGGGGATCGAACCTACGACCTCAGGGATGAGAGTCGCACGCCGAAGCCACTAGGCCAACCAAATGTTTGTGTAAAGGTAATCGAGTATTTTTTTCTTCAAAAACCCATACCTGAGTAATTTCCTTATATAGATGTTCGAAGCGATATCTCACGAAGGAGATGTTCTGTTTCGTCTCTGCGTCGTCTGATCCGCGGAAGGGAGACACGCCCGAAAGTAAAATGTATGCTAAGACGCCCACAGACCATATGTCCGTTTGGGGATATGCTGCTTCGTCGTTTATTACTTCGGGGGCTGTAAGAGTAATAGCAGGAAATCTAGTAAATATAGGTAGTAAATAAACAAAAAAAAAACTTTTTGTAACCTTACATGAAATTAATTTATTGAAGTTATACTTTAGGCGCGTTATGAAAAATTTATGAGAGTGAAATTTAACGATGCGCGCGCACTGTGACACAAAATTAACAGAATGAAGTTGCTCACGGAAGATGCTACGGCATTGGACATAATTTAAAAACAACATTCGAATAATAATAGAATTTATGTTACACTTAATGTAAACTGAACTTTATTGACTATAATGACTCCTTTTCCAGTCTTTGATTATTTAATTGTAATTAATTATTTGCATGCAATCAAAAACTATTTTTAATAATGCCAAAGAAGTATAACTTCTTACGGGCGTACATGCACCCTTTTTTATTTAAATTGTTTTTATAGTGCTACACATACTTCAATGTATCTGAAATACACGTTTTTATGTAGGTACGTATTTATCACTATAATAGGTATTGATTCCCTAACTGATCCTCTTTTAGTATTAAATTCGGCAATAAATCGAGTTCAGCCTAGAAAGGAATTCAAACAAATCATTTGTTTCATTAAGATTACTTTGATTATCTTCTAATATATAAAATTCTCGTGTCACTATGTTCGTTCCCATACTCCTCCGAAACGGCTTGACCGATGGTTATGAAATTTTTTATGCATATTCAGTAACTCTGAGAATCGGCTACTACCTATCTTTCAAACCCCTAAGTGATATCCATCACAATTTTTTATTTTTTAGAATATTTTTTTTATGATACAGCATACAAAAATACCTACATACCCCTAATTTTCACCCCTCTACGATCAACTCCTATTTTTTATTTTTATTGAACTAAGAAAATGTTTCCTAGAAATAAATTAGGTACACGGCAAAACAAACGTTTGCCGGGTCACCTAGTTGTTAGGTATAAATGAATGTATTTGAAACCTAGATAATGTTTGAAAAAAGGCTTAATCTATAGTAAAATATCAAAACCTCACCTTTATAATCTAATTCTCCAACTTGCGGCACAATCGTTCCAAGCTTGGTGACCTTATGAGCGGAACCGAAGTCCACCAGTTTAACCTGTACCGATCGTACAGAAGCCAGCACCACATTGTCAGGCTGCAGGTCGAGGTGGCAATATCCCCGCCAGTGCAGGTATTGCAGGCCATCGAGGACCTGCGTGATAATGGTAGCCACTACCTGCTCGGAATAATCGTGTCTACTCGACAGGTACGTCAAGATGTCTGCTCCTTGAAGCTTCTCCAGCACTAACGCCGCGACGGGAGATCCCGGAGTCTGATAAGCGGCGAATAAGTTCGATATCCTCTCGTGTCTCAGACGCCTCAAACACTCGAACTCCCTCTGAACCTGGACTTCCGTTTCCGGCCGACATTCCAGAATCTTCGCGACCACAACGCTGTCTGTCGTCTTGTCTATCCCCTTGACGACGATGGAAAACTTCCCTCGCCATAGTTCAGACACGAAGCTGTATCTTTCGGTGAACTGGTCGGTCGTTCCCCATTCGGGAGACTTTTCCTCGGTCGCGTAGTCCAACTTCGGCCTGTCCTCGTCTAAAACTATCTCCTGTCCGGACTCAGTCATCTGCTGCAAGTGTTTCATCGCTTTCGTGACTTGAATTTTGGGAGCTCCAGCTTCCAAAGTCTTCACCAAGGTGGTTGGGATTCCTTTCTCGCTCCATCCGATTCTGTTGCGGGAAGATAGCCTGAATTGGTAACTCGTTTGCGGGACCAGGTCTCTGATGACAAAGAATTCGTGGTCGATGTTTTCCGCTACCGTTTTCCACTCGACACTATCGCCTTCTTTGAACTGAAGGCTGTAACAGACGACGGGGGAGTTCCCATCGTACTTTGGTTGCTTCCACCTGAGAAGTACTTCTGTGTCTGATACTTCAGAGGCTGCGGGGCTATCGGGAGCGTTGGGAGTGGTTGCTTCAACAATTCTGGTCCTCGCCACAGTTTGTCCTACTTTATTCCTCGCTACCACTTTGTAGAAGCCGATGTCGTGATGCATGGCCGGGTCGAAATTGAGGGTGGACCGCCCTTGGTCATCTTCTATGATCTTGATGCGCTGACCTTCGGCTATGACCATGTCATTCTTGAACCATTGGATGACAGGTTTGGGGTCACCTACGGCGTAGCAGGACAGCTGGGCGGGTTCTCCCTCCCTGACGGGGAGGATCTGAGGTTTTTCTCTGAAGAAGGGCAGATGTCCATCTTTCTTCGATTCCATGAAAGCCTGAGCTTCCGCGTAGCTGTCCAGACGTGTTCCTAGCTCGTGCCTCAGTCTGCGGATAGTGTAGCTTTCAGAGCCATATTGGTTGATTCTTTCTTTTCTTTCGTCGTCAATCTCTTCGTCCATCACGTCCGTAAAGCGACGTCTTTCGCGGATAATAGGGGTCTAGAAATAATAGTAGTACTTTATTCACATAAACATAAGAATACGAAAAAGATGTCTTTGGATAATCGAGAAGAATTGGAAGAGAAAATAAGTAAATAAATAATAAATAAATAATAAATAAATAAAAAATAAAAAAACTAAAAACACGCTCTTAAAGCACAACAAACTAAAAAGTGAAAAATAATTCTTAATTTAGGCTGAAAATGGTAATGAACAAAAAATACTGGGATTATTGTGAAAAAGCGTGGGTGCTCTATAGACGAAAAATATGGCACTGAGAGCCCCAAATAAATAATATTTTTTTAAACTATTATTTATTTTTTATTTAGTTTAATTTTTTAATTTTTTTTTCGGATCATTGCATTGTCATCGATCTTTGACAGGTGCGCAAAATTTGAATAAAATCTGTCCGTTTAAAGTGGCTCAAAATCGAGTCCGGAGGAGTCGGTTACATACATACATAGTACATACATACAGGTGAAGCTAATATAAAGCGTGTAAAAAGTTGAAGTTAAGTTGAAGTTATCCATAATAGTGAACTGAAAAATGAACATTTTGATACCTGATCTTAATTATTATGTTTGAAAGTATAACTAACCCGTGGGTCATAAGAGTCGTGTACGCTAAGGTTGTACGCTGGCGAGCGATGACAAGCCACCTTCATGTATTCCCGGAGACGAACTGGGAACTGCGTGTCTCGGAGCTGCAGTAGGTACGTGTCTGGTCCGTTTTGGTAGCTGTAATAAATTTATTCGATAAGCAAAACTTGGGAGAGTAATAAGTTCCCCGCTGACTCTCTTCAAAAGGCCTAAAAAGAAGAAAATTTCAAAAAAGAAGTTTAATTTAAAAATTTGCTTTGAATGAAATACTTGAAATATGTATTCTTAAAAACTAAAAATTTGAAATAAAGGGACGGATTATAAAAAAAAGGGTGCGTGTACTTATGTACGCGCGTAAGAAGTTATACTTCTTTGGCTTAGTATATTATTCAATTATTAATTAATATTAATAACAATTATTATTATTATTTATTATTTTATTATATTATTAATTCAATTTAATTACTTGGTATGTTTCATAACCTTTTAACTAAGTAACAATAGGTCTTTGTGAAAAAACATTGCTAAATTTCTTTGAAAAAATAATTAAAACTCCTTTATTTGTATTCTATTTCTTTTTACTTGTAGATTGTCTTATCCCCATCTCGCTCGTGCACGCTATAATCACACTGACAACTTTGTGTCACGGAGCGCGCGCAATCGTAAAATTTCACTCTCATCAATTTTTCATAACGCGCCTAAAGAAGTATAACTTCAAAAAGCAAACTCAATAAACAAAATGTTTAACATAATATGACAAACCTAAGTAAGCATCAAAATGACTTACTGGCTCTCAGATGTGGCTGACACCTCCCAATCTGGGTGGTCCCACTGCTTGAATTTCAGGTCCCAAGGCGATGATTTCCTTTCACGGGAGGACCTGTCACGATCCGGGGTTCCCTCGGGTGTGTACAGTTCTCCTGGTGGGTAAACCATTCTGGAGGGATGGTCGAAGGCACCCTCTAGTGGCCTACGACGGAACCAAGTACGGCATGAAGCGTTGCTCATCCAGTCTCTGCAAATATTAATATTTTTTAAATATTTTGTTAGAAAATAATTAATTCAACAGGTTTAACGTATGTTTCGAATTAAGTTGCAGAACTGCTACGAGCGGTTATTTTTTATACGACGGGGAACAACTCAGGAGGCTGGCTCATGGACACGCTCAATGCCATTGGTACTTGTTTGTACGTCCGGAGATTATTGTATTTCTAAAATACGAATACATAAGTGTAAGCTGTCTATCGATAGTGCAGGAGAAAATTTACGTAGTCCTACAAAATTCATAAACATGAAGAGCCAAAAAACACCAAAAAATCCATGTTATTTAAAAGAAGCAGGCTCAAAGCGCAGCACTATGTGGAACCAGCTTAACACTGAAGTATTTTCAAAACCAATTCGACTTAGGTTACTTGAAAAAGTATCAATTAGTAAATAATCGGCAAAGCACTTTCGAGCACTTCCATGGGCGGCGGTTGATGAAGATTTATCTTAACTAAAACTTTAAAGATTTTAATTTTTAACTGCTGTTTGTAGAGAACAAACCTGTATGAGTTGTAATAACTCCTCAGTCGGTCCGTGGTGATAATATACTCGTCCTTGTAAATCTTATCGGCGAACGAGAGCCAAGGGTGCGCAAGCGCAGAATCCACGTCGAGCCTGTTACGCCAGTCCAGTACTAATAGCTTGGAGATGAAGTCCCGGGACTCCAGGCTGAAGCGGGACCACCACTCTTCGTCGAACCTAATTTTTACATAATTATTATGAATAAACAAGTAATAATAAAAAGTAGTCAGAAGATGAAAACAGGTGATTATACTGCTAAGAGCAGTTTTTTTTTTACAAATAGAAATATTCAAAAATAAACTGAAGACGCTCACTTAATTTTATTTCTCAATTTATTTTTTGATATCAATAAATTTTGTCAGTTTAACTAAAACTTATAAAAAGCTCTCAAAAATAATAGTACATAAAAGAATTATTTTTTTGTGGGAATCCTCGAAAATGCATTTCGTTTTCACGCATAGACAATGTGTGGGTAATAAAGTAATAATGTGTAAAAAAATATATAATTACTGTTGACGTAATCACCAAATAAGAAAATCAAAGACCCCCCTACCCCTATAGTGCTTACGTAATTCTTGAACGGCCCTTAACATAGCTTTCTTATGGTGAAGAGCCTCGTAGCCTAGCAGTCTTTTTAGGTGAGGGGTATCGGGTTCGATTCTCCATCAGAGTGCAAGTTTATTTAACTTAAAATTTGTTTTGCCCTCAGTAGGATTGTGCAGTATCGGGCGAGTGCTTAAACCGTACATGGTGGGCATGGCCAAATTTCTAAGACCTTAAAAAGAAGACTGTAAGTTTCAAGAAATATGTAACAGTACATCCTAGGCCGAGGATGGTAGCAAGTGGGAATTTAACATGTAGTGGGTAAGGTTTCGCCTCCCCTCTAAATAGAGGCTTTGAGTGAAGATCCAGCCCCATAGTACCCGCCTCAAGCTCGACATCAATGGCGCGGGCCTGCCCTCCCTTCATTAAAAAAAATCTTTTTTATCAAGAAAGAATTTCGGAAATTAGTCTAGTAGTTTTTGAATTTGTTCGTTACAGACATACAAATCTTTTCTCTCTATATTATTAGTGTAGATACTGGTTTTGTAAAACTCACCATTCCCACTGTCCTTCTCTTACTCTCGAGAGTGTCTCTCTGTCGTTAAGCCCTCTGAATGGAGATCTCCCACTCAGGAGAATATAGGTGATGATTCCGACACTCCACATGTCAGCTCCGAAGGCCACGCCCTCTCCCTTAGCGACCTCTGGGGCCACGAATTCGGGCATTCCGTAGTTCAAAGCAGCGTGTTGGTTCAAGTGAATGCGACGGGACAGTCCGAAATCACAGATCTTTAGTTCATCGGAACCTACGTGGGAGAGTAGGAGTTCTCCAATCTGAACGAAAATTAACCAATTTAAAATAATTAGATTAGGTTATTTTCGTTGTTACATATTTTTAGAATATTTTCTTTTAAATAAATAAATAAATTCTTATACAGTGCTAGCAACAAAAATGTTATCCAATAATTAAAAAATATAAATAGTAACTTAATAATTATTATAAGTCAGGCACCTTGCATTAAGATAATTAATTTAAACCAAAAAATTACATACATACGGTGTACATAATATTTAAAATTTAAAAAACAAATTGAAACGTTACACCCTTATTCATTGAAAATAAATCAGTCTAATAACAGGATTTCGAGTAAACTATCTATCTCTTTTCATCATAACGTATACACAGTTTGACAGAAGAGTACTATAGTCAAAGGAGTATATTGGACATACTTAGTTGTTATAAATAATTGAATCATGCAATAATCTAACCGTAAGTCCGAGATGAGCAATGCTATTATCGTGCATGTGTTTCAATCCTCGTAGCAATTGTCGGACGTAACCCGCGATGTCCCGCTCCGTGTACCCTTGACTGCGCAGGAGTCGATCTCTGAAATACGGCACAACATTCATAAATGCATTTTTAACTGTTAATCACCAAACATTTGATTTTGCATACCCTAGCATAAGTTTATTACGTAAATATTGTTAGGTATAGAGACTGTTAGCTAACATTATTTTAATTATTGATCGATTACAAGACTTTTAACATGTTCTTCTTGTATTATTCTCCCAATAATAAAATTCAAAATGATTTATTTATGTAGGTAACACAATGTACACTTATGAACGTCAAAAAAAAAAAGAAATATACATTAAATGATTCTAATTTTACATTCTCAAATCAAGGGGGTAGAACGGAAGAGAAGAACTGGCAATAAGCTCTCCGCCACTCTCTTTAATCGCCAAGTTTTTTGTTTTAATTACATTGAGAGGCGGCTATACGGATAAATAAATATGTAAGGGAGCGTTCAAGTATTACGTCACGCAATATTTGGAGATTATTGACCCCCCCACAATGTAACGCGCCGTAACGTTTTTCTGTACTGTAAGCATAGTCAAACGTTTCGTGACCACCCACTCACTCTTTATACCTAAACGTGACCATTATGTGGTATAAAGTACTAGATAGTCGAAAATAATATTAACAATAATGTAATTCAATCCCCGTTCCGCATCGTAACGTTTTACAAAAGGACCCCCCCCAAAAGTCGTTACGTAATACTTGAACGCTCCCTAATACATAAACTCAATAATATTTACCTAACAAGCTCTCCTCCCGAAGCGAGCTCCATGACGAGCGCGAGCGTGTGGTCGTGTTCGTACGCATCGTGCAAACGCACAAGATGTCGGTCGTTGAGCAGATTCATGATTTCCAGCTCGTTCTTCATGAAGGGCTTCAGATCCGAGTGGCCGTGCATTATCTTCGCTGCGTAGTTGCGACCTGGAATATTTCATTAGTACGGTTCTTCTTTAAGGCCGATTTACATTATCTTAGTGTTTAGGAGAGTGCTTTAGAACAACTTGAAAGGCAAGTTCTTTAGTGCTTTAGTGCGTTGCGAGTGAACGTTTACATTTCTTCCAGTAGAGTATCATTACAGCGCCACGACGTCGGCAAATCGACTCTATTCTACGCAAAATACTAACTGTAGTTATGGAACAAATAGAAGACAAGATTTTATTCGAAATAAATAAACTAAATATAAATAATAAACAAAATAGCTTCTTTTAAGGCAGTGTATGCCGAATGCCTAGCCGGTTTGTTTTTGTATAAATTGTTTTTCGTTCCACAAACATTCGTGAACAACATATTCAGACACAAATTTGATAGTTGTATCTTCCGACCATTTAGCCATCTATAAAAATCAAAAAACACGCACGCGTTTCACTGCACTTATGCACTCTCCTAAAGATTTGACTAAATTACGTGTTTACACACAACGAGGGAAGCTCTCGGGGGGTGCGCGGGCGCGGGAGGGGATCACTTGAAACAAAAATAAAAAGCGATTCTATTTTGATTCAACTTGAAAGTCAAGTAGAACCGTACTAAAGCAAGTAGCGTTTACATGTTTCAACTAAAGTACTATCCTAAAGCACTCTCCTAAACACTAAGATAATGTAAATCGGCATTTAGATGTGATTAAATTGAGTGTTATAAATAATTTATGAAGTCAAAAAGTCTGTTCAAAAATGGGTAAATTTTCAGTTAAAAAAAATTAAAAAAATTATCAACTATTTAGACAATGATAGTATTGTGATACCTATAGCTTAAAAATATAATTACAGAAAAAACATGTTTTGAATGATGTTTTTTAAAGAATTTGTCTTTCGTCAAAAATATTATTTAGTCTTTACATGGCATAGACAAAGTTACTAAGTTTTTAACTTTTCTTATTATATATAAAGTTCAAAACAAACATACCAGATAATCTTTCAGCCGCGTGATAAACAACTCCTTGAACGCCTCTGCCGAGTTCATCTCCGATGTCATAGAAGTCTCCAAATGGCTTCGAGCTTGGCTTTATACGGGGTGGGTTTTCACGAACTCTGAAATTATCAACAAAAACCTTCAAAACTCGACTAAAAAATCTAAAGTAAACAATATGTGACATGACATTTTTCTATTGTTTAAAATTAATATAAATTTAGATTTTCTGAGTTAGTACTAGTATTGCGATGGGCAGGAATGACTACGTAATATTTTTGATCCTTTGGCGTATTTAACTAAATAATTTTCATAAAACCAAAAGTATACGAAACGTATTAATTAATAAATATATAACAAACGTATTCTACCAGACTACAAAATTTTTGGAAGTCTTCTAAAAGCAACTTATCTTTTTGAAATACTTAAGTTTTTTTTAGATATATTTAAATCTCTCTATATATATATTAGAAATAATTTATTATCTTAAAAACACAATTTCAACTGTCGTCGCTGTAGAATGATAACCTGGTATGTTCAGAACCAAACATTACAGGAAACGAAAAATGTTTCATTTCGTCAATATTCGTTAAAATAAAATTACGTGTTTTTGTCCATAGTTTTAGATGGTAAAAAGGACTTATTTATTAATGACATAAAAAAGTCCTTACTTCATGATTATACCAGTTAAATGACATAAGAGTCTAAGAATTAAAAAAACGACGGGTTGCACTTGAATATCAACGTTATGCATTTTTTGATATTTTGGAATGGTTAGGGAATAGTTTGCACGAATTGCTTTAATTATCAGTATAAAAGTACTATCATTTATGTTGTAGAATAAAATATTTATATATACGCCCAACGCCGCGCCAGCTGTCTACTCTCCATCCGTCTTACGAATTTTCGATCAGGTCACGTGTACTGACGCGAGTTCAACAATTTTTACCCATTCCAAAAAAAGTGTACAACGCCGCTAAAGAAGTTTTCACTTCAAAAAATAGTTTTTTGACATACGAGGTTATCATTCTACAGTGACGCTATAACATTATTCGTAATATTGACCTGGAAGAGTACTCGTGCTCGCACTCCTCGACGTGCAGCATGGCCGAGGAGCTGACAGCTCCGGCTGGGTTACGAGCCGAGACCGAGTACAGGCCTTCGTCCTTCAGGATCACGTCGTGGATCACCAGCACCACGGTGTCTGGCTCTTTGAAGTGCATCTAACAACGGAATAATTCAAATGTAATCCTTTTTATAAAACTTAACTGTATTACAAAATTCAAAATATATCTGGCCATAATTTACTAAGTACCAATATTTAAAAAAAAAAAAAACAGGTCCAACTAATATGAAAAAAAGAGTGCGCGTAAGAAGTTATACTTCTTTGGCATTATTAAAAATAGTTTTTGATTGCATGCAAACAATCAATTACAATTAAAGAATCAAAGACTGGAAAAGGAGTCATTATAGTTACTAAAGTTCAGTTTACTTTTGAAAAATTAAATAAATAAATATTTATTATTATTATCTTACATTAAGTGTAACATAAATTCTATTATTATTCGAATGTTGTTTTTAAATTATGTCCAATGCCGTAGTATCTTCAGTGGGCAACTTCATTCTGTTAATTTTGTGTCACGGTGCGCGGGCATCGTAAAGTTTCACTCTCATCAATTTTTCATAACCCACCTAAAGAAGTATAACTTCAAAAAAAAATGATAATAAAAACGTACAGTCAACGTTTGATAACACGATCGTTGAAATTTTAGAAGCTGTCAAGCTATTTTTCTTTATGAAGTTTAAATCAAATATTACAGTTAATGTTACATTTTTCTTCAACATGAAATTAACTTTTAGAAAAACTACCACTTGATGAACTTTCATAGCAATTGTCTTATTTTAACATCCCAAAATCCACCTAGATCATTTTTTATAACGATTTATACTATAAGTAGAGGTTACCTTGATTCTACTAGAAGGCGCGATAGGCTGCCAGTCCTTGTACCACTTGATTTCTGGGTAGGGCTGTCCCGTGACCCGCGCTACGATGCGAGCTGTTTTACGGACCAGTACTACGCTCTCTTCAGGTCGACGTATGAACGTTGGGTACTCTGCCAACTCCAAACGCACACGTTGTCTTGCTTGACCGTGTTCGTTGGTTGCCACTGCCTCGTACCATCCTACGTCACGTTCTAACATTCTAAAACAAGAGTTGTTGTTAGAACTCAACACATATTGGTTTGTGGGCTCAGTTTCTGCACTTAGACTCAATAGGTCCGTTTTGCGTATACTTAACTCAACACATACTTAGACTTAATGTTAAATTGTTTAGATTTTTTAAGTGGAATACGTATACCCCCCGCGTGTACTTGGAGCGGAGGATTCTGTGGGTCTCGCAATCTGTGCTCACTAAAACCCCACTTGATAAAGCTAGGGTTCTCATAGCCTAGCAGTCTTATTAAGTGGCAGCTAGGTGAGGGGTACCGGGTTCGATTCCCGGTTCGAGAGCAAGTTTTAATTTAATTTGAAAATTTGTTCTCGGCCTTTGGGAGGGTTGTGCGGTACCGGGCGAGTGCCTAAACCGTACATGGAGGACATGGTCGAATTTCTAAGGCAAAAAAAGCACGAATTATAAAAATCTTATACGCCGCTAATATATATAATAATATATATAATAATATATATAATAATATATATGACGCTGGCTAATGCACAAA